>NW_026054784.1:0-600000 GCF_022836535.1 Colletotrichum spaethianum
GCGTACACCCACTCGAGTTGATGGGGAGTCCAGATACGCACCCACGGCGTCATGCTGCGGACGACGGAGATGAGCTTGTCGCCCACGGAACGCAGAAAGTCCCAGTGCATTTCGCAGTGGTACCTTTCCTCGTCACTCTTCTGGCTGCTGATGCTCTCCTGCCTTAGAGCCTGGATTATCTCGGGCGTGTCGTCTCTCCACTCAGGCCTGAATCCCGGCAAGCCCGAGTGTGCGCCGGCCTCGATTTCCGGCAGAAGATGCTCCAGCGCCCACGTCACGTTGCGCTTGTACGACTTGCTCATGATGAGCATCTCCTGCGGCAGGATGGTGCGGAACTGCCGTAGATAGAAGTAGGACGCGCGAGACAGCACCTCGTACTGCACGTTCAACTCCTCGGACAGCGTCGCCGCACGATCCGGTTCGATGCCCGAGTCTGCATCTCGCACCCAGCTCGTTCCGGCGTATAGCCAAGCATCACGCTGCTGCTGCCCTACAGCTGTCAGGCAAATGCCACGGATCTGGACTTTGACCTCGTCAGTCGCATTGAACAGGTCAATGTCACCCACAATGGTGGAGCCGGCTGTCGAGGTCACGATTGCGTCGGCAGTGAGCTGCTGCTGCTGCTGCTGCTGACTGAGGTTCTCATTCCCGCTCGCGCTCGCAGACAGTCGGCTGTTTGGGGGATGACCCGGACACAGTCAACCCGTGTTGGCAGGTAGAGAGTCGACAGGCGGTCATCGCCCGGGAACGAGAAGGCGGCGAGCAGGCCCTGGGCAGCCGTGTCGACAGGCGCAGGATGCATGCAGGCGTGGAGCGCAGAGGACTCGGGCGGCGAGGACAAGGTCACCGTGGCTCGATGGAGTCGGCGCAGCATGGCTTTGGCCTTGAAGGGGCTGGCGTACTGCAGGCCAACTTCAGCCAGGCTGGAGTAGAGCTGCTCCATGTCCAGTGCGTCCATCGGCAGGGGCCTGGCACTCTCCCCAGTCCGGTGCGGCAGGACCTCGTTCTCCTCCTCTTGGCCAGACTCGGACCCAGACCGGCCGAGCCATAGCCGTACCCCTCCCGTGAAGTGGGCAGAAAGTGCCGTCTGCGGCGCGTCCAGCGGCAGCGGCGCGTCCACGGGTCCGCTGTAGCATGCCACCTGGGCGGTGATGCAGTCCTCCGACTGGCTCGTCACGCGAACAGTAAGAACCACTTCCAGACCGGAATCTTGCTCGAGGCGCATTGCGCGAACAATGTCGATATCATGGAGCTCGACAAGCCGGACCAATTTCTGCTTCTTCTCGTCCTCGTCGGCAACAAGTTGAAGAGCGGCCTCGTACGCCATGGACAGGTAGCCCGACGCCGGAAACAAGACTTCTCCCTGGATCACATGTCCCGCCAGCCAAGGAAGCTCTTGCAGCCTGATGACCTGCTTCCAGTGCACTTCTCGCTTGTTGTCGCGCGCGCCACCGCCATACACAACAGGATGGCCCAGGAGCTCGTGCCGGCCGTAACCACGGCGGCCGCCGACGCGGAAGAGACGAGAGGTCCGAGACTCCTTCCAGATGGGACTGGCATGATTCCACGAGTAGGGCGGCAGACCTTTCAGGACTCTAAGATCTTCAGTTTCCGTGTTGTCGGCGGTATCCTGTTGCAAGGCTCGACGCACGCCGTCAAAGGTGACAATGGGGCGTCCGGTGGGTGGCGATGGGAACAGAGACCAAACAGTACCTAGGGCTTCCGTAAGGGACTCGACCGCATTCTGCCCTCGCTTCAGGGCGCCGGAGTAGGGCAGCGAGACAAGACCACCAGTTGACGTCTTGACCGTCTCCGAGGCCGGTCCCTTGAGCGCGGGGTGCGGTCCGACCTCGAGCGCCAGATCAAAGACGTGGTCTTGGTCCAGCGCCCGCGCCAACGCCTGGCTGAATTTCACCGGCCGCGTCAGGTTGTCGACCCAGTATTGGCCCTCGTAAAGTGTACCGTCAGCATTGTGGTCGTCGTTGTCCCAAACGCTCGAGTACCATCGGCATTGTTGGTGCTGGCCGCGACGTTTCTCTGGCGTCTGCAGCTTCACGCCGCATTCCTTCATCGACTCGAGGTACGGGCCGGCGCACGGCTTCATGTGATGCGAGTGATAGGCCGTGTCGACCTGCAATACCCGCGCAAACGTGCCCTCCTGCTGCAAGCGCGCAAAGGCCTTATCGACGGCGTCAGCATCGCCCGCGAGCGTGCAGCTCGTGTGCGAATTGCTCGCCGCCGCGACCAGGGCGCCGTCGAACTCGGCGCAAAAGGCCGTCGCCTGCTCCCATCCCATCCCGACGGCCATCATCTTGCCGCGTGTCTCGAGGCCGGCGCCGGGTCCATGTGCGCGGTGAGCGTGCAGGCCGCGGTAGTACGCCACGCGGATCGCATCTGCGGCGTCGAGGTAGCCCGCCGTGTACGCCGCCGCGATCTCGCCCGAGGAGTGTCCAACCACGGCGGCGAACTCGATCCCTGCGGCCCTCAGCGTGTCAACTAGGGCGATCTGGAGAGCCGTGCAAAGGGGCTGAGAGACAGCTGCTTCGGCAACGCGCGAAGTCTCGCCGTCGGCTAGCAGCTGGTCGGCCAGCCGCCAGGTCGGGCGATCCTCGGCGGCGGGTAGGGCATCGAGGCTCCGCTGCATGTCATCGATGGCAGCTCGGAACAGCCCCGAAGCGGAGGCACCGTAGTAGAGTTCACGGCCCATAGTCGCCCACTGCGCGCCCTGCCCGGTAAAGATACCCAAGATCCGTGGCGGCAGGGCCTCGGGAAAGACCGAGTTGACGCCCGCTCGGCGCTCGAGAGATTTGGCTGCTTCCTCGAGCTTGGAAGCGAGCTGCTCGGCCGTCGAGCAGGCGGAGAAGGAGGCGCGGAAGGCAAATGGGGTACGCCGGAACAGCGTGTGTGCCAGGGCCGTGAGTTCGATCTTGTCCGAGTGAGCGCGAAGATGGCTGGCAAGGGCGCTGGCATTTGCGGCCAGAGCGGCATTCGAGTGGGCCGACAGGACGAACGGTCCGACTACAGCCTCCTGGGCTTCTTTGACTTTGGGTCCATGGTCACCGTCAGCGTCACTGGCTTCAGCCTGAGACGAAGTCGAGGCCGTGTCAAAGCCCGAGTCGGAACCATCGGCTCCGGCAGGTCCGGTACCGCCGCCCTCGAAACTCTCGAGGATGGCGTGGGCATTCGTGCCGCCAAAGCCGAAGCTGTTGACACTGACTCGTCGCACGCTTCCCTCTGGGACGCTGGGCCAGGGAACCGTCTCGGTCGGGATGCGTAGGTTGGTGTAGTACGGCTGAATCTTGGGGTTCAGCTTCTGGAAGTGGAGGTTCGCCGGGATGCGGCCGTGCTGGAGAGCCAACGACGCCTTGAGCACCCCCGCGACACCGGCCGTGCCCTCGGTGTGGCCGATTATCGTCTTGATGCTGCCTACCACGAGCTCACGGTGCTCACCTTTGTCGACGTCGGTGTTGCCGTTATTGGGGAAGAAGACGCTCTGGATCGCTCGGGCTTCGATGGCTAATGGGAAGATTGTCAGTCCAGGCCAACCACCAAAGTTGACAAGGAAGCTGGTTACTTACGGTCGCCCGCGGGTGTGCCGGTGCCGTGAGCCTCAAAGTATTGTGGACGATCGGATTCTCGCGACGGGTCGAGCCCGCATCTGGCGTACGTGTCCCGGATGAGCCGCGCCTGCGACTCGTAGCTCGGCATCGTGATGCCCGGCGTCTTTCCGTCCGAATTGACGCCCGTCTCGCGGATGACGCACTCGATGTGGTCCCCGTCGGCGATGGCCTGGCTCAGCGTCTTGAGGAAGACGACGCCGAAGCCTTCGCCGCGCGTGTATCCATCTGCCTGCGAATCCCACATGAATGATCTCCCATTCGGCGACAGCATGTTGAGCTAAGGTAGAGAGGCGTTAGAGAACACGTCTGGTGGGTGCAGGTGACAGGTTGGTATAGTTACTAACCTTGGACTCGCTGATGAAGGGCTCGGGACCCAGGATGAGATTCGAACCGGCCGCAACAGCCATGCCAGCCTCTCCGTTCCGGAGGGCACAGACTGCCTGATGCAGGGCCACCAGACTCGACGAACAGGCTGTGTCGAGGGTTACTGACGGACCGCGCCAGTCGTAAAAGTACGACACCCGATTGGACAAGATGGATGACCCGGTTCCTGTCGCGTGGTACTGAGGCAGGCTGTCGATGCCTCGGACCGCGGTGTACTGGTAATCGTAGAACATGCAGCCGACAAATACAGCTGTAGACGATCCCCGGAGCTGCTGCATCGAGTACCCGGCCGATTCTATTCCCTCGTACACCGTTTCGAGGAGTAGTCGTTGCTGGGGATCCATGGCCTCGGCTTCCTTGGGGTTGATGGAGAAGAAGTCGCGATCGAAGCCACGGGGATCTTCATCAAGGAGGTAGGCGTGCTTGACGTTGGTACTCTGGGCTTTTGGTCAGACATTTGCATACCTACCTAAGGGGAAGGACAGGGGCTTACTCCGTGGTGCTGGCTGTCTGCATGGTAGAATGCCTCGGTGCTGAAGCGGCTCGCTGGTATTTGCTGCACCACATCGCGAGGCGTCTCTAGGAGTTCCCACAGCCGGGACGGCGAGGTCGCGCCGCCCGGGAGACGGCAGCTGCTGCCTACAATGGCAATTGGCTTGCTTGCGAACATCTCGGGCTGACTACCCATGGTGACGCGGGATCAGGGAGATAGATGACAGGCGGGCGAGTCTTGAGACTTTGGGGGTCGAGTCTCTTGGTTTGGTTCAGGTGAAGTGCTGTGTACGAGTTGGTCTGTTTCGAGACTGTTTTCTCGGTCCTCGAACAATCTATAATAATGATACTGCGACAGCGTTGGGCTTGAGAATTGAGAGCTACTATATCAAGCCGGAGGAGTGGATTCTTGGCCGATCGGGTCAGAAACAAGACATGTAATGACCTTGGCTCCTTCGCCTGGTCGGCCTTCATTTGCAACTATGGCGACATAACAGTGACGGCTCCGATTCCGGTCCGACAAGATTCAAGAGACACAGGAAGCCTCAAGACGGAACACGGAGGCGGCCGCTATTCGGATTGCAACCGGTGCAGCTTACGAGACTTGTCTTAGCCAATGCGGCGTTTACCGCTCCTGATTGGTGCCGATGTGCACTTTACGTCGGTATTACCGCTCCGGCCCGATCGGAAATTCCGGCCGCTCTTATGTGAGATCGGAACTATACGCAACGGAACGGGCCTGTTGCTGCGCCGTTCGATTCGTTACTCTTGTGGTTGAGCGGCGTTCTACAAGTCCAGAACATGGACAAGGAATCTAGCGCAAAGTTGGGTTCAAGATATGAGAGTGATAATCATATATCCATGGACTCAGAGATCCTCGCGTCTTTTTTTGTAAAATTCCGTGAGCCTAAGTCTATCTATCAATCCCAATGCCAGACACTATGAGAGCCCTTGTAGGCGCCGACTCAGGCAGCCGTTATCGCCTCGCCCAAGACGCCCCAATTCCCGACCCTCCACGCGGCATGATGCTTGTCCGCGTTCACTCCGTCGCTTTCAACCCACGCGATGCCAACAAAATGGTCGACTACTCCTCCAACGCTGCTGCTCCCGGGTCAACCGGCGGCGGTTGTGACTTCGCCGGCACCGTCGCCGGGCTGGGCGAGGGCGTGACGCGGTTCCAGGTGGGCGACCGCGTCCTCGCGTGCTCCTTCGGCCCAGACGCCACGGACAAGAGCAAAGGAGGTGCCTTTGCCGAGTTCGCGCTGGCCGAGCAAGATGGCAGCTGCCGCGTGCCCGACGCCATGGACTTCGCTGAGGCATGTTCGGTCGGCATGGGGCTCGCCGCCGTCGGCCAGCTGTCGCTGATGCACCGCGGCGGCGAGGGCGGCACGAGAGACGACGACAACAACAACACCACTGTGCTCGTTTCCGGCGGCGCGACGCCCACCGGCATCATAGCCACACAGCTGCTCAAGATGGCCGGCTACATCCCGATCGTGACCTGCTCGCCCGCCGACAACGCCCTGTGCCGGGAATACGGTGCCGCCGCGTGCTTCGACAGCCACTCGCCGGCCTGCGGCGCTAACATCCGCGTTCACACCGACAATGGCCTCCTTTACGCGCTGGACTGCATCGCCGATGACGTCTCCATGAAGATGTGCTACGAGGCCATCGGCTCCGGCTCCGGCTTGTCGTATTACTTCGGTCTCGAGAAACCCGCTAATGCCATCGCCGTCAAGTACACGCGGCGGGACGTGCGGGCCGACTGGACGCTGGCCGACGGCGTTCAAGTGTTGGACGGCGGTTTTGACAACTTACCCGCGGCCTTGGAGGACTTGAAGACGGTGAAGGTGCATAATACGAAGAAGCTGATTGTGCCGCTCATGGCGTAGTTGGAGGTACCTAGCTAGTCAGTAGACGGGATGTAGGCTTTATACAGGTATTACTTGAGATAATTAGACCGAGTTAGATCTTGGCTCGAATTTCTGCATGAGTATTCTGTTTAGTTGCCTACTATTGAACAATTGTACTCTATCTGCATGGAAGTTCAACTTCATACTGTCACGATATCCTCGTGGTGTAAGTCGATTCTGCCCAGAGAGACCGCTTTTACTTTACACGCGACCTTGCCTAGCTTTGTCAGCGACCCCTGACTTTATAAGCGGCCTCGCGGTGAGATACACTCAGAGAATACAAGCCACTTTCAACCTTATGACCCTACTGCGTACGGCAGGCTTTTAGCGACACATACATGATGCTGCGATGTTTCCACCATTGGTATACTAAGCTGAGTCCGCCCGAACTCCGTGATTCATTCCTAAGGTTCCTCTCGCTTTTCAGCCGTTCGGGGCAGAATGCGATGGTAAGGTAGCCTACCTTCCGTCCGGCGCTCGAGACTGCCTAATGATCGCTGTATTTCCGAGTCGGAGAGCGTCTAATAAAGTAAGCCGGAATCTTCAATCACCGACCCAGCCGTACAGGTGCAGGGCCGACGCGACTCAACCCCGATGACGCCTGATTTCCAAGTTCCACCATGAAATGGTCGGACCCGATCGGTGGTCACCTAGAGGGGCGGCAAATTCAGTAACTTCCCTTTCAGGTTACATGTCAGACGGTGCTCTCGGACGCCGGCTTACATCGTTGGTTGGTTGCCCCTGAAGTCGGCACACATCAGTCTTCGTCTTCAAGTTCAAATTGATTCTTCCATCTCCGTCGCTTCCACCCGTGAAAACCACCTACATTTTCAATTTCATCCAGCCGGCTGCAGGTCTTTCAGTGCGTAGGTAGTGAGCACTGTCCTGCAATCATCTTCATCATCTTCCCAAGTCATTTTGCTCTCCTCCCGTAGCACCGAACACGCAAAATGGCGGACTCGGCCCCACCTCGCCTCGATGCTGATATCAAAACTCTCGACGGCATTACCCTGCGCGGATGGCTGTTTCCTGCCGCCTCGCGTGGTCCGGCCATGATAATGACGCCTGGGGTAAGTACCTACCTAACTTTCGTCTATTTCCTTTTCATTTCGCGCTCTTGAGACCTGTTCACGAAGAAGACGGCGGGAAACTGACGCATGGGGTGTGTGCCTGACCCTTCTGTAGTTCAACTTTCCCAAGGATGCCAACCTGCCCGACATTGCAAGGTGGTTTCAAGAACACGGCATCACCATTCTTCTCTATGATCCGCGCGGTATAGGCGCCAGCGAAGGAGAGCCCAGAAATGAGGTAATTAAGTCCTTCTTGCTGGAGTTGGTGGTTCTTCTTCTTCGCGAAACCCTGCAACCTTTCAACGTTCTCTTGTCCGCTGACATTTTCGATTTTTTTTCTGGCGCGAGTAGGTCGACCCTCGTCAGCAGATTGAGGACCTCCATGACGCCGTGACCTGGATCAAGCAACATCCTCTGGTCGACGAGACCAAGATCGCACTGTGGGGTTTATGTTGGGGAGGGAACGTCACCCTTGCGGCGACCGCATTTGAGTACGTGTGGGCTGTCTTCCGGTTTTGCCCAACGAGTGGCCCAGACGTGCCGTGCCCCCTTGAAGCTGATGCAGACTTTTCATTTTAGCAAGCGTGTGGCGGCCACCATAGCCATGGCACCCATGATCAACACGGACGGTAGCCCCGAGAGGCGCAAGCCTCTGCTGGAGCTCGCCATGCACGACCGGACGAGCCAGCTGCTGGAGGGCCAGAGCCCCATGTACCTGCCCTACATTGACGAGGATGGCAACATGCCCAACGGGCAGGAGATGGCGCCCGAGATCATCCCCGCGCTCGACCGGCTTGGCATCGCCCTCGAGAACCGCATATCGGTGCAGACGTACTACAAGTGCCTGGCGTGGAACCTGCTCCACGTCGTCAAGTACGTCGCCCCCACGCCCGCCATGATGGTCACGCCCGAGCTCGACGAGACGAGTCCCCTAGATAGTCAGCTTCATTGCTTCACCCAGATGGGGTACCCCAAGGAGTTGGATATCTTGAAGGGAAGTGGTCATTTGGACTGGATGTTCAAGGATTTAGAGCAGATTTTGCGCAGGCAGTTTGAATTTCTGAAGAAATACATGGAGTTCTGAGGGAGGTGACAATTGGTAGATTCAGGGGCCAAGTAAATAAAGACGCGCCAACACGCTTTTAGTCCGAGTATAGACCAGGAGGCGCCGTCTATCCGGTTCTTAAAGCTTATGTTGAATATCTATAGCTACAATTCTGGAACAGGGGTGTATAACACAGACATCTCGCTACATTTAGTGCATTTCCGCATGGTCCATTTCCGCCTGCAGTTCCTGGATGATGAGCCTCAGTCTCTCACGCTCACTGGGTATGTTTCCGACAATCTCTTGTACATGCTCAAGAAGACCACTGCGGCGCGTCGAGTGGTGGGCTGGTGTGGCTGACGATGCTGTAGACTGACCGGGGGCAATGTCAATGGCGTAGTCGTCGGCGGCCATAGCACTGCAGTCGAGCATGGACGCGGGTGCGATAAACTGGCTCTCCTGCTCAGTCGTCGTGTGCGATGTCACCAAGAAGCGGCCCATGCGACTGATGAGGTGCATCAGCAATTGCAGCACCATGACGAACTGGGCGACATTGAGAGGTCCCACGCCGCAATTGTCTCGGGCGGCGTGTTGTTGTTGTTTTTGTTCCCGCTCTTCTTTCTTGGCTTGCAGTCTACCTTGTATGGCATCGCAAATGGCTCGGAAGAGCGCCATGAGGTTTTGGTGACAAGCGAGAGCCGACAAGGCCAGTCCGGCGTAATCGGCCGTGGTCATTGATTCGTCACGTCCTGCTGTCTCTGCCGCTGTCATGATGTTGTTGACGGTGCTTATCAGCGTATTCGTGTCCTCCAAAGCCTCGTTCACCTCGGGCGACGACACCATCAGGGTGGTTGCACCTGCACCTGTGCTGGAGCGGGAGAGACGGCGGACTGTCCGCATGGCCCTTTGGCTCACGGCCGTCAACTGTGAGAACAAGAAGCTCGTTGTGTCTTCATGGTCGGTGTCGATCTCCATCAAAGGAGCTGGGGCGGTGGCGTCGTAAAAGGGCACCGCTGGCATGGACGAAGCAGACACAGCCTCTGCTAGCAATGTGGCGAGCGACTCGAGCGAATTTGGGGGAATTTGAAGTGGCAGCAGGTGATGCTCTGCGTCCGATGCACCATAGCCGCCGGCAGCCGTCTCGCCTTCGTCAACATGCAGGTCGTGAGAAGGGTGACCCATCAAGGCGGTAATAAGGTGGGAGTGACCAGTCGGTGAGCTAGGCGTCTCATCACCATTACCAAAGGCCGGCCCGAGCTCGAAGGGATCTGTGCCTTTAATTTCGCTAGGCGAGCGAACAGGACAGCGACGGCGATGGCCTCGTTGTTTCTCTGTGAAAGATTGGTCAGCTTACTGGGTATCATCGTCTGTTGGTCCGCTCTGGCACCAGTACCACGGTCCGCACCACTCTTTTTCCCCGTCAAGTAATGTTACTGGACGACGAGAAGGTTGTGCGGTTGCATCACTGATGAGAAAGCATGAAACCTACCACTGTACACGCATTCCGCTCCTGCTTTTGCACAGCGGTCGCACAACAGGGAAGCGGATACTCGGCCTGGGCCTGGGACAGAAGTGTTGTTGTCTCGCAAGCACCTTACTTTCTGCTGGCGACAGCGGTCGCAGGACTGGCGGTGTGCAGGTGACATGGTACGCCAAAGAGAGGCGACCGGAGATGAAGATTAGGGAAATTGAGAATCGGCTAAAAGAAGCAATTCTTTCAGATGAAGAGTAGCGATGGGGGAAAAGGGCCGGTTTGGTGAAGCTGGTTGCACGGGGAGCAGATTTAACCACGAAATCTGTTTCTTTTTCACACGGGTCCACCGATCGTGCATCCTTCCTGCAGTGCGAGGTTCACAGCTTCCTAGATGACCCTCAGTTCACCTTGTACACCCGTTGCCGACTCTCAGTGCAGGGTGTCGATGATGATTTGCTCTTGTTCGCACCAAGCTTTGATCACCTCAAGCCATGATACGCGGTCAGCAAATCCTCTGCTACGTTGAGTAAGATACACGCATTATATTACGCAAATCATCGACCCTGCCGTGCAGGTGCAGAGCCGACGGGTAATTGAACCAGCTGCAGCTTACACAACGCGCTCTCTTCATTTGCCACCTGGGCCAGCAAACAGCCACACAGTTGCAGTAGACACCAGATCTGGTAGTATCCTTCGGGCCGCGAGCTAGGCCCCAGGGGCGCAGGGTGATAAGCGTTTCTAGATTGTATTGAATGTTGGGTAGGATTGTGGACAAAGTCGGTTACAAAGTTGTCCAAGTACGTCAATTGATAGGATATCCCTGTTGTGACTATTGCTTGTGGATCCAACTATCTGTTATAGGATCTCGCGTATTTGGCTGGCGGAATCCGTCCAATGGTATCTGTCTGTCATTTTTCCAGATGGCCCCACTTTCGCGGGCGCGCAGCCACATTGCCTACTCCAACACAAGTTCCGGAATGACGAGCCGTGTCTTTGTGTAACCCTACGACGCCTCTAGATCCTAGCTGTTTCTGTGCCGCTCCCTTGCTTCTTCAAAGTGTTATGATTGCCTTTCCAGCGCAAGCTAGGTTTTTCGCATTTGTAAGCGAGCCAGTTCGTTTGCTATTTGTAAGCGAGCGAGGTCGTGGACATTCCGCCAAACGAAAACAAGTGAAATTGAGAAAATGAGCAAGGCGTCCAGCTACTTTACAACGCCGTCACCAACTCATCCCTTGTTTTCTCTTCTCGAGATCCTTCGCCTCACACTCGCACAGTGATCAATTCTCGTTCCCCAACGTGGTCTTCGCAAGCAGGAAAATATGTCTTTAGAAAAGGCTGCGCCAACCGACAGCGACACCGGGGAGGGTGTGTTCCAAACACACGACGAATCACAGCTGTCTCATAGTCCTGACAACAAGTCTGATAACAAGGTTCAGCTGCAAGCCGACGGACCGCCCGATGGCGGCACCGGCGCCTGGCTCGCTGTTCTTGGCGCCTGGTGCTGCTCCTTCAACAGCTTCGGCTGGATGAACAGTAAGCTCCGCCGGCCCGTCCCGAAGCTGACATGCAACGTTCACTTGGCATCGATTTCTTCTTGGCACTCAGGCCCTAACTCCCTTGGCAGGCGTGGGCGTCTTTCAAAGCTATTACGAATTTGGCCCTCTCAGGGACTACGACAGCAGCACCATTTCGTGGATCCCGTCGCTCGAGATCTTCTTCCTCTTTTTCCTAGGGCCTGCCGTCGGCTTCTTGTTTGACAAGTATGGCCCGACGCCGCTCATTATCGCCGGCACCTTCTTGCATGTTTTTGGACTCATGATGGCATCCCTGGCAACCGAGTACTACCAGTTCCTCTTGGCCCAGGGCGTCTGCAGTGCCATTGGTCTTAGCTTCTTGTACTCGCCCGGTAGGTTTCTTCCAGGTCGGCCGACCTCATGGTCCACTCCTTGACCTCATCCGGGAAATCTCGATTCCTTGCTGACAGCACACCCACAACAGCGATTGCGACTATCGCGACCTGGTTTCAAAAAAAAAGAGGCCTTGCGATGGGTGTCATGGTGACCGGCTCGTCTCTCGGCGGCGTCATCTTCCCCGTCATGCTCAATCGCCTGATCCAGAATCCGAGCATCGGGTATCCCTGGGCCATGCGGATCGCCGCCTTTCTCATCTTGGGCTTGCAAATCGTCGCAGTATTCACCCTCCGGCCGAGAACAGCGCCAGTGCCCAAGAAGACGCCGGCCGCAACCCTGGCCGCCCCCTTCAAGGAGTTTCCTTTCGTCATCATGTTGCTGGGCATGTTCATCCTGATGTACGGCATCTTCATTCCGGTCAACTACTTGGCCCTGCAGGCTTTGGAGCAGGCTCATGTGTCCGAATCCATGTCGCTCTACCTGGTGGCCATTTTCAATGGTGCGAGGTGAGTTTAACCCCAACCCTCAAGGGTTACCCACCTAACCTACCGTACCCGCCTTGGGCTGGAAACGCTGGGATTTGCTTGATAGGTGGCTGACCTCGCTTACATTACAAAGTCTTTTCGGCCGTCTGGGCTCTGGATACTGGTCTGACATCGCCGGCCGATGGAACGTGTTCGTCATCGCTGGTGCCACGTCGGGCATCGTCGAGCTGGCCCTCTGGATCCCAGCCACATACGAGTCCGCCGTCATCGGCTTCGCCGTCGCGTTCGGCTTCCTCTCGGGCGCCTTCGTCAGCCTTCTCGCGGCCCTGCCGGCGACCGTGTCCCCTCTGCCCCAGATCGGCTACCGGATCGGCGTCGTCATGCTCGTCCTCTCGGTTCCCGCCCTTACCATGGCGCCCATCGGCGGGCGCATCTTGCAGAGCGCGAGTTCGGTTGACGATGGCTGGCTGCACGTCAAGATCTTTGGAGGTGTCATGTCCCTCGCCGGGTCGGCCGTTGTCTTCTACGCCAGGACTCTCTACTCCAAGAAGTTTTGGGCGGCTTTTTAAAGACAGTGAAGGTGATACACACACACGCGCCCACAACTCAAATTCACAGGGGCGCGTCGAGAAGGCGTGACATTGGTCTGGTACCTATAGTGCTTCTTCACAGCAGTGGGGGATGAATTGTCGATGCTGGTGAAGGGCGTTAGGCCTCAGGCAATAGCAATATGGAATAGAAATGTCTTGTCTCAGCATACTCGATCGTGCAAATTACTTTGTCTCTTCCATTTGACGGCCTGGGCTGGGGAAGAGGCCTTCCCCAGGGAGCACCTTACAGTGGAGTAGCCGACCCAGCGCCTCACACGCAAAACCGCTCATACCCTAGCCTGATCAATGTGCGCTAGGGCGCATGGTGATCCTAGCATAGGCGAGCCCCTATTAAAAAGCTTATCCCCTATCAAAAAGCTTGTCCATCTGACCCGAGCGCTACCCGCTTTAGCGTCTCGGCAGCAACAAGGTCACCTTCTAATGACATAAGCAGAAAGCTTACATAACCTCCCAGACTCAGTAAAAACAGCGTGATAATGCTATTATATGGTCCGTGCGAAGCTAAAGGAGGCCAGGTCGGGTTCGAATGGATACGGGCCGGTCCGTAGCTCAGATGAGGAAGCTCCCTTTCCTGATCTTCGTTATTTTAGTTAATAGAGCCCTGATCAGTGTGAGCTCGCCTCCCATCTAACTAACACTTGCCATGATATTCCAGAAATGAGGCTGTGGTACCACGGCTTTGTTCAAGAACACTGAAATCAAGAGAGTACTGAAGCTTGCAATCAAATTCTCTTCTTCCTCATTCCAGCCAGGGCCTAGGGAGCTGGATAACCCCGGTAGAGTGTGCACCCCGTGAGATAGAGATAAGGCTTGTAGCATGGACGTGAGGAAGCGGGTACTACATGCACGACCATGGTTCATTTTGCCCCGGCAGCTTCCGGCTTACCACACTGATACACGAAGTTGATTCACACAGGACGCAGGTCATTCGTGGCTTGCTCCCAATCTGACCACCAAGAACTCAAAACATTACCTTCCTAGGTAGTCTTAGTCGACGCATGTCAAGGTGTGGCCATGGAACTCGGAGAATCCCGATCTGACCACCAAGAGCTCAAAACAACACCTTCCTAGGTAGTCTTAGTCGATGCATGCAAAGGTGTGGCCATGAACCTCGGATACTCCAATGCGTTCAACGACCGCTTCTTGGAGGGCGTTAAGTCTCTAGCCGACTAAGGACTGACGACTCCGACCGACTTGGGAGCTAAAACTCCGACCGACCGACTTGAGAGGCAAAACACCGACCGGAAGGAATTCAATCGGAGCCGATGACCGGCATTCTACAGGTACCAAGCTGTACCGCCGTCTGTCGATTTGCGGCCCGGGGAATCGGCAATCACGCCCGTCAACACGCCGATTCCGAGCACCATCAAGACATTGCTTTCTTTAGAGGCAATTTGTCAGCTAGCAGTCCGGTTCGGAGTCTTGCCAAATGTATGAGAAACTTGAGTCGGGCCTAATGGTCCAGTCTGCCATGAGCCACAGTCTATATGACGCTTTGAACAGGCATTGTGCGTCTCGCAATACCGTTCTCCCTAGCATCCTCAACAAGCCCTTTCCCTCACAAACCTTCCAAGTTAGCATCTCCAATATGATTTCGACGAATTCGAGTGCCATGACGGACATAACTGCACTCATTCTTTCTCCAAGTTTCCTCATCTCGGCTGCCCTTCTTGTCGCCGGCAATGTCATCTTCTTTCTACTTTCTTACACTCGCCGCCCGAGGGGCTTCCCCCCGGGCCCGCTTGGTGTCCCGGGCCTCGGCAACCTCTTCCAGATCAACAAATCGATTCCTGCTTTGACCTACAGCGCCTGGGCGCACAAGTACGGCCAAGACAGGCCAATGGGCGTCAAGCTGGGCGCCACCAACATCGTGGTGCTGAACAGCGCGCGGATGGTGCGCGATCTGTTTGAGCGGCGCGGCGCCATCTACAGCGACCGGCCGCGACCGAACGGCGAGGACGAGAAATGGAAGTTCCAGACACACCAAGTCCCCGCCTCCCTCTTCCACGACAGCGGGCCCTGGCTGACGCGGTGGCGCCGCGAGTTCAACGGCGCCCTCGGCAGCGCGGCCGCCGTCGCGCGCCTGCACCCGATGAATGACGCCGAGACGGCCCGTTTGCTGGTTGCGCTGCTCGAGGCGGGTCCGACCACCCGGCGCGCCGAGCTCGAGGACATCATCCTGAGCTGGGTCACGAGCGTGCCGTGCATCGCCGTATGTGGGCAGCGGCCGGACGCCATGGCCCACCACGGCTTTGACATGGACATCTTCCGACGCCGGACCGCCGGCTACATGATGCTCCACAAGCCCAGTCTCATGGACTCGATCCCAGTGCTCCGGTACCTCCCCGGCAAATTTGGCATGGCCGGGTGGAGGGCGAAGTCACGCGCCGTTGCGAAAGACGTGTTCGAGATCGCAGACCAGTTCCTCAGCGCCGCCAAGGAGCACCGCGCGGTGCTGGACGACGCCGACGCCGCGGCGGGAAAAAGTCCCAACAACAGGACCGAAGGGTACTACGAGAGCCTGGGGGCCAGGATGCTGCGGGAGCAGCGGGAGAACAGAGACAAGGACGTGTGGACGGACCTGGGCCTCTCGGCGTGGAACATCGTGGCTGCCGCCATGTACACGTCGCTTGCCACATTCTCCACCATGCTGATGATCGTGGCCAAGTATCCAGATGTGCAGCAACGCATCAGGGACGAGGTGTTGCAAGTGTCGGGCGGTGACGGGGCGCTGTTGAAGTCTGCTGACGTTGCTCGCCTGACCTACACAGAGGCATTTTGGCACGAGGCAAGTAACTCTCAAAAGATGTTGACCAAAGAGAGATTGGGCATTTGCGTTAATAAATGACAATACAGGTTAATCGGTGGAGGCCTGTAGCCCCGCAGGGCATTCCTCACGCTCCCGCTCAAGACGATGTTTACGACGGATACCAGATTCCGAAGCACACCGCCGTATACGCCAACGTGTGGCATATCCACCACTCTCCGGAGGACTACGAGTCGCCCGAAAAGTTCGAGCCGGAACGGTTCCTGCGCCACCCCTTCGGGATGCGGCCGGGCGCGGCGCACGACCCGGCCACCATGGAGGGATCGACGAGCTCTGCATCGGCGAGCGCTCGGGCCACGTACGCGTTTGGATTCGGGCGCCGGGTCTGTCCCGGAATGCTGCTGGCCAAGCAGAGCCTGATACTGGGACTGGCCAAGGTGCTGTGGGCATTTGATGTGCTGCCGGCTCAAGAAGGGGAGGAGCTCGATCTGAACGTCAACACTGGCTTTGTCCAGGGACTCATCACTTTCCATCCAAAAAACCTCGACGTCTCGCTGAAACTGAGACCTGGACGCAGCAAGCAAGATATTCTGGACCACTACTCTGAGGCCTACAAAGTCGAGGAGGAGGTTATGCGCTGGTAGGATGCTCCAGGGCCTGAGACGACGCAGGGCTCCATTCAGAGTCACTTGCATCTTCATCTCACTCTGAGTCCTTGACGAAGACATCCTGGCATTCTCTGCGAGCCGTCCTTGTTTCTCATCTTTCTTTTTAACTTGCTGTTGGGCAAAGTATTGGACTTTGGGTGCAGCACCTGTCGACGATCGTTAAGGTACATGGCCACCTGAACATCGAGCCACTCGAAGACGCATTGTCTTCCAGAATGCAGTTACTGCAAATTGAAAGTTCTTTCAAAAGTCAGTCCTTTCTCCTGAATTTCCTAAGAAAATATAAAACATGGTCTTGGATTGTGGAATCGGCAACGAAGCCAGGTGCCAGGTGCAAGGTCGACCATCGACCGGACTGAGTCCTGAGAGGATTGGCCAGCGGGGAAAAGCGGCCGCGAGGAGACGCGGGTGTTAGAACCACCAGCCCCAAGTTGGACAATGTTCGATAGAACTTGAGTCAGATATCGTTGCGCGTCTCTATTCCGTGTGACCAGTTTATTTCTGCAGAGCAAATTTCGTGATTTGGTATAAAGCCCTTTTCAGGACGCTGAGTCCTGGTGACCCAAGGCGTTTGTCAGGTTCACCATTCATTGGCAAACTCAAGCCTGCTCACTCTCGGCTTAGACTAACTCAGGCTAAAGCAGCAACAACTTTGTTTCAAAGATGGAAAAGGAAATTCTGGATGTTGGTTCTAGGGTTATGTTCTAGTTGTGCTACTATTTATATTTGACTTTATTTGCCTAACATCACATAAGCTTATCAACTTATAGACTATATTAAGGATCTTACCTCTAAGCACCTTGTTAGCCAGAGATCAACCAAGTCGTAATTTGTTTTTAGGTTACATTATGAACTAATGATAGGAAGTATAGGGAATCGAATTTACCTTTTAGGTTATGACATACATCTAAGGTCTCATATCAGGTATTAGAGTAAATGATGTATAATAAAGTAACCTATATAATAAGTTATGCATACAATCAATAAAGTCAAGTCGCAGTCGACACCATATCTTCAAAGTTGGTGTCAGGTGGGTCCGCAGTACGTGTCGAGCCCAGCGAACAGTTGGTCCCATCCGAACGCGGTCGTATCACCCAGCATGTCACCCCAAAGTCCCTGAAGGCCGAGATCATCCTCGCTAAACATGCTTGAGTAGCCAACGTCGTCATTGTCATCTGATCCGCCGGCCTTCTTGTTGGTTCCCGTACCTTCATCCAGGCCATTTTTCGTGGAGTCTGCGTCGGATGCATTTGTGTGTTCTGACTCCGACGAGACGACATCCTCCATGCCTTGGATACGATAGCGACGTAACACGCCAACAAGGTTTCTTACGAGCTTCTCCGCCACTGCCGACTCCTCTCCAGCAGAGGCGAGCGCGCGACAGGCATCTGCCACTTCCGCGTGGGTCTTCGCCATCGCGTCCGATGGTACACCGCGTCCCTCTTCGACCGCTGGTGTCCCTCTACCAGGATCCAGTCCAGCGTTAAGAGCCAGGATTGTACATGCCATGAACATATGACCAATAACGCAACCCAGCCGGCAGCTCATAGCTCTTACATTGACATTGAGAACAGAGACGACCCCCCTGTCTTGCGAAGCTCGGAGGAGAGCCGTTGTAATGGAGAGAACTGCGCGAGCAGATTGAAGGCAAATCTCACGCGACGGCCGATATTGGGCGTCTTGCTTGTCATGTAATAGGAAGGGGCGGTGTAGTCGTGCCCGTCGAGAGTGGAAACCAAGGAGAACGACGTCTCTCTGGAGGGCAAGGTACTGCGGAGCGTTGGGAGGGATGGGGCCGTCTGGGTGGAGGAATGGAGGGAAACCAGAAAAAGCATCTTTGAAAAGACGGTCTAGCTCGAGGACCTTGTCGTAGTCGGTGAGCTCGGCGTCAGGGACTCCGGGGGTTCTGGCGTCAATGATGGACCGGGCGATCTCGGCGAGCTCGATGCGTTTGATGAAGCAGGTCAGCATGGTCACAGTATCTGGAGGCATTGTGAAGTTCTCATCGGAGAGGCTGGCTTCGTCGTCGTTGATGTTGCGAGGGTACTTGACGTTCATCTGTCTTGGTTGTACGTTGTATGTTCCATCCGTTGGTCCACCCATCAAGCCGAGCATCCTGTTGGTTGGTAAGCATGGTCGAAACTAGAGAAACGGGAAAGAGACTTACCAGTCCGTTGCTGCAATGTGCCACCAGACCCTTCGTTTGATTTCCCTCGTGGTGACGTCTTCCTGTTGGTCTGAGGAAGGGCTGTCAATCAAGTGCAGACAAATTTCCCGGGCCGCCGTCAGCGAGCAGCCATGTAGGTGCCTAAAGCGATCAGAACACCCCTCCATGTTGTAGACCAGGTAGGCCAACACGGATCTTGCTTGTACCGCTTCGAGACAGCTGTAGGTGCTCGGTCGGGATTTCTCAAGGATATTGAGTGCGGACTTGAACCAAATCATCGCAGTGTGTGTCGCGTCTTCGGTAGACGTGAAACAGCCCAGTGACTTGGAACCTTTGTAGTAGAAAAATGCGCTTGTGGCAGCGATGCTGAGAATCAGCGCAGCATGCGCCGGATTTGGGTCTTTGCCTTGGGCAAGGCTCATGTAAAAGTTGTCGACCGTCGACCTTGCAGCTGGGCCATGTATGATGGTGAGGAGATGGAAGGGGTTTTCAATGAAATCCAGGACCAGCACAAGGGCTTCTTCTCGTGTCATCAACCAAGTCGAGAGTCGGGAGTCTAAGTCGTCAGTGGGGGTCTGGCCCGGGGTCGTGCTTGCCGGTGTCTTTGGAAATTGAGAGACATTGGTGATGTGGTAATCCATCTTGTCATATGGAAGAGAGATCTAAGGTTGTTAGCACTAAGGCGATATTACACCCCGTCTAGGCGTTGATGGGGGGCATCTAACGTCGAGGCCATTGCGTGTAAATGTTGAATCAAGAAACCTCGCTGTTTGTTGTCGCTCGCTGACAATGAAGGACTGCTGCGACGGACGTCGATTTGCAGCGTCAGGGCTTCGTTGTCGAGTCTGCGGTTGTCGTCTATCTCTATCGCGCCCGATGCCCACCGGATGTTGGTCCGCGGAAGCTCCGGTAGGCGCAGCCGAACCAAAGACGGCATCTTCCAGCTTGCGAAGCCGACCTAGAATGGAATCATCGCCACCGATGTTGAGAGCTACACGGCTATTGCTACCGAGCAGTTAGCTCTCCTACTTGAGAATCTTTTGGTGCACACACACCTTGTTTGTGCAGCCGGCTGCCGCGAACTCGGCTGTCCTGTGCATGGCAAACCACGAATCACACAGCTCGAGCACGGGTCTCCGCGGTCGCATTTGAGCTTCTTCTTGCGGCACAAGTCACACGAGACTTGGGATTGCCGATGGCGCTTCTCTGCAGCTTCCGTCTCAAAATCGGCGCTGCGCTTCATTTCCAAATGACCGGTATCGAGGAAACGTACCGTCGGTGTCTGGATCTGGTTGTTGTTGATGTCAAAGTCCAAATTAGCTCTGTCCATGGACCTTCCGCGGACATAAGCTCATTTTCCTCCGCGGATTATCCGCGGGGCTTGCCTCCAAGTTGTCTCGCCCTTTCGGACTTACATGCCAACATAGAATGGTTATCAATACATAAAAGCAGTCCATCTGCACCAGGTCATTCCTTGATTCCCTAAATATCACTGAACAGAAGTCAAAGCGTTTCATTTCAGCTTTCAAAATTAATCCAGGAGCAGGTTGATTATCATGACCATAGAAGGAATTCGCCCACCTCCGGGCTACGACAGGTGTGTTAATTATCGAAACTGAATATTGAAGAGGCTGACATGAATGATTCAAAAGTGTCCGATCATGGCTTGCCGTGTTTGGCGCATCCCTTTCGCTTTTCTGTACCGTCGGTTTCTTCAACGCCTTTGGCGTCTTCCAAGAGTATTACCAGGAAGAGTTCAAAAAGTCCGAATCCGATATCGCATGGGTCGGCTCTGTGTCTCTCTTCATCCTCTTCGTTAGTGCGCCGATATCAGGCATTTTATGCGACAAATTGGGTCCCACGGTATGAACCTTTTCATTTTTAGCTCAACGTCACAGGCTTACTTGGACCAGATTCCATTGTGCATCGGCAGCGTTGGCCAACTCCTCGCTCTCTTCATGACCTCCCTGTGTACTCAATACTACCAGGTATTCTTGTCCCAAGGGGTACTCCTCGGAATGAGCTCGTCACTCATCTTCTGCCCCCCTATGGCAGTCGTCTCGCGCCGCTTGCCTCACCGCCGCGGTCTGGCTTTGGGATTGACGATTGGTGGTTCTTCTATCGGTGGCATCATCTGGCCCATCATGCTCGAGCAGCTCTTCAACGTCCGAAAGGTCAGCTTTGGTTGGACAATGCGCGCCGTCGCATTCACTATGATGCCCCTTCTGGTAATCGCATGCCTTACTGTGGTGAATGCGCGGGCACCCAAGTCTTTGCTGGCCCCTCCAGAATCAGGGTCCGATGATAACGAGAAAGGCACCGGATCCTTGACAGAGGAAGCTCAGCCCGTCAAGAAACCCGACTTTTCCATTCTTAAAAACAAGGCCTTCATGTTCTTATGCGGCGGGCTTGCACTTGGCTACTTTGGCCTGTTCACACCCTTGTTCTTCGTCCCAGCATTTGGCATCTCTCATGGCCTCTCCTCGTCGACTGCTTTCTACCTCCTTTCTGGACTGAATGCTGCGTCCTTCTTTGGAAGAGTCGTTCCCGGCTTACTTGCAGATCGATACGGACATTTCAACCTCTGCGCGCTGGCAATGTTCTCGGCTGGCCTTGTTGGCTTCTGCTGGACCGCAGCTTCCTCCCTGGCTGGCCTGGCAGTTTGGAGTTTGGCGTACGGGTTCTGCTCGGGAGTAAGTTGTTAACCCTCGAGTTCCTTGGCAGCAGCGACTGACACGATGCTCGCAGGCTGTCATGAGTTTGCAAGGCGCGTGCGTAGGAAAGATTGCTCATCACGCCAATCAAGGCTTGGCCATCGGTTTCGCGATGGGGTCCATTGCAGTGACGTGAGTTGCCTGAACCCTCAAATCACCATCATTCATGCTATCGCATGCGCTGACAGCGGCTCACAGTGCTCTTGTTGGGCCTCCAATCAGTGGGCAAATCGTCGCTCATTCGGGCTACCTTGCGTTATCCATGTGGACTGGGGCTACTCTCGCCGTCGGGGCCGCCATATTTGCGACAGCGAGGTGGCGACTCAACCCCCGTCTTCTTGCGGTGGTTTGAAGAACAAAAACTGCATGAGTATGGATTTCCTTTGACAGTTGGACTGCCTCACTGGAACATAGATGAACGAATGTCTCGGCATCTCGGCGAGCTAGATTGACTGGGTTGCGTGCTGATAGTGCCATGGATTTCACAACAGAGGACACATTTCAATTCATTGAAGACAAAAAGCCTCAGAGACGACGCATTACATAGACATTAATTAGAACGAGGCCTGTTGTTGATGCATCTTGTTTGTGACGTGCTTGGGCTGTGGTGAGGTGCGCGACCGATCACTTGGCGCTGCCAGGTGAACCGACCTTTTTTCGTGTTTTCGTTTTTGAGCGACATTTTCTTGTTCCAGGGTACTTTGCACTCCAGGGTACCTTTTCTGTCTGACAAATCAAGACTGACTCGAAGAAAAGTAAAAAGCAACAAAACCGCCCAGCCGGTGTCAATGCCCCACTGGAAACTCGGAACATTATTTGCCCATGACCGGCCCAAATGCGGCGTATGGCGTGGCTACGGCATCCAGATGTGGCTTTCGCTTGTGGCTTAGCCCAATATGACCGAAAAACCTTTCTGCATCCCTAGAACATAATTCCAGGCTGACCTCGTCGCTGACGACCTCCCGAGCCGTGCTGTACACTTTGTTGCTTCCGCTTCTTGTCATTCGTTTTCATTACAATGCGTTAATTGATACATTTGTTCTCTTTTCTCGGCTCGCTTCTTCTACGCCAGGCTCTAGCTCAAAGCACGCCCATATTCTGGCCTTGATATCCCCGGATCCTCCGAACCTCGGCACCCCTCTTCGGGGTGCCTCTTGCCTCTCCAGGCCATCGTTAAGCGCATCGTTGAGCGCATCGTTGAGCGCATCGTTGAGCGAGATACACTGGGCCCGAATGAGTTGATAGTCACAATGGCTCACCAATTTCACATCGCAGGCGCGAGCCACGCCCTTTTTGATCCATGGTCTCACGGGGTTGGTATCATGAGAGACGTCCTGACGCGATGGTCCGAGCTCGACATTACCCAGATTGGCTCCCTCATCGCCATCGCTGGTACCATCCCCACTGCCTGGAGATTTCTGCAACACGTCTGGCGCGAGGCCTATATCTGCATCAGGCGCTTCTTTCTCGCCTCCGTGAATATTCCTGGTGGTGACCCCGTCAACCGGAGCGTCGTGAAATGGGTCCTCGCGAACCGGCCCCGGCACTACCGCTCATTCACGGGACGCACCGAGGTCGGACGCGCCAACCCGGACCGCGCCGCCGCACTGAAGAAGACCCGCCACACGATCCAATATAGCCCGCATTGGGACGCGAGATGGCTCTGGTTCGGTGGCAGTTTATTGGTTGTCACCCGCGCCGTTGGGGATTTCAGTTCCGCCTTATCGGATCCTAGCTACGATGGCATCGGAGGCGAGGACTTGACCATTAGCTGCTTCGGCTGGTCTGCGGAGCCCGTGCAAGCCTTTATCGAGACCTGCCGCGAGTACGCCGACAGACAGACTCAGTACTTCGTCATCATTTATTCCCGCGATCGCTATGGCATGTCATGGAAGCCGAAAGCTCGCAAGCCCCTCCGTCACCTTGACACCGTGCACTTCGACCACGGCGTCAAGCAGGAGCTGCTAGCCGATATTAGGAACTATCTGGACCCTAAGACACAAATGCGGTATCAGAGCCGTAGCATGCCGTACCGTAGGGGCTATCTCTTTTACGGGCCACCGGGGACGGGCAAGTCATCCCTATCCGTAGCTATCGCTGGGGAGTTCGGACTAGATCTGTACGAAGTCAAGATTCCTAGTGTCGCGACGGACGCCGACTTGGAACAGATGTTCCAGGAGATCCCGCCACGGTGTGTTGTCCTGCTTGAGGACATTGATGCCGTTTGGGTAGAACGCTCGAACAACCAAGAAAGGAACGGGTACGGCAACGGGAACGGTAGGGCGCACTCGCCGGAAGGCAGCAACGTGCCCAACTGCACCCTTTCCGGCCTGCTGAACGTCCTCGACGGCGTCGGATCCCAGGAGGGCCGCATCGTCATCATGACCACCAACCGCCCCGAGCAGCTGGACAGCGCCCTGGTCCGCCCGGGCCGCGTGGACATGAAGGTCCTTCTCGGCAACATTAGTCGGAGGTCGGCGGAGGAAATGTTCGTGCGCATGTTCTCGCCCGATCTGGGATGTACATCGCACCTGGACATGGAGGAGATTACGAAACTTGCGACTCAGTTTTCTAGCAATATACCAGAAGAGACTTTCACCCCTTCGCAACTGCAGGGCTTCTTCCAGGTGCACTTGGAGAGCCCGCGGGATGCGGTAGAAACCATCGGGGCTTGGGTAGGGAAGGAGCTTGCAAAGACTGAGTACAAGGAATTTGAGTTTATCACTGCAAACGGAAAGGCGTAGTTGTGTAATATTATGTGTACCATCATGTGTATCCTTAGACTCATTAGACTTATTTCTTAGTCTTTCCTTAATCATGTTTAGGTTGCGCGAAGAGGAGCCCTCATGCCGAGGCAATCGCGGATAGATCGTACCGTAGAACATGCATCACATACAGACTCAGGTCCTGAGATGCCTCGGCGGTAGTAATCAGAGCGTACGAAATGAGTATATTTTCTTATTTGCCGCATGCCATCACCGCAGATATCCTCCCTGAGCAGAAATAAACGCACTCCAGCTTCGGAACATGACGTGGGTGCTAGTGATCTTCGCTCCTCCTTACTTCTAACCTAGAGTATAGTCACTGACTGGCTTCGAGGGCTGTTTTTGCGGAGAAGGTTGCAGCCCGAGCCCCTGTCCATTTTCAAAACAGATGAGAATCGAGTCCAATCTGCATATTGAGCGGAGCGCCCGCGGATCGAAACGATAGGGTTTGCACCGGAGAGCCGGATGTGCCTAGTGAAAGCCCGTGTCGGCAAGTCATCGAAAACAGAAGTCAGTTCCAGTAAACATCTCAGCCAATCACCTGGGACGTCGAAAGGACTTTCAGAACATCCGAAACCGACGAAGCTTGTTGTAGCCGGCATAACCAGTTCTCGCTTAGCGGGTGCCGAAAAGACAAGGCGAACCCCCGTCCTCACGGGCAAACATAGCCGGGGCCAAGGATGTAGTTCGTAGATCATATGGGGGGTACTAAGACGATAATCCCTGGACAGGCGCGACAAGTGAGCCGTGCAGAGTTTATGGGGGAGCTCCAAGTTCCAGCGAGGCGCGCGCCACCCCTTCGGACGAATTGCTCCATCCGAAAGTACGATGTCTCCCCCAGATCTTTCAAGACGGGAGGGGAACACAAAACAGCCTCAAATGCTCTCAATTTGACGCACAAGAGGAAGAGTCAATCCCTGACATGGAAAAGTTTGAGCTCGTGACCTTCCGTACCCGGGATCGCTCTAAACGATCCCGGCGTCGGCCCAACTCTAAACTCACCGAGGGTGTTGCGCCTCAAGCTTGTTTCCAACATTGTCTCGCCTAAGGCAAGGTAGTGTATTGGTATGGAACATTGTAGACCCAATTGCTCAATCTCTTCTTAATTCGTCCAGTTCTGTACAGCCTCGTAGCTACCCAGAACTCTCTACTACACCACCACCACGTGATTGGTATAGTTAGCGGCACCACACCACCTCCAGGAGAAGCTTTGCGCTGTGTAAGGGCGAAACCCCAAAAGCCAAACTTTCTCGGCTGTGAAACTGTGAAGTCATCGCATCTGTCGTGTGGAAGTTGAAGCGGATGCATGGGACGGGAGATCAAGCTTGTACATAAAGGGCTTCGCATCCCACTCTTGACATTGGAAATACATCCTGCCCGTCTTTAATTCAGTTCCATTATAATAGAACGTATCATTTGATCAGACCAAGCTACCGGCCTTGAGTCTCATAACCTGTCAAAACCCTAGTCAAAATGGTCGCCTTCCGCTTTCTCCTTGTTCTCCTGCCCCTTGTGGCTGCTATGCCGTCCTCCAACGCTCTGGAGGGCAGCCCCCTCGTTCGTCGCCACTGCGAGACACCCAAGAACTGCGGCGCAGTCATCCAAGGAACGGCATGCAACTTTTGCTGCGCCAAGGACGTGAAGCCCGATGCCAAGGCCTGCAAGTCTGCGAACAAGGCTTGCGAAACGGGTGGAAAGAAGGACGGAGTGACCTTCAACTGTGAAGACTAATTGCGGCTCGAGTGCAGGTAAATCGCCATGGATTTAACTGGGATGATCTGGAAACGGAGCTGATTGTGTGCAGGTAGAACCGTTTCCAGTGATTCAGATATACAATCGGGGTGCTAATTGGGCATTATCATTGGCAACAAGATGCAGTGCGCGCAGAGATTGAAGGACTGTGTACATATACTTGAAGTCGCTATGCTACACAACAACACTTCTGTATGAAACAAAATCGCGAACAGACCGTCTGCAAAAGTGCTTCTGTCTAAGTAATATCCGAAACGTGGCAAACTATTCATCGTCGAGCCGAGAGATAGTGACGGATGGATTATACTTCACCACGGATTAGCAGAATCAATGCTGTATGTGAAGGTGGAAGGCTTCTCTACAGCCTCACGTAGTCGATTACGATAAGTCTTGCATCTGATACTCGGTGACCAAGGCCATCAAATAAACTTGGCCATCAAATAAACGCATGTGACTCTTGTCTCATGGAAAAGATCCTGCTTTACTCTCTTGGAATGACAGCGGTCATTGTCATCAGGTTTTAATGTATGAGACTAGACAGCTTGGCGTGAAGGCGACACTGACCAAATTTGACATTCTAGCTAAGAATCGTATTGAAGAAATAAAAGTTGCTACTCTAGGTTTTGATATCCACAGTGGTAGCTCGGTTCCGAGTGGGCGTCGAATAACAAGAAAATGACGAAGACTGTAAGCTAAACGTAGTGGGATTTAGATGGAGAATGAGCGTTTGAAAGAGGGAGGACATGATCCACAGACGCAGATGCTAACTAAGGTTTCAAAATGATAATCAAGTTAGCAGAAACAAGATGGGAAGGTTAAAATCGGTCTGGAAACTTGCGAGGAGAGTGACCGGCTGAGAAGAAAGGGATGTTGGGACGAACATCAATAAAGCATTCTCCTTTGGACGTCGCTATTGTCCAAAATATTCACTGCTCTTGTTCTTAAGCTCTCATGCCCATACCATTGATTAACAATTGCTCAGATGACTTACGTAACGGTACAGATTTCAATGCTCCATGGCAAGGTGTCATCTCCCACTGAGGCACATATCCTTTAACATTGCAGGGTGCTAATTCTCGTCGTTCGAACACGTAGCTCAATCTTATACAGACTTGACAGTCCTACCCATATACAATGTTGTTTCCGTATTTTACAACATCGTGTTCATCCCGCAGCCTTTTCTCCATCCTGGTGGTAATATAGCCCAAAGACGGCTCTGGCGGTTATAAGGACTCGGTAAGAGCAGTTTCTATCCTCCTTGGATCTATCCTCAGGGTTTTCTTCCGTAAACAACCGTACTTAGGAATCATGGTTAGTCGAACTAGTGACTGATTTTTCAGAGATCGGATATACTTACGTTTCACAGTACCCATAGTTCACCTTCCTCCTAATCTCTTTCCGCATTTGTGCCGTGAGAACCATCACTTCCGGCTGCGACCACCCAAGCACCTGTGTTAACAAAAAAGTCCCGAAGCCTTCGATACTCTCCTCGAGCGCCAGCTGGATCAGCAACCCGGCTTGCTGCAGCCTCGGATCTTTCGGCCAGCCGTGAATAGGCAGCTTGAACTTCTTCTCCACGACGTCCACGAACCCCGCCTCTTCCATGTTGTCCTTCATAGTATGTCCCTGTGCCACGGTGAAAGACCGCCCCGTCTTCTTCCCCCCTTGATCGAAGATTCGGTTCCACTCATGGAAGACGTGATCCGGGGGGTATTCAACATGGTCGGAGTCTACCCCGGCGTTGATCTCGAGATTCTGGACCCAACCACCTGGTTTGAGGTGATGATACGCGTTCTTGTACAGGTCCACCCAATTCGGAATGCTCCCGTACAACTGTCGTAGATGGACAAAGTCGAAGTGGTTTTCAGGCCACATCCAGTCGAGAAGGCAATCGTCGATGACGAAGCGAAGGTTGGCTGGCACCCACCCCGGCTGGATGGGACTGATATCGGTGCCCGTGACCTCTGCGTTGGGGTATTGGTCGGCGAAGTCGATCGCCCAGATACCGGTGCCCGTCCCGACGTCGAGGACGCGCTGCGGGTTGTCCCCAATTGGCGCCAGAAACAATGTGTCGTCGAACATCATGAGGAGCGCGTTGTGAATTATGTCGAGCCCCTCATTCTGCTGGTCGTCGTTTGGGGCCCAGTACTCGGTCGTTTTACTTGTTTGGTAAGTCCGGCCGTGCAGCCTGCGATAGTCGAAGACGCTCTCGGACAAGGACGTGGTGGATGATGCGATGCTGGCGGAGTCAATAGCGGAGTCGCCATCGTCGCCATCGTCGCCATCGTCGCCATCGTCGGCGGCGGCAAGCCTTGGGTCAACCTCGAGCGTTGGTGCTTGGTTCTCAGTCCCTGACGCTTCGACCTCCGATCGTACTCGAGATGGGCTGGGCGCTGATGTTGACGCCATTGCGGGAGAGACTTCCTGTTCAGCAACCGCGGGTGTGGCCATCTTGTGCGACTGGTGCTGATTTCCCGGTCGGTGGAAGAAGGCAAGGGCGCGGGGATACAGAGAAAAGGAGAGACAGTCAAAAGGTGGCAGGCGGATGTGTTGGCTGACCGAGACATCAGCCCTTTTAAGAGGGTGACATCGCACAATCAATGCTGTGAAACCTCGCGGGTACAGCCGATGTCTCCCGAAGTCCAAGTATCAGAAGTTCATTCCCTCGCTAAGGTTAGCCAGTATCGTCCGTAGGAGATGCTGGCCGGTTTATTCATGCGACCCGTTGGCGAGAGAAAGCGCAATGTCTCAATCTGCGACCGACAGTTGAGGCGCTGTTAAAGGCGGGGGAGTATCGAAGGTTATTGGGCGCCTCTCTGTCGACTTGGCCAGAAAAGCAAGGTAGGGTCTCCTCGTTGTTAGAGGATGCCCGCCCAAAAGTTATGTGTTGCGTCGACTTGGCCGTGTTGCCATCGCTCATTCGCTCCACTTGATTCGCGTGCTAATGCAGCATGTACCCAACTCAGCTAATTTGCCAACAGCTATACCTCTCAGATCCTTGAAGAGCTGACATTAATAGTGGGTTTTCCTAAGTGACATCTGCAATCATTCAGGTGAAGAACCGCATTAAAGACAGTGTTTCAACAAGTTCGAATGAAGTTCTTCACTCATCACCAGCCTGTAGAGTTGTTGTCAGATAACGATCTGGTGGGGGTAATCGGATAGTCCCATCAACAGGGGCCGACGGGAGCTGCTCATGCAGCTAACGACTTCGAACACTCTGCGTCCCCGTACCGAGGACCTAACTCGGGTAGTTGGTGTAGAGGACGGCGGGCTTCATTGGGTGTCTGCCAGGCCGTCCCCTCACGTTGCGGGCCGCGACGAGACAAGTCGGCAAGAAAGGCGCCTCGCCGATGTGTAGCAGGCCGGCAATTGGTTCGCGTTTCCCTCTGGCATTTGAACTAGCTATTATTGTCTTCTAGCTCGATGCAGCTAATTCCTTCAACAGCAGCATGGAGGCTACTGACCACACTGATGCCATGCTCCCGTGACCCGTTCTTGATCGCTGCTGGCTGCATTGCATTAAACTCTTTGCAGTCTACCATTGTTTTATTCATTTATTTTTTCTCTCAAGACCCAGGGCGTCAGTCCACATCACAAGTTGACACCGGCAAGCGCCAGTACTAGTCTCACCAGCATCATCACTGACTTATTTGTATTCGATTTTCACTTCTGACGCTGCGATTTACATTCGTTTCCGATGGTGAATTCGCGCCTCCATATACACTTCAAACGGTACATGACCATTGCGATATGATGACCACTGTGTTACGATGCGCGTTTACGAATAGTATTACGTCGTTACTCCAGCGAGAAGCCCAAATTGATTAGTCATGTTGAAGCATGTACTCACCAGATAAATATTGAAGGAAGGCGATTCACAGATGGCACAACTACTGGGTAATGCCCAACCTCCTCCTCTATACAAACATATACGGCAGATTGTCTACCTTCTTCAGTTGGCCTCTGGTCAAGCAATGCAATTAAGTCTACATAAACCCTGTTCATTCTAAGAATCTGGACAGCGAAGATCGGCCACAGCTCTTTCAAAAAGACCCAGATTTTGCAACACAAACAATCTTTGAATCCCGGTTGGGTAGCTCTGTTCTTCAACACCAATCTTTACAGCAAGAAAATTCAACTGTCTCAGAAGTCAAGCCACCGACAATCTCATTTCGTCTATGAACGTGGAGCGGGTTATCTAGCGTAACTTTTACCAGATGCAGTGCGGACCGAGCCGGCCGAAGCGGGAACCTTCATGCTGGCCGGTCGTCAATGTGGGCAACAGGATGCAATGCCATTCTACCATGAACTACTTGTGAGAGCTAAAAATCTGAGAGCGATTTGCATTTATACTAAGAGACTGAACAGAGATCTACCAAAGCATTATCCATGGTTGCACGTGGTATTGCTGGGCAGTTTCCGACACCAGTTCTTCTATTCAGCTAGAGTATTTCAATATAGTTGGCCAACGGAGATTAACGAACCAGAATTGTTGCCCAAGTAAGGTGAGTCTGATATGGCTTGAACGTGATGCAACTCCAAGTTCGGCTGACTTCTTGTGGGCTGCTAGTTCAAGCCATAACTAGTCAGCGTCCCTTAAGCACGCATCGACCTAATGTTTCAGCTTTGCTGTGACCGGTTTTGGCATTGATCCCCCATTAAGAAAAGATAAATCTTAATTAGAGAGCGTGGTCGACCAATATCGGCATAGTGCAGGTGCTTCAAGTACTCTTAGACGATTCCATCAGCATCAAAGTATGAGTGGTGGTTGCATTACATCGTATGTTCATTGGCGTAGCGCAGAAATGCGAAGGTCCTTATTCGGCACATCAACCCAAGGACAATCTTGTTGGTTTGAGAAAACAAATCGCGGACTCCATGATGTAGGCATCCGCCTAAGTGAATTTTGCTGTTGAAGCCCAGAGCTGCGCCAAGGTGAACCCCTTGCATTACCGCAACCATCGTCAAATGTCCCCCACCTTGCAGCCTTCAAGTCCCAGGCGCCCGGATTTTGGTTTCCCATGACGTTCTACGAAGCCGAAATGTCATAGTTGTACGTCCGTTTGGCCGTTGAGAAGCAATTTGGCTTATGCCTAAACCCACCAAGGCAAAATTTTGTTGCCGCTCTTCGAATCAATTGCCTCAGGATGTCCTACACAGCTATGATAATTGTGAGGGGAACCCGGTCCACCGCCATTCAAAAGTCCCATTAATCTTGGCACTTGACATGCGCTCACGAGAAGAATTGCAATATAAAACTATCGTTTCATTAACACGTGGTAGCGTGCGATAATTCTTACGGGCAGCAGGGGAGCCTTTTGTGCAGGTTAAGAACGTCATCCTCAATAAAGATCGCGAAAAAGCGAAATTTTGATGAGGTCAAGAAATGCCATGCATTTGCTAGGGTCAAACGGGAAGGTAAGACGGCTTCTTACGTCATGCACAACGGCCCAAGGAAAAGAAAGTTGACCACTTTCTTCTAGCAGACTTGTCTTAGGGCCTTTTGAAAAATACTTCCGTCGTGCTCCGTCCTTGAGGTAGCCTAACCAGCACGCAATCATCGTGCCACTCTCACGAGGCTTGGCGCTTACCGACCATTGCCCCGAGACGTTAGAGACGGTGATGCGCAACGTGTGGCTATAAAAGCAGCGGGAGGTAACTAGATCCATGTGTGACGAATGTTTATTGTCATCCGTTCGTTAATCATCCACAAGTCGCAAAGATGAAGACCGCTATTGTTGTGACTTCGGTTTTGGCTACCCTTGCCGCTGGGTTTAACTTTCACAAGAGAAACCCGGTGTCTTACGAGGGATACCAAGTTCTTCGCGTGAAGACTCTGAGCCAGTTGGCCACCGTGCAGGAGAAACTGGCCTCGATTCCCCACGAGCAATGGAATCACGACGTCGAGACGCACATTGACATTGTCATCTCCCCCGACCAGGTCGAGAGTGTTGAGTCGCTCGGACTGGACTACCGAGTTTTGCACAAGGATCTTGGCGAGTCGATCAGTGCCGAGTCCCAGGTTCGCAGCAAGTACAAGCGCGACATCAACGACCTATCGTGGTACGACTCTTACCACCCATACGCAGACCACGTTCGCTACTTTACCGACCTCCACGAGGCGTTCCCCGACAACTCTGAGTTGGTGTACTCCGGTCGTTCATTTGAGAACAGATCCATCCATGGAATTCATCTTTTTGGTGACGAGGGTCCCGGAAAGCCTGCTGTGCTTTACCAGTAGGTTTGTCCAACGGACTGTAATATTGACTAGGTCTGACATTCTAATAGCGGTACCGTGCATGCAAGAGAATGGATCGCAGCTCCTGTGAGTACGATAAAAGAAATTTGAAAAGTGTTCATAATCTAATGCTATTGCAGGTCGTAGAGTACATCACCCTTCAGTTAATCAACGCGCACAAGAACGCGACCAACGCTACAGACTCTGTCCTGAACCAATACGACTTTCATATCTTTCCCATCGTTAACCCTGATGGTAAGCCGTTTTCTGCCAAATCATTTTCCAAATTCTCAAGCTGATGATAGTATTGAAGGCTTCGCTTACTCCCAGGAGGTTGACCGCCTCTGGCGCAAGACTCGCACCCCCCCTCCTCTGAACCAGACCTGCTACGGAACCGACATCAACAGAAACTGGGAATACGGGTGGGACGCAAACCCCCTTGGTGCATCCACTAACTCGTGCGCGCAAGCCTACCGTGGTCAGAAGCCGTCCGACACCATCGAGAACCAAGGCCTTGACGCCTACGTCCGGAAGCTTCGTGATACTAGCGGCATCAAGCTGTACATCGACTGGCACAGCTACGGCCAGTACATACTCTCTCCATTCGGTTCCAAGGAGACGTGGTACGCCCCTGAGCTCGGGAAATGGACCAAGACCGCCTCTGTGCTCAGCGAGGTGATCCGTGACAGCTCTGAGAGACGAACAACCTTCACCTTCGGACCCAGTGGCGCTACCCTCTACACCACTACTGGCGCTGCGCCTGATCACGTCTACGCCATCGGTGGTGCCGACTTTTCTTACACCATTGAGCTTCCCGACACTGGTGACTATGGCTTCGTCTTGCCTCCTGACCGCATCTTGGGCGCTGCTGAGGAGCAGTGGGAGGGCCAACAGGTTCTGTACACACTTTTGGATGAGGTCTTCTTTGACGGACTTGGCCCCGCTTAGAGGGATAATGCATTACACGTCGTGATCCAACTGGCGGAAAGTACTGTTGAAAGTTTATAGTCTATTTGAAAAGGTGTTTTCAGAGCTAGTTGCATCTTCTCAGTGAGATGAGACACGAGATAACTTAGCTTCAGTAGTTTAAATGCTAATACGTTGGAACCCCGCTTGTCTTACATGTTATCTAGTATGGCCCCTTTCTAGCACCCAAATAAGACAACATGAAGTGTCGCCTCAATTTTAAAGATTGAACAGGTGTATTGTAGGTTGGGTTCATCTGGAAGAGCCCTGCTTCAGGTGGTGGGAGATTTAAATCCAATTCGTGAACCAGGCCAAGTTATCGCCACTTTGAGAGCCTGTTCACCTCCCAGTTTAGGACTCTTGTGATTGCTTCATTCCTTGAGAGCTCCTTTATTGATGAGCTAGAAAAGGACATGCAATTAGCCGCCGGCTTCAATCGTTTGACCTGAGCGCATGGCTAGTGGTAGATCTGAGGGTCCCCCAAATGGGTTCCACCGAACAATATGCAAGTCCAAATATTAGAGTCTAAGTGTGGATGGAGTCCATTGGTTTTGTGAACCAATTTCTTGGAAATATTTCCGTTGTTGATCGCGAGCAAAGTGGGGGATCGGCTGCAGACCCCTCACTGTTCCATCAACTCGTGTGCAACGGAGTAGTTGCACATGAAATTCCCCCAATCAACAGTCAATTCAAAATGGAATATCACTTGGCTTCCATCTCTGTGTCTGCAATTAACCCGACCTCTCGGCTTGCTTTGTTACTACTTCATCGTATTAAATACCGACAAAAAGGCAATTCCAATGCGAGTCTGGTGTGTCTTTTTATCGATGTTACATGAAAGACTTGCATTAGCCACATGAAAAACAAAACATTTGTCCCGCCATCGACATGCACTTATCTAACTTTTTGGAATGTATAGTCTCTATGGGACTGCTAGGTGCATTTCAATGGCTTCCAACAACATGTGCATCGCCTCCACCGCCTGGTAACCTCTGGCGGGTATGGCCACCTATCGACTACAGCGACAAGATTTACGCAGGCTGGAACCAGATTAATGTGGAAACAGAAATCCAAATCTACAACGGTGTGGCTGAAAACCGTACCTATGCTCATCATCCGGAACTGTTCGCGATCGGCTCCAACGTCTTTCTCATTTACTCCACTGCCCCTGTCGACGAAGATAGTATGGGTCAAGATGTATGGATCTCGGCATCCACCGATAGTGGTTTGACTTGGAGTCCAGGAAAGAGTTTGATGCCAGCCGCCCTTTTGCCCAACCAGACAGAGTTGCACAACTGGAAATACTGGTGCGATAGAGGCATTGCCCAGCGTGCATGGCAGGCGCTTTCCTTCGTGCATCTACCCGATGGCGAGCTTTACGCAATCGGTCAATCCGGAAGCAGGTGGTGTCCAGGAAGATGGGCTACTGCGGGAAGGATTGCACGGAAAATCTCCCTGGAAGGAGAACCGCTCGAAAACCCTTGCTGGCTGGAAAAGAACGAGTTCACCGAGTCTGAGTTGTATGCTGAGACAGTTTACGGTACGGAGTATGGCATGAAGAGCTGCGCTAGAGCCTGTGAAATCAACACCGTTCTGAAAAAGCCAGACGAAGCTCCGGCTTGGTCACCGTGGCTGTACAACAACGGACTGTTTGCCGCAGACGGGACGCATCAAATGGAAGAACAGACCTTTGCCGTCTGGCAAAATGACAGCGACTCACCAACTGGAGGGTACTGGCAGCGACACTGGCGCGACATTTCCCCCGAAAGAGAGAATACCCATTCTGTCTGGGTGGAGTATAATGAGGATCCAAGCGGAGAGGGTTGGTATCCCAAGGTCAAAGAGCCTATTGGAAACAAAATTTACAAGACCAACATCCCCGACGCCAAGACAAAGCAATTCTTAGGCCAGCTTGATGATACCGGCGATCGAATCCTGCTGTCCAACCCGCGGTACAACGCTGCGGATCCTCAGCGCCAGCCTCTCACGCTAGCAGTGTCACGCGGAACAGATCAGACGTACAGGGCCATTGGTGTGTTACGTACGAATGCGACCAAGAAAATCGTCCCAGACACTCGTGATGGTATCAAGAACCGGGCTTTTGGCTTCAGTTACCCTACTGCGGTGCAGCTCGGCGGGAAGTTGCTCGTAGCGTACAGCGAAAACAAAGAAAACATCTGGGTCAGTGTCGTCGATATTGCTGCACTTCCGAAGGAGAGTGATGTTTGCAGATAGAAGGGGCATATAAATTGAGGCCGCAATGGAACCAAGAGAAAGGGAGCACGAAGAATCGATACAACTACTTCCGCTTGTTGGGTGTTTCATTATACAGGTATGCAACGGCCAGTCTGCATATAGTGTAAAGGGGTGTTCAAATGCAAAACGCTTGTATTACAAAATCCAGTTGCTCCCAATAAAGTGATCTGCATCTAAACATGGGTTTCATAACCAGCACGAAGACAGCTATTACTGTTTCAATGGGCATAGGTCGAGGAGCGTGTACGTGGAAGAAATGAGATGTAGTCCGCTATGACGTCAAAGATTATGGATCAGTTAAGTTTGTCTTGAATGCCGTGGCGTTATTGAGGCCGTAGTCTTAGATAAGCTTTTAAGCCATGGAATGGTCTTGGTACGCCACTCCTCAGGTCCATTCGACGGAATACAAATCCCGGCGTCATTCATAACCAGACTGCTACAACTCCATCCACGGCACATCAAATAACCTATATATCTCATCTCCCGAACATGTATTAAAATCTCTCAGCGCTTTCAGATGCCATAAAACTTCCAATTTCAACAAACGCAAAGTCTGCACGTACTATTACCAGCTGCAAGCCACTCTTGGCAACCTCAAATATGACTAAAAAGCTTCTTTACACAGGGGCCACCGGCTTTGTGTATGTTCACCTTCCACCTTCCCCACAAGGGCACTTTGACGTACATATTGCTGAGAGATGAGTCTAGGGGAGGTTCCGTTCTCTCCCAGCTGCTCAATACTTCTTACCCAGAAATCAAGGATTTGTCTATTACCGTGTTGGTTCGGAAGCAAGAGCAAGCCAGCCTGCTGAGGCAGAAGGGTGTCGAAGCTATCGTGTTCGACGGCTTGGATGACTCAGAGTTTTTAAGGGAAGTAGCTAGCGAGTTTGACTATGTTATCCATACTCCCACTGGCTTCCACACCGCATCTGCAGTCGCGCTCATCGAGGGGCTATCGAAGCGGAGGAGGCAGACCGGAAATGACGTTCATTTCATCCACGTAAGTACCGTGTTAATTCACATGGGTCTAAAAGCTATCTCTAACCCATGGAGTAGACATCTGGGACCTCCAATCTTGCCGAGAGAACCATTACCAGGGAGATAGGAGAGGTTCATGAGTGGTCCGACAAAGAGAATGTCTTCGAGTTTGAAGAGCAGAAGGAAGCAGAAGAGGCTTATGCTCAGCGCACGACGGATATTGCTGTCATCAGAACGGGAGAGCGCACGGGTGTTAAGACGTACATCATGATGCCTCCCACCATCTATGGCCGCGGGACGGGCCTTTTCAACCAAGGTTCCATGCAGATCCCCAGCATCATCCGTGGCGCCTTAAAAGCCGGGGCCCCAGAGTATGTGGGCGATGGTACGGCCCGACTGGGTCATGTCCATGTAACGGATCTTGCTCTTTTATATGAGCTTGCACTGAGTAAGATATTGTCTGGAGAGGAGATCCCTTTCGGACGGAGAGGTATCTATTTCTCCAACACTGGTAGTCACAACTGGCGAGATCTCGCGGAATATGTAGGCAAAGCCGGCGTCGCTCTGGGTGCGTTGAAGTCAGGCGAACCCAGGTCTGTGACATTGGAAGAGGCTGCTTCAAAATGGTTGAAGGCAACTCCGCAAGTCGCTGAGATGAACTACGCAGCAAAGTAAATTCATTCCCCCTCCTGATGAATCAACATGGTTCAAGTATTGACAGCCTGCAGCTCTGCTACAAAGCCAGTACTTGCAATCAAACTAGGATGGAAGCCTAAGAAGACTGAAAAAGACTGGGAGGAGTCATTTGTGGAGGCATTCCAAATGGTGTTGGATGAATTGAAATAGTGTCATCGTTCGTCCATGAGTCATTACTCAAGGGTGAGAGTCTGTGTCTAGTTTCTAGTGGGCAATGTGATTCCGCAAGACCGTTGAATACTACTCCATCGACCCCAGTGTCGATACAGACATAATCCAGAACTATCTCTCTTATCAATCTATCGCAGATGTGATATTTTAGTACACATACAGATTAAGAGCATCCGGGTTTGTTGCTAGAATCTTCCGGTTCTGTCTCTGCAACGCAAATCTCATAACCCAGGCGCAGACAACCACGCCAATCGAGAAGCATATACTGGCAAGCATAGCCTTCAGATACCTTGGCTCATCAGAGTCAGGCCATAGGTACGGAGTGTAGACGCTGGCAAGGTTACCGAACGTGTTGGCCATAGCGATAGCAACTGCCTTCTTCTCATCAGTCTGTCCTAATGTAGAAGAGGTCCACCCCAGCTTTTCAATGTCAGTAGGATGCTCAATCAGGATGGAAAGAGGTAAGACGAACAATAATGTTGTTCACACCGTATGTGGCTCCCACAAAAATCATGATTCCTGGGTCGGATTAGCAACCTGCTTTCAAGACAAAAAAGTCCTCAATGCCTCAGCCGCAATAGGAAACATACCAACATATCTGACTGTGGTATTGAGGGTTGCCACAGCCATTGCAAAGCCAGCGCAAGCAATGAGCTTGCTGACGGTCGTGTGCCACGTACGTTCGTTGAAACGCCCAGAGGAGTGTGAGACGACAATGCTCATGATGCCTGCTAAGATGTACGGAGGGCAGGTCAGAACCAACGTAATCGTGGTGCTGTAGTTCAGAGTTTTGACTACACTCGGCAGGAAGTTCTTGAAGCCGTTGGCTGAAAGATGCAAGTTATCCATAAGGCAAAAGACCCAGGTTCTCCAGTCAGTGCATGCCTCGCGCAGTCCCTTCCAGACACTGGTTTTACCCTCGCGGCGACCCGTAGTGTCATCGAAGATGCGCTGGTGGGCCATTTGGCGTTGCTCAGGCGTGAGCCAGCGGGTTTGAAGAGGGGCATTTGGAAGGAAGTAAAATGCTCCGAAGGCAACACCGATCGAGACAGCTCCCTGTATAATGAAAAGCCTAGTGATTATCAGAAAAGTAAACTTTAAGAGTAAGAAGAGGAAGCCATCCTACCATTGCCAGCCTGCAAGACCATGCTTGCCATCTAAACCGGCGAATATACCGGCGGCGATCAACCCGGAGAAGGCACTTGCAAGCATGTTGCCAGTGTAAAAGATGGCCATACGAGTTGCAATCTCCTTACGAGTGTAAAACATGCTGAGCATGTACAACGCTCCAGGATAGAACTGTAAATGAGATCAGTACATGTTCCGCACCCTTCTTCATGGAAACGGTCGTTAACTCACTGGAGCTTCAGTAATGCCAAGCAAAAAGCGGCACACCAACATCGTCTTGTAGTCGTGAGCAAGATATGTAAGGAGGCTGATGATCGACCAAGCCAACATAAAGCCTGTAAGGGCGAACACCATTAGGACTTCGTGTATTTCATCGGAGACTTGGCATACATACCCGCCATGTACCAGGACGGTCGCACACGGTTGAGGATCATGTTTGAGGGAATCTGGCCACACAGGTATCTACCAGAAGTTAGTCTAGTGTAGCCGAGATGCCGAGAGAACCAAGACTTACCCGACGAATAGGATGGAAACGCAGGTGTTGTACTCTGTTCCCTTGAGTTTGAGGTCTTTCGAGAGGGAGTTGAGTTTGCCGTTGATCATGGCATTCCGGTCGAGGAAGTTGAGGAAGTACATGACCCAGAGAATGGGCTGTCATCGTGTCAGTGGCTTTTCAGGCTAGAGATCGTAGAAACGGAGGGGGTTCTTACGAGAATGTACCAGTCAATTTTCTTCACGAGCGCAATCTCCTTGGGGTCGGTCTTTGTGTGCGCTCCAAACTCGTCAACCTTACCGCTCTTGGCAGCAGGCTTGTGAGGGGCCCCAATGGAGCCTCCTGTCAAGACACGCTCCATTTGACTGACGTCTGCCTTGGCCTCCATAGACTTTCTAAGTTCGGCCATGGTGCTGTTGGCTTGAGTTAGCCGTCGTCAGATCGCCGAACGGCAAATTGTCGTCGAATAACTTCAAGGCGGGCTGGATAGAGAAGTGAAGCTTGTAAAAGTAAGACCTCGCGCCCACATCACGCTCCTGAATCTGTGTTTGCCTGTGTAGAGCCTCCATATATACCTAGGAAGACTAGAGCTTCATGTCTCTCCGCTGGCTCCACTCGAGATCGTGACAAGAACCACATCACGGTGGATTGCTCCCCCATGGGGGAGATGGGGCGCCCAGCTTTTCCGCTCGTGCGGGGTTTGGGGAAACGTTGTGTAATTCGGACCCTGCGCTAGTACATACCAGGTAAATCCCCTTGACGCAGATTGACAAGGTCTAGCGAGGGGACGAGGTGACGGAAAACCCTCTTTCAAAAGCTTGGGATCTTCGTCTGCGAAGGGCAGGTGGTTGCTTTTCCGTGATCCTAGGGGGGGAGGTGAGTGACGAGGCATCCTAAGGCGAACGCACGGAAAAGCAGCCCTTGAATGGCGGCAGGTGGAGGATCAGGTCACGGCCTGTCATCTCTTCCCAGCAACTCGATTTATAATTGCGCCTTGATTCCTCCTCTTCTTGTTGGCATTTGAGCCGATGGTTCCGTGGAAAAGCACCCACTCCGCCTTCGCTCTTAAGCTTGGCTTTCGAGAGGCGGACATTCGTCACCATGTGTCGGACGATTTAGGCGGCAACAATGCCAGCATCTTTGAACAACGACAGTCTTCTACTAGCGTTGCCTTCTAGCTGATAGGAAAAGCGCAGGGGCACCTTGCGAAGTTTGTCGCAAGTATCATGCCATCTCATGCTAGGTACGCTAACCTCGCGGAAAAGCGTGTGCCACTTTTATTTTCCATTACCCCAGATGCTGCTACCCGATGCTAAATAAAGGATCATAACCTTAACAAGACCCATTGATGTTTGCGAGCAGTCTCTCTTCCTCAATGAAAACCTCGGCCTAGGGTTCCCCATGTCATTGCTGTCTTTTGAAAGTAACTTGGAGAGAGCACGTGTTACTAACTTTTAGGACATGGCGAATTGACTGTCAGAGTGCAATAATTGTTTGTCTAACTTGCATGCTCTGGCCATCTTTAGTCGAAGACTAAGCAACGCTCCTCTGCTGCTCAGCTGCCGAGAAATGTTGGCCCCAGTCATACTTGTTGCTAGTCAAGACAGACGGTATCCATGGAGACATCTTGTAATGGGCAACGCATACAACAATGCGACCGGAGATCGGAACAGTTCCATACGTTAGCTTGGGTGCACTAAGTACATGAAGCAAATCTCTTCGCTGGCGGGTCTAGCATCAACTCGATTAATCTCAGCTTGACGTTGAGTAGATGGTCGCCTGCGTTTCAAGATAGTTTCCAAAAATTATCTTCGGTTCGCTTTCCTTCTATCTGTGCCAGCGGTGCTCAAGGTTGATTCCATATTACCTGGCTCAGAATCATCCCATAGCCACGTCAACAACTATTTAATTAAGAAGAACACTTGACAGAGATTTTTGCAGCTCATGTAAATAAAGTCCTTAGGGAGATCAGTAAAACAGAAATGAGCATAGTGAAACACAAACCCACGCGCAATGAGTCATTACTGGTTAAATCCCCTTCGCATGTGGACTCGAATCCTCTCAGTTGTTATGGTAACCCATTCCAAGGTTGTATTTCATAATGAAAGCTTTTAGCACCTAGCAGACCCTTTAGACTGGAAAATGAGAGAGAGGACTGGCCACCTCGCATATTGTATGACCAAAACTGTTCTAGAACCACAATTCAGAAACTATTCGGCGCGTGAGTTCTTCCTGCCTCCAAGAACAGCAAGTACGATCATCCTCCTTAAGGCGGCTTTGCTTCTCCCGTGTAGTTTTTTTTTGATAATGTCGAAGCTTTCCTTAACTTCTCAAGATTCATCCAGGATTCTCACACGAATAGCAATTACACATAAGCATGCAAGAGGATTCATAGGTTATTTTAGCTTAATTGCGTGGGTAGCGCCTGTCAACAGATATCATTTCTTTCTGAGCGAGTTGAGGGTGCCCGCCTCGACGTGTCAAGTCAAATCCATCAACATTGTTTCTTTCTCTTTCCGTTCCCATGCTTTCATAGCGTCGCAAAAGTGTGTGATCTTATACAGGCGAAATCCTTCATGCAACTCTATTTAGGCTCTTGGATACTCTTTCGAAAGCTGCCTTGGGAAGGATCCGTCACTGAGAGAAATTCGATAGCGTGCAGGCTCTCCAGTCCTTGCACTAAGACATGTTCTTGCTTACAGAGATGGGAGACTCATGACAAAACTGGCTGATAATATCATTTTAAGTGATGCGTCGGTCTGACAGGCCGCTTTCTGCTCCGTTCAGGTGCTACAAACAAGGATGTTACGACCTCTAGAGAGGGTGGTGAATGTCAACACATTATAGTCGCTGTCACCTCTAGAAAAAACAGCTTTCGGCAAAATACAACCTGCCGGATTTTGAAATGGCTGATTGAAAAGATGAGGCCATTTTCCTTTCGCAGGCAACGAGTATAACACGCCAGTTGCAGCAACAAATGCTATGATGCCTATACCAGTTTCCAAACCTAATCGCATCTTGCCCGATATGGTTCCAACACCGACCCAAATCGGCTGAAAACTACAGACGGCATTGATTCAAAACTTGTGGCATGACGGGACGGCTCAGCGGGTGGCGCTTGTTGACCCTGGAAGCTGACGTCGGCGCATGTCATTGCACCCAACCCCACCAATCGGACTCTTTGTCAAAAAAGAGCGGGTGAGGCAATGCTTCTACTCTTGGCTATCAAACTCCAAAGGCATGAACCCCTCAATCCTTCAAGCAGCTACAGCTTGTTGAGAACGAGAAGCACAGCGACGTGGATGCCCTTCTCATATCCAGCAGAGGCCCTCGGGGTTGCGCTGGTGGTTGTGTTATTGTTAATAGTACTAGTTGTGTGCCTCAAATGGGTTGCTCTATTTAACAAAAACTCGCTAGTCTCTAACATTGTCATTCTTTCACATCTCCGCCCTCAGCTGAAGTAGACGTGCGAGATTCAACGCCGCACCCCAGGTTCCAAGCCGTACAAGACTCTGAGCGCCATGCATAAGTATCACGCGGCTCCCATCTCCATTTACAACCTTGTCGTTCTGTACAGAGAGTGCGAAGTCAAGGGCTTCTGTGAGTTCGGACTTGGCGACAGTTACAATATTATGGAGATGAGTGCTGAGTTGAATCTTGAGGGTTTGAGGGCTAGTTTTGACCACTGCCCATAGGAAGACGTGGTAGAGAAATACGTCAAATATGCTGTAAGGAGCTGCTGCTCTCAATGCCGAATCGCTCATAACGGAGACACAGTCCCCGACTGCCCTGGAAAATATGTCCATGGAGTCTGGTGGTGGTTTTGGGGCCGTCTTTACGTGACTAGCATACCCGTTTATAAAGAAAGATTGCAGACGGCTCAATCCGCCTTGAACTGCATGATCCCCGCCTTTGCCCAACGCATCTTGGATATCGGCAAGAGAGGTGTGGAGGTGGATATGCACTAACCCATAAAGTATACGCGAAGCTCGTGAGAAATATGAATCCGGACCCAAGGCTCCTTCTGTTTCTCTGCACGTGGTGTATCGGTGGTGCCAAGCGTCGAGTGAAGCTGTAACAGTAAATGTCAACCTTGCTTCGAGGCTGCTATCAGGAAGACGAAGGAGCTTACCAATTATATTCTCCCGGGTCTGTAGGCGTTCTATCCGGAAAGATTCTTCGCTTACTTCTGAAGGGCGATGTTGAGAGGGGATTTCGTCGGGTAAGTCAGAAGTGTCCGTCGGATCCATCGACCAATCATGCGACCAATCAGCCGCTTGGCTAGCCAAGGAGCTTAGAACCAAGAAAATGGTCCAACGGCTGAATGTTGAGCTTAATGATGAAGACGACGGAGTGAGCCGGCTGCTTCCATCGGACTTTAACAGAGCCCGGTAGGCCACAGAGAACAATACTGCCGAAGGGTGCGACGCGCCATTTTGAAGGCCTGCCCAGGTTTTCGCATCTGGAGCCGACCAATGCTTTTCGTCGCTCGGGCACTCCCATCTACTGACCTCAGCCAGCGACATCATGCTTCTCATGTTCAAGATGGCAGGAAACTGCGAATCGATCATGAACACATACCATCTCAGACGGCAATAGAATTCCGAGTCTATCCAAGCCTCCCATTGGTTTTCAACGCTCTTTGCATTACCACTGTGGGACCTGGACTTTGGCGCGGAAAGCCGTCGGACATTTGCCACCAGAACCCCTCGCGAGGCCTCAGCAGCCTCATAAGCTCCCTTGTTTCCACACCAAAGCCCCACATAGACCAGCAGCGCATAAGCGTATATGACGCGAGGATCTCTGGTCAGGCTCCTGTCTGCTTCCATGCTTTGTTGAAGGTTTTGACGGGCTCGGTCGAGCACCAGGGTGGAAAAGCGTCGAGTGTGTCGAACGTTGCTGTAAGTAGCTCCAATAATGACCATGGCTGAAATCAAAGATGGCGGTAGGGAGTCGACTCGGAGAGTAGGCAAGTGTAAGACTGGACTCTGCTCAAAAAACTCTTCGAAGAAAAGTCCGAGAAAAATATTGGCGACGGTTAGCGATGGTAAAATCAGGTCCTCTGCATTTGGAGTCCGAGGCTTCAAGAACTCTTGTATGGAAAGCCAAGTCGACTCTTTCATGTCAAATCGAGGTTTGTGGCGAAGGAAAAGCGGATGTCTCTCGCTGATCGAAATGTGTTGCGTATGATGGATTGCTTTGGACGATGGGTCCCACGCGAAAGCTATTGCGTCTTCATGCGAGGGGACATTCGGGGGAGATGAAAACCTCGAAACGGCGTCTGCGACATCTGTATTGCCTGTTGCCTCCGGAGGCGCCGTTGTCCCCTTATCTGACACACAAACGGAAGTGTCTTGTCCATGTTCATGGATGTTGAGCTCGTGTCCGAACCAAGCCCGTTGGTCTGAGAACAAATGAGAGTCATCATGAAAAAGAAGAGGATCGTTCATGTTTGATTTTTCTCTCATGGCATTGTAAAAGTCTGGAGTGAACCACTGGCGTGTGTCAAGCCAAAGGTCGTCCACCGATGGTTGAAAAAAGGTAGAGAAATCCACGTCTGTGTCCAGGATATCCGTAAAGGAAGTCGTCGCGGCGTTGTGTTGGTTTGCACTTGTGGCATTGGTGCCGGAAGTTGGCCCTCCATTCTGCAAGTAAGTCAGGTTTTGAGCATCGGCCGCTGGCGGCGGACACCATGTAGCCGTAGATATGGCTGGAGCCGCAGCAGCACGGCGAGAACTCCAGCTCACCCGGCGCTCACCCTTCTCCGGCAAGCCCTGAGACGACGAGCTAGGATCTTCGAGGATGAAAGAGAAATCCCTTTTTTGGGGTATCTCCAAAGAGGCATAGTCCTCATGGCTGCTTTGACGGTGGAGCCGTCGGTGTTTATTGAGTAAATCGCTTCGAGAAAACTCCTTGCGACAAAGTGTGCAGCGATGGGGCAGTCTGGTCTGGTCTGAATTGAATTAAGCTCGCTCGCATCAGTTCGGGATCTTCGTTTAGTTCTCGGGAATTTATAAACCCACGAGTCTTTTGATGACGTTTCAAGTTTTCTATACGAGTAAATGACCGAGAACAAGTGGTGCAAGTGTGGAGAGCCTGGCTAGCCTCGCCCGTCGAAGTCATCCCGGAAACCAATCGGTGAGCTCCACGCATCCTAGATGTCCCACGATTCTTGTGAGACGGACGGCCGATTGCAGGTGGGCGGCCGATTGAGAGTGGACGGCTGAGAGAAAGTGGACGGAGCAGCCCGTTGAAGGAATTAGATCGGGGTGGGGGCGTCTCTCCCCTTTTAAGCGTTTCGTCCACCCGTCCCCACGGATATGGGTGGACGTGCGTTCGGATCGAGGCTAGCTTGCCTGAAACCCCGGTATTTCCGAAACGGTCGGGATGACATGGGTCACCGTTGCGTGCTTCGGCGAGCTTCTTCAAAGCTAGAGCCACTCGCGTCACTTACAAGACGGCTGGAGTCTTGGAGAGAAATTTCTTGACTTGACACTTTCATTTTATGTTCCTATCTGGAAGAAGATGCATACGTCAAGTCCTGGCTTGCTCGAGCCGTCAAGAGTCGTTTCGGCTTCGTATGGCGCTGAGCGCGACGCTCATTCAAGTGCTTTCACCCTTACCAACGGACCTTCAGAATCCACTGCGAAAGCAACCATTGTCTTTGACTATGGTCGATGCGTCGGCGGAATCCCAACTTTCGTAGTTGATCGTGCACATGGGAGCGGACCGATCCATGTAAAAGTCTTATACAGCGAAACGGCCGATGGCATCAATAGTGAAGAAGGTACCAAACATTGGATAGTCTAGATGCCGGCTTTTATAGCCTAACTAACAAAATGTTGAAGGCGACGGGCCTTTTTTTCTCTTCTCCAATGCCATGGACTGTTATCGCAGCGTCTCCATGACGGTTACTCCATCAGCGTCACCACAAAACATCCAATCTACCCTTGCCCAACGGTCACAACGATATTTGAAACTGGTTTTAATGTCCGCCAACGCTTCCATTGTCTTCAGCAAAATCGGCATGGAACCTATCCGACCTTCACTTACACCAAAAGCGTTTTTTCACTGCTCCGATGAGACTCTCAACCGCGTCTGGAATGACGGCGTCAACACTCTCGACATGTGTACAGTTACCAGAGGAGAAACAGCACCGGCTTGGGAAGTCACCGACCAAGGAACGAGAGTACTTGGCCAACACTGGGCTCCATGTCGACAAGGTACTAGATGGGGCGATACAGAATCGACATTCCAAGTTCTTGTCGAACAACGCGGAGCCAGCTGGGGCGTTCACATGGTTACCAACGGTGTGATCTTTTGTCTGGATGTTGAAGCAGAGGAGCTTCGTGCCTACGAGGGCCTTGCACACACTTCGGCAGTCTTTCCAGTCAAGTCTTTTGGCACCTGGTCAACCCAGGGTATTATGAACAGGAATGACTGGATCAGCGTCACTACGATCACCAGCGGCAATCGCATCACCGTGACGCTCAACGACTGGGAGATTGCGACGATTATGGATGTTCAAGTTCGACCACTTCTTGGCGGTTCAGGCATCAACACCGGCTCCATTGCATTTGGCGGTCCTGAAGGATGGCTTTCTCTTTACCGAAACCTTCTGGTCAAAGATGCCAGCGGTAACGTTTTATACGAAAACGACTTGCTCTCAGGCAACAAAAACAGGACTTTGGCAGACTTTCAGGTCGGAACGAATACGGTAGCCTGCATGATTGATGGCGCCAAACGAGATCGAGCCACCTTTGGCGGCGATTTGTTTGTTTCTGGCCGTGGAGTTGCATACTCTGGCCTGGACATGGAAGCTGTTTCGGGCAGTATCGAGCTCTTGGTCAGTCACCAGACCAGCGAAGGTTATCTTGGCAACCTGTGTCCCATTCAGGCGCCAGTTCATCGGGGGAACGAACCACCACCCACATACGCCTTCTACTCCATGACTTATGCTTTACTGCTTGTTGTCGCTATCAAGGATTACTGGCTTCACTCGGGAGATGATGAGATTCTTGGGTGCCTACCAGCGGCTGAAAGGTTGCTCTATTTTGCTGAGTCACATGAGATGCCTTCGGGTCTGATCGAAGTGCCACCAAACATGTCCAGTGAGTCGAATATTCTGTCTTTAGAGCCTTCTGAATACGATTAACAGAACGTAGTGCATTGGTATCCTCTGGGTGGGCCGGTCTTTGGCGCATCTGGCACGATGAATCTGGCATACTATGATGCCATGAACGCTGTACGGGCAATGACATCCAACGGCTATCGCAAGATTCAAATATCTGCTAAGATGGAAATTCTGAAGAAGAACATCTTGGCGCATTTATGGGACTCAAAGAAAGGAAGCGTTCGTATGGGCATAGCTTTGCCTCCTGACGGAATATGTCAAGACACCAATGGTTATGCCGTCACTCTTGACGTGGTCGAGAACTCTGATAAATGTCTCTCTCACTTGACTTGTAGTCCGGAGTCGATGCCCGTTGCATTCCGTGGTCTGCAACATTGGGATCAAACGGGGGTCGTCAGTCCCTACGCCACAGGGTTTGCCGCCGAGGCACTGTTTGCGCGCCAGAGGGGCCCAGAAGCCATCCAACTGATCAAGAACGTCTGGGGTCCGATGGCGGACACCTCCAACCCTAACTATTCGGGAGGTCACTGGGAGGCAATGACTGCCGAAGGCAAGCCATTTGGACATGATACTTCGCTGATGCATGCGTGGTCTTCATGGCCAGTCTTTCTACTGCCGCAATATGTCGTCGGCGTCAAGCCACTAGAACCGGGATGGAGGTACATAGAAGTGGCCCCGGTGCTGTGTGGCATCAACTATGCTCACTACCATATTGAGACTCCACAAGGTCAACTTGAAGTCGAGGTCAATCTGGACGAGGCGCTTGGAGTCTTGTGTATCAAGGCAACTTTACCTTCCGGAACGAAGGCAGAAATCGTGGCCCCTCAAGGTTATCTAATCGAGGGCGATAGTGTCCTTGAGGGCCCCTCTGAAAACGACGTAGTTGAACTCCGTCGCCTAGAGTTACAAAACCTATCTCTTGGATAAGATATCTAAATCTCAGAGGCGTGGAGTTCTCGGAGTCCCTCAGTACAAATACCTGGATAGTAATAATGCAATCCCTCATCCCGGCACTTGTTGGGAATTTCCTCCTAAAACACAATTTCGTGCTGATGGAACAGAGTACAAAAGTCGCAAAATATCTGGACTGCTGGCAACATGCAAGAAGAACGATACAGAATGATATCCGCGTTTAGCTTATGCTCAGAGCTCTGGTTGATCATTCATTCGATTAGCTCAGCTTTTCCGCGCCCAACACCCACCTATGCGCTGTGTGTTAGCTTGGTGTTAGTACACCAAGCTCAACTCTTTCTGCCTTGCTTGTACGAATTAAAATTAGTTTCCCAAGTGATTCTCAGACGGCGTAGAATTTATTCCCGTGCCCCGGGAATCTCTGAAAGTTTCTTGATTCATGACGCAAAACGTTGGCTGTGCTGTAATATCTTGAAACCTTCATTAACCCTAAGAATATTAGTGAGATTCTTGAATAACTATATCAGATTTACTTTTGAATATATATGTTCTTGCTTTATTTTGGTATTGGAATCATCTTGACATCTCTCTTTCTCCAAAATTCAGCGCCGATCCGCCTCTGTCAGTCCCTACTCAGGATGTCTTACGAGGACCATCATGCCTGAACTAACACACAGGTGTTTGGCATCACTCACAGAGATCCCAGTATTCAAGAGATTGAATCCGTCACCATGCGCGAAGGATTGATGTTGGTTTATCCTAATGTTTTGCAGCATATGGGGTCCTCCACTCGGTTGAAGGATCCAAGCAAGCCGGGCCATCGAAAAGTCCTGACGCTATATCTGATCGACCCACTACCGCGAATGTACCGCCGCAGCAGGCCGGCTGGTGGGCGTGAGAATTCTTGGATGAGGCGGAGCAGTTGAAAGGGCTGCCCAAAAAGGTCGACGACATGGTCCTGAACGAAGTGAGAGACTGGCCTGTCGATTGAAAGACATGGCGGCTAGAGAAAGGGGCAATGTGTCCAGACAGATCATTAGAATTTTGACTTCATATCGGGTGGATCTTGGGGTGTTTGAATTCGGAGACTCTGTATACGAACCAGACAACGAGAACATAGTATCTTCCGATAACGATAAATCAGAGTAGCAGAGGGTATTCATGGCGATGGCAGCGATAAAATTCAAATGGGTGTCCTGTTGAAAAATGAAGTTAGGTTTGGGACTTCCAGACTAAGCGAGCTGTCTTTAAAGACAAGAAACCGATGGAAGATTGAACACATAAGAGGAGTACAATATGTGTAACTCAGAAGCCTCGAGGATCAACTGCCAACAACGCCGAAAGTTTTGCGTGCTCCACGAAACCGCGCCCCTTCTTCATAGTGGCTGTAAAAGACCCCTATCTACAAAGATTTGCCTTTCATGCCGCCAGTTTTCCAAATCATCCTCATGTTTTTTGATGATCCGTCCCAAACCAAACTTCGAAGGGTCCCGGCATATCTCACACTTTCCTCCCAGCGGACCTTGCTTGTTGTGCTCCGAAGGGTGTTCCACAGCATCGAAATATTGATCGCCATCTTCGTTTTCAAACCAGATGTCGCCCTCGTCTTCCATCTCTGCTCGGTAGCCAGCAAGCTGAAGAGCGCAGCAAAGTGCTTTGACCATGGGAAACCGTGACAAGTGTCGGCGGCCTTCGTCCGTAGGTATGATGTGTGCGAAGAAGGATGAATCCCATTGCGACTTTTCGTATAATGCCTCTTTATTAGTTGTCTTCCTCTTTGGATGGTGACTTGCGCGAAGATTCCATTGGTCATCTCCCGGTTCTATGGTGTTAAGTCCGCCTCCTGGATCAATTGCGTTTATATTCTCAGAAGTAGCGGCGACTTTGTGAACGAACCCCACACCTTTGGGCTCACAGGAGACAAGTCCGTTGCTATCAGACTTTTTTATGTTACCGTTGTTTGTCCATTGTATTTGAAATCTCGGGTTCCTTGTTTGGTCGAAAAGTTCCATTTCTGCTTTGGATAGTTCCGTGGGTCTCCAGAGACGATGTTGGTCCCTCCAGAAGTAGCTCCACATTCTTGCTTGCTCCAAGCAATCATAACACTCAAAGACATCAGTAAGGAAAGGCCCGTCCCAGTACGCTGCACCGTGGAGGAGAAGATGTGTCAATAGTGCTACTGTTGGGGAGAACATCCAATCAATACTTTCGACGACGTGACTCGAGGACCAAAATAATGGCCAACTACTCAGTAGCTCAAATGGGCGTGGGCATGAGATTTGCCCGCTCTCATCACTCAAAAGAAACCATTGTGCAAGGTCTGTATCTTCAGCTCCTGAGCGGTTTAATGGCCAACGAGGACCTGATGCCTGGCCAATACCGTATCGCTGCAGTGCTACAGCAACGTCAACGCCACCTCGTGCCGTAAGCACCCTCCAGGCATTGTGCAGCCGGAAACTTGTTTGCCTTAGGTTGAGAATTTCAGCAGCATAGATAATATCTGCTACACTGCAGATGTTGACGGCGCCACTAAGAGCGTCGGCGGAGCTCCAAAGCATTGATGTAACTTCTGGGTGCCAGCTGGTGTATCCTATGGAGCGAAGAAGGTTGATTTGCTCATGAAACTCTTTCTGTGATTTTGAGTATAGATGATCAGTGGGGTAAAATTTTCCCTCAAATGTTTCAAATGTCGTATTTCGTTGCAACACAAATCTCACAATGTCCGTGTAGCCGCTTTCCAATGCTTTGAAGATGGCAGGGTAATGACCAAGACCAAGTCTGTTGTGTTGAGTGCGTTCGTAACTTCTTCATGCTGTCAAATAGGATGCCACTCACATATACAAATTTTCGTAGTTGTTTTCATCAACAAGGGGAACATGAACAGTGCAACCTTGATGCATGAGGTACTGTATCAGCTTCAGTTTTGCTTTCGCGTTGGTGGGCCGTGTGGGAGAGTAGCCAGGGTCAAGGATGTTGCTCATCATGATGTGCTGACGATAGTTAGCCTGTATCCGAGAGACAACAACAACTAAATACTTGCCTCCAGAAGGCCGCTGTTGATAGAATCATCCACGTCATGGATACTTGCGAGGCCTTGGTCGAGCATCATTTTAACTCCATTCAAGTCCAATTCTCTACAATACTTGAAAATCCGGGGATTTAGAGGCCGCACATTCACTATGTCAAACCTGGAATTGATGAAAGAGATGCTAGTCCAAGCCCTGGTGAATTGACGAACGCCCAGCTCAAAGCGTAGTATTCTCTCGTTGAACAAGAAGAAGCGTAATCTTAATGAAGCACGAATATCTCGCGAGTATGGTGTGATCTGGACAGTAGCACTCCCGCTGTATCTGGGCATTTGTGGCATGGTTGGTGGGCTGCCTGAACTCTTGTTGAGTACTTTTTGAAACTTCCATTGTGCATGGTGAATTGTCGGGTTTGATTGGAAATCAAAGAGATCATTGATGGTATCAATGTAGTCATGAACGGACTTAAGCTTTGTGCTGCCCTCAATGCTTGTCATTTGTGGGGGATGAACGGCTGTTCGATTCTCTCGGGCATCGGTATCCTGGGTCGAGGTTTTCGAAGTTTCCGGACCAGGCATAATCTGCGATGCTTTAGTCGCCGATTCAAGGCAGCGGACAATTTCCTTCCGCAAATCAGTCAAGGACGCATATCAATTAGTGCGGACACTTAATGTCATACGGTTCGTGTTTCTCTCCAGTACAGAGTCTGTCTGTCGCTAGCGGCGTTTATTGAAGATTGAAGTTCTCGTGTATGCTCCAACAATGCCGGAAGAAGGGCTGCATTGGCGACTCGCAGCGCTGCGAGAGACGTTTGCTGGATTGTCGCAAGACGTCTGCAATTCCTAGTCAGCAAGATAGGCTCTCACCCAAATGGAGGCTTGAATGGGTGATTGACATTGGAATGATTTCGAGAAACTGATCAAGAGTTTGGTGTATTTCCGCAAGGTCTCGCATGATGCGGTTAGTCTTCCTCTTGCCGACAACAGCCCACTCTAGCTTTTGACCCTTCGTCTGCCCTTCTACGCCGGTGGCTAAGCCCTGAATCTCCAGAAGCGCCTGATGATGCGTTTCGAGCTGTTCGAGTAGATGTCTCTGTGGATTTCGGGAAACACATCGTCCAGCTCCAGGTCTGAAAGATCGCGACCTATCTTCTGGACCTGTCCAATGCGGAACTTGAGTTGATCGACTTTTTGCGCCAGTTGGGTGATCTCCTTGGGCGCGTCACGATAGGAGCGGATTATTCGTACTGTCGTCTGGCCGCACTTAAGGCAGAGCTCGGAAAGCTGCGCGATGGCAGCAGTCGCGCCGAGGGTCTCGAACCCGGACATTGCGGACGATATAGTAAAGTCGAGGGGCCTCAACGTGAAATTCGCAGAGAAGGTAAGGCTGGTAGCGTGTAGGTGCGGGACTTTTACACGTTTATTCGAATGCCGCGACTGCGGAGCTGGCGGTCATCGGCCAGCGAAACGTCTTGCTTTTCATGGTTGTGAAGGGCCAATGAACGATGTGAGTGGCCAGCCTACTCATGTCATGTAGATGAGTGCGCCTACTCGTCTGCGCTGTCACACATGGCTGTGGCTTGGGTCGCATATGCATTGCCCTGTTGTCTATGGTTTGTAGGCTTTTCACGGGCGAACCGGTGGGCACACTACGGTTGTTGCCTGTCCAGAGCCTTGACACTGATGGGATGCTTTAAAACTTTCTTCTTTTGAGACTGAAGTCTGTCGCGAAAACTTCCTAGTTCAATTGAGGGTATCTAGTCTTTGCCTTTCTGCTATTATACCTGTGCCAGACACGGTTCAACGGAGCGTGGCTCCGGTCTCCCAACTTGATCGTTCATATTCTTATCAAAACCCCCATTCTCGAAGTACATACATGGCAGAGTTTGGCTCACAAAGGCCGCATACTTCCAGCCATCCCCAGCGAAGGTGCCAATGCAGTGAGCCACCTTTTATAACCATTGGAGAGCCATATGAAAGGTGCTGCCGTAAGCCTTCGCCAGGTAGATCGAAGTTCAACCGAATTGATATGTACGCCATTCCTTATATGGTTACTTAGTCGCAACATGTAAACTCAGCTGGGGGTTTGTTCCAACTTTGGTTCGGACTTGTACTCCGATGCTTCCTCAGATGCTTCTACTGGAGGCTTTTCCTCGGCCTTTTCAGAAGCCCGCGTCGAAGACTCTTTGGCAGACTGATCCTCCTTAGGGGCCGCAGACTCAAGCTTCGGTCGCCAATAGAGACAGGTGCTGGAAAACGTAGTATAGGTCCCATCCTGGGGAAACGAGAAATGCTTATGAGAGGCATGCATATCGCTCATGCACTTGAAGTCTCCTTCTTTCATCGTAGCAAACCTTTTTTGTTGTCAGCAATCATTCATAGACATCAATGGAGAAACATACTCATCCCACACATCCCAGCCTGTGCCGACAAACATAGCAGGCGACGCCTTCTCCAACGTCGATTCGTATATGGGGCGATACATGTGTACAGCAAACACCAGCGTGTCTTCGTCGACGGCCTCGAACGCGGCGGGCGACTCGACGACCTGGTGGCCCAGGTTTGTGAGGAACTCGGTGTCATTGGGGGTGAAGCGGGGTTCCTGAAACGAACACGGAATTGACTCTTTATACAACTCGGCTAGCATTCGGTGAGCTGGGAGCTACGAGGCAACTGCGATAACTAGACATACACAGGACCTCCACGATGGTCAGGAACCCATCGAGCTGGATGTAACTCCGCCTCTTCGCGTCCCATCCGCCATCCTCCGGGTCGAACGTGCCGACGCCGAGACACACCGCCTTGCGGACCGTCTGATGCTTCTCGGCATTCGTCTTTACGAGCTCCTTGAGCCTCGTATGACAAGCGGTGTCGCGCCAGCGGGTTTTGAAAGTCTCGTACTCGGCCGTGATGTCGGCGACGGACTTGAGGGTGCGGGGTTCATCGGGCCTCAAGGCCGACCCGGGGACCTTGGCCGGGGGCTTGGGGGCGTTCCGCCGGAAGCGCGACTTTGACTTGACGTGGATCCATTCCTCCTGCTGCGGCTTCTCGTTCTCGGGCTGCTCGGCCGCGGCCATGACGGGCATGCACTGGATTTCGCGGGGTGTGGTGTTGGTTGGTGGGAGGCCGCCTTGGTGGGATGAACTTTTTGGCCGGCAGAATCCGGCCACCGCCTGCTTAGTGGGGCTGTGGCCATACCAAGAAGGCGGTGAGATCCCGCTTGGAGTAACGCTGGATGATCCACAAAGTCTCGCTGTACCTACACAGCCCAAGGTAAGAAAGACACCGCAAGATGGAGGGTCGCACGCCTAAAATCTCATGTAGCTTTGCTCCCTCCCATAAGCGTGGTTGGAGAGCCTCGAGAGCCCGGAATAGAATCACCAATGCCGACGACGATCTCTCACTCCAGAAGCCCGATCGCCAATCTAGTCTTTCGGTGAGTTGCGTCTCAAAATATCCTTCGCCTCCTCCAGAAGCCAATGAGTTCGATGTTCGATGTCGAAGCTGCACGATGAGATACAACGTGCCACTGCTGTCGGTCTTCAACGATGGACCCAATCCAGATAGATTCCTTCGGGCCATGAGCATGGGACAAAGAACCGTCCGATTGGGACACCAACGACTCGACCGCATCGTCTGTGGGTGGCAAGGCAATACACTGAAAACCCGGGGTCCTGTGTCGCTGCTGACCTGATCCTCAATCGGCGTTGTTTGGAAAGCCTGCTTCTGCTTCGCTGAAATTGTCCATGTCCGAGTAGACGACGTTACGCCGTCAGCTTACCGCCCTTCGGCATTCACCACGGATCCTTATCCCCTCTGCCGGCTATTACGTCCCGCAAGCGCTTGTCAACGTGAGAACGGCCGACGCGTCCATGCCATCACACTCTCTGCGACACACGTCGTGCGGCAAAATGGAATCATTGCGAGAGGGAATCGCACGACGCGAGGGTCCAACGAGGTCGGTTGTCGACCAGAAATCCAGCAGAGAGAGCGCACGCTCCGCCCGGAACGACCCCCGAAATGCGGCCCCGGCCTTGATTTCTTCTCCATCCCCCACGGTCCAGCAGCACAGCCAAACGTGTACAGAAGACAGACATCTCACACCTTGCAGCTCCCATGTCCCGGCACACCGTGGGCTCGCCGTCTGGTTGGAGAGCGTCGACTGACGGCTAGACCCAATCCCAAGCTCCAAAGACGACTGTCCGTGTGGTGGCAGCGGTGGCAGGTTGCATCCTGCAGCCCAAGTGCACAAGGCCCGGCGCTTACACGCCGTCGCATCCCTGCCCGCCGCCTCCCGCCCTCCACCACTCATCGTCGAGATGCCCTCTGCCACTGAGGTGATGCGGCGTCCCATTGGCTTTCGAACCCCGCGCGAGAGACGGCGTCCCCTGCCACTTCCATCCCGCAGCGCCTCGCCCTGGCGCTCCCGTCCGCCATTGGTGCGTCGTCCCGTGTGCAGCCAAAGGAGCAGCAGGGGGGGAACAAGCGGGAAGAGCAATCGTCCATCGACGAAGCTAGCCTGCTGCTGCCGACCAAGCAGTTTTGTTTGCTTCCGTGGTGGCACACGCCTGGGGGAGAGAACAGAGCAGGAACAGGGTTTGGGGGTGCAGGCGGGCGCCTGGCGTCCAACAATCGAATCCCATCCGCCCATTGCTGTGCCCTTTTCCCTCCGCCCTCCGGTGTGTGCCATGCCATTTGGCATTCACACCATCACGGCCCACCCCGGCTCGCCCTCCAAGGTCCGGAAAAGAGGGAACATCGGTCCTCGATTGGACAGCTGCAAGTGCACGATGCAGTGGGAGAGTGATCGCATGGCCCCCGGCGGCTGGATCGTTCGGCCGGCCACCTTGTGCACGGCCACCACCACGCCCCCATTCAGCCAAATAACACCCCGTCTGTCGTCCCGTCTGTGATGGCCTTCTTCTCCCTCTCCTTTCCCTCTTGTCTAGGTAGTGTCGATTTTGTTTCTTTTTGAGGTTTCCGATTCTTCACAACGCTGCGATCTTTCTTGCGCCGAGACCAAGAGTTTCTTGTGTTCGACAATCAACAGACGGAACATTTACCGACTGAGAGACTGCCTCGGAGGCATCCCAGGATTACACGCTCACGACCAACCACCTCGACGGGTAAAATTAAGCGGGGTTGCAAGACGAAAGTCAGCAAGACGTACGGGCTGTGAAACCAAGACCAAAAGCCGAGCTACGGCATCCAAGTGAGAAGGAGAAGACAGGAAAAGAGGCGGTTTGCCCTTGGCCGGAATCACACATCGTCGACTTTCGACACAGATTACACACACATACACACACAACCGCCAAGATGCTCTTCTCAACACTAACAGCCCTCGTCCTCGCGGCGACGGCCTACGCCCACACCGTCATCTCCTACCCGGGCTGGCGCGGCAACAACCTCGTCACCAACTCGACCTTCCCGTACGGCATGCAATGGAACTACCCATGTACGTTTAACCCTCTCTCTCTTCACCTCTCATCATCCGCCATCACCATCATCGCGACAGCCTGCTAACAGCCCCCTCAGGCGGCGGCATGACCCTCACGACAAACCGCACCTACTGGCCCACGACGGGCGGCGCCATCTCGTTCCAGCCGGGCTGGTTCCAGGGCCACGCCCAGGCCTTCATGTACATAAACATGGGCTTCGGCACCGACGGCCCCGACGGTGGCCCCGCCAACATGTCCTTCCCCATGGTCCCCGTCTTCCAGATCCTCGGCCCCAGCAAGAACCCCTACCCGGGCACCGTCTGCCTCCCGCAGGTGCCGCTGCCCGTCAACACGACGGTCAAGGCCGGCGACAAGGCCACGATCCAGATTGTCGAGCTCGCCGTGCACGGCGCCTCACTGTTTTCGGTAGGTTTCATCTTTTCCCCTTTCCTGCTCCTCGCCCTGCCTCTCTAGGCTGTTCTCTGCAAACAATGGCTAACAAAGACCCAGTGCGTCGACATTGAGTTCGCCGAGCCCGGCGACCCCAAGATCGCCAAGGTCAACGAGACAAACTGCTTCAACTCGACCGACATTGGCTTCGCCGACGTCTACACCATCACGACGCAGGAGTCCGGCGCCAACTTCGTCACAGGCACCTCGGCCGCCGCGAGGCCGCAACCCGCGTGGGCCGTCGCCAGCTGGGCTCCGCTCGTCGTCGGCGCGCTCTGGGCGATGCTGTAAGCGCGTCGTTTCGACTGGGTGAGATGGCCAGGCGGCCCCCCTGTGTGAACGATGCGATGAGGGAGAGTGGACTTTTGGTTTGAATTATTATACCTCGGGAGGGGAAATATCTTTGTATATCTTTGGGCATAAAGATGGCGTTTTCTGGAAGGGACAAGCTCTTTTTCTGACGGGCGACTTTTCTCTGTCACCTAGCTTTTTCTATATCAAACTCTCTAGTCGGATCGTGGTCCGGGACTGAAGAGGGAGGGATCATTAATAATGGGATCCTCCCATACACTGGGGTTTCAAGAACCCAACCATAGTGTTCGCTCAATGCGAGTTGAAATCAAATATTTCCAAAATCTGCCATACGTCCTGGAGTACTTGTGCATCTGTCGAATGTGAATGAGCTGCAGCACGCAATGGCTCGACAAGTCTTGCCTTTTGCTATCGAGATCTTCACTCGTTCAAACACATGGCGACAGCTCAACCTCGGCAACGAGCACGGCTTACAGAACCACCTGCGAACTCAATACCACGCACGAAACAGGACAGTGGCACGGATTTCAGAGCTGTCTAATGACGCTCCATCACGGTCTAAAAATGACTAGCTATTGGCATGCAGTCAAAATAAGGTGCTGCATCAAAGACGCTCCTTGGCCGCCCGCCCTCGTTTCGCCGCAGCTTCAGCAAGCGCGGACATCTGCGACCGTCACGTGGCCATCACTTTCCGAGACTCCATAAGTCATGCTTCATTACCGTGCATCACATCACACCCCGTCTCATCACAGATGCTGAAGAGCCTCCTGGCCCACATGCTTCACCCGTGCTTCCGACACCTTGTCGATAGCAGTCTTGACCCAGCCCTCGCCTCCCAGCGACTTCACCTCGACCTTGTTGCTAGATGCGTACGTCCCCAACGCAACAAGCGCCCGGTAGACAACCTCAGGGTCGGTCTGCGCGGAGAGGATTTTGCCGAGGGCCGTGATGAAACGCTTGGATTGCGGTGCCGTCTTCTCCTTGGAGGCAAGCACGGCGTAGTTAATGAGAGTGGTGGTTGCGGCGATGAGAACATTGCGGTTGAACTGCCCGATTGGCGCGCCGCCAGAGATGCCGAGCACCCGCTCTAGAACCGTCGCGGCGAGGTCGGCCTCCTTTGCCGCCAACGCCCGACCCTTGGGTGAGCTGAAGATGTTGGCGAACGTGCGCAGAGCCATCATGGCGGAGTTCTCGTTGGGTGCAGCGCCGTCCGTGGCTTCCAACGCGCTGATCGAGGCAATCTTGAGGAACGATGCCCCCGGGGCCGCCAGGTCGGCGGCGAGCGGTGCCGGGGCGACGCATCGCAGGAGATCCAGGCCAGCGAGACGGTCAGAGTAGGGCCAGTGCGTGACGATCTTGACTGCTAGGTCAATGCCTTCCTGGCTAACAGGCTTGGAAGTCTCGACGGCCTGCTTGACAGCCTTTAGGGTGCTTTGCTCGGCGGGGTTCAGAGCGGCGTCTTTGCGACCAGAGGAGATCATGTTCGCGTTGACGGCCAGGATCTTGTTGACCATCGCATCATACTTGCCCGCCGTGATGAAGAGGTACTCGGTATGAGGCAAAAGCTTCGGGGCCGCTGGCTCGGACTCACCAGGACGGTATCTCGACTCCGTGCCGTATGGGTCGGCTCCCGCTGGCGCAGACTGCCCAAGCGTCGCGCCTTGAGTGTTTTGGGTGATGAAGCTCGCGACATTGTCCAAATAGCTCAGGGGAAGCTCATTGTCATTGAGGAACTTGGTCGCAGCGTCGTAGGGGTTTTGCGACAGGTTGAACGGCAGCTTCAGAGGCGGCTTGCCATCTTCGATGTCAACGTCAAAGACAAAGTCATATGACTTGCCATTGTACTCCGTCTTCTTTCCGCTACTTCCTGCTGAGTCGACAACAGTGCCGATGTTGATCCACTGCTGTTGGCCTACGTACTGTTAGCAAAACCCCGTAGACGAATCATGGCATTAAACATACTTTGAGACCATTGGTGGGCGGTAATCAAGCCGTTGCCCTCATTGATCATCTGCACCTGGCCCTCCTTAGTTCCCGATCGGGACTGGAGGAACTCGGGGCCTGGAAGCTTCTCCTTGTTGATGTCGGGTAATTGTTGCTGAGGGATCGCTGAGGCCTTTACTGACTCCTCGAATGCGGAGATGGCCTCGGCGCTTGCTGCCCGCTCAGAGCTGCGAGTGAAGATGCGTGCAACGCCGTCACTTGCACCCGTCACAATGTCTCCCGTCTCCTGGTTCGCCGCCACTGTCCACACTGAGATGGCGGGATGTGTAATGGTCTGAACACACTCATTGCCCTTCCATATCCGCACAGTGCGGTCCTCCCCGGAGCTGACCAATTCGCCCGAAGGCAAGCTCGCCAGTGCGTAGATGAAGTTCTCGTGGCCGATGAGCTCGCCAACCTGTTGTCCATTCAGCTTCCACAGGCGGATGATGCCATCGTTGCTAGCGCTGGCGATATCAGCTCCACTCGGGTGGCCCTTGGGAACCTTGGCGAGAGCGCGAACGACCTCGGGGGTGTAGATGGTGGACTGGGGCTCGGCGTCACCGGCGACGGCAGAGTTCAGCTTGTAAATGCGAATATTCGTGTCGGCGCAGCCCGTGAGAACTGTCTCCTCGTCAAGCGCCAGCACAGCCCACACGCTCTTGTCGTGGCCGCTGAGGCGAATCTCGGGCTCCCATGTACTGGTACTCCATACGATGGCCTGAGCATCCCATCCACCCGACACGATGTAGTTTCCCTTGGGCGACACATCAAGGCAGCAGACGTTCTGGGAGTGCCCGATCAACAAGCGCTCGGCATTGTCGCTCGGAGCCGCTTGGGGCTGCTTGACCTCGACGATGGTGTCTTTGCCGCCGGAGGCAATCAGTCCATCCGGGTATGCTTCGGAAGGTGGGAGGTATGTGACGGAGTTGACGAATTCGGAAGTTTGACTCGAGACGGTAGCTTCGAAGGTCGGAGGAGAATCAGAGGTTTGACGCCACACTCGAACGCTGCCATCTCGCGAGGCGGACAAGACGGTTTGGGGGTTTGGGAAGCTGACGGCCTTGACCTGTGGATTGCATGACGGATCAGTTGTGAAACAGAGCACTGAAGCTTCGTGTACTTACATCTGAGTCGTGGCCAGCCAGCTGGGCGGATAGCTTGAAGTCTGCCATGGCTTTCGGGTGGGTTGGTCTGAGAAAGAAGAGGAGAAGTCGAAAGAGGGCGAGGTGTAGAGCAGCTCACACCTCGGTTTGGTAATCCACGGAGGCGACGGCCAGTGTTGTTTAGGTGGTGGTACTGGCGGTAGGTAGCTAGACGATGACGATGGAAGCGGGAACGCTGAAGCTCCACTGCGCCACAAGGGGGGCACCGCGGACAACCAGGCGGGGTGGCATCGCACCTCACTCTTTGGACAGTGGTCCCCGGGGCAATCAGCTGCATCCCTGCCAACCCGGGCCTGTGAGGAGGTACCCGCACCGCCGCCTTCCTGCTTCCATTGACTTCCCTCTCCCGGGACGGGCCAAGCGGAAAGGGCACCAGCCACAGCTGTCCATCTGCTGACCAAAGCAAATACCCCCGGCCCCATTCTATCCAATCACGTCCGTCACAGACAACTTCTCCACCCCCTGGTTCTCCCCTTTTTCTTTCAAGCCACATTGCATCTCCACCTCAGCTCAGGGACCGAATCCGCGACGAATACCGAGCAGCAAAGTACCTCCAGCAGCAAGCAGCCAGCAGCCAGCAGCAGCGCGGGGTCATTTCTGATTTCTCGTGGCAGGACCAGGACCGGTTTCAGGGGTCCATCGAATTCTCTCCTCCCAGAACCGAACTAAAGAAAAAGGGACACCACTCACTAAACCCCCTTGGGCATCAAGAGACACGCTTCGAGTCCTGTGACTGGACAGCAAGCTGCGACAAGGTGCATCGGCCTGGCTCCGAGTCGGAAACCACCCCACTCTTATTTCCTCTGCGCTGCTTTCTCGTTGCTTCGCATCCTCTCGCAGCCTTTCCCATTTTCCCTTTCTTTGTGCTTTGCTTCTGCTTTGCCTTCTGCTGTGTTGCTGCTGTTGCCCCGACGAGGAGCTTTCTCACGATCCCATCGCCTCCTCCACGAACATTCACGACGTTACGGCTGTATTTGACTGTCTCTCTTTAAACCTGTTCATCTCGTTTATCTCAATCGGCACCTCATCCCAACTGCTACCGCCGACAGCTTGATACCCCTCCACAGCGCGCACGTTGCGCTTGCGACCACCGCGACACCCAATCCCTTTCCCCGACCACCAACCACGACCGACACCAAAACCGACGTCGACATGGCTTCACCCGCCCCCGTCACTCCCGCCGCCGAGACCTCGCGTCAATATGTCCCCCTGACCTGCCACGGTCATTCTCGACCTGTGCCTCACATCTGCTTCTCTGGCCTCGAGAAGGGAGAGCAATACTACATGATCTCGGCCTGCAAGGGTGAGCTTGCGATGAAGGAACCTGCGCTGCAACCGGGATCTTGCTAACCCTGTCACAGACGGCAACCCTATGTTGCGCGATGGCATCACCGGCGACTGGTATGCACCGTCTTCCCAACTGAACGAGGCGCATCACTGACGCGACATCTCCAGGATCGGAACCTTCATCGGCCACAAGGGTGCTGTCTGGCAGGCCAGATTGAGCCCCGATGCCTCCAATGCTGCTACTGCCTCTGCCGACTTCACCGCGTAAGCTCCGTCGGATGTTCCACCTATCCCCGAACAACAGCTGATGAGCCGTAGCAAGGTCTGGGACACCCACAGCGGAGAGGTTCTCTACACCCTCCAGCACAACCACATCGTCCGCGCCGTTGCCTACCCGCCCGACAACTCCGAGCTCATTGCGACTGGAGGGATGGAGAAGAAGTTGCGCGTTTTCGACTTGAGCGACTTTGCCCCCGACCCGAACTCTCCTGCCGGAACCCCCATCACTGTCCCTGCTTCGGCCGGCTTCGAGATTGGCGAGGGCACCCACACCGGATCCATCAAGTTCATCGCCTGGACCAAGGATCCTAACACGATCGTAACTGCCTCCGACAACACCCTCAGATGGTTCGATCTCCCCACGCGCAACGTCATCCGCCAGGAGGTCCTCGATGGCGAGATCAAGTCTTGCGAGCTTGTCTCGCTGGCACCCGAGTTCACCTCTCCCGGTGATATTGGTGGTGGCCTTCCTGTCCTTGCCGTGGCCGCCGGGAAGTGGGTGTACTTCTGGGGAGGCCCCCAAGCTTCGGACGAGCTCAAGCGTATCGAGCTGAAGCACGGTGTCGCCAGTGTCGGTCTGGATCTCAAGGGACGCAAGATTGTCATGGGAGAGGAGCCCGGCACCTGGGCGCGCGTCTGCCGCTGGGATGACGGCGGCGAGATTGGTGAGTTGTCGAGGATGCGTGTGCGCACGACGTTGACTAACACGCACATAGAAACCCTCAAGGGCCACCACGGCCCATCTGGTCTATCGCCTTTTCCCCCGACGGCAAGCTTTACGGAACCGGCTCCGAAGATGGCACGATCAAGATGTGGAAGAACTGCGACGGGTTCTACGGCCTGTGGCGCGGCGGTGCCCCCAATGCCGAACGTAATGTGGATTAGAGAAGCACGTCGTCCAGCATTGTGTCACGCTACGCAGGAAGCGACGCTTACACTCCCACGAGCAGTCGAGTCTCGTCAGGCTCGCACTTTGACGGGGCTTCGCACCTCAGCAACAACTCACTCTCCGAAACGCCGGCAATCGCTCATCAATTGATGGATCGATTCTTTGCCACGGCAACGGGCAAGCCCGTCACGGAGAGTGGATTGCCCGCTCAAAGCGATCGTCGTCAGCATAAGACGGAGTGAAGGACTGACGATCGCTGCCCTTGAGGGGACGGGCTTGCCTAGAAGGGGTTTGCATGGAGCAGCGATGTACGTGAGCGCACTACGTAGAACTTGAGGTGCTTACTAGGAGCGCAAACGTAATGAAATTAGGCTAGATGGTTGCCACCAGTGGCGGTCCCTATCAGAATATACATTACCAAATTTCAGATATCAATGCCGGGTATGTGCTGTTGTGTGAACCAACAGTCTATCGATCTGCACGTTTACGACGAAGACGTACACAGCCATGAAGCCTCATCCAAATATACTTGCCCGCCCTCGATGAACAGAGCCTTGGCACCGGCGTTTTATCAATCCAACATGGAAACTCAATTGAGCCTTCAGAATGCGAGTCACCGGCGAGACGGACATTCGGTTGCTCCTGCGGTTCCGAAGCCGTTTTGGTCACTTTCCTCCTCTCTGACTCAAGCTACCCTGGAATAAGGGACCATGGGGACGTGTCTACCCGGCTGCAGCGCGTCGGCCAAGAGACCAAGACTTGTGAGGATCGTCGTAACGCGACACGGAATCACCTGACAGGGGAAGCACAACGGCAATGCGGACATGAGGTGGATCCCGCGATCTACGCTTTGAGGCCAAGCCTATGAACTCAAACATGGGATTCGCGTTCCTAGAGTGGTTCCCCCTCGCCCGGGTCCAAAACCCAGCAAACACACCATGCGTCTGTCAAACCCCGCTTAGACCCCGAGCTTAAACAGTCGGGTTCTAAGGCGCAGCGCTTAAGCTACTGCAAGCTTTCGGATGTGCACTACAGCAAGTCGTCGCATGTTAACGGAGTCTCGGGGGTTTGAAGACGGGGATATATGCGGAGAATATGACCATATTGATTCCGGGCGGGTCGGCCAATTACTAAGTGAAAGGCCGTCCCAGTGTTCCGTAATCAATAAATCTGAGAAACATATGGAGACATAGGAAACTCAACACTCCATGACCCATTGGAGTCTAAGTACCAGTCTATAAAAGTCAACCGCTCAGGCTCATTCAACACAACAAACTCATCGTTCACCAAGTCAACCCGTCTCAGTCTTCTTCAGAAATCATGGCCTCCCTCCCAGACCCGGGCGACTTCTCTCGGTTCGCCGACTTCACTATCCTGACAACCACATACAAGATCGTGACAGACAACCCCATCAAGACCGATGTTCTGATCCCCAAACACCTAACCTCCTCTTCCCCGCCAGCGACCACCAAGTCATGCCCCGTGATCCTCCGCTACCACGGTGGCGGTTTCATCGCCGCTTCGAGCCTGTACCCGGGCTTCTTCCAGCCATGGCACATGGAGCTCGCGGCGCGCCACAATGCCGTGATTGTCACACCAAACTACCGCCTCGTGCCGGAGGCGTCTATAGACGAGTTACTGGAGGACATCGAGGACCACTGGACGTGGGTGCAACGCGAGTTGCCGGCCTTCGTGGAGAAGGAGACCAGCGGTCAGGTGAAGGTCGACACGGGACGGATCCTGGCCGCCGGCGACTCCGCGGGCGGCTATCTCAGTATCATGGCGGGCCTATCGCACGCTGACAAGATCCGGGCGGTGACGGCCGCGTACCCGTGCATCGACATCGCGGACGAGCACTTCATGAAGGGCCCCGCGGGGCCGACGCTCGGGTTCACGCTGCCGCGGGCCGTGGTGGACGAGCACTACGACAAGATGCGCAAGGGCGAGCTTCCCGCCATCATCTCGGAGGACCCGCGGCTGGAGAGAGGCACGTTGATGCTTGCCGCCATTCAGTACGGTGTCTTTTCCAAGCTGTTTCCTCTCGAGAAGCGGCACCTGTTCCCGCTGGAGAGGCTCAGGGACGGGGCTCGGTTCCCAAGGGGCGGGGTATTTGTTTGGCAGGGCGAGCAGGACAGCGTGGTGCCTGCGAAAGGTAATGTGAAGTTTGGGGAGGTTGTGAGGGAGTTAGATCCGGAGTTGGAGTTCCGGCTGGAGGTGAGAGAGGGGGAGCATGGGTTCGATCATAATGCGAAGATCGACGATGGGTGGATGAAGGACGGGCTTAGCGGACTGCTGAAGGCTTGGTTGGAGTGAGGCCGGTGGGACGAGTGTGTGAGGGTGACTTATCCGTGTGGATGTTGTGTAAGTGCTTCATCTGCTTTGTCCCGTTATGTGGCGTAGGCTGATGAAGATGGCGAATCTACAGTGAGAGACGAAGGGGATGTTATCTGGCTCTGAATATGATTTCAGGGAGCTTACCTAGGACGCACTGGCTCAGCAACCAGCACAACTTCGTCTAAATATACAGATATGGCTATTTCACACGCTACTATTTTTATGAATACTGTTGCAAGGCTTTGTAGCGACCACTATTAGTACGTTAGAATCAATTCCTCAATACCCGAATCTCTGGCATCGGTTGAACCATTACTCCCAGTCCTTTTCGACTTTCCAAGCATCGCCAGGTTTGAGGCCAGCTGCTCCAAAATCACATCCCTGGTGCCCCCATTTTCTGCGGAACGCTTCTCTCCCGGCTTCTGTCATGACATCTATTCCAACCTGGAACCCAAGAGCGTCGTAGTAATATGGCTCGCGGGGGTCTCCTCCCCTCTGCCCCAGTTGCCACGTGTTCCGCCCACGATCTCCTTGTTTGTGAAGCAACATATCGTGGCTGATTTGATAAAGCTTCTTAAAAGACTTAAGAGCTTCGGCGACGGTCATCGTCTCTTTCGCAGAGTCCGAGGCCTTGTTATCTGCGCTGGTGGTGGTTCCACCCGTGCTGAGCTGACGGACACTGCGTTTTTCGGTCTCCTCGGGGGGGCATTCGGCGGCGGTGGATTTGGGTCTGTGAAGCCAAGTCCTTCAGGTACGTCGTTTTCCCGATATAATACTCGCAAGTCGTCCAGGACTGACGCGACATCCTCAACAATGCCCGCCTTTGCCTCTTTAATGCTCCAGCCTGCCTCTTCAAGCCTCCAATGCATGTCGCAGTCCGTCATGTAGTACGGGATAAAAGTATCGAACCCACCAACTTCATCATAGGCGCTAGGATTCACTAAAGTAAAGTGATCGTACGCAAAGAACCTTGCTCCCCACTTTTGGTTGGAGTGTATCGTATAGTTCAGCTCCTTTATAGCGAGATCGTAAATCGTCTGATATTCAGGGGTACCAACCGGGCCCGAGATCCCCTCCATTCCTTCTTCGTACGATAGCACGAATGAGTCCATGTGGCTCCAGAAGTAGTACGGCCACAACTTTTCCTTTGCCACAGAAACAAAGTAGTTTTGGAGCTGTGCAAAGCTTAGCAGCACAGGCGTACGCACGATGGTAACGTTCAGCATTTCTAGTTGTGTATAGTTCAGGTAAAAAGGGTTCTGTAGCGATAGCCGTCCTCTGGCATTCGCATCGTGCACGCCAGTGTTCTCCACTACGAAGATCTGCTCCGCCGGCCACCCAGCTGTAATGTACCCTACAACTGTCTGCAGCAGCATTGGCCAGCTGCGCGTGAAGCCGATGAGCAGCGGCGGTGCGACGGGCAAGCCGTACACGTGGTAGATGTTGGGGTTCTTGGGCTGATTCCATGACGGGACCGGTGGCGGGTTCGTCAGCGAGAGGAGGGGGAAAGGATCTTTGACGGGCGGAGGGATCCATGTCGGCTGCGGTTTGTACTTCGGCTTCATCGGTGCCGGCTCCGTTAATGCCGGCTCCGTTAGCACCGGCTCCGTTAGCACCGGCTCCGTGGTTTCGATAGCTGGGGGTGTGCCTTTGTCGGCGTTGGTACTGTTGATGGCATTGCTGTCATTGACGACACTGGCAACAACGGTGTATTCGGACTCGCGTTGGAAGAAGAAGAAGAGGAGGCAGACTGTGAGCACAATGCAAAGGGCCGGTAGTAGCTGTCTTGGGCGGAGCGCTGTCAATGGGAGCATTCGAGGTACTGACATCGCCACCGTTACTGGATACAGCGTGGTGAGATGGCTACTGTGGGGTTTGCTGCTTGTGATGTTGGGACGAGTACGGGCGGATATTAAACGTATTGTCCTGAAGTTCGGAGCGACTGTCGCAAGTTGTTGTTCCCTGATGGAGACAGCAGCAAAGAACAAGAAGTCAGCAACATGCTGCCCTGAAAAGCTTGCCCACCACAAGCGACACCACGTGGGGCCATTTTATTAGCGCTTGTACGCGGGTCCGAGATGGGCAGTAGGATATTCCTAATTATGGGTATACAAACAGAGATATTCTTGTATCCAGAGGTACTTGTGAACCTGTTCAGAGCATTTGTTTAGTTGTACATTCTAGCGTATGAATTTAGCCACTCAAGAGGCGATTTCGAAGGAAAGTATAGGTAGCACCTGCAGATGTATATACTTGTCATACTGTCGAACCCCTTGTTCTCCTTGGGTTTCCTCATGGATAGAAAGTCTTAGGCATGATTCACTCAGGCTTTGGCTTCGTCAGCGTATAACTGTATAATCGACTGGGGCAAAATCACGCCAGGTCGAAAGTTGAACAGAGTGGGTTAAGGATAATATGTGGCCGAGATAAGGTGCATTTCCTTGGCACTTTAAATCTGCAAGTTCGGTCCATGGCCCTAGACCGTCTTAGTCCAGAATTGTCGGGATCGCTTCCATTTTCGGCTTCCCAGGTCCGGTATGGGGATTGTTGCCTACCAGACGTACTGCGGAATGGTTGTTTGTCTAGGACCAGCCTCTATGAAGGGGGTACAGTCACGGTCAAGATGTTCCTGCAATCATCAAAACTCTTCCGTTGCGGCCTGCAGCCTTGCGGCTTTACGCACGATGTAGACCGAGGCGAAGGGCACCATCTCAAAATTCAGTCTTACATATGCTGATGTGAGAGACAGCCTGCCTAGCCGCCGAGGGCTGTATGCATGGAGGTGGAGATCAATTCTTGACCCCTGCTGAGTTAGGACATCAGAACAACGGGTCGAGCCCCCCTTGATGAACACAGACGCTCTTGCTTGGTACGTGTGGTATGCCACCGGCTCCAAAAAGACGTTAAAAATGCAAAGGGTGGGTATAATGGCAGTGTCGCAACAAGGCTGGCGCGCGTCATCGGGCAAGCCTGAGGTCACTGGGGAATCAGCTCGAATCATGCGAAGTCCTCTTGTTCTAGACCAATGAGACCTGCAGTGGTTGTAGCTTACAAGCCTGGGCATCAACCTGAACTTGCTTCATCCGCCCATTTGCGGCTGCGAAGCCCTTCTGTTCTGAACCAACGAAACGTACAGTCGTGATAGCCTGGCATGGTGTCCAAGCGCATCTCAGATTCAACTCAGTAGGCATTTGTAGCCTCTCCACTTCGAACCTCCTTGAAGGCGAGAACCTTATTCTCCTTTTTACAATGCTAATTACTCTATCTTTGTTTATAATTGCTCCGCATGTATTCCAACCTTGCAGGTAGTCTTATTCCCTGTGGCGCCGAGCTATAAACAGACAGACTTTCTGCGTATGTCCGCCCAACATGTCCAAAACACCCACATCGTTCCAAGCATATGCTAGATATTCTTTTGCCCCGCGGTCAATAGACCAACCTACCCCTGATTGCTGCTGCCACGTTATCGGCTGACAACAGGCATGAAGCTGAGCAAAGTCTTCATAGATCCACACCTCTCAGGATGCAGTAAGTCCCTTTTCTCCCCCCACCTCCGGCTTTTGCGGCCACAGTGTAATGTGGTGAGTCTGTATCAGGCCTTGCCCGAACATCGCACCCAGGAACGCGCAACGTGCTGCCTGCGGGACAACCCTGACTAGGCCCACCATGGAAACCAGGCTGCCGACAATTTGGTAGTCAGTGTGGCATGGCTCTGATCAAGCCAGAAACACGGCGAAGATTCCTAGTCTTCCCCTCTATTTCTCATCTTAGAAGACTCATAGTAGTCGCCATAGCTAGTTGCATATCCACGTGTCTAGGACCGTTGTACAGTCCTGTAACATTTCGGCCGGCTTGCAATACTGTCACGGAGAGTGCCTTGTCTCAATACATATTCCTGTTTGCTTGACAGACCCCAGTCCGATTAGAAAGGGTCTGCGTGATGTCTGTATGCCTTATGCAGCTTAAAGGCTAGATGTATCAATAGTCCACAGCCTGCAGCTTGTGCGGACTTTTCTCCACCTGACCAACCCTTATCATATGCAACAAGGAATCCTTTTGGGTTTCGGGGCAACAGTGATTCGACCTTTTTATAACTAATGCAGACGTCATGTTCAGCAGTATGGAATGTCTTTCATTGTTCTTTCATCGTTGCATCTGAATCAGAGTAATCAAATCAGATGGCACCTCGGAAACACCAGATCCTCGCGGATGTGGTGGCCTTGGTCGGTCTGCTCGGTATCATCATTCTGTTGATTGCGGTTCATTTCACATCCCCCTTACTCACTGAATCTGGACCAATGGCCCCAGATGACCTACGATATCTGACAATTGCCATTACTGCCAGTGCGACACTCTTCACGATGTTCGTCAGTGGCCGTCTACAGCACGGTCTAATCCGAAGCTTGGAAGCCCCCCTGAGGGAACTCGGCCGCGATTCTTCCGGAGAAAAGCTCAGCCATATTGGTGTGCTCAACAATCAGTGGCGAGGCATCATGCGGGTTGGTTCTTTGGGTGAAAAAATCAAGAGCTACCGAATCGAGCTGCAGTTCTTAATCTGCGGACTCATTACCACCTCGATTGTGTCCTCCTTAACCCCGACGACGACAACAGTCATTGTACCATTTTCCCCCGAGATACCAGATGGAAAAGTTATGCCTTACATCTCAGCAGAGAATCATCCATGTGTCGGATTTTACCCAAACTCAACACGCGTGGATTTCAAGCGGTACTTCTGGCCCTTTCCTAATGGCACTACCATCTATTCGGATATAAGCAGCGCCTACTGCCCATCAACCAAGGCCTTGATTCTGGCCCCCCAAATCAACACAGTGGATCCCGAACACTACGCCTACATAGATGCTGGGACAGCTGTTGCCCCAACGGCCATGGGGACACCAATTTCTATTCTCAACGGAACGGCGATCAAGGCGGTTTCTAACAAGTACAGTGTTTCACTCATCAAAACGGAACAATGCGTTCCCGTCATGAGGACTAATCCAGTCCGGTGCGAAAAGGGCGGCAGCATTACTGTCAAAACTCACAGCGAGTTTGTTCTAACGCTTGAAGATGGCTCGCAAAGTGCGTCAATATCGGGGTATTCCAGAAACTTCTCTAGAGACAGCGGCATGGCTAGCGCGAGTTTCAGGAATTATAAAGCCCAGTTTGCTACAAATATTGTTATAGGTGGATATACAGACCCTGCAGGAGACACCCCTTTTGCCTCGTACATTGCACAGGCAGTCAACGACCCGGACGTTGAGGCCGGACTCGGTGGCAGTTCCACATACGCCGTAACGTGTTCCGTAGATCCAACCGACGTTTTCGAATACAGGATGGTAACACTGGACACACAAGCTATTGGACAGGGCAAAGGAAAAGAATTCAACGTGGCCTACTATGTATCAGGCGGAGAAATCTGTACGCCAGTCTCGCCAAGTACTAGCACCGTCCGGCTCGCAACGGTTCTCACTGCGAGCGATTACTTCCTTAATGAGCGGCAATCTCTTGATGGTTACATGCAGACCCTCCTTGGCCTAGCCGGCACCAATCGCGGGCCACCGTATGCGTTTAACAACAGCAGAAACGCGCTTGAGGACGTCCTGGGGGTCTCAGCGGCGATGGCAGTGTCTCGAATTCCCATGAACGGTAGCGTGAGCGCCGACGCATTCAGGGAGAAAGGGGGGCCGGCACGGGTTACTGTTAAGATCACGCGGCTAGGGAGCGATAACTCGGAGATACTCCTGTTGCTCATACCACCGGTATTAAGCCTCATCCTTCTCTTGTACCAGTTTTCGATGAGCTTTACGCTAAAGCTCCAGCCTGGAGGGGGCAGAACGGGAGAGACGTTGCTTGGCGAACAGCACCCGCAGCAATATGCTGCCGAAAACCTGGAGGAGCTGTTGCGGTTGATAAGCTGGAAGGCGCGTTCAAAGCAGGTAAAGAATTCAGGGCAGTGGACGGACGCATCTCTAGAGGATGTTTCTTTGGAAGAGATGGGAAGCATGATTCCACTCCGGAGACTGGGTTCTGAGATTTAAGTTACTATTAAACAGACATTACGGGTGTTACTGTATCAAAATACCGGGCTTGGAGTCTGTCTTCTTTTGGCTGCCTTCTCGGTTGTCCAGTATTCATTCGACTCAAGGGGGAAAGATGGGACAGATTCTCTCAGCCATGTCAGCTTATGCTAATTTCATGGGCATCCGCCCCCTCGCGGCCCAACAACGTCGCGTTGCAAGGCCATGAGGTGGGCTGCCGTATTGTCCTTTGACAAGTCGAATCACTTTTTACCACGCGAACCTCACTGTAAAAAGGATCGGTCTAAGAAACACATCCATCTCTCTAACTCGTTAGTGAGGAACACCCGTTGGAGTCCCTCACGGCGTGTTTCGATTATGCCCAACCTGAATCTCCCCCGGCATTTCAAACAATGCCGGCCCACCATCCACCTCATAGCGAGCCTGGCTGTCCACCGGCCCGCTATAATACTCCTTCTCGTCCGAGCCCACGGCCTCGTGCGCCCCCGAGAGCCATCCGCGTTCCTCTTCCGCCAGCGTCTCCAGAAGATCCACCCCGCCAACCCGGCAACGGCTAATCCCCCCAACGCCGCGCCGACCGCGATGCCAGCGACAGCTCCAGTCGAGACGCCCTTGTCCGTGGACTCCGCAGCCGAGGACGCGCTCGGGCTTGCACTCGCCGTAGACCCGACCGATACACTGGAAGTCGACGAGGCCGTGGCCGATGTCGAAGACGCGGAGGCGGCTGCGGATTCGGTGATGTTGAAGTAGTGCGATGTGATGTTGCCCACGGTATCGCCCGACTTGAACATCTGGATGAAGTAGACGGGGCTCTTTGTCGCGTCGAAATGCGAGGGAAAGCCGTTGTAGCTGACGGTCCAGAGCATGCCTAGCGACCTTGTTTTTGCTGAGAAAAGGGGGGATTTGCATCAGCGGGGAGTCAAGGTGCGGGCCATGGATTCAACTCACAGACGATGGTGGCGTATGTCGGCTCCGAGCTGTAGTCCGCCTCTTGCCATATAAGCAGATCGATCGACTCAAAGTCCGTCTCCCATTGGAGGTCCAGCTGGCTCCCGAGGGCGTACGAGGGTTATCCCGGAAGTCGCCGGCGGGGCCGGGACCCGGCGGGCGGCGGAAGCGGTTCTCGGCGCGTGCGCCGCGGAGTGTGAGGAGGAGGCATGTCACGAGGGCGCAGAGGAGGCGCATCTTGACGGTACTGCTGGGCGCAGAAATTGCGAGTGGTTCACTTCGGCCGCGGGCGCGGGGTGCGAGATGCGAAAGGGGGAGAAGGAGTGAAAGGAGAGGCGGTGTGGACGGCATCAGAGCGAGGTTTATGTCAGGCTGTAGAAGAGGCAGACGTCTGTTACGTTTCACAACCCAGGTCCTTTTTGCCCAACCAATTTGCTGCCGTGGGATTCTGTTCCTTTCGGGGGGGGGGGGGGGTGGTGATTTTCGCGTTTGCATGGAGACCGGCGCGACAAGTGCATCGGGTCGTTAGCCGCCGAGGCGGGTCGGCGGGTTCCTTGTGCGGCGCAGCCCAATCGCATCGAGGACGGAGGATCGTGTTATATGAGGTCGGCGCAGATTCAGGGATCGGGTGCAGGCTTGGCGAGGACCATCGCGTCTTGGTGTGTGATGTTTGCTGGCCGTAATTGGCACATTTTGCCTCAGCTGCTGCGCGGTCTGTTGGTGGTTAGCTCTGTGGAACAAATGGCGTTTTTGTTGGCTTGGCCCGAGGATAGTATCCCGTCGCTGAGAGGAAACAAAGTCCAGGTGAGGAATGAGACATTTTTCATATTCTATCATGATACATGAACGCTAAAAAAAGACGATTCTAACGGGACCGATGTACGTTTAATCGTCAATCGGCAAAACGGTGCGAACTCCTTCGGTGATTTGGCCTGGTGGACTGTTAGCATTCGTGCCGATTGCAGAGCCTTGGAGTCGTTACTTACGGTCTATGTATTTAATTACTTGGCTGTAGTCTTTGCAAACTACACGGGAAACGTTGATTAGTACACGCTGCGTTGCCGGGGTCTGCGAGACATCTCACCGTGCATGCCGTTCCAGCTGCCGTCGCCGGGGCCGTTGTCGTCGGCGTCTGTGGAGAGATGCGGCTCGAGCGCCAAGTCCGCCGAGCACATGACGGCTTGTCTTAGATAGTCTATGCAGTGGAAGAAGTGGGTGTTGTAGTCGGCGGTGAGCTTATCGACCTTGTTGGTGGTAAGGCCCGAGTAGATCATTCCCATCATGTACTGCGGCCCATTTGTTAGAACCCCGACGCTAAACGGTAGAAAACAGACGAAAACACTCACTATGCAGTGAAGCTGGTGCGTCATGGTGGTGGTGAAGAACGGCCCGTCGGCTTCAGACTTCCATCCCGCGCCGGCTGCAGAAACTTGATTAGCAACGAACGGCCTTTTTTCCCTGTCGAAAAGACGGTTGCGGGACGGGTTGGTTTGTACCGGGTAGTAGAGATCGCCAAGCATCCAGCGTGGTATTGGAGAGAAACTCTGTCGCATTCGGCGGCACATATTTGTAGTCGGCATCAAACTTTTGGATCTTGATCGGAACTGTCACCGATCGTCAGCAAACCCGCACACGGTCTCCGGCCCGAATCAATTTTTTGACGATCCAACTTACACTGCGGCCCGGCGCCACTGAAATCACCGCCAATCTGCCGTACGCTGGCGGGAAACTTTGCGTCTTCGAATTGGTAGTACATGAGCAACGACAGGCCCAGCGACAGCCCAATATTGGTGAGGAGCAGCAGCGTGTCGATGAGCCATCGGTACCTCCGCAGCGTCCCCTTGACGCGTTTCCAGGTATCGCAATTGTTGTTCTGCTTCCCGCTCAGGTCGATCGAGTGCCACTGCTTCTCGTCGCCCATGAGGGACTCGTCGACTTCTGTCGTCGAGTCATCGTACTGGTCATTGTGCGCGACAGTCGAGTAATGCGTATTCTTAGGAGGCGGCATCGTAGAACTCAATAATATAAGGTCCAATAAAGCTCCGAAGCGGAGAGATGCTAGTTGGGAAAATCTGAGGTTTAGAATCGTACACTTCACGATCGCCAAAGTCAAAATGGATGCAGGAGAAAAGCACGATCTGGGACCGTCCTGGTTTTGTTCGCCGGTGAGAGGGTGAAATCGGGTTCGTCTCCTCGACGGCACATACGCACACGCCTCTCGACAAACCCCCACAAGCCAAAGGTGATGGATGGCATCTTCAGACTCGATCGCAAGGGGGACACTTGGACCTGCGACAAGTAGACGGCCGCCTACCGGAAGCGGAAACTGTACATGGGCCATGTGGCGACGATCCCTGTCGCCGTCATCCCTACGCGGCCAAACAGAGTCTCTGATACGTCTTAAGTTGGCGGGTTTCACATCGTCTGTGGTATTGAGCACAGGCGGGGCGCGTTTGAAACGCACGTTGGGATGAGCTACAGAGGCTTTTGCACAACACTCTGCTGTGCGGTGCGGTGCAAAGGACGGGGAAAAGGGGGCTAAGTTCGTTGAAGAACGCCAATTTGAGTCATGGTGCATCCACAAGTCATGATGAATCCAGAGTCGGCATTGCTGGCCGTGAGCATGACGAGATTTGGAGTCGGAGCCGGGAACCATCACCATCACCATCACCATCACCAGAGCCAATGGGTCCCGAGTCCTTCGTTCTCGTCAAGCCTCGTCATGATACCGATACCTGATGGGAGTTCGGCTTCTAGGGGTTCGGGCGGTTTGGGGCCATGGGGTCGAATCTGGAACGCTTTGCACTATGGGGACGAGGCGTCTCAGAGACCATGCCGTAGGCTGATCCGATCCACAAGTCGACAAGCCTTGGCGCCCCTCTTCACCCACCGACCCGGGGATCATTCCGGCGAATTTGGTGGAACTAAGGTCGGCGTGGTTTGAATGCGACCGGCAGTTACTAGATACCTACAGTATGCCTGGCTGAGTGCTCTTAGGATCCTGCAAGACACGAGGTGGACGAATAGACAGGGTGAACCCCTATTATTGGCCTTCAATGTCCACACGAATGGAGCCGTAGCAGCCTGTGGCTTTTCTCGCTGTTGTGTGTCACTGTTAGGCTCCTAAAAGCGGCTAACGGCTTCTCATATCCGTGAGTAACCTTGCCTCGTCATGCACTGACTCACACCAAGCACGAATACAGTGACATGGCACAGGCTGAGGAGGGCATGTGCAGAGAGTTGTTATTGATGGAAAAAGAATCATTTTTATTATTAGGTATTAATCATTAGGCTGGTGTGCTGCCTATTTGCTTTTTCTAATGTGGCCGTAGTATCTTTCAGTCTTGGCCAATTTCCTACGTTTCTTTAAACCCAACCCCCCCCCCCTTTTCCTGGTGGGGAATCGTTGTAATAACCTATGAAACCTGCATTGTGTTGCTTCTAAACCGAGTAGAGGTCGAGGCTGATCTTCAGCAAATTCTGTATCGCATCGGTGACCGCCTTGCCCGGCGCCTGGAGGGTAGGGTCAAGCACCTTGACCAGCGCTTGGTTGAGAGCCAATTGCCTCGTCAGACTCAAGTTCAGGTTGTTGAAAATCCCTCGGAGAAGGTTGGTGGCGCCCACCAGACCAGCCAAGAGACCGTTGGTGGGAACCTGGCCAAGCTGTGACTTTCTGGTGTCGAGTGCCTGCAGGAGCGCACCGTAGCTCTGGACGACCTCGTTGTTAAGCCTCTGGATGAGGAGGGTAGAATCGGCAGGCGAGAGAGTGGTGCCCAACTTCTGAGCCTGGGCCAAGGCGTTGTTGATGGCGGGATACAGAGGACCACCGACGCCAAGGCTGGCGACAATGGAGCCGATCTGAGTGAGCACTGACAAGTCGAGGATGTTGATGTTGGGCGTGATAACCTTGTTGATGTTGTTGTTGATCGTCGTCAACGCTGTGCTGATGCTGCCAAGGCTGCTCAGGAGCGGGGAGAGTGCGGCCGAGGTACCAGTAGGCGAGGGCAGACCCGTCAGGGTCGGGATGCCACCAATGCGTGTTACGGTTCCGGAAATGTAGACATTCGGAAGCGAGTCGGGACCGATGGAAATCTGGGGGATGGTGATCGCGGGAATCGTAGGAACCGCCACAGAGGGGACGCTGAGGGACGGGATGGCGACTGACGGAATCGCCACTGAGGGAACCTTGATTGATGGAAGCGCCACGGAAGGAAGCGTAGGAACCGCTACAGACGGGAGCGAAAGAGATTGAAGGATATTAGAAGGAACCGCTAGCGATGGGATAGAAAGTGAGGGAATCTTGACTGAGGGCACCGCGGGTGCCGTGATTGAGGGAGCTCCGGGCAGAGAGACCGAGGGAATCCTGATTGAAGGAATAACAATTGATTGAAGCGTAGGGATCGCCACAGAGGGGATCGAGAGAGATTGAAGAATGTTGGAAGGAACCGCCAGCGATGGAATAGAAAGCGAGGGAATCTTGACTGAGGGAATAGCAATCGATGGAAGTGTAGGAATCGCTACAGACGGGAGCGAAAGAGATTGAAGGATATTAGAAGGAACCGCTAGCGATGGGATAGAAAGTGAGGGAATCTTGACTGAGGGCACCGCGGGTGCCGTGATTGAGGGAGCTCCGGGCAGAGAGACCGAGGGAATCCTGATTGAAGGAATAGCAATCGATGGAAGCGTAGGAATCGCCACAGAGGGGATCGAGAGAGACTGAAGAATGTTGGAAGGAACCGCCACAGACGGGAGAGCAATAGAAGGGATATTAATTGAAGGAACCGCCAGCGATGGAAGAGAAAGCGATGGGACGTTGATTGAAGGGATTGAAGGAATGGCGATAGACGGGATCGACACTGGAGGAATGCTGATTTCGGGCAGTGCCACGGACGGAACCGAAAGAGTCGGAAGCGCGATTGAAGGGAGTGCCACGGATGGGATCGAGAGCGCCGGGATCGAAAGAGAGGGCAGTGCAATGGACGGGACCGCTACAGATGGGATAGAAAACGCTGGGACCGAGAGAGATGGGATCGCAAGAGATGGGAATCCGTTTGAGGGAACCACTCCAGATGGCACCGAGGGGGCTGGAGTACATTGGATGGGACCGCCAAAGACGGGATCGACAGGGCCGGGAGTGAGAGTGACGGCAGAGTCGGAAGCGCGATGGACGGGATCGCCACAGACGGAATCGAGAGAGCCGGAAGGGCAATAGACGGAGCCGAAAGTGAAGGCAGTGCAATTGAAGGGAGTGCCACGGATGGGATCGACAGAGCCGGGAGTGAGAGTGACGGCAGAGTCGGAAGCGCGATAGACGGGATCGCCACAGACGGGATTGACAGAGCCGGGAGTGAGAGGGACGGGATCGCAAGAGATGGGAATCCATTTGAGGGAAGCGCTCCAGACGGTACCGAGGGGGGCTGGAGTACATTAGAAGGAACCGCCAGAGATGGGATTGAGAAAGGCGGGAGCGAGAGTGACGGGATCGCCAGAGATGGTACTGAGAGAGACGGGAGTGAGAGATCCGGAAGGCCGATAGACGGAGCCGAAAGTGAAGGCAGCGCAATTGAAGGGAGTGCCACGGATGGGATCGACAGAGCCGGGAGTGAGAGTGACGGCAGTGTCGGAAGCGCGATAGACGGGATCGCTACGGACGGAATAGAGAGGGATTGGAGTACATTAGATGGAACTGCCAAAGACGGCAGTGCCACGGATGGGATCGAAAGAGTCGGAAGTGCGATGGACGGGACCGCCACAGACGGAACTGAGAGTGAAGGCAGCGCAATTGAAGGGAGTGCCACGGATGGGATCGAGAGAGCCGGGATCGAAAGAGACGGCAGTGCGATGGACGGGATTGAAAGAGATTGGAGAACGTTAGAAGGAACCGCGAAGGACGGCAGTGCCAAGGACGGGACCGACAGGGCCGGGACCGAGAGTGATGGGATCGCGGGAGTTGGAATTGCGATAGACGGGACCGCCACGGACGGAACCGAAAGAGCCGGAAGGGCAACAGACGGAACCGAGAGCGATGGCAGTGCAACTGAAGGAACTGCCACGGACGGGATCGACAGAGCCGGGAGTGAGAGTGACGGCAGAGTCGGAAGCGCGATAGACGGGATCGCCACAGACGGGATCGACAGAGCCGGGAGTGAGAGGGACGGAATCGCGAGAGATGGGAATCCATTTGAGGGAAGCGCTCCAGACGGTACCGAGGGGGGCTGGAGTACATTGGATGGGACCGCCAAAGACGGGATCGACAGGGCCGGGAGTGAGAGTGACGGCAGAGTCGGAAGCGCGATGGATGGGACCGCCACAGACGGGATCGACAGAGCCGGGAGTGAGAGGGACGGAATCGCAAGAGACGGGATCGAGATGGATTGGAGTATGTTAGAAGGAACGGCGAAGGACGGCAGTGCCACGGAGGGGATTGAAAGAGCCGGGAATGAGAGAGACGGAATCGCAATAGACGGAACTGCGACGGATGGGACCGACAAGGCTGGGAACGAAAGAGATGGGATCGCGAGAGTCGGCAGTGCGATGGACGGGACTGCTACGGACGGAATCGAAAGAGCCGGAAGGGCAACAGACGGAACCGAGAGCGATGGCAGTGCAACTGAAGGAACTGCCACGGACGGGATCGACAGAGCCGGGAGTGAGAGCGACGGGATCGCGAGAGATGGGAATCCATTCGAGGGGAGCGCTTCAGATGGTACCGAGGGGGGTTGAAGTACGTTAGAAGGAACCGCCAGAGACGGGATTGAGAAAGGCGGGAGCGAGAGTGACGGGATCGCCAGAGATGGTACTGAGAGAGACGGGAGTGAGAGATCCGGAAGGCCGATAGATGGGACCGAGATAGATGGAATCGCAACAGATGGAAGTGCCACGGATGGAATTGACAGGGCCGGGAGTGTAACTGATGGGATCGCCACAGATGGGATTGAAAGGGATTGAAGTATGTTGGAGGGAATCGCCAGGGACGGGAGCGAGAGATCCGGGAGCGAAAGAGACGGAAGGGCAACAGACGGGACCGCTACCGATGGGATCGACAGGGCCGGGAGTGTAACCGACGGGATCGCCACAGAGGGGATCGAAAGAGATTGAAGAATGTCAGAGGGAACCGCCAGGGACGGGATCGAGAGTGATGGGACCGAGAGAGACGGCAGTGCGATAGATGGGACCGCCAAAGACGGTATCGATAGGGCCGGCAGCGAGAGTGACGGGACTGAAGGAGTATCGATTGAGGGAACTGCAACCGATGGAACTGCCACTGATGGGATCGAGAGATCCGGGAGTGAGAGAGATGGCAGTGCGATAGACGGGATTGAGAGTGATGGGATCGAGAAAGCCGGCAGCGTGATTGAAGGAACTGCTACGGATGGGATCGACAGGGCCGGGAGCGAGAGTGACGGGACCGAGGGAATTGCAATCGATGGAACTGCTACCGACGGGATTGACACAGATTGGAGTATGTTGGAAGGAACTGCCAAAGACGGGATAGCAATAGAAGGAATTCCAACTGAAGGAACCGCCACGGATGGGATCGAGAGAGTCGGGATCGAAAGAGACGGCAGTGCGATGGACGGGATTGAGAGGGATTGGAGAATGTTAGAAGGAACCGCGAAGGACGGCAGTGTAATAGACGGGATCGCCAAAGATGGAACCGAGAGGGCTGGCAATGTGATCGAAGGAACTGCCACTGACGGGATCGAAAGAGACGGTAGTCCAATAGACGGGATCGCCAGAGGTGGGATCGCGAGAGACGGAAACCCGTTTGACGGACGCGGTCCAGAAGATCCAGAAGGAGCTGCTCCAGATTGTCCCGAGGGAAGTTGAAATATGTTAGAAGGAATCGCCAGGGGTGGAAGTGAGAGGGATGGAAGCGCAATGGACGGAACCGCTACCGATGGGATCGAAAGCGATGGCAGTGCAATTGAAGGAACTGCCACAGAGGGGATCGAGAGAGCCGGAATTGAGAGAGACGGCAGTGCGATCGACGGAACCGAGACAGAGGGCAGTGCTACAGACGGAATCGAGAGGGATTGCAGTATGTTAGAAGGAACTGCGAAAGACGGCAGCGCCACAGATGGAACTGAGAGAGACGGAACCGCAATAGACGGGATCGATAGAGATGGCAGGGCCACAGACGGAATCGAGAGTGACGGGACTCCCACAGAGGGGATCGACAGAGCCGGAAGTGAAATAGACGGGACCGAGACAGAGGGCAGCGCCACAGACGGAATCGACAGTGACGGCAGTGCAACCGATGGGACAGAGAGGGATTGCAGTATGTTAGAAGGAACTGCGAAAGACGGCAGCGCCACAGATGGAACTGAGAGAGACGGAACCGCAATAGACGGGATCGATAGAGATGGCAGGGCCACAGACGGAATCGAGAGTGACGGGACTCCCACAGAGGGGATCGACAGAGCCGGAAGTGAAATAGACGGGACCGAGACAGAGGGCAGCGCCACAGACGGAATCGACAGTGACGGCAGTGCAACCGATGGGACAGAGAGGGATTGGAGTATGTTAGAAGGAACTGCCAGAGACGGGAGTGCCACAGATGGGAGTGAGAGAGACGGCAGCGCAATCGATGGGACCGACAGGGACGGGACCGAGAGAGACGGCACTGCCACAGAGGGGATCGAAAGAGATGGCAGTGCGATGGACGGGATCGACAGGGCTGGGGCCGAGAGAGACGGCGCTGCCACAGAGGGGATCGAGAGTGACGGTAGCGCAATAGACGGGATCGATAGAGCTGGGAGTGCGATGGACGGGGCCGAGAAAGACGGGGCTGCCACAGAGGGGATTGAAAGAGATGGCAGGTCCACGGACGGAATTGAGAGAGACGGCAGCGCAATCGATGGGATAGAAAGGGATTGAAGTATGTTAGAAGGAACCGCAATAGACGGAAGCGCCACGGACGGGACCGAAAGAGATGGCAGCGCCACAGACGGAACCGAGAGAGACGGCAGTCCAATTGATGGCACCGCTAGAGACGGGACTGAGAAAGACGGCACTGCCACGGACGGGATCGAAAGAGATGGCAATGCGATAGATGGGATCGATAGAGCCGGAAGTGCAATAGACGGAACCGAGAGTGACGGGACCGCCACAGAGGGGATTGAAAGAGATGGCAGGGCGATCGATGGGAGTGAGAGCGAGGGAAGTGCAAGAGATGGAACCGCCCCAGAGGGGATCAAAACAGGCGGTGCCGCATCAGAAGGAACTGTCCCAGATGGCACTGAGGGGGGTTGAAGTATGTTAGAAGGAACCGCAAAAGATGGCAGGGCAAGGGACGGAAGGGTAACGGAAGGGATTGAGAGGGAGGGAATTGCAATGGATGGGAGCGAGAGAGAGGGAAGTGCAATAGATGGAGCCGCTACAGAAGGGATCGAGAGAGCTGGGACAGAGAGGGATGGGATTGGGATTGAAGGAAGGCTAAGCGAAGGAATGTTGACCGAGGGGATGGCAATTGAAGGGACTGAGAGAGAGGGAAGCTGGAGGGATTGAAGTATGTTAGAAGGAACCGCCAAAGACGGGATTGCAATTGAAGGAGCAGCCACGGATGGGATCGAAAGAGATGGCAGTGCGATGGACGGAAGCGAGAGAGATGGAATAGCAACAGACGGAGCTGCCACAGACGGGATCGAGAGGGACGGCAGCGCAATTGATGGTACCGAGAGAGACGGGAGTGAGAGAGCCGGAAGGGCAATCGATGGTACTGAGAGGGACGGCAGGGAGAGAGACGGTAGTGAGAGAGTCGGCAGTGCGATTGAAGGAGCTGACACAGATGGTACCGAGAGTGCCGGAAGAGCAATCGAGGGGACCGAAAGGGATGGCAGCGAGAGAGACGGAATAGAGAGCGACGGCAGCGCAATCGATGGTACCGAAAGGGACGGAAGTGCCACAGATGGGACCGAAAGGGATGGCAGCGAGAGAGACGGCAGTGAGAGAGACGGGACCGCAATAGACGGGGCCGAGAGAGACGGCGCTGCCACAGATGGGATCGATAGAGCCGGAAGGGCAATCGATGGTACTGAGAGGGACGGCAGTGAGAGAGACGGCAGTGAGAGAGTCGGCAGTGAGAGAGTCGGCAGTGCGATTGAAGGAGCCGACACAGATGGTACCGAGAGAGCCGGAAGTGCCACAGATGGGACCGAAAGGGATGGCAGCGAGAGAGACGGAATAGAGAGCGACGGCAGCGCAATCGATGGTACCGAAAGGGACGGCAGTGAGAGAGACGGGACCGAAAGGGACGGCAGTGCGATTGAAGGAACCGACACAGATGGTACCGAGAGCGACGGCAGCGCAATTGATGGTACTGAAAGGGACGGCAGTGAGAGAGACGGCAGTGCGATTGAAGGAGCCGACAAAGATGGTACCGAGAGAGCCGGAAGTGCCACAGATGGGACCGAAAGGGACGGCAGTGAGAGAGACGGCAGTGAGAGAGTCGGCAGTGCGATTGAAGGAACCGACACAGATGGTACCGAGAGCGATGGCAGCGCAATCGATGGTACCGATATAGACGGAAGCGATAGAGACGGAAGGGCGTTAGACTGGACTGAGTTTGAGGAGGCAGCCGAAGAGGCCTTCGTAGTAGACGCCGTCGCCCGAGACGGGACAGAGATAGACGGAATCGAGATGGCTGGGAGAGAAATCGAGGGAACCGATAGAGCCGGGATAACGACTGCTGGAAATCCTATTGGCGGGGGTGAAATCGTAATAGGCTGAAACACAACTGACGTGCTGTTGAGAAGCACGATGGGTTGGTTCAGAAGCGGAATTGTCAGCGCAGTGGTTGCCGTCACTGAGGCCAGGGCCACGACAATGCCTTGTGAGCGCATTTTGGGCGGTTGATTGAGGCTGCTGACCAAGGTGTGTGAAACTTAGGCCAGAGTGCTTGATTTGGGATGCAAGCCTTCGAAGTGATGGTCCCGTTACTTCTCCGGTGCTCAAGCAATGCGGATGGTGCTGATAGATTTCCTCTTTCCCAAGGCAAACAGACATGTTAATGATTTTATATCTTTCGGTCTGTTCGCCTCGTCGACGGCCCGGTCCCTAGTTTCTCTATCCGAGACAAATGCAGCGAAGTCTCTGGATGTCTCACATTCGGGAGATCTAGATTGCCGCTAGCCTGTGCGCCTATCTTACCCGACTGTTGGCTCCTCTTAGCGATTTCTTTGAACTTACTATTCAGATTCGGAAGGGTTGCAGAAAGCTGCAAGCAGCTGAGACCAGAGTGCGTTTGCGTCGTCGAACGTCATGGCACTAAACAGCTGAAGGCACTCGACGACGGTCTGGAGCTTTTCTTCCAGCATTCGCCTCATAGGTTTACATTGTGTTTACTCAGCAGCTGGAAAAGCTTCGATGTCTGCTGTTTGCGTGCTGGAGCCGGTTGTCTCGGCCGCCGAATACTTATGGCCGAGAATCCAGACGCTGAGCTTCAACCATCTGGTCATTTTTAGCGCAAGCCACCGGAGCTCGGCAAAGCTATTGCTCTCAAGTTCAAAGCTTGGTTGTCATTAAGCATGTTCTACTCAGATTATTTGACGAAATGGCTATGTATGTGGCTTGGCACGCAATTGACCTGATGTGACGCATCGTCATTTCCGCTGTCCATTACGTGAAGCTCTGAATGTCAAACAGTTTAGTCCTGGCTTTGCGAAGCCCGTGGTTGTTTTCATGCTGTTAGTCTATACACTTGGTGGCAATAGTACTTTACTCTGTGGGCTACAAGGCTCTGCAAGATGCATATTCGAGCCTAAAACTAGGTTGAACAATCATCCCTTGTTTTTCAAACGGTAGATCAGCAGACATAAGCTTCGATATAGTTTATGCAACAGAATGCGCACAAAGAATTGCCACATATGTTATACAGTGAAGATGCAATTGTTTGTCTCAAGCCAACTGATGATCAGCCCTTGGCACGCGTTGATCAAACCCACAGAAATGGTGCAGAAAGTCGGTTCCGGCTTGTGCCGTAGGTATCAACTCTTTTGCTCATGACTGCAAATGCCTTATCACCTATGTCTTAGGCAAGCAGTCTTATGTTGTTCTGAGTCATGAACGCTCTAAAACCAAGCGATAGACAAGGCGGTGGCGATTGGCGAATCTATACTGGCTTCTTCGCGGTGATATGCCGCCTGGGATCGTAATGAAACATCCAACTGTAGTCACAGATGCTTCTTAGTGGGCCATTGAGTTGACTGCTGATTATGAGTGTGTAACGTTTCACCCAAAGCCGCTCCAGAAGGAAAGGGGCCAAGGGGCTTTACAGGAGGCTCACGCTCCAGCTTGAAAAAGGATGGAGATCCGGAATGCGACAATGTGCAGCAAATCCTTGTTGCAAAGACTTGGTTTATAAGTAATAGTATGGATCCGGCAAATGAGTATTCAACAGGGGTTACATGCCACACAATAGTTCAAACAGGATTCAATTGCAATCTTTCCGTGTCCCTGAGCTAGATTCAATCGTCTAGGAGTTATGCTACTATGATAAGCGGCAACGGCCGAGAAAGAAATTGTAAATAATCATGCTACGACTGTGATATAAACGATTCAGAGTCCTCGTAGCCGTTCAAAGCTGTTGAAACATTGGAGAGTCGCCAGGTACACTCTACTTCAGTTATGTATAACTTTAAGGCTGCGATAATGTGCTCAAAATTAGTTGTGTTTTACAACTTGAGCGAGTTAGGTTTGACTTCTAAGAGTGTTGAGAACATGAAGAGAGTGTTCAATGCTCTACAAGGGCGTACAGAGATCATAAAAATCGAAGAGCGAGCATATAATGGATTTTTGATGTCATAGTATCGCTTCTTTTTAATAGTTGTACAAGTAGTGCTGCAGGTAAGATGGTAAGGTTTTGTTGAATAGGTTTTGGCCGCGGTGTGGTAGCTGCAGGGACACCTGTATGACTTTTGTTGAATACGTTATCATCAGTACAGCTTGAGATCAATAGGTAATTCGAATGAACCGATGAAATGATCGAGCAAAACCTTGGTCGAAAGTGACTCAAGACGTTCTCCTAAGAACATTTGCATTTTATTCGCCACTTATCAGATTTATTCTGCATCATGACTAGCAGTGATACAGTATGGGGCCACCATGATCTAAAACGAGGATTGAAAATGTTGCTATTCTCAGGATACTTCAATTCTAGTTTGATGTAACCTCACATACACATATAAATCGGATTGCTCCTACTGCGAACCCAGTGATTGCCCTGCCGTGCCTTAGGACTTGAACATGGAGCTAACACTGGCAACCGAAGACTGAGTAAAGATTGTCGAGAAATATCCAGAATAATCAAGGTCAAAACCTGTCTTCCCAGAAATGAAACGAGGCAATTGTTGATGGTACGGCGTCAGCCGATACCTACCGCGAGGAAACTAGCCAAGTATCGAGCGAGGCTTACTGATGAGGTTGATAATACTGCTTCCGAAAGTCAGGAAACCTTAATTCGGTGCCAAATCTCTCTTGTCATCGGCGATGGAAATGGAAAGTGAGCGGGTAGCCATCAAAACAAAACATGTCTGGCATGGGCAGCGGCCGCGGCAGCTTCCGCACCAACGGCCCCACTGAGAAGATCAGAAATTGAGACAAATCTCTTTGTACTCTTAATAATGTTTTAGATATTGTGACTTTTCTAAACACAAAATCGCCCAACTCAGTTCAATAACAAGCACGGGCATGCAAAACAACGACACTGTTAGTGTGCCGGATTTCGCTGTTATGTGGATGGTTCTCCAGTACAAGTCATCTGCTTCTTTGTTTCTGTTCCCTTGGTTTGATATTCTTCCCTTGCAAGGAAACTTTACATCTATCTTACCATCTCTGAAAAACAGGAAAGGAAATAGAAAACCCTTGCATACAATGACTGAAGTAGCAGTACAATTGTGGCCAAAGAGTTGGGCGAACTAAGTCTGATGAATATTTATGTTTCGAACCGCATAAACCCAATAAAATACATACTTGAGGCCCCCCCGTCGTCCTCATAGACTACGCCAAAATCGAGCGGGTTAGCTACGTAGATTTGGTCGAGAAGCTTGCCAACAAACGCTTAATCCTATTCCTCCTCTCTTCCTAGTTGGTAGTAAGAATGCACGCCGTCCTATTTGGACGAAGCTGCACGAAGACTGAACCTCGCGTAGTACGAAGCACGGACATTCTCTCATCGTGAATTACACGACTGCCCAAAGCTCAATATCCTCATGGCCGTGCACAATAACTCGTGCCGTTGAACAATAAGCTACCTCGCGGACCATGTGATCCGGGACCTCGGGTTTCTTCCTCCTGGTAAAGAGACTTATGTGATTGGCATAGACCAGGACTGGACAGATCAAAGCAAACCCGGCGGCACTGGCGCCCATGCCTGCCAAAACCCAGTTGGTACGGTGGTCACTCGGACCCAGATGCCGGTGTAGGCACCAAAAGCCGAGCATTGAGCCAACACCTAGGATCGTCCACATGCCCCCTTTCCTGTCTGCCTGCCTCGTACTCTCTGGGTTTTGAGTGGTTGTGTTTACCCTACGCCAAGCTGGAGCATTCCTCGCTCCAGGGCTAGCTTGATTGGCTACGTTTGCGCAAGGGATGAAAGCACCCATGCGATTACCCCGACTTTCGGGCCTAGTGTCCGCCCAGCTGTACATGCCCTTTGATGGCTACCTCACATACACTTCGTGCTTTGCAAGCAAACTTCGTCTGCAGCTTTATGCGCGTTGGACCTTGCCAAGAAAGGACCAAGATTCGAGCCCTGCTACCGCCCCGTCCCAAAGATCTCGGCTAACCTTGGCAAACTTCTGGGGTGCATTTCGTTGGTGGCTCGCCTACGGTCACAAGCTCCGAGCCTGCGCCTTTGCCGCATCCAGCTCGGGAGCGAGACTCCCCAATGGCGGCCCTGCGCTTACACTGAAAATAAATTCGGCGCTGCGCCTTACGCCCGATCAGTGTACGCCCCCCGAGGGCCTCCCCGCGCCTGGATTCCTGCGATTTGCTAACCTGGAACGGCGGCCCGGGAAAGATGATCGGTTTGGCACAGACCCGGCCATCGTCCCGCAATGAAGCTTAAAGCGTTTTTTCCAGAGGTGGCTCTGGGCCCTGGCCTGGGGACCTCACGCCTGAGTAATGTTCTTGTCTTAACGCCACCATGGGCGAGTCGACAGCTGTCTCGGCCAGGGGTTGGAGAGAACAGCTTCGCGTTAGAGCCAAATGTCCTCGGTGGCCATCCACGGCCGGCGGCACACAGGCCGGGACCCGCCAGAAACACGGGGAGCGTGACTGTCAGGCAACGCACCCCGCAAATCCGGGGCGCGAATCCGGGGATGCGAATCCCGCAATGTGTTTGGTGAGACCGGATGTGTGACCACAGCCCAGCATGGCATACAGATCCCTACCAAAGGTGTGCACACGCTTCCTTGGCCGTGCTGAATATCACACACCGAAACCCTTGGCCAAACATAATAGTGTTTCCATGTAATTAACTTGGATTGTGGTGCAGACACCAAGTGGGCGAGCCGGTTCTTGGGCGTACAATGAAGCGTCGTTGCAGTCTCTGCTGCCGCCACACCTAATATCTACTTCCAGTGTCGTCCCCAGATGAGGTTTACACCTACCCACCGGAACCCCAACTTTTCATCCCGACCGACAGAGCAAGCATGAGGGTGTGTGGCGCGCCGTGGGTGGTCTGGAGAAATATGCATGGCACAGTGAGGACTGCGTTTGTTCTTGGCGATTGCTGAAACCTCCAGGTGCAGGGCCGGCTACCCGCCATTCCGGGTCCTGGGGATGTTCCTGCGTCCATTTTGGGTTCGGCCTCGAGGTCGACGCGATCCGGAGCCATCTCTGGATGACTTCTACAAGCTTGAAGGGATAATCATAAAATCGACGATTGTTCCGCCTCCCAAAATTGCTTGTTCTCCTATCAGTTTCTAGTTTCCTCATCAGATTGCTCAGCCTTCTTTCGCCTTGACCTCAGGGGAGAACACATCAAGATGGCCACGACCCACAGCGTCCACGACGAGAAGGATATCAGCGTGCACGAGGCGAAGCAACATGCCGTTGTCGCAACCAAGGCCGCAGTTGGTGATGAGGCCTTCCAGCAGGCGATGCTGAAGGAGCCTCCCAAGTGGTTCGGTAACCCCATCATCATCCCCGCCATCATCGTCGCCTTCTGCTGCTCCACCGCCAACGGTTACGATGGCTCGCTCTTCGGAACTCTGCTCTCCAATAAAGACTTCAAGAACTTCTTCGGTGTCGAAAACAAGGGCATCGAGGCCGGTACGTAGACACATCCCAACTCCCCACTACCCCTAGTCAAGTATACTAACTCGATCGCCTCGACCAGGTATCGTGACCGCCATGTACCAGATCGGCAGTGTCGTATCTATTCCCTTCGTCGGTCCCGCCATCGATACCTGGGGCCGTCGCATCGGCATGTTCATCGGTGCCTTCATCATCGTCGTCGGCGTCATCATCCAGATCACCTGCATCAACACCAACAGCGTCAACCAGTTCATGGCCGGACGTTTCTTTCTCGGCTTCGGTGTCCAGATCGCTGCTGCCGCCGGCCCCATCTACGTCGTTGAGGTCGCCCACCCCGCCCACCGCGGCATCTGCGGTGGTCTCTACAACGTCATGTGGCCCGTCGGTGCTCTTGTTGCTAGCAGCGCTGCTCGTGGCAGCCTCGATTACGGTGGACACACGAGCTGGGCGGTTCCTGTCGGTCTCCAGGCTATGTACGTGCCATCTGCCTTTAAAGAAACGGGGTGTTTTCTTGGACTGACACGACTACAGGTTCCCCGGCATCATCTGTCTCGCAGTCCTGTTCCTGCCGGAGTCTCCTCGTTGGTTGTATACCAACAACAAGCGCCAGGAGGCCAAGAACGTGCTGAGCAGACTTCACGCACAGGGCAACGCTGAGAGCGAGTGGGTCAAGCTGCAACTCAACGAGTACGAAGAGTTCCTCGAGCTGGAGGGCTCCGACAAGAAATGGTGGGATTACCGCGCGCTGTTCCGCAACAGGGCCTCCTTCTACCGGCTCACCTGCAACTGCCTTGTCTCGTGCTTTGGCCAGTGGGCGGGTAACGGTATCGTCTCGTACTTCCTCAGCGCTTTTCTTGATACGGCCGGCATCCGGGGCGAAGCGACGCAGATGAACGTCCAGATGGGCATGAACGCGATTCAGATTGTCTTTGCGGCTGCGGGCGCCTCCATCGTCGACGGAGTCGGCCGTCGTCCCATGCTCATCGTCGTCAACATCGTGTGCGGCCTGTGCTGGATCGGCGTCATTGTCCCTGCGTCCATTGCCAACATTGTCGACAAGGACGACAAGGCGGCCCAGGCCGCCATTGACCCGAACGTGTCCCGCGCCATGCTGGCGTGGGTCTACATCTTCCAGATTTGCTACTCCGCTGGTTGGACCCCCATGCAGGCGCTCTACCCTGTTGAGGTCCTTAGTTACGAGATCCGTGCCAAGGGCATGGCTTTCAGTGGCCTCTTTACCAATTTTGGTAGGCGCTCTCTTTTACTCTACGAGTGATATTTCTCCGGGTTTGCTAACCACGTATTTCCAGCCCTTCTCTCTAACCAGCTTGGTGTTCCCGTCGCTCTGAAGGACATTCAATGGAGAACCTATATTGTCTTCTGCGTTTGGTGCTTTATTCAGGCGGGTATCCTTTACTTCCTGGTTCCCGAGACCAAGAACCGCACCGTAAGTGGAATCCCTCTCATTTCGTCCACAAGTCAATCCCCGCGTCTCTGTGGGTAAGAGAAACTGAGGAACGTTTTCGCTGATCCACACCCGTGTTGTAGCTTGAGGAGCTCGATATCATCTTCGCCGCCCCCAACCCCGTCAAAGCTTCCACGGCCAAGAAACTCTACGAAGTTGACGCGGACGCCAACATCCTCCACGTCGACGAGGCCGCGCCCAGAGTCAGCGCAATTTAAGACGTTTTACGTCGAGACCATCGCGCTCGGTCCTTCTTTCGCCTATGCAGCGTTGTGTGTTGTCAGTTTCCGACATTCGTTTGAGTTCCGGGCCCAAGGAGCCCCAGCAAAATTTTTAATATCTCTCAGGAGGACCGTCGTTCTTTGTCCCTTGCAGTTTTATCCTCTGTTCGGATGTGGGCCACTGAAGGCGGCCCAGTTTGGAATACGGAGAGTAGCCAGGAGTGAGGGAACAAGCCTGGTTAATAATAATTAACATCCATTATGATTGCACCAAATGCGTGATCACTGTGATGCTGATTCAAACCTTGCCGGTAACGGTAGCTTCTACTATCTGTGGTGAAGTTTTGCTGTCAAAGTCCAACATGGCCCGTCAGTAATTTCAATCAACGACATGTTTTGTTTTGGAAATCTCCTTCAGGCCCGTTATCTGGGTGAAGATCCGTAGTTGCACTTTGAAGTCTTGATCTGACAACGGATGCTTTGGCCTCCGGATTTTGTTGTTGAGCAGATAGCGATCCAGAGCAAAACAATTACACGAAGTTGGAGGTTCATTCTTTTTGACTTTTGTTCTAGTTGTTTTTTTTGATCATTTTCTTTAGGGAACCTTCTGCTAGCATTGAGTTTGGTTATAAGGCAGACCGTTTTTTCCCACCGAATACCTCGACAGACACCTATTAGCACCAGCTGCTTGTAAAAGGTTCATCTGTAATTTGGGAGCAAGGTTAAGCATCATAGTACGGCATCGAAGAACATCACGGATGAATTATCTGATGCTGATTCAACCTCACGCCATCCCTGACTTCGAAAGAACATGTTTAGTATACAATTACTCTTGACCCGGGGCTCTTAGCATTTTGGTCGTTTTTTCCCATTTCATTTCATTTACATGTCATCCATTACCTGGACACACCAAAAGATTAAAAGGCATCTTAGCGAGAGCATTTCTAAAGAAAGTCCTGACGACATTACCTCCGCCCGGCCAGAGGGTCTAGGAATCACAACCTCAGCACCAACAGAAACCGAAATGCACCCACGCAGCCCTGCCCAACCCATTCCCTTCTGGACGTCCGTAAAATTTCAAAAGCGGTACCGAGACGCGCCAAGCCCTCGACGCAACGCCGCCTTGGCACGCCGAATGCGGCAGCTGGCCCAACGCGCCGGGATCGTGAGCGATGCGGCGCAGAACCAACCGTCGTCTTTGTGCGCGCCGAGTTCGGCAACCCGACGGAAGGACCCTGCATACGACTCCCGCGTGGGACCCTGAAAATCCCGCGCTGCGCCGCCTGCCCGCCTCATCGGGACTCCAACTGGTGATCGGGGGTCTGTAGCCGCAGCGCTGCGAACGGACGACGAGACTTCCCTGGGCGAGACATGCGCTGGGAAAGGCAAGGCTCGGACCCGGCCACCCCGGAGGAGCGCTCTATACCGTTTCGCTTCGTGTGACTCTGCTATTGCGGATGAAGGGCCTCGGGACGATTATGTGAGGGGTGCAGATTGGGCTTGTGTTGGGACGACTTTGGGTCAACTCCCGCAAAGCGGACGGCTACAGGATAGGAACGGGTTCGGAATCTTGATTCAACCCGACGAAGTATACTTGCACTGTTTTAGGGAATCTTCTTTGAGCAATCCATCCTATGAATCTGCCAAGCCACGGGGCATGCCATGATGCCTCTACTCTCTCATCCAGCGGTCGTGGTGTATTCAGGGATGAACACACGACGCGTGAGGCGAAGAACGAGAATCGAGACGCACTCGTAATTCCTTGTTTGCTCTTGGAGTTGGCCTTTGGCTTGGCCAAATCCTGATGCTTGGACTTTCTCGAATGCATGACTGGCACGAGAATGTAAACCCCCGTCATTGAATTAAAGAGTTCACTACTTGGCTTACCCGAAGGCTCTTAATTGTATTGCAAGCTCGTCTCGGGTCTGACCATAATGAAGCCCGCAGTGCGATTATCATTAGTGTAGACCTGATTCTTGTGAGGTTTTGATTTCAGGTTGTCGCCGTCGAAATGCCTGCACGCAATTCGCTTGAACTATACAGACCAGGGAGTATCAATCTTACTTTCGACCGGGACACCTGCCTAAGTCATTCCCTTTGTAACCCTCTGGAAGTTTGCTCGATGAACGCCGAGTTGGGTTGGTCACAGAAAAGCCCTCTCAGGCTTGAATACCGAGACCAGGACTGCGGAAGCACTCTGGACCGAGCCCGCAACGTTGAGCTTCGCGAATGTCAACCAAGTCCGAAAAGTGCAACGCCGCCCGCCTAAGCCCTTGTGCTGAATCAAAAGGCGCAGCACGGTGCACGATACGTAGCAGGCTTGGTTGAACCGGTTGCGATTTTCACTGGGGACGACATGTCCGACAAGCTCGTGATACTATGTATTGTGGCAATCGACCCTTTTCAACCAGTTTACGGAGACGCCAACGGGGCTGAGTAACCACGGCTGGGTCAAGAGCCCACCAAAAGTGGCAGAGCCGACTGTAGCTTATTCACCTTAGACTTAACAGAAGCAATAGTGTATGTGGAATGGTGAGTGGAAATATGTGGGCAGTGTCGATGATTAGGCTTTTTATTTTGTTGGATTTTTTTGGAGAGCCGATCTATTTATGGGTAGTCAGCTGGGCTGGAAGACAAGGCCATCCACCGAGAGCTGCATGTTCGGATCGCCTTAACTGAGGGAGTTGTCTGACTCGCCAATACGAAAGAAAGCATCATTAGGGAAGGGCTGTCGGAGAAGGATTAGCTGCCGCCGACACAAATGCGGCGCGAGCGATGGATGGTGTCAAAAAAGGGCGACATTCATTGACAAGGCGGGGCAAAGCTGGAGTCGCATGCGGCCCGAAGGCGAAGTGTGGTGATGACAGGAGCGGACGACAGACGTGTGGCGTCGGAGCTGAAGCGTCAGTCAGCGATGGTCGTGGGCTGTGGCTGCCTTTAGACTCTGGCGGGAGATTGCGCAGGGCTGTAGATTACTGGCGTAGCACCCATCGCTGGAAAAGGACAGTTGAGCGCCGTTGAAGGGTGTAGGTGGTGGTGGTTGATGGCAAAGCAGGCTCTCAAGAGCAGAGGGGAGGCTGAGAGGTCCGGAAGAGAGGATCCTGTTTTAGGCTGGTTCAAGCAATCTGGTGATGTCATGCGCCGACATGGGTCGACGCTGCAGGGCAAGGCGGAAGGCTCCTCAGCGTGCCTCACGTTTGGTGGTTTTGGTGAGGGGCGTTCGCAGGCGGGACGGCGGTATGAGACGACAGGACGGCGAGACGAAGGGGGGATGCTCCCTGGCGGATTCGAGACGAAAGGGGCCCTGATGTTTCTTATTTGCGAGGCGTCGGCTACTGAGCCGAGCGCGGTTTATGGGAAAGGGGCAGCGGATGAAGGGGCATCAGATGGCATTTTTTGAAGGGCGCCGATCGCAGGCCGTCGACGTCAATGTCATTTGGGAGGGAAAAAAAGTCAATGGCGGCAGATGGCGGTTTTGGGGTGGCTGCATGGTAAATTGATGGAAATTTCGCGGATGGGCGGCACCATGGAATGATAGACAGTCGCACGCTTGTTTCTGTCTGGCTCGTTAGGCCTGACGATCTCCGTCACTGGCCGCATGGTTTCAATTCCCCGAGTCGATAGCACGGATGGAAAACTAGGAGGCTGTCATGGCCCTGCCTGGCCAACGGGGCGAACGCCGGAGCGGTGTCGACGCCGGTAATGATTTTCAACGTCTGTTCGCCGAATCGTCACTCGGTGCGCGACCAGCAGCTACAGCAGCACCAGCAGCACCATCATTACTGGCCACAAACGTCGGCGACGGGCAAAAGGAGGTTGGGTGACAGCGAAAACGATAGCGACAGGGCGATGAGTGATGACGGAGCAATGGGATTCGAGATGTGTCGACATTCCCAGGCTGGCTGTGGGTGCGGGATCGTCAGGGGACGGGGCCAGCAAGGGGGGGAAGAGACAATGGCAGCGAATGACAAAAGGCGCACCGCAACTGGAGCTGGGGGACGAGGTCTGAAAATGGCTGGTTTCGTGCGAATTGCGGCGCAGTTACACTTAAAAAGAAGAGGCCCGGGAGGGGCAGGCGCTTCCGTCGCTCAGCCAACCACGGCCGGCCCAGGGGACCCACCAGAAAAACACACGGGCAACGGGGGCAGGCGCCATCGGTCACAGGGCCGGCCCAGCAAGACGTCCAGGGGAGGCGGGGGCGACAAAAGGTAATGGAACATTGCAACCACGACAGGGTAGTCAGCCCACCAAAGAAACAATGAGCCGGGAACCATTGCCTGCCACACTCACTCACTCACTCACTCACTCACTCGGCCAAAGTCTCACTCACGATGGGTCGTCTCACAGAGACGGGGTCTCGCGTCTCGACGAATTCCCAACGTGGAGTGCGGTCCACAAGGGAGAAGGCGTTGGAAATGCATGCAAACACGGACAAACACCGGACGAGAAACAATGCATAGTAGTGTACAACAATGTGCCCCCCCCCAGAGAAGGTCGAAAGCCTTCTTTTCGGGGATCTACCCAATTGTCTCTGCACAGCCGCTTCCTCCAACGCACACAGTGTCTTGCTCGCTCACCCACCCGTTCACCGAATGACACCTCACTGACCTTCAACGGTTCGGTGGAAGTCGGTCGCCAGCTATCTTGGCATGCGAGCGAAAGAAAGCGACTGACGTCTGCAGAAGGATGAATCCTGCTTGGCATGGGGCCTTGCCCCATCATCCTTCCTGCCTTGCTTTTTACCCTTGGAGGTTATGCTTCTCCCTCCCCGGTCGCCATTCTCCGTGCCTCTTTTTTCCTCCGAAAGTTCCTCCCCTGCGGTCCCCAACTGCAGGTCCACCACGACTCGCTCTTTCTCTCTCTCTCTCTGTCGGTTAGTGTATTTTTAAAGGTCGAGAAGAAGCGTTGGCCCACTCCGAAGGACGGCACTCGGCAGACCAGCACAGGGCAGGAACGGCGGGACCAGGGCACCCATGGCATGTGGTCAGCCAAGGAAGGCACGCACGGCAAGGTACCTCCTCCCCCAGATTCCCGTGTGGAGGTACAAGGCTGGACTGTTGTCGTTCCAGGATACCGGTGTCGTGGTCATTGTTGTCTGGTGGTCACTGCGGCACCCGCCTTCTTTCCTTCGTATTTGGAGGGCGGCAGTGGCAACGGAGAACGGGGTGAGAGTGGAATTGGGAAGCCAAAGATTGGCCGATGGTGCTTCGCGCCTCATGCCATTGGGCGTTTCCCCGGCAGTACGGATACCACTCAGCGGTAGTGGAACACGCTACGTACACGTTAGTGCTGGTGGCTTCTGTTGACATTTTTTTGGCCACGGAACAGACAAAGCAGAACCGGATGGGAAAAGAAAGAGGCGGCAACCCCCGTCCGCACCTGCGCTGCTCCTCCGCCATGTGCCTGAACGGGCAGTAACCGACCGCAACTGCAACCGCACCTGCCACCGAGAGGAAGGGTGGAAGGGATGGGATGGGATGGGAAACAACGGTCTCCCTTCCTGCTTTCCTGCTTTCCCGCCCACATTATGCTTGCTTGCCTTGCCGTCCAGTGCTTGCCTCCGTGTCCCCGGGTCCCTCCAATTTGTCTCATACACGCCCGTACTTCGCCTCTCTGCTAGCGCCGCTGTTCCTGATTCTCGGTGCCCTCCTCGGCGGCTCTCCTGCTTGCTGCTTCCAAATCCGCATCTGGCTGCTTTCGCTGCGTGTCCCCTCTCTGCCGCATCGTGTCCGGAGGTTGCATTTGCCTTTGCGACTCGTGTCCCCGTTCTGTCCGCCGCATCTGTTGGTTCCAACTCTACTCCCGTCTGCGATCGACCGACGAACCCGAGCAGCAACCAAGCAGCAAGCAGCCCAAGAACCAGTACAGCCCCCTAGCAGCATATCCAAGAAACGGTCGCTTTTCATCGACCCCAAAGGCCAAGCCAACCCCCATAGAACCAAGATCCAAGCCACCCTCCAACGTCCAACCTTACCTCACCACATCACACCACCACACCTCCCAATTCCAATTCCCTCTTCTCTTGTTTTCGAGGATTCCTCGCTTTTCGATTTCTTGTCTCCACGAGGTCCCTTTCCCCAAACTGACCTGCCCCGACTTCCCTCTCAAGCCCTCTCTCACAGCAGAACCCCACAGGGCACTTGATCAAACGACGATCACTGGGCTCCCACTCCGTACCCCGCGGGCGAACACTACCCAAGGTCTCGCCTCGACGCCAATAGAAAAGGGTCGGAATACGAGCGAGCGCAACAAACCAGACGAGGGAGCCGCACGGGAGATCAAAATACGAACTTGGGGACCAGGCGCTGCTGCGGGCGAAACACCCCAAAATACTCAGTCCGCCTATTTCGCGCCTAGGCTCACTTGGTGGCTTGCGCCCGTCTTGCTCACCACCACCTCCATACCTGGCTGAACCGGCTTCGTACGACTTTCTCCCTCTCCTCTCTGGCCTCCGAACCGCTTTCGCAACGCTTCATTGCAATAGGGGCTCCAAGACAGCATCTTGCTGCGCCCGAAAGAGTGCGTCACCTTCACATTGGCGACTGCTGCACGCCCACTCGCCTCGGCTGCACGTCGTTCATTCACCTACACGAGCAGACACATACGATCTCGCGACCTGGCGCTCCACCGCAGTCAGACTCCCCGAGACTCGTACTAGTCGGAAGCACCTAGCTTTTGTCGTCTGCCTGTCGCCCTTGTACTTGAAGTTACTGGGCGACCTGCTGTGCACGGAGGTCAGTGAATTTGTTTTTTTGCCTTTGCTTCCGCACCTTTCCTCTGTTCCATCTGATCTCCCACTCGTTGCATGCCTGCAGTCGCTGGAATGTCCGAATGGATATGAACACAAAGCGTCTGCATGTTAGAACAACGCGCTCACAATTAAACAGCCGTCGCTCCGAGACATCTGATATTGAATCCGCATTCCTTTTCTCGACGCTCGCAATAGCCGCCCATCATCCCGGTTCGACTTTGGTCTCTTCAACGTTTCTCGTCTTCTTCACGATCTTCGCTCACCCTCAGCCGGAGAAGGCCTTGTTGGCTGTCGGTCAGTCAACTATTCAACCCACGAGGGTTGCGAAACGTTCACTTTGATCCCACCTACTACCCGAAACATGCCTCGATACGACTTCGACGACGGCAACGCCGAGCGTGAGCCTCTGGACCATTCTTATCGGTCGCATACACCCAACCCTCCTGAACATTATCAGGACCATCAGTACCATAATGGCTCGCCTCAAGCCTACTACCCCGAACAGGACGTGCGATTGCAACCGTATCCCGATGACCCAAACTTCAGTCGCATGAGAGCCGAGCGGAGGAACAACCGCCAGGGCCCACCACCAGCTGCTGTGGGAGCTGTCGGAGGTGCTGCTGCTGCTGGCTACGGCGCTCACCAGGCTGTTTCACCCATTGAACCCAGTCCGCAGGTCCCGCCTCACCGTGAATGGGGTTCCGACCCCTACGCTCCGCAACAGAGCAATCTCAATCCCAACATCACCCCCGGCGCAGACAACTTCAGTGACACGGCATCGGGAGGCATGGCCGGCATCGCCTATACGGTCGCTGAGCGCAACGCGAGAGAGAGCGGGGTCGAGGCTATGAGAAACGTCGGCCAGGTGCCACCTCAAGCACGAGGACAGTTGCCGCAGCCCAACGCTCCGCCACAGGCGTACAGCCAACCACGGGGGGACGCCTATGAAATGACCGACGCTCCGCGCCCATACCAAAACAGTCTCCCGGACCGCGACTCTCACTCGAGTTTGACCGCCCTCGGAGGTGCGGCCGCGTCTCCGGCCAGGCTATCGCCGGCCCCAAGCCCCTACGGCTACAACGACTATTACAACGATAACCCGTACTACCAGAGACACCCCGGCCACCTCGGTGTTGTAGACCCCAACTCCATTGCAGACGACGGCGATGACGGTTTGGAATATGGGAAGAGCAGGAGCGGGCGAAACTCGATGCTCAGCCTCTCCAACAGCGATCGTACAGGTAGAAGCAAGGCTGGCGCAGCGGCGGCAGGAGGTGCCGCTGCCGGCCTCATGGCAAACCGAGATGTCAGTGGATACTACGACCCTAAAGACCCAAACACGGGCTACCAAAACGGTAGTGCCATCGATCTTGGAGGCCAAGAAAAGTCTGAATGGATCAGAAGCCAAAACAAGGGACGAAGGAAGTGGAAGATCTGCATCATTATTGGCGTCGTCCTCATCATTGCTGGTGCCATCGTTGGTGGTACTGTGGGTGGCTTAGTTACGAGGAATAGCCGTGACGGCAGCTCAAGCCAACAAGGTCAATCAGCGAACGACGACAAGAACTCAAACGGCGACCTGGACATCAACAGCTCAGAGATCAAGGCACTCATGAACAACAAGGAACTTCACAAGGTGTTTCCCGGAATGGACTACACGCCTCTCAACACTCAGTATCCCGATTGCCTTCACGACCCGCCGTCGCAGAACAACGTCACGCGCGATGTCGCGGTGCTCAGCCAGCTCACCAATACGATTCGTCTGTACGGAACGGACTGCAACCAGACTCAGATGCTTATCCACTCAATTAAGCAACTGAAAATGGAGGACACGGTTAAGATCTGGATGGGTGTTTGGCAGGACGGTAATAAGACGACAAACGCGCGACAACTTGAGCAGATGTGGGACATTCTCGACGAGTATGGCGACAAGTATTTTGAGGGCGTCATCGTTGCCAACGAGATCTTGTTTCGAGAGGAGATGACTGAGGCAGCACTGGGGACCCTACTTGCTGAGGTGCGGACGAATTTGACCAGTAAGGGGATGAGCTTGCCGGTCGCCACATCTGATCTCGGCGACGATTGGACGCCTTCGCTCGCAGCGAAGAGCGACTACATCATGGCCAACATCCACCCCTTCTTCTCCGGAACCAACGCCAAGGACGCGGCCATGTGGACGTATGCTTTCTGGGAGAATCAAGCCGGCAGCTTCTTCAAGACCGACAAGAAGAAGAACATCATTGCCGAGGTCGGCTGGCCTACCAAGGGCGGCACGAATTGCGGTACCACCGCGGTCACCGACTGTCCCAACGCCTCGGTTGCTGGTATCGACGAGCTAAACACCTTACTAGAAGGGTGGGTGTGCCCCGCCCTGGCCAACGGCACAAATTACTTCTGGTTCTCGGCCTTCGACGAGCCATGGAAGATCAAGTTCAACGAGAAGGGCAAAGAATGGGAGGATCAGTGGGGCCTGATGGACGTTGACCGCAATGTCAAGTCCGGCGTCAAAATTCCGGACTGTGGTGGCAAGACCATCTAAAGCAGCGACGTCGTGTTGATGAATTGTTTTCCTTTCTTACGGATGGACGAGGGATGACGGCAGACCGGCCTCTCGTCTGCTGCTTGGCAACTTTGGCCACTTGCAGCAGTGTACATGACGGAGTAATCTTGGAGTTGAGGACTCAAAGCATGCCTGGTCTGATTGCCGCCGGCATCATGTTTATGATGTTTGATACCGTATATAACGTCGGTAATGGCTCAGGCGGGTGATTCCACAGTGTCGTTAGTATTTGACCGAACAAGATCAATAGAATAGTTACCTGACACCTAGATCCGGCACGGAGATGTGCATTTGGGACCGTTGAGACTTGTGGCGCGCTGCCAATTCTGCATGAAGTAAAAAGCATCGGTTCTGCCAAAAGAATCTGTGCAACCCCGTCCGATGCATGTGGTGCAGGTGGCTGGACGCTCGGCGTGCGTAATGCGTGTGGGGACACGGACGATGCGGGCCGGGGCGGGGAGGAGCCAACGACATTGGCCCTTCCGACGTCTCCGGACGCTTCACTTCTCGCAACTACATTCCATCTTGACCAGCAGCCAAAAACACGCTCCTTTTCCACGGAACTGCCACTACAAGAACCGAGTGTTTGGATGCACGGACGGGACGATTGAACTCTCCACTCCAGAACACCGCTTGCTCTCTCGTCCACGCCACGCGGGAACAGTTACGGGAGATGAGACTCGCGCCGACCCAGGTCGTCGCTACCGCATTCATCTTTTCCCTCGGCACATTCGTTGCCGGAAACAGGGCGGCTATGGCAGAAGGCAAGCGGAACATCACGAGGCCCGATCCGGCGATCCCGTTGGCGCCGGTGCCACTTCCGCCGCCTGGCCCCGCGCGTGACGGGGAGGAGATTGTGAGGCAGCTGATGGGGCTTACGCGGTCTGGCATCAGCGGCGGCGGAGGACCGGGGAGCGGGAGTTGGTTGAGGTTTGTCAAGAGGGTTGAGTTGAAGGGGGATTTGTGGGAGCCCGAGGGGATTGTGAGGTTGGCGGGGGGGTCGGGCGGTGCGGGCGATGAGGAGGAGAGGTTCTGGGTGTCGGCGGGGGAGTATACCGTCCCTACGGAGAAGTTTCCCGGCGGGAAGTGGGTTGACGGGACGGACCGGAGTGCCGGGGCGGGGTTTGCGCATCTTGTGGTGTTTGATGGGACGGGGAGGCGGCTTGGGGATTGGGTTGTTTCGAAGGAGGGGGACCTGGAGGCGAGTTTTTATCCCGGTCTTTGCGGCTCACCGCACCTGTTTTGATGCAGGATCTGTTCGAGGACAAAATGGGAAGCTGACGAGTTCCTAGTACCATAACGGCGGGCTCGATTACGATGGCCGGCACATCTGGGCCACGCTCTCGCAGTACAGGCCGAACACGACGGGGACGGTGGTCAGGATCGACCCCGTCGAGCTGACGGTGGAGAAGGTATTCCGCGTGAGCGACCACCAGGGCGGCATCGTGCATGATGTTGAGACGGGGACGTTGACGACGCTGAATTGGGGCGGGAGGATGGCGAGGCGGTGGATTTTAGGCAAGGGGGCAGGGCCTGAAGTTCGTGCGAGGGGAAACGAGCAGGTTCGACTTGGCGGCGCTACGGAGGGCGGTGATGCCGGGAGCGAGGCGTTCGATGCGCCCGAGAAGGAGATTGTCAACCCGTCCTACTGGATCGATTACCAGGACTGCAAGTCGCTAGGCCGCGTCGATGGGCGGTCGCTGATGCTGTGTTCCGGGATCGCGACTTTAGCGGCCGGAGTCGAGGTTGGCGGACTGGCGATTGTGGATGCGGAGGGGATGGTGCCTATCTGGGAGGTACCGTTTATGGAGAGAACGGGGGCGAGGAGCGGCGAACGCGGGGAGGGAGGAAGCGGGGTGTTGATGACGAAGAACCCCATGGACGTTGCGCTTGTCGGGGGCCGGGTGAGGTTGTACTTTGCGCCGGAGGAGGGGAGGAGCGCGGTCTTTGTCTATGAGGTTTGTGAGGGGTGAGGTTGTGGGATGATGGGCGTTATGACCATTGGTTGCCTGCTGTCTTGTGATGCAGTGACCTTTCATATTGGGTATCTCACCGCTTGAGGTCTATGACTATTTCCTATGTATCAATGAGGAAGTTGGAAGTCCCATGAGCTGACTACATCACACTAAGCTCATACTCGTGCAGCACGGCCTTGACCATGACGCAGATCGCCTCTTGCGCGAACCACAGCCCGGGGCACAGGCGGGGGCCCGTCAATCCCCAGCTGATGAACCTCACGCTCCCGATTCCCGGGTCTGCGCGCAAGAAGCGGTCCGCTCGGAGGATAGCGGCGCCAGGTCCATGGCTCCAGGGTTGGCGGTGGGCCCGGAAGGACGACAATGTCACGACCTGGCCGGGGAGGTGGACTTTCGGGTCCGAGCGGAGAGGAATCGGGCTTAACGCGCATATGAGATGTGTGTGCGGGGCCGGTCACAGGGCCGCAGAGGCGGTTGAACTCGAGCATGTTGCTGCGGAGGGTGGACCAGGGGGTGTCGAGGCCCGGATTGGGGCCCAAGACATGGAGGTTAGAGACGGTTGCGGTTGTGAGGGATCCGGCGATGTTTTGGGAGAGGGAAAGACAGCTGATGATGTCTAGGAGGGTGGATATTACTGTGCTCTGGAGGTTGCGGAAGCCGAACCAGACTGTGAGCGCGGTGAGGTGTGTCGGATGTCGGTAACGGGGTTTTGTTGCGTGTTCAAAGCAGAGCTATCGTCCGTGGAGGCATAGAAGGATTGGAGCATTTCGAGGAGTCACGGGCCCGAGGTGCAGTCTGCGAAGGTCATGCGGATCGGGATTTGCACTTTGGGGCCCAATCGTGGTTGACTTAATTTGGTCCGCGAGGGAGTATAATTTGGGGTTCACCTTGTGCGCAGTGCGCGCGGAAGTAGCTGTGGAAGCCTGTGAATCTCGTAAGCCAGGGCAGAAATGGCTTGCTTAGGGTGAGGCGAGAAAACAGGGTGAATGATGGCAAAGTACGTCAACTGACAAGAAATCCTTATTGTTACTATTTTGGTCTATGTCTCTAGGAAATTTCCCTCGTTTGCTGGCTGGCCTTTTGCTAAGTTCCAAACGCACGTGCCATCGGATTTCGCCTACTTGGATGGCGAAATTTGTCCCAGGTACGGAGTATGTATTCGACATTAGCCCAGAGAGCTGTGCTGTATTTCTCAAACGAAGTTATTAGTAGTTAACGAATGAAGCGGCAGTATGACGGAGAAGAACGGAGATGATAATACCCGTGTTGCCGAGGGAGTTAGTGTGAGACGGAACCCCGCTACTTCGGGTAACTCGGGATGAAGAGGGTGTCCGGCCAGTTTGGTTTCATTTCGAGGCTTTCACGCGATCCGCGGCATCCGAATCCCGAGAGATGTAAGTGGCAAATGACTGAACACCTGAGCATCTCGTTCTCAGGTTTTACAGATCCTGCAGCAACAGTTACCAAATGATTTCCGGTCTTTCGCTTCCGCCCCCCCTCTTATGAACTCAATACCCTGTATAGTCTTTCAGTGCACTATCTGAATTAAGGCAGTATGGTTGATGGCGATCGTGCGTCTCCACAACCCGGCGGTAGGAACACGACCGCCAGAATGGGTTCATGCGATATGTGCAAAAGGTGAGCCATCGACGAATTTTCTTCGCACTGCGTTGACACCGATTGACATGTGGCAATAACAGACGAAAGACAAAATGTGTGTAATCTCATGCTCCATATTAGCTTTCATGACAGCAAACTGAATCTTCGATTGCTAGGCGACACGGGAAAGCCTGTATGTGCCGCTTGCATCGGTCATGGCTGGGAGTGTTCTTACTCCCGTCCCCGGAGAAAACCTGGGCCCCGTCAAGGGTCGAGACAAGCTAAGACCCTTGAGGTTCAGCGCCGTTTAGGTACAATATTCGTTGGCTTCACACGAGGTCCAAGTTCGCGATTTGATGCTTACCGGCTACAGACCTAATTGAAGGGCTTCTAGCCCCCAAGACAGCTGTCGAAGGCGCTCTATCGAATGGTTCTACAAGTGATGGTCGACAAGATACACTATCTGAGACTGAGGATAGGGCCACTTCTGAATATTTTCCCGGCCTGTCTGTTGCAGAGGGCGGGTTAATTACTGACACTGCTGAATGTCAGCCGGTTTCGAATGCCCTCAGATGGACTGAAAATTTTAGCAAGAGGTGTCTGGAGACGGAATCCGACCAAAGCCACACTCCTGCTCTACCTCACCTCACCTCCACCTCACTCGAAATATCGACTACTCCGGCCATGGAGTCTCACCTGTGAGTACATTTCTTGGCTACGTGCCTGCTTTGAAAACCAGCTCATCAAATCTCACTAGTCTCTCACTTTACTTTACTCATGTAACGTTGCCGGTTCCAGCACTCTGCAAAGAGATATTGTACTCCGATTACAACGCCGGGCAATTGCCGAGGTTCCTTCTCTACGCTTTATTCTCTCTCTCTGCCCGTTTCACGCAGTCGCCTGAGATACTTGGCCTTGCCAACGGTAGCCGTTTGCTTCTAGGACGATACTTTGCAACTAAAGCTAGGTTGGAGCTTGATCTTGTCACCGGGGACAATCACATAGCCTCCATAGCCGAGGTCAAAGCAGCCTATCTCCTGGCATATCACGACTTCACCCATCTTCCTTCACGGACAGCTGCCGATCAGTGTTCCAAAGCAGTAAGAGCGGCGTACATGTGCCGCCTGCATCAGCTGGACAACGCAAAGGCGACAGTACACGTACACACTCAAGCTGACGAACTTGAGAAAGAAGAGCATCGGTGCTTGTGGTGGGGAATATTCACCTTGGACACATTTTCAAGCTTGATATCAAATGTGCCCTCCAACATTGAGCAGTTGAGCATAGCTACCTGTCTACCCATTACGGTCATCACACATACCACCAGAATGATCTCACCAACGCACAAGAGAGTTTCCTTAGAAGATAATTTGGAGGCAATTTGGAGCTCACTACAGGACAGCACCTCACCCGAGTCGAAGATACAGGCTGTTCTTATTTATGTGATAGCCCTGGCGCGGGACATGATCGCTGTTCGACGATTGTGTGATGAGAATCCTCGGTGCAATCTAGATTCGGTTCTAGTTCGGATTCGGCAGAAGTGGGCATCACTTTTTGCAGCCCTACCTTCCTGGTTCTTCTCTCCTTGCATTCATGAGAATGAAAGAGCTGGAGAAGAGCATTGCAAGCGCTTGGAGGTCTTGAATATGATTAACATGTGGGTTCCCAATCCGGAGTGGTTTTCGATTTCACCATTCTCGTTATTCGTGGGAGTTCCCACAACTAAAAACTCGCTAATACAACAGTGCACAGACTTGGGGCCATGTCCTATTTTCCTCCCCTGAATATTGAACTTGGCGGAAACGCTGAGGGTTTTCATAACCGCGACTCTCAGCAAGTCAAATGGAAGTTCTGCCTATCACATGCACTCAAGGTTGCAGCTGCATATCGACTATGGCCACCAGATGGCAAGGCCGATCCAATCATGCTTCCAATACCTTGGATGGCAACCTGCATCCTGATTTTCGAACTGATGAATCCTAGTCCTGTTCTTGTTGGGGAAAAACATACTGTGCTGGACTCAGTTGACTTATTGATGTGCTACCTGCACCAATCGTCTCAATCTTGGGGCATTGTTGGCGCTCTCATGAGTAAGTTCAACATCCTTTACTGCAATCAGAGGTGCATATTGACGATGCTCTCAAGGATCACTCGAGGAGCTACGTGGGCGCTCATGGAGAAAGCTTAGTCTCAACGCCATCTTCCAGCTTTTGTCCACCATTTCGGCTCCACAGCAGCAGTCCCATGCGGCCCCGCTCAAAGCGCGTCCAGGGGCGCCTAGACACAGCCTAGACACCGACTCTGACACCTACGATGGTGCTGGCCTCATGGAAGGTTTATTAGGAGAGGGATTTACAGTCCCATGGATACCCAGTCCAGGATCCTTTCTCGACGTAGACTGGTTACGGGCTGGGCCAGAAGTCGAGATTCAAATGTAGCAGAGCTGAGAGTATGAAGGGTTTATCCGAGTGTTGCTTTCCGGAGTTCTGTTATGCATCGGCCACTAGAGGTTTTCTGCGCTTTCAAAACCCCGTCAAATTGGAGAGATGAGGTGAGTTCAGCAATACGCAGCTACAGCTCGATCTGGACATCATGTCTATTTTCCAGATCATCAGCTTTCTGTCATTTTGGATACCCAACGTATCTGAAGCTCTGATTTAGGATGTCCACTGGCCCTGCCACATTGGATCACCAACATCCTTCGGTGCACGGGTTTTGGCATCCTTATCTGTAAATACTGTAACGATGGCATCCTTCAACGTCTCATCTTTCATGAGCGCAACCAACTCTATGTGAAGAGGATCTTGTGACGCCCAGTAAGACACATCAGCTACTGATTTGAATGTTAGGAACATGTTGAAATTAAACCCTATTGACCTGTGTCAGACAAGCTCACAGTGAGAAGAATTGGACATTGGTAATTGATAATAAAAGTGAAATCATACGGCAAAGAGAAAAGTGAACGCTTTGGGTCTGGCACTCTTTTTGGGGGCCAAAAGACTGACCTTGCGCCTTTGATGAGCGGCCTGGAAATGGCGCCCTGGTACTTCCTGCACGAGCCTCAGTGATGTACCTCTTGCCATTCTTTCTGGCTCTTTCTGGAATGGAGTTGACGATTTCCATCAATTTGGACCCTGCCGCAGGTGACTTCAGTGACCACAAGGCCACCAAGTATGTGGGCTCTGTTACTTGCTCATGGCTAATTCTGAAAGCCCGTTGTTATTATTCAGAATACCCGTGATACATAGTTACAATACGTACAGCTGGCGACCAAAGAATTCTAAAACAGTCTGGTAGCCTTGTCGATATCGCTCGCTCACTTTCGGGTCTTCCAGGTCCGCTCGTGCTGCCATCCATCCATGGATCTGGTCCTCAAAAGTCTGAACGTGTTTTTGGACTTTCAAATTGGCTTCGAAATCGGATACCGCTGCAGAGTCTTCATCCTTGGACGCTAGGACGCACATCGGTACCGTTACCGATTTAGCTTCCTCCGGGTCCAACATAGCAGGGTGCGCTTGGGCGACGGCCTTAAAGGGAGAGTTCTCGCCGCTGCAAAGTGTTATGACCTGTAGAGATGATTGATTAGAACATGAGAGAAAAAGTTTCAAAGTTACCTAGGACTTCATAAGTGACAAGAAAGGCCCTGCATCAGCTACATACCTTGCCTCCCCAGCACATCCCAAGAGCAAACAAATTCTCGATGGAATTACTACTCTTCTTTATACCCTCAACGATTTCAGGGACACGATGAACAGCTTTGGCAGGGTTTCCAGTATTGCTGAAGAAGTTGGCCAAAGCCTCTCCATGCTTTTCAGTGGTTGGCGGATACCAAGAAATATCGGCGGCTTTGCCCTCAAAAAAGTCCGGGACAAAAACGCGATAGGAATTGTTTTTGTCTCCAAGAGCCAAAATGTCAGCTCCTTGGATAGTTTGAGGGAAAAAGCCAAAAATGTCCATCACAACAAGAATTGCAAGTCTTGCGGATGGTGGGCCAGTCACGTCTGTGCCATAGTGTCAGTTGATATTCAAGTCCAAGGTTGGCCGCTTCTCCATCGTGTCCTTGGGTGGCAGGCTTACATGTCTTCAATCCTGCGATGGTTTCGTAAGTTCCCTTCCCGTTGTACCCCTTTGAGACAACAGGGGGTATCGAGCAACAAGCAAGTGAATAAGATGACATCTTTTCGTCCGCTGTGTACCTGTGCACTTGGCAATGGCCATCTGTACGTGTCTGGCGATGCACAAGAAAGCCGAGTTTAAGTATTCGTAGAAAGTGTGGCCTGGTCTCATCAGTAAACATCAACTGCTAGGGCAAGGATGTTCTGGGAGAGAAGATTGGTGCATGACAGTTTACATCGTGTCGGGGTAATTAGATGCCCCAGAGTTGACCCGGAGTCTACTGACCTCCGACAACTTGCTGGCATCTCGGCAGTAAAACAATAGCCCGACTACAGCTTTAGTGACGTTACATACCTAATTTAACTTTAAAAAAGAATGATTTTAGGGCGATCCGAGAAAGAAATGTGCCGTGGACTATACGCATGATACAACATGATACTCCACACTGTGATCGGGCCTAGCACTCTTGCATTGGAATGATGTCGTATAACCTTAAAAACTTTGAAATATCGTTTTTTACGGCTGTCTGAGTGCGCCAATTTTCTTTGCAATCTGTTTTCACATTAACGAAAATGTTTAAATAAGTTAACTGTTGGAATAACAGCACCAGCTGGTTGTACGACACGCACGACTCAAGGACACACACCATGGCAGAGGGCACAGACTGGATATTCGGCCCTCGGTTATCCATTGAGGGGATCAAAGTATATTCATGCCGCACTGACTCAGGGATGTACGAGATCATATATCTCGTGTACGAAAGCCAAGTCTTGTAGTTAGGAAGATAATCACGGAAAATACATCTTTGGTTCACCCTAACTTTTAACCCGGGTACGATCGTACACACGGGTTCTCTCAAGAAGAGAGAATCCATTCAACATTAACGCAAAATTATAGCCTCTTGCCGGTGTCTTAGGGTCTTAGGGAACATAGGATGATCTAGCTCGGAGAAGGTACCGTCTCTACGCTCACAGAATGATTCAAATGGAGTCGAAGATTTCTATATTACGTTGGCACAACCATCACTAAATGTCATTGTCGCGGTGACATCACATATTTGCACCTTAGCCATAAGTGCTGGGCATCACGGAGGCGCAACCACCATCCGATAACAAGACTGACCCATTCGTATATCCTCCCGCCAATGAAGCCAAGTATAATATAACCCCGGCCGCCTCAGCCTCTCGGCCACATCTTAAGACTGTAGACCGAGTAACTGGAACAGAGCCATCGTCCTCGGCTTTTGGGTCGTCCATTTTGAAAAGAGCCATCTGTTCGGTGAGTTCAGAGCGGAAGCCTTTTTTCACATTAGAAAAACTCTGCACACGGAAAAATCCCGTCAGATGAACTTACCGCCAAGCGCAAGGGCATTAAAGCGAATTTGCCAGGGCGCGAAGTGAGTTGCCAAGCTTTGCGTGAGCTGCCGAATTCCAGTCTTAGAAACCGCGTACGCAAAGGACCCGTTCAATCCCCTACAGTATGCGCCAACGCTTGACATGCTGATGACTTGACTTTGGGATGGATAGTTGCGTTTCTTGTTCCCAGCATCCAGAAGAAGTAGAAAAGAAATAGCAGTGTAGTAGGATGCAGTGACATTGACGTGATACGTGTCGGTCCATTCACTCATATCCTGAGACATCAAATAGCTCTGATGATCTTCCAAGGTCTTCAGCCCGGACTTATCATCGCCCATTCCCGGGCCGGGACGACCAGCACAAAGAACGAGAAGATTGATGTACCCTTCTCTTGAAGCTATGTAGTCGACACATTCCTTGAGAGACTGCTTCGAGGTGACATCCCCGGGCAAGGCCACGATCCTGCCATTCTTCTAGAAAGGTGTATGTATGAGCGGGCTATGCCAGAACTGAGTGGGACATATATTCTTACTGCCTGTTTTGCCGCAGCTTCTAGTTTCTGCCAGTTGCGACCGATTATATAAACTTTGGAGGCTCCATTTGCTTCTAGTGCTTTGGCGAACATCAAACCCAAACCTGGAGCCAAGGTTTAAAAATTTGTAGGTTTCCAACACTTGGGGTCACTCTCACCTGATCCACCTCCGGTGATGACCGCGACGAGGCCGCTGAGATTAAACACGTCCCAGGAGGGCGCGTTGGCCGGGATGTTTTGCGACATTTTTTCGAATCTGCACTGTGATGAAGATGCAGCGTATGCGTATGGCCATGACACGCTTCCCCGTGGTGTTTTATATATGTATGTGAGTAAGACTGATTACTCAAGAACCCAATTCGACAGGTCCCAGGGTTTAAGGCGTTTCGATCGCGGACTCGCTCTAATCTCTTTATCTAGGTTTGTTTCATCGGGAAAAACTCGTTTACATCAACGGCGTATCTAGTAGCAGCACTTCGGTCTACTTTGGTGCGGACACATTGTGTAGGCTTTCGCTATTAATTGTCACACCCCCGGCGCCGTCGGAGTAATTGGCCAGTGCCCTCTGGGAGGTTTCGGGGTATCTAGTTACGCCTACTTTCTAGCACCTTGACTTAAACCTGCGCAAGCGCAAGTAAAGGTTGGTCCGGGTAGAGATGGAGAGACATGAGTTTCAAAAAGCTTTCCCCGCCTTAGCAGTTTATTTGATTGGCTGTTCATCCTCAATTTAAGCGTCTCCGGACCATAACCTTACAAATTTCAACTTAGGTTTGTTACAACCTAGCAAATTGAAGGTGCTCATTGATCTTATTTTAAATCCGAACTGAGCTATCTTGATTGTGATATGGATAAAACTTGATAAATCGATTTAGGGGAATCTACAATTGCCCAACATCCTGTTTGACATTTGGCACGTGGTCCCAGGCTGCGTCAAACCCTGCGAACCTAATCCATGCCTCGAGTTGATCATGCCCTGCGCGAGAAACTTTGTCGTTAGGAAGCCAGCTATCCACAACAGCTGTAGCTACCTTTTCGAAATACATCTCTTTCATTCGAAATTCTTTCCGATCTCCAAAGTGGCGGGTAACGTGTTGGGCATGGATGAGGGCGCGAATGATCTTGCACCCATGACCATCATCTTTGTAGTTCAGACTGCGGTCAATGACATATTTCCATCCACTACGTTCCTCTCGCGGTCTGTGAGTAAGAATAGGAGTCAAATCGAGCTTGGGACAGCCCATTGCAATGTATAACATGATGCTGTAGCGACCGAACCAGGAGAGAAGACGAGCCTTGCCTTGCAGGCCGATCCAGTCTTTATGAATGATAGAGTCTACCAGGATGGAGCAGTTTGTCGCATGCAAAAGGAAAAAGTCCATTTTCGGTTCTTTACCGAGTCGTTGCGCGCCGGCCAGGACATAAGCTATGTAAAACGGCGTTAGCGATATACTAATCCTTCATCCGTTGGGTATGCACATACATGTTCCATTGCAGAGTTCTGCAGACCTCAACTCGATTTCGTGCTCCAAAACGGTATAGCGGCTGGCGTAGTCGATGACCTTCTGTCTAGGCCCACCAAGGAGCCCCTGGTTGTCCATTATATGAAGAGGGTTGATCTTTAGAGCAGCAAGTAACTCTTTGTCAGTAACACAGAGGTCTAATGTTTCTACAAAACACAGGTGATCTTGTCGACAGGAGGCGGACTCCTCAATCTCAAGCATGATGGATGCAACGTCGTCATCATTTTGCGTGCAGGCCATGGCCAGGCCCTCGAGAACGAGAATAGGTAGATCAAATTCGATACCGAATCCTGTGTGGATAAGGGGGTGGATGAATCCTTCCTCAAGGATTAGTATTGCCGGCCCCCGAAAGCAATGCCAAAAGGAGGAGCTGGAAACAAACCAGTGACCATTCTAGAGAAAATCTCTGTGGCGCGGCTATCCGAAGAGAACAGGAAGCGGTTTACAGACTTCTCATATCCCTCCTTCTCCATTTCTCGTGTGAAATACGCGAGGTAATCGGCATACTTGTCTGGGTCACCGAGATGACGCTGTAAGGTCGCAAAGTCGGACAGTGCATTAACGATCTCAACATTCGCCGGTCTTATTTCTTTTTGATAGTCTTCTTGCTTGACGAAACTGTCTATAATGGTTTCGGCGGTGCCCCCAAGAGAGTACAATGTAAGGGCATGATGAGCCAAGTGGTTCTATGCAAGCAATGAGAAACCGAGTCGACTCGGAGAGTGGATTTTGCTTGACCAAGACAATACATACGTGCAGCAAATTGTGGTGAACCTCCTGGAAATAGACGTTGTATTTCTCATGGTTTAGTTGCAATAGTTCGTTCACTGCTTTCCAATCTGGGTCCGACCTGCTGGGCGCAGGAGTGCGCAGAGATAGCGAAAATGCAGATGTCATTTGGGATACAAGAGTAATGGCTTTTTCAGCGCAAGTTTACAACCGACCGTTGGAGGAAGCGAAGTAAAGAAAAAAATTGAGCACGACGGCATGAACATCGTACTCTGCTAACTATTTATTCCACAGCGTTTCTCCAATGCAGTTCAGCAACATCTATGCGAAAGTGCGCCAACCAATACAAGCTGATCTATCGGCTGTTCAATGTTACCTATTAGCCCCGCAACAACATCGGAGGAATTGGCGTAAAATGATGTTCCGAAATCATCCCTGCTTTTATCCCACACGGATGAAAGTTGTTGTTCCGTGTCCGCTTAATCATTACACGGAGCTCTTCTGCTGGTGATTTGGAGCGGTTGGCCGGCACGGACGGATGATTACACAGAAGCTAATATGGCCCTCTTCAATGTGAGGACATTAGTATAAATGTACAGACGTGTGCTTGATTGTCTTTTAGATAAACATCGGTGAAGACGCATCTTTTCAAATTCACACCAACTCCTGACAGCTTTGACCATGGAAATTCAAGAGCCACTTGATCAGCGCCCACCAACCGAGCTCAATATTCTCATAATAGGAGCAGGAGTGGCCGGTATGTTGTTAGCTCTCGAAAGCAAGCGCCTCGGCGTTTCTCCTGTTATTCTAGAGAGACGCTCAAAGGTTGAGTCTGCAGGTACGTCCCAACACTATATTTAGTCGTGCTTATGTTCTCAGTTGAACGATTAGCCACTTGGTGCGAGTCTAGTCTAAAGTGATTAACAGGAGATTTCGTGGTTGTGGGCGACAGTGCGACTCGGGTCTTCGAGCATTGGCCCCAGCTAAGGTCCCGCTACCAGGAACAGTCATGCAAGTGTGACGCCTACTACAATCGACACACTGGTCAGTCAGTCTTGGGACCGAACCCTCTCAAAGAAACCACAGGGCGACCTTTGGTGAGACGTGATCTTATGGGTATGCTAGAGGAAGCAGTGGTACGGCAGAAGATTCCGATTTACTTCAACCAGAAGATTGTCAATTACTTCGAGAATGACGACTGCGGAGGCGTAGAACTTTCGAACGGCGACCGCATATCAGCAGACATTGTGGCTGCGTGCGACGGGATTCACTCGGCTTCATGGCGGCTCACTTCTGGGAAGAAACCAAATGCCGTGAGCAGTGGTTCCGCTGTCTACCGCACATCTGTTCCTGCGGCTTTGGTCTTTCAAAAAGACCCTAATCTTAAGAAACAGTTCGCGCTTCGAGAAGGGAAGCCATATTTGAAGTGGTTCAACGGGCCAGGATCGCATGGGCTCGTTTTTGCGAACAAGGACACGATCTGTTGGTCCGTACACCATCCAGTAAGTCTCAGAATAAATATCGATGATGGATTGTGGTAACCCAATATCTCTTGAAGGAAAACGAGAATACATCCACTGAGTCCTGGAGTACAACTGTCGATAGCCAGGTTGTTGCAGCGCAGCTTTTGAAGGATCATCCAGACTGGTCCCCAGACCTAATGTCCCTTATACGGAATACGCCAGACGGAACGGTGAATGACTGGCTTCTTTTATTTCGCGACCCTGAACCAAACTGGGTTTCTGCCAAAGGTCGAATCGCTCAGTGTGGAGATAGCGCGCATCCTTTTTTGCCCACCTCTGCCAACGGAGCCACGCAAGCCATGGAAGACGCGATAACGTTCGCAGCCTCTGTGCGCTTGGGAATTGACTCAAAAGCCTCGTTAAAAGAGTCCCTTGATATTTACAACACACTCCGGTAAGCGCCTTAGAGCTGTTGTTTCTTTCCTTGAGGTGGTGCCCAAAGCATTCCGCGCACACTCGACTCATGAGCCGGTTTGAGGGTATCAATAAGGCTGATGTGGTACCGTACATATAGCTTTGAACGAACCTCTTGTGCTCAGCTCATGGGCACTCTGCATCGTCAAACCCACCACACAACAAACTGGGACGAGGTTATAAAGAATCCCAATATCCTGTTACAGAGCGGCCCAGGAAAATGGATCGGCCATCATGACCCGGAGGAGTACGCAATAGAACAGTTCGCCAAATGTCTTGAAAGTCTACGCAATGGTCAAGTTTTCAGGAACACTAATACGCCACCGGGATTTAAATACGAACCATGGACTTGCGCTGACATCTTGCGCCGTCAAAAAGAAGGTGATAGGCTGCATCTAGAAGGAGATTGGCTGTAGTGTGAAAGCGTGGAATTTATCGTTTCTTTACACTTCTTAGACAAGATATTCTTACGACAGTAACTAGAACGAAAAACATTTACTTGGGGAGCTTTTTTGAAAAGTTAGTAGAGACCATGGAGGTAGCGAGAACATTACGTGACCTAGGCTGAAGGCCAGACCCTGCAAAGACCCTGCCAGCCAGCGTAGCTTTACTAGATGGGTTTTTGTCTTCTTTGCCTTAAGTGTTTACAAACAGACAAAACAGCTGCGTAACAACCAGTCTAGAATTCACCGTTGACACCTGGCCTTTCCCTGCCCTCAACTAGGTTATTATAGAAGGTAAGCAAAAGCGGCAAGCCTTGCCCAGCTCAACCTTTTGCCTAGACAATGAGGAGCCGAAGAACCTCTGAATGCAGATTCCACGGAATGGCAGGTCGTGGGCTTGCTCGTTCGATCTATCTGCGTTACAAGCTGAGTATAGAGGAAATAGCAAATGATTAATTAAGTTTTGGTCATCGTAATATTGTCATGAATGGAGGCGTTCGCAGATGTAATGATTATTAGGTTTGTGGGAAGTAACGCCAAGGACTTTTAGAATCTCGAGAAGGCCGTTGAAAGAGGCGGCTTCGGGGAATGGTCTCGTTCTCCAGGATGTCTCTCAAGGCAGTGGGACTTTCTTCCACTAAGCGATGTAGTCACTGAGCAAATCCATTGATCAGCTCGATTTGGGCCAAAATGGCCAGCGCTGGTCCAATTTTCTCTTCAAATCGAGACGGCTCTATGACACAGCTGTAATGCCATGTCTCGGGCGGTGCTGAGATAAGAAAGGATGCAACAACAGAAATCTCTCTCAAGCCTCGAGCACGCATCCTCACGGTGGTTGTCCAGTCTATGACTTCTGTGGGAACTGCGTGATCAGAAGAGAGGCACAGACAGAGAAGTTTCATTAGGGCTTGCATAGCCAGTTGTACGTAAGCAAATCTCCTATGCTTAAACTTGATTAAATCCCTTTCAAATCAGGTTGCTCAGCAAGCAACCCCTTTGCAATCCAAATCAGCGTTATGCTGCAAACGAGTTGGCGGTTACATGTATGATGGTTGTCAGCACAGGATATCATCTGCGTAATTCAAACCAATCATAGGTTATCCTTAATCGGAAAATCAGCACGCATGTCTCGCATTGCGGCATAGCCGAGCGTAGTCTGGTCAACAAGCCACTCAGAAGCCGTGGAATGCGAAGGGTGAATCACGCAAAACCAGACATTCAGGTGCTGAGCGATAGTGCTGCCGAGTGAGTGCAGACAACGCAAGGGGAAATGTGAACATGTCTCAAAGCGCATGCGTATGGCAAGGGCCGTGGTAAGCTGGAAACGATGGCTAGCTGCACTCTGGAACCAACGTTATAAAGCCACTTTTGATTGTCTGCTTATGTGGCTTGAGGATAACCGTTTGTGGCCAATGCTAGTTAAATTTACTATCTGAGAAAGCCCCGATTAACACGGGGAGCTCAAAAGCCACTGGAACAATACTATTCTTTGAGACACGACGTACAATGGAGCTGTTGGTGCAGTTTTACTTGGTTAGTGATGGAAACATCGACTCAACATTGGGTGGAATGGATTTCCTTGGTACATCTTGATACTAGAATTGGTTTCTTAACTTCGCTATGGCGGGTAAAACTGTTTGGATGGGGTTGCAGCCGAGCGTTTGAATCGAGATATCGGTCCTTGAACCTTCACGCGTAAGTAGAAATCGAACTTCACACCTTTGGTGTTTGCAAATGGACACCTATTCCACGCTGACATCGATGGCCACTCCATCGCTTACATTTGAATGCGCTAGGTGCTGTTTTGATGAAGCTGAGGGGATTTTGAGTGAAGTCTTGTGATATGATCCAGTCGGCTAGACTTTCCGCACTGGAGCAACATCGAAATCCCTTGCATCTTTGCGGACAAAAGTCGTCGTATAAAGCGCCGGTTCAAAGTGCGTGCGCAGAAGACACACCTAAAATGTAATATCAAGTCAGTCGCAGAAAGCACAGAGAAAAGGGCCGAAGTAAATCGTTGGACTAGGCTGCATGGGCTTATGTTGTCGAATGTTGGCCACAGACCTCCGTTGATCGTCATAGCAGCTGATGTTTCGTCGTCAAACCTCTTCAATGCACAAACTCATCCCGTGTGGCCTAGGGTAGCTGCGGCTTGATCCACCGCTCAATGTTATAAAACTGGACGAAAGAGCTTGCCGCGCAAACTTACAACTACAAATCACCTGTACGCATGGCCAGTTTCATTCACAGCGACTCGCTCACAAGCGTGAGGTATTCCGGAGTAAAGACGTGCGTCTCAGCCCCTCCATACCGCAGGCAGTTGCCTCCTATCTGTTCTCAACAATGTAGACTGTTAGGTAACGATACGTAAATAGTTACGTAGTTATTCGGATCTTTTAGGCCGAATATGGATATCGAGCCATCGTTACTACACCTCTCCATGGAGGCGAAGTTCAGCATAGGTCGCGCTAGTCAAGGGCGGCTTGGTTTGTTGTCCTCAAAGGGATGATGAAACTTTTTATTGGAAAACGTGACTGGGGATTCTGTGATCAAAGGTCTGTCGCATGGTCCAACTTAGTCCACCAATGACGAGAGCAGAATTGGTCATGAAAGTAGTTGAGAGAGTTCAGCTAGTGAAAATGTGAGTAAAGATCTGCATTGCAGCGTGGTTAAACTCAATGCTTTTTGCTGTTGCGGTCTGTGCTAACAGCTAGTGAAGGACCACCGATGTAGATCTCCCTCTAGTTAATCCCTTAGCCGTTGAAACGTTACCCGATGTAGAGGCTCGACAAATACATTGAGCTTAGATGATGCGTGTGTTAGCTCTGGTGAGATTTTTAATCGCCGAGGCTCAGATCAAGCATCTAGGGAGCCAACCCCTTACAGCAAAAAGACCCGCTTAGAATTAACTTTCACGCAGAGCAGACGTCATCCAAGCAGCATTAGCTTATAGCGTTGCCGACGGGAACGCGCCACCCGATGCGGTTGTCGAACGTTAAGGCACTTCGGGGAAAGGCGATTCAAAGCGGAGTTCGTTCCGGTCAGACTTTGAGTACTTTGTTTATTCTTGTACGTCAACAACCTAGGCATTTCAGTATCGTAAGGCCCTTTTTTCCTTCCCAGGGATGCGTCCGTGGGATAGCGGTCGTTAAAGCCGCTCAAGTCCGGGGTAAGCTCTGTGGCATTGACACCATAACGACGCCATGCCCGCGGGCTAGGGCCGCTACTCTCGGAATCGCACCATTCCGCATCACCAAGTCACTGCTGGTGTCGTCGGGGATGACCAGAGCCCTACTGTTGAACTCGTTGACACTAAACGCATGCCACTGACCTCATTGGCCTTAGCAAGCTCCCGATGTTGTAATCTCGATCCATTGGATTCAGTTCTTATGATGTCGCTAACCGAGACTGTTGTTCGTTGGAGCCGTAGGGGTATATATGTATGTTGACACAGCCGCCCGATACCTTTCTTTCAATCACTCTCATTAACTACTCCAGAACACTACTCACAACCGTTCATCGATATCTACGGTACCAGCAACATGAAATTCCAAGGAGCTCTTATGGCTTCGTTCGCCGCTTCGGCGGCAGCCTTCCCATCTATGGCCACGAAAGAGGACCTTGAGAACTTTCTCAAGCGCAGCCCAGAGCCGGAGGCAAACCCAGAACCTCAGCTCATCTCGAATCTTGTTGGTTCGCTCACAAACACTATCAGCGGCCTTCTTGGAGCCGTCGCCCAAGGTGCTCTCAATCCTAACGACAAACGTCCGGAACCTGGTTACGAGTTCAAGGCTCCTGGCCCCGGCGACAGCAGAGGACCATGCCCGGGTCTGAACCTGCTTGCAAACCATGGCTACCTTCCTCGCAATGGCCACGTCAACCTGGGCCAAGTCATCGAAGCCACTGCCCGTGGCTTCAACATGGGACCCGATTTGTCGACAATCTTGGGTGTCTTCGCCATACTTGGTAATGGAAACATTACCACAGAATCTGTGTATCTGGGGTCTGGCCCAGGAGGCGTTGGAGGTTTGAACAGACACTCCACGGTCGAGGTTAGCTTGAACTTTTCAACGAGCCAAGACATCACCTAACAAACCCTACTAGGCCGATATTTCCCCTAACCGTGAGGACTTCTATAACGGGTGCGGTGACAACCATCATCTTTCATCACGCCTTTTTAAACAGAACGTCGATATCGTTGCGAAGAGTGGAACCAAGCAGTTTGACATGACCAACATGGGCACTCAATACCAGCAATTCTCCATGTTCTCCCAAAAGAACAACCCTTACCTCTACTACTTCCCCTTCCCGTTGATTGTTTCACTTGGCGCTTTTGCATTCTACCCACAAGTACGTGACAATTCTTTCGTTCGACTTGTAACCAATACTGATTGTCTATTTCTTAGTTCTTCAGCAACGGTACATATGGACTTGGTGGTGTCGCTAACTACGAGTCAATCTCTTCTATTATTGGAGCCAAGTACGACGGCAATACCGGCGACTTTCAGTACGTTCCTGAGACTTGGCCGGCAAACTGGTACCGTCGCGCCACGCCCTATGGTGCAGTGCAGACTCTATTAGATGCTTTTGTCGCGATCTATCCTCGCAACATTGTTGTACCCGCTGTGGCTCAGCTTGGCACTGGTAACCTCAATGCCACAACATTTCTCTGCGATTTATACCAGGGGATCAACTCCGTTGTTCCTCTCTTCGTCGCCGGCACCACCGAGGAGGTTGCTGCTGCCTCTGCATGGGCCCTCTCCAAGCTTGACCCATACCTCGGCAACACCGCGCTTGGTTGCCCAACCAGTGTTCTCTCACCCAACGCACCCAGCCTCCTCTTCCCCAACGCAAACAACAAGGGAGGCCCTCTCAACACCCCTCCCAGCGTTGCAAAGAATGTTGGGGATAACGTCTACTACAAGACCTACTTTTCGACAGCTCCGGTGACCCCGGCATGCTAAACACCTATAATTGTACTACTTTTCGATCACAGTATATAAGCCGACTTGTTGGTTGGGTGTGTGCATGATCCGTGTTATTGGAAGGATGATAGCGTAATGATCAATTGCATTTGAGTGATGATTGTTGACATAGTCTTATATTCTACATTAATACAATGTGTGTTAAACAAACTGCCTCTAGAATGTGCATACACCTGATGTTACGGCGCAGAATGTCGCTTGTTTTACAATCCTTGCCAATATCACACACTCTAGCCTTCCTACCCAAGAACTGCAACCAAAAGCATTTGAGGTCAGTCTTTTGTCAGTATCAACAGTATGTCGGTACCATTAATACCACCTTTCTTCGTATAATATCGCCGTCCACTCCTCGCCCTGTTTTTCGGACTCTATATAAGTATCAGCCCTACAGAGTCTGTTCATGTCAGACGAGAAATATTGTCTGATTGCTGCTGGGTTGCTTGACTTGCCGTCAACTACCCGTTGTCCTTACATTGCCAACACCGCGCTCCACTCGACCGCCACAGTTCTCCTAGCAGCCGGCGCTACTTGAGCACACCATCACTCTGAGCAGCATCAGCTGCTTCATCATGGCCGTAAGCCAGCAGCTCGTCGGAAAGTGATGGAATTGAGATGGCCGCATCTCTAATCTATGCTTTGGAGGTGGCCGCTGAGGCGTCAAACGCTGCGAGATCCATCATTACAGCTGTAGCTAGATATCATCCTACAACTTCTACAAAAGATAATCGCCTGGGTCAAGCAACCCAGATAACATCGAGGTCCCTTTGTAAATGTGTGCCTTTCATTCATGAGATCATCAAGTCCAATTCTGAAATGCCAACAGCCACGTAAAATCTCGTGCGGTGCTTCATTGGCTTTGGAACAATCCGACTTGCCACTCTTGCGTGAATTCTATTGATCGACCCTTGCATCGCTTGCAAAACAAGCGGCAAGTCGAGGCCCGGAGCTTGTTCGCAGGCATCCCTGTAGCTGTAGCTGGGCCGCTCTTATCCCAGGCAAGTTGAATGGGTTCTTGATGCAAGAGGAAATAAGCCCTCCGAAATCAAAAGCACAATCAGAAGCTGCCGCCAAGTCCAAGCAAACAGCCCGGTATCTGCATGTGCTGCGGGGTTAGGCATTACCTAATCAACTGGAAATTTGGCAATTCTCATTCGCAGTGACTGCCCTGGACTCCGGTGTCGACAACGAACCCATATCAAGATCGTGGATATGTCGGCTGAAGCAACCATACCGCCGGAACAGAACTCTGGTTCAATCTACGACCGCGATGCTATTGTCGCAAGAATCAAGCAATACTATGAGCTTCTTTCTAAGATGGTATCGTTCAGAACTGAGCATATCGAATACCCCCGGAAGGAGGGTGGGGCGTCGACATTATCCCCCTTGAGAAGCTGCGCCGCCTCGGCTTCAACGACAGAATGATTGACCTGATCCGGCATTTGCCATACGTTGCCAGCAACAAGCCCATATTTCCATCCACCAAAACCGTCATCTATTTTCGAAATGTTCTTAATGAACCCGACGACGATTACCAGCTCGAGGATCCCAATCTCGTCGGACTCTGGCCGATGCCAGAGCAAAGAATCCCCGAAGGCATAATTCCATTGTCCCAGCCGCTGGGAGGAGACACACTAGGGATGTGGTGGTTGCTTGATACCAAGACAGGTGAGTCGACAACTTGATTTGCTTTGTGTGGGCCCCATCTTCGCATGTCTTTTGACTTTGTCCATCGCAGGCGAGCTAACTGCTTATGACGCATTTATTTCAAGACCGGAGGAGGAGGTACCTGAAGATGAGCAGTGGCGCACGGCGAGACCTGTACCCGCTACCGCGTATTTTGACGGTCTGTGCAAGTGCTTGATATCACTCGAGATGTTCCCTGTTCCAGGTGACTCTAAAGGGAGTGAATGGCAAGTGTGGCAACCGAAATGGATGCCGTCCGACCAGAGATGGACAGATGTGAGTAACAATTGGTGATGGGACAGAAGGGAATGGTCCATTTACTAACGCAGACGAACAGGAAGCAAAAGAAATCTACCACAAGTGTCACTGGCCAGATATACAAAGATTCCAGCGCCGCAAGTGCCGGAAGTGCCTGGTAGAGATGCAGGATAGACTCACGACGGAAGAAAGCGAGAGGAGAAGGGCGGTAGCTTCGCAGACTAAAGGTTGATTCCTTTATATTAGTTTAGCATACACTTTCGTCCGACGTCACCGTACTCTTTTGGAACAATTGATACACACTATGACTCTTCTGAATGACCCATTTCCACCGATAACCCCGGGCAGCCGGAGGGTTGGAAGTCCCAGATCCTGCTACGACCCGTGGATACCGTTCTCCGTGAAGCTTCCGGTCGGAAAGCCTAAGACAGCTCTTTTTCTTAACGTGAAACGGGACATATAATTCCAGAACGAAAACAAAGAACTTTACCCACACGACATGCTTCAACAACCAGAAAGTGTGCAATTTGCAAAACAGTACTACGGCCAACATGTCAGGAGCCCACAACCCAATGCCTACGTACCCGAGATGTCGTCATACCCAGTATAAGCCAGCACCAGTACCCCCTTGTGTGTTTTGCGCAGCTGAAACATTGCCATTTCGAACTTGAACAGAGTTGCTGCGGCGAGCGTGTGCTAGAAACGTCAACAATATTGTTGATTCAATAACCGGCGTGAGGACTATGATCATGATAGCACAGCGTCGAAATTCATCGGGACAACAAATCGTCTCAAAGCGGAACGCGGTGTGGCGAGCAACGGTGTTTTCCTATCGATCTCACTTTGTTGCTGGTACAACACCCATACAGTGCAACGCGCCGGATAACATGGGGACTCACGTTTACGATCCAATCTAGTTTAGTACACTTGCTTAAACCTCCTGATAATATCTCGATAAATATTTTCAAGTGCTATCAATGACCGCGCAATGTACACCATAATCTCAACAAAACCCTTCATCTCATAATCCATCTGGGTTCGCTCATGGGAGTTTAGAACACCGGCTGGGGCAGGAGTTATCCAGCTGTGGCCAGACGCCGATTCTTCTAGAGAATGGTTCTGTTATTAGCACTAAGGATGGGTATAGGCACATGGTCAGATGCAAGACGATTAGATCACGGTCATTCCATCAATGTTATCCCGCAGCAGCCTAGTGAGCTGATGTCGACGTGTCTGAGTCCCAGGCCGATCAGCCTTTGCCAGTCCCACTTTGCCAGTGCATGCAAGGGGCGCTAAAGAGAGAATGCGTCCTGACCTCCTAACAGACATAATCATCGAGATCAGCCTTCCACATTCCTCAAACCCCCCCGAGTCAACCTATACGCAAGTGTTTCTTGCGTCTTTAATTGGTGAAATTTCATGCAATGTTTTTCTAGGGGCGATATGGCTGTACAACTGGCGCAGCCGTTTTGTCTCACCGGCTTCCCGCAGGATTGTCTTACAAGATTAGTCCTCTGGCCGAGGCTGAGTCTTGTGGAAGGAATGAGGTGCAAATTGCCGCAGGTAATCCAAGTAGAGGCAGAACGCTTTAGTTGTCGGTCGTTACACAATCGGACGGGTGCTGCCGTCCGTCCCAATTACTATAAATCCCTAGCAGAGACACCTGGGTGATTGGGTTTATAGGTGCCCATCTTCCTTCCGATTTCGATGTAAGAGTATCAACCCCCACAACACATCATGGCGTCATCTCTCCAATTTTCCGGCCACACCTTACCTGGCATCTCTGTTGCGCTTCCAGAATATTTCCCGCGACAGCTTTTCTTGCTCATTGTTCGCCGGGGAAGAACGAGAGTCTGAGATACAAACGGGCTTCACGCATAAACAGCTACCGTGCACTTGCGACGAAGCAGCCATCTCCAACTTTCAGCACCGGTTTTGTCGACGCATTTGCCTTTCTCGGCGTCAACGAGTCCAAAACTTGCGCAAACAGATGCAGAGGCACCGAGCTTGTTCTCTACGTTGCATTGGTTAATGCGACGTGCTGCTGCAGCCAACTTGGCACAAGTGCCCCCGTCTTCTCCAGGACCAGGACCACGATTACTTGCAGCATCCCTTGCCCCCGCAAGAGTGCTGTCAACTGTCGTGGTAATGACTCCACAGCTTCCACAACTGTGTCCTTGTCTTCGAGCACTGGAACCACTTCAAGCTCGTCTATAAGAATTGTCGACAACACTATCAGCACGAGTTCCTCACAGACTTTGACATTCGTGTTGTCCTCTACATCGAACAAATCTTTGTCAAGAAGGACAATTCTATCGACGTTGGATACATCTACCAGCTCTCAGTCCTCTTCTTTGCCCAGGTTGCTGGAGCTAGCATTGTGCCCGTTGGATGGTGGTCCTCCTCCTTGAACGACATCTTTATAGAGTTTGTCGATGTCGTACACCGAAGGACTGGAGGAAGAATCGGTTTGCGAGAGACTACTCAGGCAGCTTCGAGGAGATTGGCATGCAAAAGGAATACCGGTAGAACATCCACGCGACACTTTCTTTTCCGGTATTGATTGCCAGTTGCTTGGGACAACAATGAGCCAGTCTGTCAATTCCAGTAGCCATCTGCTTCCACGGTATCACATTTCTCCAAGTCACCTAAAAGTCATACGCAGGGGTTGAATGCAGCCAATTTGGAGCTTTAAACACAAAGTTTGACATACTAAGGTGGTGGTGATGTCCGGATAAAGCCTTTCAAAGTGACAAAAGAGGAAGAAATGAGGGCAGTTCGGGGCTGAGGTGCTGGAATAGGCTCTATCCTCTATCATTGACATGCGTCGTAATCTAGAGGGGGATGGGGACTATTTCGAGCCAGATACGGCCACTGTTGTGCTAGATTATGCTTAGTTATGCAAATTTTCAATCCCCGTAAATCGTTTTTGCAAGATTTAGTTGGAGCGAGAAAATCGCTTAATTCGATAAATGCAACAAGATGGATGTCGGAGTCCTCTCTCTTTTCCGCTCCCTCATTTGGTAACCCAGAGCTGTCGGACTGTCGGTGGACAGAGTGTCCGCAGACTCTCCGCTGTAAACGGGCAAAGCGATCAGCGACTGGCTGGCTTGGCTGTTGGTGGTCAGATCCAGATTGGACGCCAAGAGTGGCTCACGATGATTCATCCGCGCTAGCAGGGATTAAATGCCTGTCGAGAGAGACTCTTGCTAGGATGATCCCAGCGCTTGACTTGGGCCCCGGAAGTCGTGCACGCGCCAATGCCCCTCTCTCCACGCTCTTCCGAGGGACAGCGATGGTGGGACAGTCTGGCTTGTTGGTGACAGACTCGATATTGAGTTTCTGTCACCACGCTGAGATTCGTCTGGAGTTATATGCAGTGTATGCTGGCCGGATGAGCCATCTGTAGTCATATTGACTCATGCCAGCGGGTTTTATCATACTGGCGGAAAAAATCACAGCAAACAACTCCGTCGCTCGGGATTCCTTTGTCACGTAGTTGGGGCTAACCTGGCGGGGAATGGATATGGAGTATTTGATGAGCCATATGTTGTCGAGTATGAACCATGATGTTCGTGATGTGTGTCCCAGTGATAGAACCACAACAAACACCAGTATATAGTAGTTCGTGTCAAATGGAAATCAAGGACATCTTTCCTTCAAACGAGGTGATTTCAGCAAAGCAATCCATCGTCACATTGAATGCAAGGCAAGTGGAGGTGATTGGTAACCATTTCATTCAAAGACTGCTACATGATGACAGCATCGGAAGAAGATAAGCACACAGCTCTCTCGTAGTCGAGAGTGCGAGCCCATGAGTCCTCTTTAGAACCGACATCGTCTGACCAGCACCAAACGCCTTCTCCTCCACACTTATTTCTGGAAAACAGAATAGATCCCAGACTCAAGCTAATCCCCGGCTATTTCTTAGTCTCCGTCCGCATGATGCTCTTGAGAGCCTCCGTCTCGGCCTCCTGCCGAGCGAGGCGTATGCGTAAGTCGTCTCTCTCGCGCGTCATCTCCTTTAGCAGGTTCTCGAGTTCGTCGATGCGGTCGACCTTCTTTTGTCTGTACTTGCGCGCGGCAATGGTGTTTCGTTGCCGGCGGAGGACTTTGTCGGCATAGGGCGTCGCGGCCTCAGACTCACGGCCGTCCGAGTTGGGCGAGGAGCGATGGAGTGGCTGAGCCCCCGAAGAGACAGCGGCGTACACTGACATGTCCAGGGGCGGAGGCTGGTTGGGGCTGTTGGAGTTGGAGCTATCGCTGGACCCGAAGGTGGGATCCAGCTGGGCTGTGAGGAAGGTGTCAGGGAATGTGTCGAAGAGGGTGGGAGGTGAGGTGTCTATGAATGGGAATGCTAGAGATATATAGTTAGCAACCGAGAGTTTTGACTCATCCGGGGCAGAGAACCCAAGGCAGGTCAACTTACATTGGCCTATCGAGTTGTCGAGGGGACTGGCACTGACGTGAGGCGTCGCAGAAGCAGCCGACGTCCACGGCAGAGTGTCCCAAGGTGACGGATCAAGAAAAGCGAGGCTCGGATCGTTGACGGATTCTGGACCGAAGAGCCCAAAATCCGTACCCGGGAGGCCAGCGGCCGACGACAACTGCGGTAGCGGTTGCTGTTGGTGTTGATACTGGAGATCGCGTATTAAGCTGGCCTCATCGGGGAGATTGGAACTATCTTGCGCCCAATGCGGCAGCCTGTTGCTGAGGCTGGAAGAACATTGTGGCGGCCTCGCGCGCGGCGCAGTTTGCTGTTGCAGTTGCGCCCGGCATTGTTGCAGAGTGTAGCGGCCCCGTTACCTAGGGGCCAGTAGTTGGCAATTCAAAGATTGAGAGCGGGAGGTCTCGACTTGCGAGATGGTCGTTGCGTGGAAAGAAAAGAAGTGTTGATGATGGAGATGCGGGGATCCAAGAGTTATATAGACTTCGTGAGATACATCGTAGGTACTTGGTGAAACTCGAGCAGAGGTCGGGGCGGGGAGCAACGCCCGCTCGCTGGCCCGGTTTACGACGGATGCAGTCAGAAAGCCAACGCTAATCTTAACATGGATAGGTGGACAAGACATGCACATGGCGCAATTCGATGGAATTGTGGCAGGGCAAACGGAGCACGGCACCGGTACGTACCTAGGCTGACTGACCCAACCCGAACATTGCCCAGCGATGCAAGGATAATCATTTTGCAATAAAGCGGGTTGTGCATAAAGAAGAGGTTGCACAATTTCCATATGCACCAAGACCACCTCATCACATAATCCAGGATCGTCGGCAGCACCGCGTGATCACTGCTCAATTGACTTGGGGGTGCGACAACCAGTTCCTCTGTCAAATTGATGACAAACGCGCTGCTTCATCCATCGACTTGCCTGGCCTGGAGACGTCACGGCGCGGTTTGTCAAGAAACAACCCGCGCATTTCAATACATACTGACCCCAATCACATTTTCGACCGCTGTCGGATCGCAGCCGGACCCTCTCGAGTCCAGACGAACAAACTGCAGACCTGCAGGATTGCCCAAACGGGCCCTTCGCTGAGTCAAATTCATCGGCGGCGCGCAGCTGCATGGGTCGAGTCCGCGCCCGAGCCTAACAGTCATCGGTCCACGGAGCGCATCGGCCGGCCGAAAGCCTCCTACACCTCAATTGAGTTGCCCTCGGACACTCCCCCATCACAATCAAAAAATGGATCCCACTCTCCCTGCAGATACGGCGTCGACATCGACAGCCTCCGCCGCGTCGCCAGGGGTCGCTCCCAGTTTGGCGGGTTCTCTCGAAAGCGAGAACGGCACCGGCAAGGCCCCTATCGCCCATCGTCCTCGACATACCCGCACCAGTACCCCTAAGGTGAGGACAGGTTGTGTCACCTGTAAGTGTCCCCGCTTGTTGTTGTATCTATTAGACGTCGCTCATCCTCGGTAGGCAAGTGAGTTGCTCAGACTAAACTCATTGACGCCGTCTAATCACTGCCCCATTAGGAAACGGCACATCAAATGCGATGAGGCCAAGCCCCATTGCATGAACTGCCTCAAGACCCGCGGTGTGTGTGATGGTTATACCGTAAAGCCACGCAAGACAAGAGGCAAGGTCCCCAGGCAGATCGAGAGACTGAACCCTGAAAGCCCATGCCGTCGAGGCAGTCCTCCTGTGCTAATCAGGGAACCCGACATGAACACGCTTGACTTCGCTGATGACATGCAGAGCGTCTATTTCAACGACTGGAATGATCTAATCAGCGTCTCGCTTGGCGGTGCATCCTTCTCGCGGACAAAGCTCTGGACAACGACAATGCCCCAGCTTACCCGCCATAATCCCGCGCTGCGACACGCCGCTATCGGCATCGGCGCCATAAGCAGAGCGTTTTCTGCCCAAGGCCCCTACGTCGTCGCAAGGAATTTTACAAACATTGCCAATTTGCTGCAAAGCCCACACTACCAGAATGCCGTCGTGCACTACTGCCAGGCACTGCGCCTCCAGGGCCAAGCTGACTTCCAAACTGCTAGTATCCAAGAGGCAGTGCTGCTGTCAATTCTGTTCGTGGCCTTTGAGGCCCTGCGCGGCAATCGACACTCGGCACTTCAGCACGTCAAGTTTGGCTTTATGCTGCTGCAAGAGCTCTTGACAAGCGAAGATTCGGAACAACGGATTTGGAATCTCGCCCCTGACCCCAGGGAACTCATCACCGAAGTCTTGGATATGTACAACCATCTCGACGTGCAGAGTCGCACCGTCCTCAGCGGTCCTGTCAAGTCGAGCCGTTCCCCCGCCTATGAACTTATCAAAGGCCTCAAAGCCCGCGGGCACACTATCGAAACCTACAGCATGCAGATCCAGCGGTATACAGATCCTGGAGAAGGGCGAAAGGACATGCCAGAGGCGTTTCATGACGCCGAAGAAGCACATACATGGTGGAAGGCCTGTCAGCGACGGATCGCCAAGCTGGGCCCGCTGCTTCTCAGCGTTATTGACGATCTCAAGTTCGATGATGTCAGGGACGAGCAAGGTGTTGAGAGAATCCTCGAATTCATGCAAAACCAACCGGAGCTAGGGGCGTACTGCGAAAAGTCTGTCGCAAATCTGCAGCAATGGCGGCAATCCTTCGAGCCATTGTACAACAGAACTCTGTCCGACATTAATATCGACAGGAAGGAGTACCTGAAGATCCTACACCTGAGGATGCACTACCTTGTCATGTTCGTTTACAGCTTCTTTCCCAAGTACGCCGACGAAGCAACAGTCAACTCTATGACGCCATACTGTCGCGAGATCAATGATGTAGTCGAGACACTCCTTCGCGAGCAGCAGAAGGAGTTCAAGTCGGCTGCGCACGTCTTTTCGATGGAGTTTGGGCTCGCGTGGCAGCTCACCATCGTGGCTATGATGTGCCGCGATCCGCTCGTGAGGCAAAACTCGACGCGCATCCTCGAGACATACCCCAGAAGAGAAGGGCTGTGGGATAGCATGGCATTCCTAGCCATGCTACAGAAGAATCGGGAGCTGGAGGCGGAAAACGCAAAGGAGGGCACACCAGCGGAGCAGTGGAGGCGGTTGTGCCGCCGGGAGTTCATCTTTGAGGATGCTGGGGAGACCATCATTTTCCGGTCACTAAAGAAGAACGAGGCAAATGGGACGTGGGACCTCGTGGAAGAGGCTGCCGAGTTCAAAGGTGAGGTCGAGGGGTTGGAGTGGAAGACAAGGCCGCTGAGTGGGACAGGCTTCATGATGTCTGGTACGGTATGAACCGCTGGTGTTGAGGGCGTGAGCTTGGTTGTAATTGCTAATGCTGCTACGCGTTCTAGACGGAGAGTCATGTGCATCCAAGGGGACCTCCTTCTCTTGGGTAGGCTAGGGAGCTTGAAACTGACCGGTACTCAATTCCAAAGAAGGGTTTTCTGTGTCTCAGACGTGAGCTTAGCGGAATCTATCTTCCGTCCTAGTTGAGTCCAATTGCTTCCATATGGGTCTGGTAGAACCGCCGGGTCTGGATCCATAGTAGCCGGTCCCACTCTTTTGAGAAGCTTCAGTGTTTGAAAGTTAGCTGCAGAGCGGTGGCGTGGAAGTCGATGGAGCCCTTCCCCAATCACTAGCCAATAAGTGATTAAAATAGAGCAAACAATGACGTCTACACCGAACTTGTAAGCTCTTTGGAACTCTGGATGATCAATCAGTGACGATGTTGCGCAATTATTAATTGGTTGCGTTTCCCCGTTTTTAGGACGCGGGGTGTTCAGCGACACAGACTTTGAAGTCCTATAATAATTAAAAGCTGACATTTGCATAGAAACCTTGTCATATTCTATATTAACACACAACTACTTCCTTTTGCTGAGTATACTTTGTTTTAAACGGTCCTGTATTTTCTAAACACCCGCAATGTCGACCACACACCACAACGTCCAAGAGAAGCCCGATACCCCGGATGGCCTCGTCAATGAACCTACCCCGGGTATCCCTTACTTCACGCCTAAGCAGGATCCGCCCGCGGGCACCGCGCTGTTGCCAGAGGGTCAGAAGGATGTTCCTAAACTCTTCCGCCCGCTCAAGCTGCGAGGCTTGGTAAGTCATAGCCAACGGCTAATCCTTAACAAGCGCTAACAAGCTCAAGGTCCTTCAAAACCGCATTTTGTTGAGCCCGTTGTGTCAATACTCTGCCGAGGATGGCCATTACACCATGGTAAATCTACCGCATCAGTAACCCAGTGTCGGAATTAAGCTAACCCTGCCCTTTCAGTGGCATCACACCCACATGGGAGGCATCATCCAGCGCGGCCCAGGAATCGCCTCCGTCGAGGCCACGGCAGTTCAGCCTCGCGGTAGAATCACGCCCGAGGACGTTGGTCTCTGGAAGGACAGCCAGATCGAGCCCCTGCGTAAGGTCGTCGAGTTCGCCCACAGCCAAAACCAGAAGATCCTGATCCAGCTCGCTCACGCCGGCCGCAAAGCCAGCACCGTCGCGCCGTGGCTGAGCTCCGGCAGCGTCGCTGGCAAAGATCTCAATGGCTGGCCGGATGATGTGCATGCTCCTAGCGCCATTGCCTGGAATGAGCATCACGCCAGCCCCAAGGAGATGTCGATCCAGGACATTGAGGAGTTCAAGGCGGCTTTCGCCGACTCTGTCCGCAGGGCCCTGAAGGCCGGATTTGACGCAATTGAGATCCACAACGGTGAGTAAAGAGTTTCAGGCCGGGTTGCTGCAATTGACTGGGAACTGATATCCAAAACCAGCACACGGCTACCTCCTGCACGAGTTCCTCTCGCCTGTTAGCAACACCCGTACTGACAAGTATGGTGGAAGCTGGTAAGTTGGAGCCCAATATTAGCACTGAGCGCAACTGACAACGAATGTTCTCAGGGAGAACCGAGTAAGACTTACCTTGGAGATTGTAAGTCTTGTAAATCCGTTCCAAAGTCGTTCAGCCACTAATCCAAAGTGTAGGTCGAGGAAACGCGCGCAATCATTCCCAAGGACATGCCTCTCTTCCTCCGCATCAGCGCTACCGACTGGTTGGAGGAGCAGAAGGACATCCCCGAATCCTGGACTGGCGACGATACCGTCAAGCTTGCTCCCTTGCTCGCCGAGCGAGGAGTTGACTTTTTGGACGTGAGCACCGGAGGAAACCATGAACGGCAACACCCGCACGTCGGACCAGCCTACCAGGCCCCCTTCGCCATCAAAGTGAAGCAGGCCGTCGGCAGCAAGATGGCAGTCGGCGCCGTCGGTTCCATCAACAGTGCAAAGCTCGCGAATGATCTGCTGGAAAAGGATGGACTTGACGCTGTGTTCGTTGGTCGGGGCTTCCAGAAGAACCCTGGTCTGGTGTTTAGCTGGGCAGATGAGCTCGGTGTGCAGATCAACATGCCTAACCAGATCCGCTGGGGTTTCGGAGGTAGAGGAAAGAAGAGCGGCAAACCGGCTACTGAGATTCCTGAGTTGATTGGAAAGCCTTGAAGTAGTAACGGGGTCAAGGTCACGAACGATGTCTTCCGCCCTGATGTCGATGGTACAGCATGATAAACGAAAATTCAAGTAGAAGCGTAGATAGATATTGTTGTTGAATAACTATGCACTGTCGCCTGGAAGGCTTTTCTGGATGCATATTTCGCACAGATAACTATTTCATGGTCGTTATGTATTCCAAATCGTTAATAGCATTATGATTGCACTTTGGCAGCACGGCGCGACCTGTCTGGAAACTCACAGTCAGGCACTCCAGGGAAAAGCTGCCATTATATGTGAGGCCCTAAGTTCAAGCTTTTCATGCTTCGACCATAACTCCCGTGTATCTAGTCATGCTAAGCTCCATGAAACCGAAACCGAGATTTCGGAGTTGGGGACGGGTGTTTTGGTTTCCTGGTGTAACCAGAAGCATCTAACCTCTGCGAACAGATCTCCATAAATTAAAGTTGAGACGACGGAACACTAACCTGATTTGGCAAGGTACCTAAATCTGTGGGATAGCAACGCAGAACACGCACCGAACTTCACTTGTCGAAAAGCTTACTACACTCGATTTCGATGATTATGCGATTCATCATGTTTCTCCTTATATTTTAGCTGAATGCATTTGGACTGAAAAGTATTACCATCACTGAATTGTACACCATCCTCCTGCCGGGTCATTGCATGACGCGCCGTCGTCTCTGATCTCTCATTTTCACAATCAAGAATTCTGACTGATGGTCAATCGAGGTCGGCTTTCGCAGGCCTGCCTACCCTGCCGAACGCGGAAGCTCAGAGTATGCTAAGCCCATGATTACCCAAATAGTCACTTATGACCCGAGCTTTAACGTGCGTATTTTGCTAACGCGGTCGGCGGAATTAGTGCGACTTGCAGCGGGACTCTTGTGGGCAATGCCTCCGGGCCAGAATGCTATGCCATGGATACCGTGACCCCAGTGCCATTCAGATCCGCGACGAGTCGCGTGCCGTGGAACAGAAAGTGTTCGCCCGGCGTGGACATGGTGTATTTCATAAAGCTTCACCGACCGTGTTCGAGCTGAATTGGGACACACGTGCTCGACATGCGTTCTTCACAACATACATCCACGGCTTCACCCGCAGTATGAGTGAGGTCGCCTATTACTACAGGGAAGCAAAGCCATGCGACCATGTATCCGCAAGTGTCGAGGCTGTCAGTCTAGCATTCATGGCCGCTCAAACAGGTAGTCTGCAGCTGAGCCGTTTCGCTAATGCAAGTTACGTTGCAGCAATCCAACGGCTCGGTCACACCCTGCAGGATTTGGATGCCGACCTGGCTGAAGAAGCACTACAGTCTGTACTTCTGTTGGATATGTACGAAAAACTGGTCCATCGGAACCCTCAATCGTCGCATTCCTGGCTAAGTCATGCAAGAGGAGGCTTGTCGCTTCTTGGAGCTCGCGAGGGCAGCATTGTGTCCAGCACCACTGGCTGTCAAGTTGCGGCGCGCCTTGTCACGGCAGTAACTGTGAGTTGTGCAACAGTCGGTGGAAGGGTGCCTCCAGAGCTCGCCAAGGTCCGCCGGAACATCGGATATCGCGTCAAGAGCATCAAGTGGTCTTTCTTGGGCCTACTAGGGCAGGTCGTGAATCTCAAAGCCGGCGTCAACCGGGGCGAAATTTCTACATATCTTCTACTCGTAAAAGCAAAGCATCTGGACGAACAGTTCGAGTACCTGAATAGGGCTCGACCATCAGATTGGCAACCAAAGACGATTTACACAGGCACGGACGCGCGAGTGCTGGGAAATTCTTACGACGTACACCAAGAGCATTACATCACGCAGGTCTCCAACGCCATTCACACACTACGTCTCATTCTATACAACATAGTTCGGAGTAATATTCCAGATCAACTTAGGTCGAAAGAAAATGACTTTTCCAAGAAAGTCCGCGAATCTGTCAACCCAATATGCGCCTCGGTGCCCCAGTTCATACTACCAGGGGTTCACTTCACCAACTCCATACCCTTCTCGCCGGTGCAGCAGCTTCACTGCAGTACTTTACTCGCGCCTATGTATCTCGTCAATCAGGTTTCTGAAGATTTGCTCGTCAAAGAATGGGTTCGACGATGCTTCAAGTTCATGTGGGAATCCGGAGGCCTGAAAGCCGCCAAAGACATCATGGACGCTATGGACAGAAGGTCGGATCTGGACTATTGGACGGTTTACGCCATGACAGGGAGCTATGCAATTGCTGCCTGAAATACTTTCCGTCGCAGGTCGCGGCTCAACGCTTGCTAGTTCGTCTCGCTCACTTTTGCAGTCCGTCCAGAGACTTGACTGAGTCCACAATGGTCTTCTCATACGGTGTCCATTCCAGGCCTAATACCTCCTTCGTTCGAGATGTGTCAAAGCCGAACGACTTCAGTACTGGGTTCGGCGCCCCTCCAAAGTCACTGGGTACCGGCAGGTTCTTGCGCAGCTGAGGGAAGTGTTCCCAAACATTTTTGGCCAGCTCGTAGTTGCTGTAGAAACCAGCGGTGGTGAAAAAACGCTTTCCCGCAGCACTTTCGGTTTCCATTGCCTTGACGTGGGCGAGCGCAACGTCGCGCACATCGACCCAGAGTGGAAGCGCCGTCGGTGGTAGACCGTTCTTATACTTTCCGAGTATGACCTCTGCGAGCAGTTGGTTGGAAGTGTTGACTGCAGAGAGCGACTTGACCGGCTGTATGATGGGCCCATATATCATGGGCGGGTTAATGGTTGACAAGGTATAGCTGGGTTTCTCGGTGGCCATGAAATCCCAGGCGGCTCTCTCGGCGAGAAGCTTGGATACGACATAAGCATTCAAGCCGTTTGAGTATGCGTCCTCAAGGGTCAACGGGCTCCAGTCTTCCTCAGAATGTGTCTTCTCAGCTCCCGTCGATGCAAGGCCTGGGTTCAAAATGGCTGCGAACGAAGATGTGACAACGACACGCTGGACGTTGGGACATAACTCTCTGATGGCCTTGAGAACACCAGTCGTGCCAAGAACCGCGGGGTCAATAAGGTCTTTCTTGGGATCCGTAGCGTTGTAATGAAACTGAGAGACTTGATCAGCAACATCATATCTAAATGCACCAGGGCGTACCTTACTGGGCTTGCCAAGTGGATCACCGCCTCAATCTCATAACATTCCAATTTAAAAAAAGCACCCTCTGAAGCAATGTTGGGAATAATAACTATGTCGAGATTGCCGCGGGATACATCCCGATACGCTTCCTTGACCGCCTTGGCCTTTTCCTGTGAACGGACAGTAGTGATGACGGTATGCCCTCGCTTCAAAAGAACATCAATGACGTGGCTGGCGACAAAGCCTGTCCCACCTTTAATTGATATAAAGGGTTAACTTCCTCAGACAAAGATTGAATTAGGTCAGGGTGAATGAACCTGTGACAAGGACTTTGGTCATGATAGGAAACGTTGATGCATAACGCGTTGGGAAGAAGAGACTGAGTCATAAGCCCAGAATGAACTGGCTGAAAAGATGTCCTGGGCATGTTAGGGATCTACTCTAGCTTTATATTCATGGAATGGCCATCGTGGCCTGCAGGTTTAAGATTGGGGGGCAATTCAGTGAGAGTGACAACAGGAGTCAATTTCTCAGGTCCAGATGGATGCCAATCCCCACTAATTGATCCAAGAATAGGTTGCTCATCTGCAATCCTGCATTCGATACTCTAGGCTTCGAGTGCGAGCAATGTGTGGGGCTGGCTGATGCAGACCGGAACGCTAGCCATCTTGGGTAATGGTATTGACTATTATCTATCTCTTTCAAGTCGAGTTATGGAGAAATACGACGCTGACACAGTAAAGCATCTTGATGGCAACTTCGAATCGCCAACTACTCGGACGACGTTAAGGTCTATATCCACTAAGTCCGAAGCTGACTATGGCGACTTCTCATTCTGGAAACAAGATGCAGAATCGCATTAATTAGGGAAATGACGCAGAATGGAGCGACTGCAGGTGTGCCTTGGATTAAATAGAATGCTTATCCCACAAACATAGACCGGTCTGCAGATCCATAAGCTTTTTCTTATACCGCATGAAGATCAGCTCCAGATAAATTTTGATCCATTATCAGTTTCAAACCTACGGCACATCTTGGTTCAGATTTCTCTGTCCATCATCAGATACTTCATCGATTTCGTCATGGCGCTACCAGTCTTAGTAAAAGACGCATGTCATATGTTCTCCAACTACATTAAGAAAGTAGCCATTGTTGGAGTAAGTTCTCTTGACTGCTGGACACTGAACCCATCGAATAAACGTCCTCTGAATAGGCAGGAGGTCACATGGGAAACGCCATTGCACAGGAACTTCTCAAGACCGGAAAGCACACTATTACCGCCATTACTCGTGCTGGCAAGAACAGTGTGTTTCATAATGGCATTGTCAAAGCCTCAGTTGACTACAATGACCAAGACTCCCTCATATCAGCGCTTAGAGGGCAAGAGTTCTTGATTATCACACTTTCTCTGAGCACTACACCGGACACGCACACGAAACTGCTCAATGCCGCTGCCAAAGCAGGCGTGTCTTACGTGATGCCTAATGCTTACAGCATCTATGCTCATAATGAAGCGATTCAAAGGGATATACCGATCACGAATCAAGTCCTGCAAAACATCGCCGAAGTACAGAAAGCCGGACTGATTTCGATTACGCTCATGAACGGATTCTGGTATGAATGGAGTCTGACCGCCGGTCCCATCGCCTTCGGCTTCGATTTGAAAAACCGTGTCGTCACCCTATACGATGATGGAAGAAAAGCCATCAACATCTCCACATGGGTGCAGGCAGTGTGGCCGCGCAGTGGCCTCTTTGCTTAGCCAGAAGATACTACCCGAAGGCGAAGATGACAGGTCTAGGACCATCTCTCAGTGGCACAACAAGACACTGCTATTGTCTAGCTTCAAGGTAAGTCAGCGGGACATTCTGGACAGTGTCGAGAGAACGACGCAAACGACAGATGAATCCTGGAAGATCCAATACGAAGCAACGAAGGAACGTTACAAGGCTGGGGTTGACGAATTACAGCAGGGATATCAAAATGGATTTCTCAAAATGATGTATTCTCGGGTATTCTATCCCAGTGGTGATGCGGATTTTGAGCCCCATAACGATCTTCTAGGGCTTCCATTGGAGGATTTGGACGCAGCCACGCGCACAGCGCTTTCGATGTAAACCATCAATTACAAATCCATCTAAATCGCCCTGATGCTTATGGTATGATGCATTCTTTCATTTGAACTTGAGTGTGCCTAAGACGTCAATGTGGGTATATAGTTGGTCACCACGAATATTGTCGGCCGCATATCCGCATGAGTGCGATTATTGAGGGCTGAAATGCCATTGACTGTTCACTTGACAAGAGAACCTTCCTTCTCCTATGCAACTTTCTCTGCTTCTAGTGTTTCTTTCCAGGTCATCTTCGACTCGCGCGGTGGGGGCTCACGCTGGCCTTTGGAGGGGCGAGGGATGCCGTCGGTCGTGACACAGTCGACTCCATCGGCGTAGGAGGCGCGGCTCGTGGCTGGAGTATATGTCAACAAATATTCCATAAGAAGTTCAGATGAAGCTAGTATTGACTAATACATACCGGCAGCGTTGGTAGCATACAATGCGAACTTGTCGGCTTTCTCGCCCAGTGCCCGGAGCTTGGAATGTTAGTACACAAATGGGAATGGAGCAGATTGAGTGTTTTACAAAGCCCATTATGATATCTATGAGCAGCAAATGGCTCCTCGAAGTGTGATCCTTAGGGTGAAAGGTCAATGTGCACAAACCAACAAGAATCAGTGAAATGCTCAATCAAGATTGTCGGTCGTCAACATAACTTCCCCCGCATTCTTTAGTATGTTCTAAGAAGGCAACACCTAGTCCAAAAGCAGCATAATGCAGTCAGTTTAAGAGTCTCGTTCTGTGGCTGAGCAACTCTCGCCCGACCGATACCAGGCTTGATGTCATCGTTAATCGGTTCTGAACGTCCAGTAAATCTAGTTCGTGCGGAGACAGTTTTGCCGCCAATCCCACGAGAGTTTGGCGAATTACTTCTGGAAAACCTGCAAGCTGGGTTGCTGCGCTGTTTGCGGCGCTGAGGAAACGAGCGTAAAATCACATCGTGAGCGCTTTTGGGGTCATATGATGGCTAATTGATAGGAGATGAAAGGATGGTTGGAAGAATTCCTGAATGCGATTGGTTCGCTGAGAACTGTGCATAACCGATACGCCCGAGCTCTGTGGTGCACCCAGTCAGGTGTTGTCAATAATTCTTGGGAGCTGACGCTCGCATGTTCGCTGATGACGATGTACCAGGGTTTGTTATTGGCTTGTCCGCCCATTACGGCTGAGGCGAGATCTTGGCCGTTCTATAGCATTTCATATAGCCCATAACACACATGAAAAGAAAACGCCACTATCTATCGTTTCTATTGAGGAACATAGCGTTTGTCAATGTCACTATTGTCGGTGGCATCATGGATTGGATGGATGGTAGATCTCCCTCATAACCTGACAAAGTGTGCTCTGTTGTCTGCTATGGAAATGACAACCCCACACAACAGGAAACCCGCTATTTGGGACGATGTTTGACCATTAGAAACTCGATGACGCTCTTGGTCATAGTGCAATGGTGAGCCTCAGCGAAAAGGCGGCTGTTGTGGCGTTTTCAGGTCTTTTCAAGGCGTGGCAACGATCATCACCTTGAGGAGAAAGACAATGATCAATAAGAACAATGACACAGTTGAAAATTCCGCGGAAAGACTGTCAATTGACCAAAAGTGCTCTTCACTTGCTGTTCGACAGGTGAAGGAAAGTTCTAACGTGGAAAGGCTATACGGGAAAGTATTGCTCCAAGACAGAAACATGACCGCAGCTAACTTGATGATTCTGTGAGTAGTGGCAGAAAAGACCCAATCTCCAAGCACAATAAATGTGAAACTGATGTTAACTAGGCTTTATTAAGAGCATATCTACGTTCTCGGTGTGACGGTCTGTCAGGCGCCCAGAGGGGGGGCACCGGCGCGGCACTAGTGGGGTCGTTGGCGGGGTAGCTAGGGCTGCACTAGCATATAGTTAAAGAAGTATAAAAGGGTTCTAGCTAAGCGTTTAACATAGACTTTGACGATAAAGGCTAGCTATTAAGACTAATGTTAAAGAAAGGCGATAGAATAATGCCGCTGGATTAGTGTTATAGCCAGGGGAACTGGGCTTGGCTAAAAGGGGGGGGCCTGGGGGGCATATAAGGAGTAGCTGCGGTGGACCTAGGGGTAAAGGCAGATTGGAATAACAGTCAACACCTACCCTTACCTGTGCCTATTGTCGACCTCGTTACTCTGTACGACTCCAGCCTCTGACACGGTCATACTTCGAATTATAAATATCATGTCCACAGCCATTTAATCTGGGCGTATGTCGGAATAACAGCACCAGCTGGTTGTACGACACGCACGACTCAAGGACACACACCATGGCAGAGAGCACAGACTGGATCCCGGCCCTCGGTTATCCATTGAGGGGATCAAATTATTCACAATAGGAAAGGAAAAACCACTTGCTGGCTTTATTGATAGGTTTATGGTAAACTCAGTTCATAGTACTAATTGTGTCTAACTTGGGTAGTGAGTATCTATCAAGCACAAAGTCTGTGCTTGATAATGCGGCGATGATGTACTTGCTATATGTCTCTGCCAAGGCTCTCTAACGTGGATGAAATGACACGGCGATGTCACAAAAGTACCGGAGAATATCTACGAGGCTATTGAACTGACTTGTGTTGATCCCCCGGTCCACATGAAGTGAAAAAGAATTTTTTGACCAATACGTCATCTCAGCTTCTCGTGGCGCAATTGTTGAGATTCTGATGTGTGTGGGATGATGATACAGTATCTTTTGGGTATTAATCACGGTGAGCGATATGCTGATCAAACCATCTCCAGTCGATATTGTGGTAGAATATTGGACATATATATGATCAGCATTAACGAATGTGAGGCTTCATACTGTATCTAGGTTTGGTAACGGCAACCTGATCTGAAAATGTGCTGTAGCTTTCCAAATCGATTCACGGGTAATTCAAAATAATCCTCGAGCTGCTGAGGGAAAGTACTCGCATATCAAATGAAAGCGCGCGACTATCTTGTGTTAAGAGTAACGTTTTTCGCATTTATTGGAGAGGTGAATGTTGGAGCCAGGCTTAGAGATCACTGCTGGATGATTGCCCATAGAGACCTCGGGTTGAAGAAGAAAGCATTCAGGTCCCGGATTTCTAACACTAGTCGGCAATCGGTTTGACAACAAGGCCCCACGCTGTTCTTCAGCACATCATGGTATCAGAAGTCATAAGCGGAGATCTTCCGACTGTAACAAAAGCCCTGCCTCTCGCTTTTGCGTTAGCTAACTCTGATACATCAGGGACATACCTCGGGAGATGGCAAGGACGACAGCCTTAAAAGACATGGGTAATACTTCCTGCTTCATTGATCTTATCCTTTGTGAGATCAATGAAAATCGGATGTTTCCTTGGAACCTTTTTTCGGTGAGATGCCATTGGCCTTGCTTGAACAAAGGTTATAGATGTGCCATCGCAACCTGGGGACCGATATGCACGGAAGAGTTGATGGCGTGCCAATAACATAGAATATGACGCGGCAGCTCCCACACCTATTAGCTGCCCCATCATTGATGATGCTTTATGGGTCGAAAAAGCTGGCCCACTGCTTTTCGAATCGTTTTCAATCATATGGTGGCTCCCGTTCATGTCATCTTTGTCTCAATTTTGGTCTTGGTTTGGATTGGTTGGAGGGGATAATCAGGATCGGCAACCCGCCTCCGTGTACAGCCAGGATGGGATAATGACTACTATGTAACCAAGGCTCCAAATGGCTAGGTTTCCCACCTCTTCAAGACCATATTGAGAATGTTTCTGTTGTTGTCTAAGCTGGAATATACCGCGGCGTGAGTGCAGTTCAGCTAAAGCTAATCAGAGTGCTGTCCGACCACCTCGAGCTACTCCAATCAACATGAGCTTCTTGCTACGTCTGAGTGCTGCAAGCACTACATGAGTTTCAACCTCAACTCGGCTCATTAAGCTCATCTATGTGTCAACAAGAGCTACGGTGCATACCTAGTATCTTAGGGGCAATCTCGCACCAGCAAAAGTAGCCTCTGTCGGCTTGCTGCGAATAGATCCACAATTGAGCTGAGTCATGAAGACCAATATGTACCCAGCTAAGCAGAGGCATGGAGACGAACTTCTCGATACTACATTGATTAGATTGATTGTCGTTGATCTTTCCTCCTGCGTAGCGAATCACACCACAACAACCTCCAGGTACCTGACTTTACAACGGCCAGCCATGACGGAGACACCAAGGATCTGACGCCTGAGGCGACTTCTAAGAGGATGATTACCTGAGATGATCCAACTATTTGAAACTCAAACTGCGGGATCTTGGGGAATGCCAGCAAGATGGTGCACCATCTCGACTGGTGATCCCTGTCTAGTGCAAAGCTCTCGGCAATACCATCGCTAAAAAAACCCATCCATCGACTCTCAAATTATTGCGTGATCTTGAGAGAGTCGCGCCAAGATTCTCTGTTAACCAAGCAGTATCTCTGAGCTCAGGTACTGACAATTTCGTTCCGGTAACCAAAAGAGTTTGATAACCTGCAGCCAAAGACAGTTCTTGGCCCATGCATTTCGGTCTGCTCTTACATTGTAATGTGCTCAAGGGCCACTATCTGCTGATGCGGTTAATCACGAAGTCCTATTCAGTTGCCAACACCATAACCGTCAGCGCTGGCCTCGACCTCAAGATGATCAAGGAACGTTTCAGCGGCAGCCTCGGAGTCAGCCTTGGCCGCACCTAGACTACCATGCAAGGGTGTTTGATTCGTGGCATAATTGAGGAGGGCATGACCGGCATCGTAGTTTCTACTCCTTGGACCAACCGCCGCTACGGCCATGCCTTCCAGGGATGTGTTGAAAGCATGAAGCAGACTGGCACCTGGATCGCCAATACCTATGAGGAAGGCTCCTACGAGAGTGTTGACTGGGTTGCTGGCGCAATCACCGTCTGCGCCAAGAAGCAAGAGTCCATTCCTCTGTCTCGCTGCAATGGCTATGGCGACTTCAAATAAGCCCGTCTCATTTCGGCTTATAACATCATTTTGACAGTAATGAACAATTACGACAGGGTTGGAGCAGGGCTTCTCCGACACCCTCGCCCGTGTGTCGCGGTGCGCATTGATTAACGAGGGAGATGAGTTCGGATACCTTTTGGGTTTTTCTCTCTCTTGTACATACGACATTGGACGTATATAACGCTCCGAATATATATAACGACTTGAACAATGGACATATTACGACACTAGCCGCGCAATAGGCTGCACATGGTTCATAGAGGTTGCATGTAATTACGTTTTCGACCCCTATCATACTATTCTGGTTGTAACAAACAAAACAGTGGAAGCATTGTGCCAAAGAACATCTCTATTCGATTCCATGCATGAGGAGTGAATGAAAACTTCAGCAAGTGCCGTGATTTCGATGAAGGACCATGTCAAGCGGGTCCGGAGCCAGCTGCCGTTCAGGCACGGAATTGCAACCGGCGCAGAGACGGCGGGACACATGGAAGTAACAACGCGGCAGGAACACCAATCGGATGGTTGGCTGAATGCAGTGTGTGGCTTAGTCCTCCTTGAGTAAAATTCCCCTTTCTCAGGTAGGAATGTGCTTTGGGAAAGATGCATTCAACACTTCTCCAAGTCCAAGTCATGACGTCAGCGCTCATCATCGCCGAGTGTCACGTCAGCCTAGTGACGCGACGAATATGCGCACGACATGTCTGTGAAACTTACGACACAACATAGTCACTGATTACAACAAAACAGCTCACAAGTCTTTTTCTATCTTGAGCATCTTCGCTTCACTCCCACCATCGCCTTCATGCACTCAACCGCCAAACACATTGCAAAGCAAATCGCTACTCACCCAGAAACTAAGTCATTTGCAAAACAAGTTCAGAGAAACATGGCTTCAGGCACTCCATCTGAGACGGCCAAGGCTCAGGCCACCGCCGATTCAAACGCACCCAGCTTTGAGTCTATCGGAATCAAGAACAACAGCATCAACCAGAAGTCTGGCATCTCCCTGTCACAGCAGCAGAAGGTTTTGGTCGGCAGCGTTCTCGATGTATGGATGACCCCATTTCATCCAAGGAAATGTGCTAATGCTTCCCACAGCTCTTTGAGGGTAATCCGACTTTGAAGCACCTGTCGCTGTGGTCCAAGAACGCTACCTTTCAGGACAACATCACCGTCGCCGAGGGGTACGACAAGTACGCTGCTCAGTGGTACGGGCTACCAGCACTATTCAACCCTATCAAGATTCAATCGCATACTGTCACGTCAGCTGGTAACCCGATTGAACTTGAGCTAAAGAACAGCTACACCGTCAAGGGCGTCAAAACGGAACAGACCATGGAAAGCGTCGTGCAAATCGAGGTCGGAGAAGATGGCAAAATCGTCAAGGTCAACGACAAGTGGAACAATAATCTTCCCGACGGAGTTTTTTCACAGGTACGCAGTTCTCTTGAGGTGTCATTCCTTAGCGCAGCCCAGACGCTCGTTTGGCTACTCAGCCAGGCGGGTGTTGCTGTGTTCTGTCGAATTTCACTGTGGCGGCCTTTCTGGGTAGGCGGTTTCGATTCCAGATAAACATTGCTAACTTATCCGCAGGCTTTGCGCAAGTTGAATGCTGTCACTGTACCGGCGTTTGTGAAGGTCCCCAAGAACGAGGAGGAGGACCAGAAGCTGAAGGCTGAGCGAGAGAAGCAATAGAGAACAAGTGTAATTGTGACGCATGGTAATATCCGCAGTAGCTAAAAGCATAGTAATCATGCAGCCTTATAATTCAGTGAAATGTTCCTGAAAGCGAAACGAATTCAGCTCCAATGTGGCAAACTCTAATACGTTTCTTTCACATTAGAGGCCAGGTCCATGACTACTATTCCGAGTGGGTATAAGGACATGACTTGTTTCATTTTTCAACCTAAAATTAACTTTACAGGTACACCGCTATATTGATGTAACAAATGACACTACGCAGCTTTCAAATGGACCATCAGTCAGAGTCTCCACTTGGTGACTATGGCGTCAGTTTTATTTTATTTCAATTAACATTGGAACTGAATGGATTCACCTAGTCACTTTCTCCATCGTTACACTCAGTCCGGCCCGGAAGAATACAACCGCAATCTCTCTGAGCCGCATTGAATCTTTCTGGCACAGGAGTTGTTATGGACAAGAATTCACGCCATGTGATCCAGGCCTACTCCTTCCGCATAAACCTCAATCACCCGGAAAAATTGGTCTGTTGGAAACTAATGTCATTAAGCAAGCTTGCCATGCCCGTGGTATATAGATAGTCCAATATCATAAGTGACCGCTTAGGCCAATGGTAAGATTTACATCGATATCCAATCGCTTTGGTGTATCGTCATCCAAGTTTAGTGCCTAAACCCCAGTTTCCTGCTCCAGAAATAAGAGACAAAAACAAAGAAAATAAGATTGAAATCGCGACGCATACATGGTATAACAAAGCAAGTGTGTACATGTTTGACATAATTTCGTGATGTGTTCCAGATAGTCTCAAAATAGACCCTAAGAGCCCTATGCGTTCCAGACGTCCCTATTGGGTTGGCGGGCCACCGTTCCTTCATAAAGTTGCCAGAACAGCTCGCGAGCTTCGGCTTCCAAGTGCTCAGTGATTTGTCTTGCTGCCATGGGGTGGAGCCATTTATCTGTGCTCACCCTCGCCGAGGCAGTAGGGAACGGGTAGGTGGTGCTGTTGCAGAGGCGGATGACACCCTTGACCCAGGCAAGGTTGCCGTAGGACTGGCTGGTATAGGTGTCGGAGGTGAAAGGCTTCGAATCCCATTTGTCGGTGCAGCCGGTAAGCATGTTCCCAGTGACACGCCGAACGCTAGGTTGGGAGACAACGAGCCCATACTGGCCTGCCCCCATAGTAAAACGAAGGGTGTTGGTCTCTGTGGTGGTCCAACTCTGAGCATAGCTGACGGACAGAGAGTAACTAAGAACTTTCTCGATAACCGTAAGATCAACACCAACTGATACCGTGACCGTATTCGAGACTTGGTAGCCGTTGGCGACGGAGATGTCGGGAATGGCGCCATTAGAACTCACGACGGGTGAGATGGCGACATCTGGGGCGAGGAACTCCTCGTCAGAAAGGATCTGAGCCTCGGTAGATGTCTTGCAATCATCACGGCGAGTGATACTCTCGGGCTGTCGGAAAGATTGGTGCCATGGTCAGCAGGAAGGGGAGGAAGAACGGCGCGAGATTCGATAGCGTCGTACTGGGCAGCTTTCATGATCTGAGTGGACCCATCGTTAAGCACGACGACTACATCGTCCCAGTTGAGGGCCGGTGGACTAGAAGTTGGAGCGGCGGTGGCAGCGCCGATGAGGCCCGCGGCGGCAAGTATAGAGAAGCGCATCTCGACGGATTGAGATGAGTGCGCAAAGTATAGAAGAGCGACTTATCGAAGCAAGATTGAGGGACCCTTGCTTATAAGAAGATACTGTTTTGCAAGAAGAATAATGACGAACGGACTAGCCTTGGAGACAACGATCTGACACTACGAATGGGAGGTGTACATATTTATAAAAGAAGGGAGACAAGAGAATCAAACAGTAATGATGAACAAGCTCCCCGTTTCCAACCTTGATGTCAGTTGACCAATGACCACGTGATAGCTATTGCGTCTTGATACGAGCCCGCAATCTATCAATCTCCGTGGTGGATAGGTCGTTTACTCTCCCACATATGCTAATGTTGCCAGCATGAGCACATTCGAGCTCCAAGCATAACCCCTTTTACAACTATCCAAGTGACCGGGCCAGCTGTCCAGGGTGACATAACAATGCCGTTTTTCCCCCGCGAGACTGGAGCCCAACATCTATCACGTTGCGCTGAGATAGCGGGGATAGGCCCAGCTCTAGTACGACAATGCGCTGACTCAATGCTGGTAGGACGCCGATCGCCGGCCTGATGTGGAGTCTTTAGATGGCTACCGGGTGGGAGATGGATGGGACGAACACGAATAAGCCAATCGTCGTGGTCTATCCGTTTTCAGATTGGAAGAATAAGTTCCCAACTAAGGACGTGGATGATTCAGGTCGCGGCCGAGCTGCATCTAGCCCAATTGACTTTCGGAACGCGGCCAAGATAACCTGATAGGAGCTGTTCTGCTACCCCTACCTTTTTACTTTGGCACCACACCGCCACAACAATCCGTTTCCCCTCCTCAGGACTCACAATGCCCTTGTAGGACGCAAATAAATATTCTCTACTTAGTTATGGATTTTTCTAAGTGATATCAAGGCGTCGAGGCTCAGGGGCTATGAAAGAGTCCCAGGACGCTCCCCGTGCGGGCTCAAATTAAGGCTGATGACAGCTGAGACAAAAGATCCATGCAAGCGAGTGCACCGCCCGGAGGTTACAATCTAATAGTCACGCGTACGACCAACCTCTATTGTGGATTCTATGGCGGATAAAGGGAGCGAGGAGTACCTGGCAACGGGAGATGATCTCGACCAGTGGTCTGGAGATGATGACCGCATCGGTTGAAAGGGCAGGGAAGAGTATGGTGCAAGTCAATGTTAGTCACCGTAAATATAAACCTGAGTTAGTTCCACCGCGTGCTCTCAATGTCTGTCCAGCCTCACTTACGCTCGCCCACATTCCTTTATCGGTTTCGACCCCATCACTGATACGATATCCTTCCATTCTTTGACAACGCCATCATAGTCATTCCTGCGAACTCAGGCAACAGCCACCGCCAACATGCAGCTTTTCATCGCCAAGATCACTGCCATTTTCCTTCTCTTCTCTTTTGCGTGAGTCTTATCCTTGTGAGCCCCCTTCTTCTGAATGGTAATTAACGCAATCTTCTAGTTTTGCCAACCTTCACGACAGCTGTAAATGCCGCAACAGCGAAAGTGACAACTCGCGCATGACTACTTCAGCTTGCGAGACCTACTCCAACAAGAACTACAAATGGGGAAAAAGCGCATACGATGCGGCCTCTGGACTTGTGAGTGGACTCCTGCCAAATGAGAGCTCGGCGCACAATTCTAACCCCTTTTGCTTTAGTGCATTAAGAGCAGTCAAACTGACCAAATCGCTGGTAACGAGTGGGAAGCCGCCTGCCGCGAGGTTGCCGTCTCGGGCTTCCCATGCGCAGACGGTAAGGGCCATTGCACGGCTGATCCCAACGAAGTCCGTGGCAAATGCTAAGCGTCCCGATGCCGGTGGGAATGACGGGAGCCCTGGGCGCGGCACTTGCGACATCAAGACCCTCCCTTCTTGCTAGTCAGGCATGCCTGTCCATAAGGCTAGTGATACATCATAAGACTCCACTCATCATCCCTGGCCTGTCATCCGATCGTAGTGTCTTGACGCAGGGGAAGGCTTCTTTGATTGGGTGTCGCTTTCCAGAAGTTGGTGGAAGCAACTAGGTTCTATTATTTCTACGTAAGTGTTAGCGCTGGTGGATTTTCTTCTTTTTCTATACCTATAGGATTGTATCGTGTACTGTAAATGCAGATGTTTGAGGCTTTAGAGCATCTCAATTATCCATCGATCTAAACTATCACTTGTGTCGACATGCAATACCCTACATCACCCATACGTATGACGCGCTTCATACAAAGAATTAGATTTACCATTTTAACACGTGGGTTGAATTGGCTATCTGGGTAACGACGCATCGCCTCCCGCTTACTCGACCATGACGCGAGCAGCTTTCGTCACTTCCCCAAACTGACATAGTACGGTGATATTGCGCCATAATTAAGGACGTGCCCCCGCACACGCCACTATGCGCGCAAGAAACAGGCTTCTCGGGAACACTATTGTAATAGAGATTGAAGCTCTTTTCGGAAGGTAGCCACTAGCAGGCTGGCTTATCGTAAGACCTTACTGTTCGGTCACGCTCCGTTGTCGTACTGAGCCTCGTGGGATTTCCCTTAGATTAATAAGATCATCGTTCAAACAAATAACAGTCTGAGAAGAGTTGTGATCGCCATACGCCAACCACTGTGATGCTGAATCGTAGATGTTGTGGTCAAGCCTCAAGAGGCACGTCGACTGACTAGGTCACCCCAAGCTTGCTTTCGCGAACGACTCGGGTTGACCTGTGGTTGGATGTGCCCCAGTTCTCCACGATAGACCCAGTGTGGCGGTGCTGGGATGTACCTAGCCGGAACGTGCCAGGGGCCTGGTTCCGTTCCTGATTGCTTTGTGCCTAAACCCATTTACTACCAAAGTATGTATAATAATAGAGTTTGATCTCTTATCTCATCCCCTTTGAGAGCAGCGTAATCGGTGCAGTGCGTCAGTTTGGGCCGAGAACCTTTTTTTTCCGATGGCTCTATCCGTACAAAGTATTTCGGCCACATTCGGGTGCGTGCGCTGGTGTCAGGTCAAGGGACCTGTCCTGTTTCACTTAGGTATGACAATATTCCACGTAGAGCGCCGGGTCATAAGTCTGGACACACCAAAAGGATAACCCAATCAACAGTTACAAAGAGGGCTCATTAACTTGGCGTCGCTTTACAATGCACCACCAGAAGTCCTGTGTCTCCTCATATAGCTGTTGATTAGATTACCCTTTTTGGTGTTCCCAGACTTATGACCCGGCACTGTAGAAACAAAATGAGATGTATTTGTGTTTGTATCTTCTTAGATTAAAGAAGCTATTTAGGTCACTTTCTCGGCCCCTATTTATACCCACGGCTTGGCACTCAACTGCGGAATCGCCAGTCTTGAGGCAGAAGCCTACATGATTCTAGGCCGCAACTTTACGTACAGAGGCCCCTTCTCCCACATCAAAAATGTCGATTGTTTCTCGATCCACGCTTCAGAAGGGTTAACGAGCTCGAAATCAACGTTCCACAGTAGTTTCGTCATGATGATGCGAATCTCTGCGTATGCAAGACTAGCCAAACCGCTAGCATCAGTAACACGTTCGGTTTTGTGAGTTAGAGATATTAACATAAGAGGAGCACGTACTTCTTCCCAACGCAGTCTCTCGTTCCGAATGAGAATGGCTTCATAGCGGCCTTGTCATCGCTCGCATACTTGGTGCCTCCAGTCTGGTCTAGCCAGCGCTCAGGCACGAATTCGAGTGCATCTCGAAAGTTGTCCTCCATGCGGTGCGCTGAGTATGGATGCACTCCGACTGCCGTACCATGGGGGACCCAACAACCATCAAGCTCGACGCCCTCCCGGAACGGTACCCAACGTGGGAACGTACTCGGGCTCGGGGGGTAAAGCCGCAACGTCTCCTCTATGACGGCCCGGAGATATGGCAGGCGCGCAGTCGATTCAAGAGTGATTTCTTTCTCAGTTGCGAATGCCGTACGTATTTCTTGCACCAGACGGTTATATCTTGTACGGTCGCGACCAATGAAGTACGATATGCCGCTCATGGCGGTAGCCGAAGTTCCGCTCCCCGCGACAATGAATGAGGAAGCCATTTGGTTCAGCTCCTCGTTCGTCAATCGTTCAGACTCGTTTTCGATGATGTAGCTCATGAAGTCCCTTCTGTCTTTCCCGTTAGGGTTGGCAATCCGCTCTTCAACCTTCCTTTCTGTAAGAAGGCGGTGTTTCCTCCGCGCCTCCATGGTCCCCTTCGGACTGAAGGCGTCTAACAGCCACTCAACCTGGTAGTGCATCGCCAGTTGCATCCATACCAGCGAGCGAGTTCGGTTGCCTAATACCTGTATCCACGGCTGGTCGAACGAGTCGAGGCATCCAGCTGGTTTGCCAAACGCTAGGTCAGAGATGATATCGAAGGCTGCAAGGCTGTACCATCGCGTCAGATTCTGCGGTTCATCGGGCTTGTTCCTCACCGCGCGACGAAGCTGGCCGATAAGCTTGTCACTGTGATGCTGGATAAATTCTTCTTGTCCACGCAATGCTCGTTCGCTGAATGCCGGGGCGATGGCACGACGGAGACGCCCGTGTCGCACAGGCTCTGAGACAACCATGTTGATGTTCGGTCCCTTGAGCTGCGAGGTGGGCCCGGCGACACCGCGGCCGTCGAGACATTTCGAGAATTCAGGGTTCCTGGCCCCATATATGGCCTTCCAGGCAGTTCCGGAGGTGTACGACAGCTCGTCTGGCGCAATGCGGACTATGGGGCCATATTGCTTATGGAGTTGGTAAACCTCATCCGGTAGGTGTCCTCCAATGCTGTGATAAGTCCATGGTATGCGACTTGTCGCCCACAGCTTGGGTCCTGGGTACGTGGAAAGCGGATGGAAATATATGTTATATAAGCAGCGGCCCAAGATGTAGAGATGACCCTGGCATTGTTGGCGTGCAATTCAACCAGAGATAACCTTGGTTTTACCTCGGCATGGAAGAAAGAATCTGGAGAAAGTACGCACCAGAGCTACAATGGATTGCAACACTACACCGACTGTTAAATGAGGCAGTGTAGGGAACAGGAATTGCGCGTTCCCCGTCATTGTCGCCAATTATGGACGTCAAACGACCGTCTAGCAGCTTGATGTATAAAGATTGTCAATCTCGGAGGAATGTGGCAGATGTCGGCGCTCTTTATCTACTTGTACATCATAGTGCGGCTCCCCATTCAAGGCATCAATGTGGGCGGAGGCGAGGTAATCTTCGAACGCCTTTGTCAGGGCAATGCGAAGAGAGAAGATCGAATTGCTCGTGGCTTGCAGCCTACTTCACACTCGTTCTGTGTGCACTATTCCGGAAAGAACGGCTTGTTGGTTACGGCATCCCACTGCCGACGTTCTCCTAGTGGCCCCGTGTAATCCACCCAAAAGCTTGTTTCGTAATCCCCGACCCGGATGACCCACTTGACCTCCACGGCCCGTCGGTACCAACTTACTGTCATTCGTGGTATGCAAGGAACCGTTATCCACTCATGATTGCGGCGTCGTTTTTGCGACGCCATCGGATAACTAGTACCCACGCAGCTCACTAGGGTCTTGAGTCGTCCCAGAGAATGAATAACCCCAGACATCCACTCCACGTGCCTTGTTCGACACTTCCCTACTGGCTAGTCTAACCGGCGATTAGTTCCAAGCTTGAAGACTGTCTCGTCCGAGGAGGGCCTACGTGTACTGGGGCGCATTGGTCAGGAATAAAGTTAATGACAAAACATCTGTCGCTCAGATCGCATTGATTGAATCTTGTTGAGTACTCTGTACCGCTACAAAGACAGTTTAAGTGTAGTGAGAGTAGTCGAAAAAGTTGTTTGAGGAAACAAGACGGCGCTAAACTAGGTGAGAATAGTATTGTGAGATCCGATACTACTTTCCAAGGATAATGCCTTTGACGTACCATTGCCGAAACAATGCGAACTGGGCCACCTTATTAACCCGTGTTCAATTATTGCCCCAACTTCGGCTTTGTTGTTCTCGGCTAGGTCTTGTTTCCGACCTGTGCCCTGTCTTCGTTATCAAACCATCCTTGCCATGTTATCAGCTTCCGTATAGCGACTTGTAACATTGGGGGCACCCAAGCAGTCAAACCCATCTCTACGCGTCCATTCCTATCAGCCATCGCAATTTCTTCTAAACTCTTGGCTTGCACATCCCCTGATCAACGCTTGAATACCATAGCAAATGCACTATGACTAAGGGTGGCCTAACATGGAGTATTAGCCCTACTGCAGCTGCAGAAAGAGGGGGGGCCGGGCTATCCAAATTGTTGTTCCCATCTACCAAGGCGTCTCTAGGGGCTTCTGCGAAGAGTTTTGGCGTCCCGTTTTGGGGATCCCATGCCTGTGGCATCGTCTATGTGGCATTCTTTGCGTCAACCATAGCATCTTTCTCGAGGGACAGTCGCGCAATCTTTCCATGTCTGGTCGAAGCAGCCAACACCAAGAGCGGTGCACCGCCTTCAGTCACGATTACATCGGCGTTACCTCTTGATTGAGCCACTATCAACAGAACCCTGGAAACCGAATGCAAGATCAACGCTTAAAGCACTCTACTGAATTATTTCGAGTGAAAGTGTGAGTAACTTCAATGATAAGCTCTGAATACGCCGCGCCGAGAGCTAAAAACATCAAACGGGTGCTTAGCTGCACTAAAATAGGGTACTTGTTGGAATAACAGCACCAGCTGGTTGTACGACACGCACAACTCAAGGACACACATCATGGCAGAGGGCATAGACTGGATATTTAGCTCTCGGTTATCTATTAAGGGGATTAAAAGTATATTTATACTAAATTAACTTAAGGACATATAAGATTATATATCTTATATATAAAAGCTAAGTCTTATAGTTAAAAAAATAATTATAAAAAATATCTTTTTAGTTTACTTTAACTTTTAACCTAAATATAATTATATAAATAAGTTCTTTTAAAAAAAATCTCTATTTAATACTAATTAGTAGTTACTTAGTAATTTATATAATTACTTTATATAATTATAAATTAGTAAAAATAAAGAAATAAGACTTAGGTTTTATAGCTAAGCTACTAAGTAATCTTATACTTTATATAAAGTAAGAAATCCTTAAAGATACTTAAGAGGTTATACTAAAAAGTCTTTTATACTAAGAAGCTTTAATTTTACTTATTATAGTAAGAATAACAGAGGGTTATTTATAATAGTCACAAGGAAAAGTAGAGAAGAATAAGGTAAACAGAAAAGGTATATATATATATTAACCGTTAAGGTATCGTTATGCTTCATTGTTATTAAACACTGTCTAAGTAGAGGAAATATCTCTTAGTTATATAGAAAGTCCCTTAGATACGTATAGTATCTAAGCGTATATCTAAGCGTATATCTAAGCGCTAAGAGGTACTTATATGTTTCTTGTATATGTATATATATGCCTATATATACCTATAGATAGGCATAAGCGCCGGTATATATAATGCTTAGAAGTATATACGTTTATATATAGTAGACTGCATTAGTTTATAGTAGTTTGAATTAGTATAGTTATATATAGTAATATATACTTTTATAGGTTGTTTTTCAAGAAGAATCTAGAAAAAATAACTATATATTTATAGGACATTTAGTTATAGAGTTATAAAGAGATTTATATATAAGAATTATAAGAATTTTACTTCTTAATTCTTAGTTTTCTCTTTAAGTTATATCTAAGTTATAAATATAACTTACTTTATATAAAAACTTATAAAAACCTTTTATAAAGAAAGTTATAAGAAAAATAGTTATAGTTATAGTTATAGTTAAAAACCTTTAAAGGAAAAAGAATTTATAAAGGGAAAACCTTAGTATTTAAGCTATATTACTTTTTTTTTAGAAAGTATTTCTTTATTATCTATAGTTCCTTTAGGTAAAAACCCCTTTTTATTAAGATTTATAGTCTCTATAAAGTATTTAAATACTTCTTTATTAACAGATTTAGTAAATGTATCTGCTATATTATTCTTTGTATAGATATAGTATAAAGAGACTTAATTATTATAGATAGCTTGTCTAGAAAAGTGATAACGTATCTGTATAACGAGTCGCTACTCATAGTAAGTCGCTACCTTTCCTTTACTCTTCTACCTTTTATATAAGTCAATTCAGCCACAACATACAAAATTAATTAAAACTACTTATCACCCTCTTCCTCATCACTATCCCAAACTACTTCACATATTCATACGTTATATCCAGGCTTTCCACAATTACCACATCATCGCACGCGTAGTTCAGCACCTTCTATACGACCCTCCTTCTAGGGGTTATTCTCTCCTCTAGTATTAACACTACCCTTTTCTACTTATAATACCTCTACTTCAGCAATATTAAGTGACCCTCTAAGACGTAATCAGGTCTTTTTAGTTCTCCAGCGTTTACTTAATATCTCTACTACTATATAATACTTTTTTTTCTTAGCCTTAATAAAAGTAAACTTATATATTAACTTACTAATACCTTTAGCTTAGAAGTTAATAATCTTATATATTACTATTAATAAGTTACCTTAATACTATTAGATTCTTTTTTTAAGAGAACTAGTACTTTATATACTATCTAGTACTATAGTTAATATCTTAAGGTCCTAAGAGTCTTAGCTACTTAGCTATAAGCTAAATAATATTAACATCTTGTTACGGTCAGATATCCGACAGTGGTAGTGTCTACTAATAGATAGCTAAGGTTAATACTTAGTAACAGTAAGGTAAGTCTTGTTAGTAATCTGGCTAGGTTATAGCTAGCTAGTGATCAGTTAGTTGTTTAAGGTATAAATAGCTTGTATAGCTTTATAATAGAAGGATAATCTAAGAGTTACTTATAGTAAAGTGAATTACGAAGTTGATTACTAAAGAGCTATAAAAGGTATCTAGTCTAATTAAAGTAAATATCCTTATATCTTATTATTGTCTTATTAAGACTAATCTCTTAGAGTTAGTCCTTAATAAGGACTAATCCTTAGTATATTAGTCCTAGGTTATAGACTACTTATTTATTATTAATCCTTCTTATTTTCATATAATTTTCCTTAGTTCTTCTATTCTAAGAAAAGGATTAATATATTCTTATACTATTTTATATATAACCTTGTCTTATAACTACTAGGCGCCTATAAGGTAACCCTAGTTATATTATGTTTGTTAGGTTATAACATTAGGTTTCCTCTTTAAAGGTCTTACCCCTAAGACCTTATAAGTAAATTATCCCTCTTAAGTTAAAAAGTTATTAAACTTATTTTTTTATTTATTTATAATACTAACATTATATTAAGTTATATAAAAAAATCAAAATTAAAAGCAAAATCTTAAAAGATAAAAATAAAAGATTATAAGTATTTTATATTTCTAGAGTTTATTAAAGCTTATTTTATTATTACTAATATACTTTATACTTATTATTTCTATATAAAAACTACTTATTATTTTAGTAAAAGTTCTTTTTATTACTAAACTTATATTAAAACTAAAAAGCCTTATAATAAAGTTTTAATAGCTTCTACTTATATATATCCTTTAATTTAGTATAGTTCTTTTTATTTAACCTTACTTATAGTATAAAAACTAAATACTTAGTAAAAAGAGTAAAAAAAAAAAAAAACTAATAAATAAAAAGCTTTTAAGGCTTTATAAAAAGCTTACTTAACTATAGTCTTTAATAGCTATTATAGCTAGCTACTTATCTAGAACTTAAAAAACTTAAAAACTTATTTATAAGTATTAAGCTAAACCTTTTTATTATAGTATATAAGAAGTTAATAAGTCTAATACTTTAAAGTTAATATTAGATACTTATAAACAGAAAATAATAAAAGAGTTATAGTTTATATAGGTTCTTAATAACATAAACTAGTCCTTGTATAGACTTAGTAATAAGTTCTTAGATTTAAGGCTATTAGTATAAGCGTCTAGTTCTAAAGTATCTATAAGTTATAATAGTCCTAGAGTAGCTGTTAAAAGTACTAAAAGTTCTTAACTAGTTCCTATAAATTATTCTTATATCTATTTTTTTTTATTTAATTAAATATTATATTTTTCTGTTTTTCTTTTACTTATTAATAATTTATTTAACTTTATACTTTAGTTTATTTAGTTCTATAATAATATAATTATTAATATTTAATCTTTATAATACTAGTTTAAGTAAAGTAATATAAAAACTAAGTAGATTTTTATTATATCTAGTAAATTAAGTTTAAAGTTAATATTTAAGACTTTCTATATAATTTTAAAAAGTCTAAGTTTTTTATAATCTAATTTATTATATAGTTATTTTATTTTAATATTATATTATAAAAGATATACGTTATTTTTCTCTTTAAAAGTTAGTCCCTTAACCCTTAATATATTAATATACTTCTTTATTTATACCTTAACAAATTTAAGGTCTTTAGTAATATTTTCTTAGATTTCTTGTAATTTATTGTAGTCTACTATAGCCTTTATTACTTATAGTTTTTACTAAAGTTCTTTATATACTATAAGCTTAAATCTGTAATTTAAATAGAATAAGAAGTTTAGTATACTTTCTTTTATAGTACTATTATAAACAAATTAAGCTATTAATAATAGTAGTACTTAATTATCTTAGTTATAGTTAATATAATATTATAAATACTATTTAAGTATTTAGTTAATTTGTTCTATTTGTTTATTAATTTATAAGTAAAAAGTAGTTAATAGCTTATAATTAGCTCTTAGTTATAAAATCAGAGATTTTTAAAACTTAAATATAAATAGTTTATCTGTATTAGACATAATTTCCTTAAGTAATTTATAGTTACTAATAATATATTTTAAAAATATATATACTAAATCTTTTATTATACTTAACTCTAAATATAAAATAAAGTATATATATTTTATAAGTTAATTAATAATAACTAATATACTATTATAATAGGTTTTTATAAGTAGTTCTTTTAACTTAAGGAGTTTAATAATAAAGTCTAAAGAAATTAAGTACTAGGCTTTTAGTAGCGTTAATAGTAGTTACAATTATCTATATAGCTTATAAGAACTATTTTTGCTCTTTTTATACATATTATAGTCTTTAATTGCTTTAACTACTTCTACTTAAGTAACTTGTTTATTATAGTGTTATTAAATTCGCCTAAAGGTTTTTATTACACCTTAGTATCTATATACTTTAGCGCTATAGATTTCTTTAATCTATTTAAGCGTTATTTTTCTAGTTATACTGGTATTAGTATATTAATCAATTATTAAGAGTTTTTAGGCTAGTATAAGGTCTCTTTTATTATTCTGCTTTAAGATAATAAGTATTTCTTCTAATACTAAGGTTTTATAGTCTAGTCTTTTACTTAAAGTATCTATTCTTTTATTCTTAGTTCCTTTAATATAAATAATTTAAAAGTTGAATTTAAAAAGAAATTTAGACTAATAAACTTATTATTTATTAAGGACTTTTAAGGTAATAAAGTAAGCTAAGGTTTTATAATCTATATAAACTTTAACTTTATATTTTGTTCTTAATAGCTAAGGCTTTTATTCCTTAAATGCTTTAATAATTACTATAAGTTCTTTGTTATAGATTTAGTAGTTTAGTTTAGGTCTATTAAGTTTTTAAGAAAAGAATACATTAAAGTATAACCTTTCTTTATTATCTTATTATCTAAGTTATCTACTAATAATATAATCTAAGACATCTATTTTAAGTTTAAATAGTTTTCTTAGATCTAGAATAGTTAAGACTAGTTTAAATAGAACTTACTACTTAATTTCCTTAAATACTTTTTCTTATTTCTTAGTCTATTTAAAGAATATATTTTCTTTAGTAAGCTTAATAAGTAGGTTAATTTTTCCTAAGTATCCTTTAAAGAATTATTAATAGAAGTTAATAAATCCTAAAAAGGATTATATATTTTTAATATTTTATAGTTATAGCTAATCTTTTATTACTATAATCTTTTTATTTTTTATTTAAATTTTACTAAGTATAATAGTAAATCCTAAGAAGTTAACTTATTAGTTATAAAATATACTTTTCTTTAGTTTTACTAAAAGCTTAGTTTCTTATAACTTCTAAAGAACTTAATAAATATACTTTTTATAGTCCTTAAAATTTTAACAGAAAATAAGAATATTATTTAAATAAACTATAATAAATATATCTATAAATTCTTTAAGGATATAGTTAATTATAGTCTGAAAGGTCATAGGTATATTTATAAGTCTAAAAGGTATTACTAGGTACTTATAGTTACTTTTATAAATATAAAAACATGTTTTTTATTCCTTACCTTTCTTTATTCTAATTAAGTTATAAGCTCCTTTAAGATTAAGAGCTATAAACTATTTAGTATTATATAATAAGTTTTATAATTTAAATATAAGAGGTAATAAATAGTAGTTCTTAATTATAATATTATTAAGTTATTAGTAATTAACACAAAGTCATAGTTTATTATTATTCTTAGGTATAAATAAGATAAGATATTCTATTAAGGATATTAATAGTTAAATATAACCTTTTTAAAGGTTCTCCTTAAGATACTTGTTAAGTACCTCCTATTCTATTTTATTAAGTCTATAGATTTTATAGAACTTCAGGTGTTCTTTTTCCTTAAAGGGAATCTTACAATTATAGATACTATATTCTAATAAACCTATTTCTAATTCTTTAATAAATAGTTTTTTATATTTATAATATTCTTTTAAAATTAAAGAAAGTTGTTCTTTTTCTTGTTATTTATTAATAAAGGACTTAAATCGCTTATCTTTTATAAGTCTAATTTTCTTTATAATAACAATATATTTATATTATTTTAGTTTACTTAAAGGTTATAGTATATAATATTAACCTATAGCTAAGTTTATTTTCTATTAAAGTTAGCCTATTCTTTAATCTATTTACAGATTATACTTCTATAGCTATAAAATTCCTAGAATAATATTATAGTCTTTTATCTTTATTATATTAAAGATAAGTTATTTTTAATAGTTATAAGTAACTATAAGGAGTTATATAGTTTCTAAATTAATAATACCTTTACTATACTTAACCTTATCTCTTTTAATAGTTCTTAGCTAATAGTTATCTTTCTTTTTTTTTATAGTATTTTTTATTAGTTTATTTATTATAGTAATATAAAGTTTTTTTATATACTAGAGTTAATTATTATAGCTAAGGACTATCTATTAATCTAGATTTTAAGTTTTAAGTGTTCTTTACTACTTATTATAGTAAAGTAAAAGGATTTTTCTTTAAAGGCCTTCTATAATACCTTTATAGTTAGTATTTGTTGTTTTTTAACTATTAGTAGTCTTTATACTATAAGTAAAATAAACTAAGTTATTCTTTATTTTTCTTTTATTTCTTAAGTTCTTACTTCTTATACCTCTAGGCCTATACCTAAAAAATATAATGAATTCTATACTTATCTATTTTATAGTCTTTTTATTATATAATAATCTAGTTAATATATTTTATAAAGTATTCTAGGCTAAAAGTAAATATTATTATATTATACTTATTTACCTATTTAAGTTCTTATAGTTTTAACTAGTTATCTATATATACTTTAAGGATAGCGTTAATACTATATCTTCTTAAAAAGAACTAATGTTTATACTTATACGTTATATGCTTAATATAATAGTCCTAGATACATTTTGCCTAGAAGATTATCTAGTGTCTAAGGTGTTTATAATTAAGTATTATATAGTCTCTAAGTCTTAACTATATAAATAATTGTTTTATTACTTAGTATATTTATAGTTTATAAAGTTTTATCTATTAGTTATTAAAACTGTATAAGATAAAGGAAGCTAGTAAGTAGGTAGTTAACACACAAACTATACTAAACACCAAGGTCCCAGTATCATTACAAGTATACCTAGAGTAACTAATTACCCTAAGTGACTACCTTAACGCCTAGACCATAAAATACTACTTTTTTTAGGTCCTCCTTGGCCTGATTAGGGCTATAAGTAAACCAGAAAAGTGTATCCTTTACGTCTTATAGTCTGTTCAGATTTACCCTTATTATTAAGTAGTATATATATATATATTATAATCTCTAGAGGAGAAGAATACTCTCTTAGACCTTAGAGGTCTAGTTAAGCCTAAGGAAATAAAGTAATAGTTATTTATTATATATCTTATTTAAATATTAAAATAATAAATTTGTTTATATTTATCTAAGTGCTTGTTTAAAGATATTAAGCTTATTTCTCTACTTTTATACCTAGATCCTAATTTCTATAATAGTATTTAACTAAAGTCCCTTTTTATACTTAGAAGGGTTCTGCTTAATTATGTCTAATTAGGCCTATAATTATATCTATAAGCTAATAAAAAGAAAAAGAAAAACATAAAACCTTACCTTTTTCTAATTGTCTTTTAGTTTTCTTCTTTATATAATATATTAAAAAGAGAAAAGTATAAAAGTATAAAAGTAAACGATATATAAAAACAAAAACTAATTCTTCTTATTATATCTTCTCTAATTAGACCTATAATATTCTCTTAGTAGTAGTAAAAAAAGTATTTTAAGCTATTTACCTTATTATAAGCTACTTTTCTCTTAGCCTTAAGATGCTTCTCCTTAAACTTAGTATTCTACTCTTATCTCTAATTATATTACTTATAACTCTTTTATCTAAGTGTAATTATAGGTTATAAAAATAGTTACTAAGGGTATTACTATACTACTATTATCTTATAAAGGTTCTTAAATATATTAACATATTTATTCTTAGTATAGTTAGTAATAAACTTAACTTTATACTCCCTTAGCTTATAGTACTACTCTTATATATTAAACAAGGCTTTCTTATAAGTATTTTACTATCCTTTAGTCTTTATATATATAATAAAAGCTATAATAGATAATTACTTAAGGTTAAAAAGGTAACGTAAAAGCGTAGGCTTTATAGTAGCCTTAGACTTAGTATTACTAACCTCTTTTTTATTGTCTATATCCTAAGCCTAATTAGGCTTAGGAGATAACCTTATTATGTTACCTTCTAGGGCTAGCGTAGTAGAAAAGCCTGGCTGGTTTTGTAGCGTACTAGTATCTAAGGGGAAATATATTAAACTAAAAAGACTAGTAAAATTATTATTTTAAGGTACTAAAAAAGATATCTTTTTAATAAGCTTAAAAGTCCTAGGAAAAGTATTAAAGAATTCTAGTGTATTTTCTTTAGTTTGATTAAGCTTATTAGATACTTCTTGTTAAAGTCTCTTGTTATAACTATTTAGTATAAGCCTTAGCTTGTTATAAAGGTTATTTTTACTATAGTTTCTTAGTTTATTAAACTCTTTAGTAACTTATTAACGCTAAAAATAGTTAATATAGTTAATAATGTTGCCTTTACTATTGTTCTAAACCTTTATCTAAGTTAGACTCTTTGTAATATTAGTAACGTTATCTTAGATATAGCATCTAATAAATTCTACTACATATATTCTATAAGTTTACTTATTAAGCTATTAAGGGCTAATTATAATACCTGCTTTTATATAGATTACCTTAATCAGGTTAAGGGTAGTATTAACGCTTTAATAAAACTTATAGAGATAGTCTACATTAATAGCGTACTAAAAGGTTATATCTCTATCTCTCTATATACTATTATACTAGAAAGATTATCTAGTAACTTAGTTAATAAAAAAGGTAGTGAAATAATTAATGTAATAGGTAATAAACGCTAAGTAGTTTACCTTTTAAATCCGGTCCTTCTAATTAGGTCTAGCTATTATAGTAAAGGTGTTATAGTATTATAGTTAGATATCTGACAGTGGTGTTTTCTGCTAATAGGTAGCTAAGGTTAATACTTAGTAATAGTAAGGTAAGTCTTGTTAGTAATCTTGCTGGTCTGTTAGTGTTTAGTGATTAGTTAGGTATGTCTAGGCGTAGATAGCTTTATAGCTTTATAATAGAAGGATAATCTAAGAGTTACTTATAAGAGAGTGAATTATGAAGTTGATTGTTGAAGAGCTATGGAAGGTATTTAGTCTAGTTAGAATAATTGTTTTTATATCCTATTATTGCTTTGTTGGGACTGATTTCTTGAAGTTGGTTTTTAATGAGGACTAATCCTTGGTATATTAGTCTTAGGTTATAGACTACTTATTTGTTATTAGTTTTTCTTATCTTTATATGATTTCCTTTAGTTCTTTTGTTCTAAGAGGAGAATTAATGTGTTCTTGTGTTATCTTATATATAACTTTATCTTATAACTACTAAGTGCCTATAAGGTAACCCTAGTTATGTTATACTTATTAGGTTATAATATTAGGTCTTTTCTTTAAAGGTCTTGCCCTTAAGACCTTATAAGTAGATTATTTTTCTTAGGTTAAGGAGTTATTAAATTTGCTTCTTTATTTATTTATAATACTAATATTATATTAAGTTATATAGAAAAATTAAAACTAAAAGTGAAATCTTAGAAGATAAAGATAAAAGATTATAAGTACTTTATACTTTTAGAGTTTATTAAAGCTTATTTTGTTATTACTAATATACTTTATACTTATTGTTTTTATATAAAAACTACTTATTATTTTAGTAAAGGTTTTTTTTGTTATTAAAGTTATATTAAGGCTAAGAAGCCTTATAATAGTATTTTAGTAGCTTTTATTTATAAGTATCCTTTATTTAGGTATAGTTTTTATTTATTTAACTTTTATTTATAATATAAAAATTAAATACTTAATAAAAAAAGTAGAATAAAAAAAAGGAGGTAGTAAGTAAAGAGCTTTTAAGGCTTTATAAAGAGCTTATTTGATTATAGTTTTTGATAGCTATTATAGCTAGTTATTTATTTAGGATTTAAAAAACTTAGAAACTTATTTATAAACGTTAAGCTGAAACTTTTTGTTGTAGTATATAAGAAATTAATAAGTTTAATGCCTTTAAGTTAGTATTAGATACTTATAAACAGGGAATAGTAAAGGAGTTATAGTTTATATAAGTGCCTAATAATGTGGATTAGTCTTTGTATGGGCTTGGTAATGAGTTCTTAGACTTAGGGCTATTAGTGTAGGCGTCTGGTTTTAAAGTATCTGTGAGTTGTAATAGTCTTAGAGTAGCTATTAAGAGTACTAGAGGTTCTTGATTAGTTCTTACAAGTTATCTTTATATTTATATTCTTTTTATTTAATAAGATATTATATTTCTTTATCTTTTTTTTGTTTATTAATAATTTATTTGATTTTATATTTTGGTTTATTTAGTTCTATAATAATATAGTTGTTAGTATTTAATTTTTATAGTACTAGTTTAAGTAAAGTAATATAAAAAACTAAATAGATCTTTATTATATTTAATAAGTTAAGTTTAAAGTTAATATTTAAGATTTTCTAAATAATTTTAAAAGGTCTAAGTTTTTTATAGTTTAATTTATTACTTAATTATTTTATTCTAATATTATATTATAAAAGATATATATTATTTTTTTTTAAAGGTTAATCCTTTAATCCTTAATATATTAGTATATTTTTTTATTTATGCTTTAATAAATTTAAGATCTTTAGTAGTATTTTCTTAGATTTCTTGTAATTTATTATAACTTACTATAGCCTTTAGTACTTAAAGGCCTTATTAAGGTTCTTTATATACTATAGGCTTAAATCTATAATTCAAGTAAAATAAGGAGTTCAAGGTACTTTCTCTTATAGTACTATTATAGTAAATTAGGCCATTAGTAATAGTAATACCTAATTATCTTAGTTATAGTTAACATAATATTATAGATATTATTTTAGTATTTAGTTAATTTATTTAGTTTATTTATTAGTTTATAGGTAAAAAGCAGTTAATAGCTTATAATTAGCTCCTAGTTATAGAATCAAGGATTTCTAAAACTTAAATATAAATAGTTTGTTTTTATTAGATATAATTTCTTTAAGTAATTTATAATTACTAATAATATACTTTAAAAACATATATACTAGGTCTTTTATTATATTTGATTCTAAGTATAAGATAAAGTATATATATTTTATAAGTTAATTAATAATAACTAATATACTATTATAGTAGGTTTTTATAAGTAGTTCTTTTAACTTAAAGAGTTTAATAATAAAGTCTAAGGAGATTAAGTACTAGGCTTTTAGTAGTACTAGTAGTAGTTATAATTATTTATATGGTTTATATAGACTACTTTTGCTTTTCTTATATATATTATAATCTTTAATTACTAAAGCTATTTTTATTTAAGTAACTTATATATTATAATATTATTAAATTTGTTTAAATGTCTTAGTAACTTTTTAGTGTTTATAAGCCTTAGTACTATAAATCTCTATGATTTGTTTAGGTATTATTCTACTAGTTATACTAGCATTAATATAAATACTAATTATAATAAGTTTTTATATTAAAATAAGGTTATTATTTTTGTTCTTTTTAAGGATAACTTAAGTTTCTTTTAGTACTAGGGTTTTATAGTCTAGTCTTTAGCTTAAGGCATTAGCTCTTTTATTCTTTAATCCTTTAATATAAATAATTCTAAAGTTAAATTCTAACAAGAATTTAGATTATCTGATCTGTTATTTATTAAGGACTTTAAAGGTAATAAAGTAAGTAAAGTTCTTATAGTTAATATAGACCTTAACTTTATATTTAGTTCTAGATAACTAAGGTTTTTATTTTTAGAAAGCTTTAATAATTACTATAAGTTTTTTATTATAGATTTAGTAATTAAGCTTAGTTTTACTAAGCTTTTAAAAAAAGAAAGTATAAAGGTATAGCTTTTTATTATTATTATATTAACTAAGTTGTTTATTAATAGTATAATTTAAAGTATTAGTTTTTAGTTTAAAAGGTTTTCTTAGGTCTAGAATAATTAGAACTGGTTTAAAATAAACTTATTACTTGACTTTTTTAAAGGCTTTTTTTTATTCTTTAATCTATTTAAAGGGTATATTTTTTCTAGTAAGCTTAATAAAAGGGTTAATTTTATTAGAATATCTTTTAAGGAATTATTAATAAAAGTTAATAAATCCTAAAAAGGATTAAATATCCTTAATATTTTAAAGTTAAAGCTAGTCCTTAATAGCTAAAAATTTTCTGTTTTTTATTCAGATCTCTTTTAGTATAATAGTAAATCTTAAGAAGTTAATTTATTAACTATAGAATATGCTCTTTTTAGGTTTAATTAGTAGTTTAGCTTCCTATAGTTATTAGAGTATAGTATAAATATGCTTTTTATGTTTCTTAGGGGTATAAGAGTAAATAAGTATATTTTCTAGGTAAATAATAATGATTATATCTAGAAATTCTCTTAGGATATAGTTAATTATTGTTTAAAAGGTAATAGGTGTATTAGTAAGTCTAAAAGGTATAACTAGATACTTAAAGTTACTTTTCTTAGTACAGAAACACATCTTCTATTCCTTACTTTTCTTTATTCTGATTAGGTTATAGACTCTTTTAAGGTTAATAGCTATGAACTATTTAGTGTAGTATAGCTGGTTTTGTAGTTCTAAGATAAGAAGTAATAAATAATAGTTCTTAATTATAATGTTATTAAGTTATTAGTAATTTATATAGAGTTATAGTTTACTATTCTTCTTTAGTATAAATAATATTAGGTATTCTATAAAAGATATTAATAGTTAGATATAACCTTTATATAGGTTTTCTTTAAGGTATTTATTAAATACTTTATATTTTATTTTGTTAAGTCTATAGATTTTATAGAACTTTAGGTATACTTTTTCTTTAAGTAGAATCTTATAATTATATAAGCTATATTTAAGTAAGCTGGTTTCTAATTCCTTAGTAAAACGTTTAGTGTACTTATAGTATTATTCTAGGATCAAGGAGAGACATTCCTTTTCCTATTAATTATTAATAAACTATTTAAATTATTTATTTTTTATAGGTTTAATTCTTTTAATATATATAATATATTTATATTACTTTAATTTACTTAAAGGTTATAGCTTATAATATTATCTTATAGTTAAATTTCTTTATTAAAGTTAGCCTATTCTTTAATCTATACTTAGGTTATATTATTATAGCTATAGGATTCTAAGGATAATATTTATGTCTTTAATTTATGCTATATTAAAGACTAGGTGTTCTTAACGGTCATAGGTAACTATAAAGAGTTATACAGTTTCTCTATTAATAATACCTCCACTATACTTAACTATTTCTTCTTCTATATTTTACAAGGTATAGGATTCATCCTTGAATCTCTATAAGATTCCTCATTAATTCACTAGTCTAAGTAATATCAAGTTTACTTATACTCTACTATTAATAATAACCTAAGTAAACTATCCTTTAATATAGATACTTAAAACAAGGTATAAGTTATCTATTATTATAGCTAAATATAAGGACTTCCTTAATATTACTATCTACTGTCCTAGTATAGTTAATGTCCCTAGTTTTTTAAGTAATATTAGTGGTTTAATTTCCCTTTTATATTCACTAGTTTTACTTTAAGGGGTATTTATTCCCTAATCTAAGTTCTCTAGGCCTTTACCTTACCCATATAATACATTATATATTTATTATATATATATTTAGACTAGTATTTAATTAGTTTATTATAATATAAAACTAAGTATTCTAAGCTAAGTTATATGTATAATTAGCTTATTTTAAATTCCTTAACTATTTATATACTAAGTTAGTAGTAGAGGTAAATCATAAAGATTAGCTACTGCTTTCTTTATTAAGAGAAGAAGTTATTAAGTTTTTTGTCCTAGAGGTAGAACTAGTATTTGTTATAGATGTAATTAGCCTAGAATACTTTAGTATAGTATATATGTTTTTAGTTAAGGTATTTATAGTCTCTGAATATAGGTTCCTCTAAGATAAATATTACTGGTTTTTTGTTAATTCTAGTATTATTTATTCTATAAAACTAGACTTCTTAATTATTTTTATTTTTTTTATACTATGGTTAAACTAAGAATTAAGAAGTAAAATTCTTATAATTCTTATATATAAATCTCTTTATAACTCTATAACTAAAAGTCTTATAAATATATAGTTATTTTTTCTAGATTCTTCTTGAAAAATAACCTATAAAAGTATATATTACTATATATAACTATACTAATATAAACTACTATAAACTAATACAGTCTACTATATATAAACGTATATACTTCTAAGTATTACATATACTAGCGCTTATACTTATCTATAGGTATATATAGGTATATATATATATATATAAGAAACTATAAGTACCTCTTAGCACTTAGATATACGCTTAGATATACACTTAGATACTATACATATCTAAAAGACTTTCTATATAACTAAGAAATATCCCCTCTACTTAGACAGTTTTATATAAAAAAAAAATAATATAACAAAACCTTAACAGTTAATATATAAATACCTTTTCTATCTACCTTTATTCTTCTCTACTTTTCCTTATAACTATTTATAAATAACCTTCTATTATTCTTACTAGTTATAAGCCTAGCTCAGTAAAAAAAACAACTCTTATACCTTTACCTTATACTTATACCTCTATTTTATACAACAAAAATTTAACCTTACTAAAAAACATACTACATTAGCTAAAGGAATTTTAAGGAATATAGCTCTAAAGCAGCTACACCTTACACCTAGCAGTCCATATTCAGCAGAATAAAAGGACCAGCTTACCAGGTAAACACTACACCTATCGCTATATTTTACGCCACTACAGCTCTAAGCAAATCATAATCCTACCCTACTAGTTAAAGGTTATTTCTAGTCTATATCTAACAAAGACTATATACCTTAAGCTAAAATTAAACCTAAGAGCTCTAATTAAGTTACTAATTCAATTAGTTAATCTAAAGGATAACTAAACCACTAGACTAACTACTTTATAGTTTAGTAAAAGCTTCTTTAATTAAAGGCCTATATATATCTTTAACCTAAGGTAACCACATAACATTATACTATTAATAATAACCTAACCACTTTTAAAGCCTATTTTTTAAAACAAATTCAACAATACTATCAGAATACTAATATCTCTTACTAATTAACCAAAATCAACTAAAATCCTTATATTCCAATCAAATTCAAACCAAATCAATACTATAGAAAAAATCTATATACTATGCCTTTTTAGTAGCCTTAACCATAATATTTAAGTAACTAGATTTAAGGCTTTACTTATTAGTAAAGATATTAACTCTAGTCTTATAACCCCTTTAATTACACCTTCTTAACAAAAAAGTAATACAAAAGTATTAGCTTTTATAAAGCTATTTTATAAAGATTCCCTTTTAAGGGTTATAAAAGACTCTATAACAAAATATAAGGCCTAGAAGAAACTAAAGGATCTATATAAACCTACTAGTTTTACTAACAAATATCTTACTTATAAAGAGTTCTTTAATACCTCCTTAGAATCCTTTAAATCTATAAAAAAATACCTTAATAAAGTAAAAGAGCTTACAAATAACCTATTTTCTAAAGATATAGCTTTAATAAAACAAGTTATTATAGCTTAAGTATTAAATAGTCTAAATAATAGTTATAAAGGTTTTATAACTAATATAACCTAAGCCCTTAGAAAAAATATAAATTCCTATACTATAAAATCCCTTTTTATAAATCTTATAAATAAAGCAAAAAAAAAAGGTTCTTTTATAGTATTATATACTACTTCTACTTTTAGAAAAGGAATTAAAAAGCCTTAGAAAAAGATAAAGGGTGTTTATTATATATACTATAAGTTAAAAAACCATATAGTTAAAGACTATAACTTCCTATATCCTATTAAGGCCCTTAAAGGCTAGAAAAATAAGAATAATACTAAGGAAGACATCTTAAAGTAACAAAGGACTAATATAAAGAGAAATAAGCTCTATAGGGCCTAAAAGGCCTTAATAGCTAAAAAAGCTATAATAAAGGAAAAAGATTCAAAAGAATCAGATAAATCAGACGCAGAAAATACGTATATTATAGTTATAAACAATATAGTTATAAATAACCCTTAATAAAAAGAAGAGAGTAAAATAAACTTAGATTTTAAAGATGTAAGTTATATAACCTCTTCTATAACAACTATAACTAATAATAAAATAGGTAATATAAATAAACCTATATATATAACTAAGAATAATAAATATATTACGTTCTACCTAGATACTACTACTACTATTAATATTATAAGTAATAAATCTTTATTTATAAAGACTACCTATATAAACAGGCATATTAACTAAGAAGATACAAGAAGAAAGAAAATCTCTTTATAAAAAGATATAGTAATTTCTTTTTTTAATAATAATAATATATATATCCTTAAAGACTATTATTATATACCTAAAATAAGTATTAATCTTCTAAGTTAAAACAGACTAAAAAGACTTAAGATAGCCTCCCTTTTCTAGGATATAAAAGTATCTTTAATAAATATAAATAATAAAAGAACCCTTTATAAAAGAGAAATAAAAGACAGTTTATATTACCTAAATATAAAGGTTTTAAATAAAAAGGATCTTAATAACTATAAAGAATATATAAATACTATAAATATAAGAAGAAAACCTTATAAATATAAGAAGGTTATATATAATAAAGAGATTAATAACTATAAAAAGTAGTATAATAGACTAGGATATATAAGTAGAAAAGTCTTAATATAACTTAAAGATAATATAAATATAACTAATAATATAATAGAAAAAGACTATACTTGTAATACTTGTATAAAAGTAAACTTTACTACTAAAGTTAATAAGTATTCTAATAACTATAATAAGGTTTATAAATATATAGAAAAAGTCTCTTCTGATCTCTATAGACCTATAACACCTTTTACTTATAATAAATATTAATGGTTTATTATCTTCTTAGAAAAAAAATCTAGACTTATATCTATAAAACTACTTAGAATTAAAGAAGTAAAAGAAGTTAATACTACTGTTCTAGAATATATAAATAAGAATAATATAAATAAGAATAAGATAAAAGACTTTAATATAGATAGTGGTCTAGAATTTAATAATAATATTATAAACTATACCTATATAATTAAAGGGATAAATCATAATATAAAAGTACCTTATACTTATAAGCTTAACGGTATAGTAGAAAGAGTAATAAGGACTATAACTAATAAAATAAGAGCTATGCTTTTACAGGTAAATTTACTTTTATATCTATAGGGAGAAGCTACTTTAATAGTAGTAGATCTATATAATATAACTCCTTATAAAGCTCTTAACTATAAGACCTTTTATAAAATAAGTAATAATATAAAGCTTAATATTAATAATATAGTAACTTTTAGATCTATATATTACTATAAGAATAAGGATCTTAAGATAAAGAAGCTAGATAATAAAGCTATAAAAGCGATAGTACTTAACTATAAAAATAATATATATAAAGTATATGATTTTTAAAAGAAAACTTCCTTTTAGACTAGAGATATAGTTATTCTAGAAAATCAGTTTATACCTCTTACTATTAATAATAATAATATAAATATAAATAATAAAGAAAATAGTAGTAATAATAAGATATTTCTATGTAACTATAAAAGTAGAAGAAAAGACTTAAATCCTAGAGGTATAAATATAAAGCTAATAAATAATAATAATATAACAAATAATAATAATTGTAATAATTATAACTGTAATAATTATAATAATTATAATTGTAATAATTATAATAATAATAATAAATCTAAGATAATAGTAGAAATTCCTAAGTAGGATAATAATAAGCTTAAAGACTATAAATAGGTAGCAGACTAAAAAAGCGCTTTATATACTATAAAAGACTACCCTATAATTAAACTAATACTTTCCACTATAAATAATCAAAATAATAAGATAAATAGGTTTAATAAAGCTATATATATTCTTACTATAACAATAGATAAAGACCTTATTACCTATAAAAAGGCTATAATCTCTACTTCTAGAGATAAATAGATTTAAGTAATAGTTTTAAAGGTTAATAACTTATATAATATATATACTTAGATAATACTTCTTTTACTTAAAGGAATTAAGCCCTTAGGAGAAAGATAAGTATATAAATTAAAAACGGATATAAATAATAACCCGTTAAAATATAAAGCTAGGTAGGTAGTATAAGGTTTTAATTAATATATAAGTATTAATTATCTAGAAACCTTTAGTATTATCTATAAACCTAAGAATTATAGAGCTATATTTATAATAGGAATAAAGCTAGGCTAGTTTTTTAGGCAATTTAATATCTCTAATGCCTTTTGCTATACTAATATAGATAAAGAAATATAAGTAAAATTACCTACAGGTTTCTCTTATAACTATAAAATAAATACCCTAGAATATATAGATAATATAACAGAAAAAGCTTTATATTATAAGCTTAAAAAGGCCTTATATAGTCTAAAACAGAGCCTTAGACTCTAATATAAGTAGTTAAGATCTATAATTATAAAACTAGGCTTTAAAGAATCCCCTTATAATAAAGGTATCATTATAGCTAATAATAATAATATAAGAGCTATAATAGCCTATTATATAAACAATATAATAATAGTAGCTTTTATAAATAAAGATATAGAATATTTCTATAATAATATAAATAAAGATTTATAGATACAAGACTTAGGAATTCTATATATGTTTTTAGGGAACGAAATGTGTATAGATAAAGTAAATAAGATCTTATATATTTATTAAACTAAATATATAAATAAAATACTAGAAAAGTATAATAAAAAGGATACTTATTCTTATAATACGCCTATAAATCCTGCTATTAAGCTTAGGAAAAATACAAGGTAAGTAACAAAAGAAGAAATAACTTAATATTAATAAGAGATAAGATCTTTACTCTTCTTAAGTCTTAAGACTAAGCTAGATATAATATATCCAGTTAATATATATGCTTATTATATAAGTAACCTATTTAAAGAGTATTTTATTACGCTTAATAGAATATAGGGATATATAAATAAATATCTTAATCTAGGATTAATATAAAACTATAATATTAATTTATAGTTAGTTATATTTTCAGACTCTAATTAGGCTAGAGACTTAGACGATAGAATGTTTACTACTGGATATATAAGTACTTTAAAGTACTATAATATAATAAGCTGGAATAGTATAAAATAAAAGACTATTGCTTTATCTACTTGTGAAGCTGAATATATGGCTTTATGTGAAGCTATAAAGGAATCTATATACCTATATAATTCTTTTTTTTATATATATAATAACTTAGGGTTAAATATAACGTTAAATAAGCCTATTATTTTAATAGATAATGAGGTAGTACAACGTATAACAGAAAACCCAGAGCTTCATAAGAAATCTAAATATATAGATATAAAATATTACTTTTCTAAACAAGCTGTCTATAATAATCAAGTCTCTTTATACTATATCTATATAAAGAATAATATATCAGATATATTTACTAAATCTGTTAATAAAGAAGTATTTAAATACTTTATAGAGACTATAAATCTTAATAAAAAGGGGTTTTTACTTAAAGAAACTATAGATAATAAAGAAATACTTTCTAAAAAGAAAGTAATATAGCTTAAATACTAAGGTTTTTTCTTTATAAATTTTTTTTTTTCCTTTAAAGGTTTTTAACTATAACTATAACTATAACTAATTTTCTTATAATTTTCCTTATATAAGGTTTTTATAAGTTTTTATATAAAATAAGTTATATTTATAACTTAGATATAACTTAAGGAGGAAACTAAGAATTAAGAAGTAAAATTCTTATAATTCTTATATATAAATCTCTTTATAACTCTATAACTAAAAGTCCTATAAATATATAGTTATTTTTTCTAGATTCTTCTTGAGAAATAACCTATAAAAGTATATATTACTATATATAACTATACTAATATAAACTATTGTAAACTAATATAGTCTACTGTATATAAACGCATATACTTCTAAGCATTATATATGCCGGCGCTTATGCTTATCTATGGGCATATATGGGCATATATATATATATACGAGAAACTATAAGTACCTCTTGGCGCTTAGATATACGCTTAGATATACACTTAGATACTATACGTATCTAAGGGACTTTCTATATAACTAAGAGATATCCCTTCTACTTAGACAGTTTTATATAAAAAAAAAATAATATAATAAAACCTTAACGGTTAATATATAGATACCTTTTCTGTCTACCTTTATTCTTCTCTACTTTTCCTTATAACTATTTATAAATAACCCCCTGTTATTCTTACTGTTAATATTTAAGGTAGTTCTTTTTAGTAAGCTAAGCTTTTTTAATTATTAGGTTATTACTAAAGTTAATATTTACTTATATAACTATTAGTTTATTTAAGTTATAATAAGTTAGGCTTTAGTTAGCCTTATAAAGCTATGTTTTCCTTTTATAAAAGACTTTTTATCTAGTATTTAATTTATTAAAGAATTCTTTTTTTTCTAAGAATAGTATAAATATAATTATTTTAGTTTTTTTTTTTAATATTTTTATAAAATATTAATTATATAAAGGTTTAGCTTAATCTTTTAAGATCTATAAGTTATTTAGTAGCTTTTTTTTTAAGCTTATTTAAGGGTTTAAACTTATTAAGTGATTCTTTATGTTCTTCTTTAGAGCTTATTTTTTTACTAAGTACTTTAATTAACTTCTAGGGTATAGGTTTTTTGAACCTAAGTCTTAGAGAAGAAAATCTAAGTTATTATAGTTACTTCTACCCTATAGCTATTATCTTAGTAGGCTTTCTAGGTTTAATGCTCCTTTTCTTTTTAAGAGTATTCTTAAAGTCTTTTTTAAGTACCTATTACTTCTGGAAGTTTTTTTAGGCTTATATATATAATTAAAGTTATTCTTTAATAACTTTTAAGGTGTTAAGTATATAAGGGTTATCTTTTTTGCTTTATATAGCTTTTTTAGCTTAAATAAGCTTAGTAATTAGTTATTAGTTTTATTACTTTAGTTACTAAACTATAGTTTGTTCTAGGTAGCTTTTTTTCTAAGTTTATTAAGAGATTACTATAGTTCTAGGTTTAGGTTATTATAGGTATTATTTTACTTATTCTTTTTATTCTTAATAAACTAAATAGTTATTATTAAAGTAAGTAATTTAGTTTCTTTATTTATAAAGAGTTTCTTTTTTTATTATATTAGCTTTCTTAGTGCCTTTAAGTATAAGTTAGTTTTAAAGACATTTAGGCTACTTCTGGTCTTTAGTTATATAGCTAGGTTTCTTATAGTTATAGTATTTAAAGTCCTTTAGATCCTAGTAGTTCTAGTAAGGCTTCCTGGTTATAGTACTAATATTTATAGGTCTATTATATTACTTATAAGAGGTACTTAGCTTATTATGTTATTAGTTGTTTTACTAGTATAAGTTAAGCTATAAGTTTTTAGGTCTTTATAGTATATACTTTTTACTAGTATTTAGTTAAGGGTAATATACTTCTTTTTTTTCTTTTTACTATTTATATAGCCTAGTATTAATTTTAACTATAATTTTTATATATTATAGGAAGTTATTAGGTTAATTAAGCTTAGATAGCTTATCTTTTATATCTTTTTTAAGTCCTTAGTAAAACATAAATATCTTAGTATTATTAGTATAGTTAAGTTATACACAGATTCTTTGGAATTTTATAGTATAATTAATAGTTAACTTAGTTTATTTAAGGTTTAATAAATCTTATTTAGCTTATTACTTTTTATCTAGATCCTAGAACAAAGATTTTAAGGTATACTTAAATTTTATAAAGCTTCTAAAGATTTACTAAGTTTCTAGGTTATAGTGTTTTAGTGTTTTATTATCTAAGTAGTCTTCTAGGTAAGGCTTAAACTAAGAGAAGACTTGCCTTTTAAAGAAGATACTTATATAGATAATTTTCTTTGTTTCTATCTAGAAGTTACTTATATAGAATATCTAATAGGTTCTGATCTGAATTAGGAATCCTTTTAATGTTCTAGAAGTCTTATTATAAGTAATAGAGGAGTTAAGTTTAAGTTTCTCCTATTCTTTTAATAGGGTTAAGATAATATTAGTAGCTTTTTATAAAGTTTTAACTTTTATAGTAAGCGTATTAGCTTTAATAATTTTAGCTTCTAGTTTAGCTATAGCTTTGTTAAATATATTTTATATTTAAGTAATATTAGTATCATCTTTTTAAATATATAATTATAGGTTAGTATAGACCTTTTTAGTAAAGCTTAACTTATTATTAGAGTTCTTAGTGTCCTTTATCTTATTATCTAGGTTCTTTAGCGTAACAGGAGTCTTTCTCTTTAAACCTAAGTTAAATAATATAAAGGTATTCTTAGATAATATATTTATTATTTTAATAAGTATTAAGGTTAATTTACTAAATAGAAGTAATTAAAGTATTATAGTTAGATATCTAATAATAGTATTTTCTACTAATAGGTAGCTAAAGTTAATACTTAGTAATAGTAAAGTAAGTCTTGTTAGTAATCTTACTAGTCTATTAGTGTCTAGTAATTAGTTAAGTATATCTAAGCGTAAATAGCTTTATAGCTTTATAATAGAAAGATAATCTAAGAGTTATTTATAAGAGAGTGAATTATAAAGTTAATTACTAAAGAGCTATTGAAGGTATCTAGTCTAGTTAGAACGATTATTCTTATATCCTATTGTTACCCTATTAGGACTAATCTCTTGAAGTTAGTCCTTAATAAGGACTAATCTTTAGCATATTAGTCCTGGGTTATAGACTACTTATCTGTTGTTAGTTCTTCTTATCTTCACGTGACTTTCCTTAGTTCTTCTGTTCTAAGAGGGGGATTAACGTGTTCCTGTGCTATCCTGTATATAACGTTGTCTTGTAACTGCTAGGCGCCTATAGGGTAACCCTGGTTATGTTATACTTGTTAGGTCGTAACATATAGCTCTAAGGAGAGCTATTAACAACAAAGCAATTAACCTTAGTATCTTAAGTAATAAATACTATAAGACTTTAAATATTATTAAAGGCTATTTAAGACTACTTAACTAAATATTTAACTATATTATAGATATTAAAGAAGTAAGTTTTTAACTTATTATTTATCTATTTTCTTTAAGAACTATCTTATAAAAAGCCTTTATTTTAGTAATTATATATTATACTTATAGTAGATATATTATTACTTAGAATCTATATAAGAGCAGGTTTATTACTTTAATTAGATAAACTAAAACAGTTAAGAGGTCTTAGTAAAGTAATAAGGTTTTTAGTAGCTAGGTCTATAAACCCTTTAAGTAGCTTAAGGTCTTTAGAATATATATACTATGATTTCTATAGTATCTTAATAGTATTTATAGTTTATTTAGTTAAATTAGAGAAATTATTACTAAGATTCTAAATATAGTATTTCTTAAAGAGAGTTTAATAGTACTTTAAAACCTATATATTATTAGTTCTATTTAAGATAGTAAAAGCGTTTTAGATAATATTAATAGCTTAAAAGAAAAATATAATAAGTTATAGATATATATAGATAAGTCTAATTAAAATAAGAAAATAAAAAGAAAAAAAGAATAATATATTATTAATTATTAGTTAGCTTAAAATTATATAACTAAAGTTAATAGTAGTAATAAAAGAAAAAAAAGTAAAAGTTATTATTAATAGGTTTCTTAGGCTTATTTTATAGCTTTATTTCTAATAAATCTTAACCTTATTATAAAAAAAGAAGTAATTTAAAGTTATTAAAAAGAAAAAGTAAAAAAGGTAAATATAAGAAGGTAAAAAAGATAATTGTTTATCTACTTAATATTTATAAAAGTAAATAACTGTTTTTTATTTATAATAATAAATTACTTCTTTTCTCTTAGTTCTTTCTCTTTAATTAATAAATTAGAAGAAATAAGCTATAGTTAATAGAATAAAAAAAAGAGGCTAAGAATCTTCCTTTAAATTACTTCTTCTCTTTCTTTATATAACTTCATATTACTTCTTAAGCTTTATCTTTTCTATAACTTAAAACTACTTAATAAATCAACTTAATTTTCTTACTATAGCCCTAATTAAATATCATTATACCTCCTAAGCATAAACCTAAAGCTACTTAAAACATATAGTTCTTTACTTATAACCCTTTTACTAAAAATAATTACTTAGCTATAACTCTTATTAATACTTTAATAAGTTATCTCTTACTTTCTATTAAAGGTTTATAGCTCTAATTAGACAAATTATAACTTTCTTAGTATAATAAAAACTTAAGTCTTTAATTAATAGTCTTTACTATAAAATCTAGTTTATTAATAAAATTTAAAATAATTAAACTTATAAAAAAGTTACTTAAGCCTTTTAGTAAACTATTATAAGAGGTAATATCCTTTAAGTCCTTTAAGATTATACTAAGACTAGCTTATTTAAGCGTTACGTTTTTATTTATACTAGTTATTAAAGTACTTTTAGATCCTTAGCTTAGAAGCTTACTAGTTATATATAGGCTAGTGTCGCCTTAGCTATCTATAGCCTTAGTAGTTATAATACTATCTCTTATAAATACTATAAAAAAGGTTAGTAGGCTATCTAGGCTAGGCCTAATCAAGTTGCTTGTTTTGTCCTCTTCTAGGAATATATCTTTCTTCCTAATAAATTTAATAATATATACTCTAATTACCCTTACTATAAGACTTAAGTCTAATACTACTATTAAAATAAAGACTTTTACTAAGAGTTTAGATATATAAGTTAAGTAAAAAGCACTAAAGAGTAAAGAGCTAGTAGTAACAGTATCCCCTTAAGTATTCTTAATAATATCTCTTCTATTAATTCTATATAGTTCTTTTAGTTTAACCTTATAAAACTTATTAAGGATTAGTATAAGAGGCTTTCTAAGAAGAAGAGAAAGTTACCTAGTATCTTAGATAGCTTTATTTAGGTATAAGATAATATTAACTAGAAGATAAAGGGTAATAATAAGGATTTAGACTAAGAATATAAGGTTATCTAATAACTTAGTAGTTTAGGCTTAGGATTTAAAGTAATTCTAGGATATTTCTAGGTCTAATTAGGCGTTTCTTTTCCTAAATAACCTTATCTCTAAGTTTATTAATAAATATAATAAGGGTTCTAAATTAATAAACTTTTTTATAAAAAGAAATATATATAAAATATTATAAAAATAATAGTATAATGTAGATAATAATAATAAAAAATGAAAGGATATAATAGTAAGCCTAATTAGGCTTGTTGTATTATGTTAGTATATTGTATATTCTTTACTAAGTCCTTAGGTTAAATATTAATTACAAGTCTAAACAATAACTTTTAATATTATAGTTCTTTATAGAGTATGTTGTTTTTTTTTTTAAGGTATAACTATTAAAGCCTTAATTATATTTATATAATATCTTTGTTTTAATTAAGGCTAAGAGCTATATCTATTTCTTAAAGTTTATTTTAGTAGTCCTAGGCTAGGAAGAAGAGGGTTATTTTGTCTTTAAGCTTAGCTTTAGTCTATATAGAATCCTCTAATTCCTAGAAACTAGTATTATTCTTAATATACCTCTTAAGACGTTTCTTAACATATATAGCCTTTATAATAAGGTTACTAGTAAGCGTCTCTAGGTAATATAATACTAAGTTCTTAGATATAAAGTAGACTTATAAAAGGCCTTACTAATAATATATAAGTTTTTTAGCTTTTAATTTATTAATTATATGTTTTTTGTTAAAGATAAGAACTAAATTACTAGGCTAAAGCTTTTTTAACTATATTATATATTAATAGTATATATTATAGTAATCTATAGATTTCTGTCTTATAAGAGCTATATTCTTAGCTATAGTCTTCTTATTTATTTCAAGTTATTTAAAGAAGTATATCCTAGTAATAAGTTCCTAATTAAAGTTATAAACTTATTTTTAGTCTAATACTCTTTAAGTTAAGGTAAATTCTTTAATAGGTATGATTACTTTGTATCCTATAGTTAAGAAGAAAAATATATAGCTTATTAGTGTATAGACTGTTGTTTAGTCTATAAATAGTATAGTAGGTATAATCTTTTCTTAATCTCTTTTTCTTTTGTTTAACTAGGTTAAGATAATATATATAATAGGTTTGTAGCCTTATTTATTAACCTTGTTTACTTTTAAGTTATATACTAATATAACCCTTTTTCTAATACTATACTTTTTATTCAGGTAGTTTATAGTCCTTTTGTTTTCTAGTTTACCATTAACAATTATCTCTTTATAGATATTATGATAGTAGAAAAAGTCTTTCTAGATAAAGTTAACAACCTGATCAGAGGTAACAGTCCTTACTCTCCTTGCTTTAAGCTAACTTGTTATATTATAACGTCCTTTAATTAGTGCTTAGGAACTAATCCACTAGATATTAATAGATATCTTTATAAACAGTAATTCTTTTAGGACTATACTAATATACTAGTTATTTATCCAGGTTAATTAAGCCTTCTAATAGGCTGGGTATAATATAAGCTAGGCTTATACCCTCTAGTATATATCTTTCTAGATATAGGATATAGAAAGCTAATAGAATGTTGTATTACGTTCCTAGTGTCCTGATTTAATGTGTGTATTCTTGATTAGGTTCTTTTAAATCTTTAGGTTATTAATAAGGCGTCTAGGGATTAGGTATCTCTTTATTAGTTAATAATATAAATAGTTATCTTAAGTAAAATAATACTAGGCTTTTATTTTAAACTTCTTAAAAGTATATAATAATATTTTATTTAAGTGTAATAGTATCTTTAAATAAAAGATAATTTGTTTTATTTAGTTAGTTTAGTACTAATCAGGGTAAAGCTATACTTTAAGAAGTTAATATAAGTAAAAGGTCTTTAAAATACTAGATTTAGATCCTCTAAATGATTCATATAGTTAAATAAAGTAGAGGTTAGTATTAATGAAATCTTTAACCTAATTAGGGCTTTTACATTCTTTAATATTAGATAACCCTAGTGCTTTTTATAATAATATATCTACTATTAACGTACCTGTATAGTGAGCGACGCAACAGAGTGAGCGATGCACTTCCTTATCGCATAGAAAACCCCTAGTTTTTAACTATTTTTTAAAAATCCATTTTTAGCTTAAAAAGTAGAGAGTCTTTTTTATTAGTAACCAATAAGAGTTATATTATAGAAAATAATATTATAGAAATTATATATAGAGCCTTATACTTAGATCTCTTATCTTAAAGCTCGATAAGCTAGCTTATATAATCTAGTATAATAAGTAGAGATAGATTTTCTATAGTTTTATTTTCTATAATATAACTCTTATCAGGTACTAATAAAAAAGACCCTCTACTTTTAAGGCTAAAATGGATTTTTAAAAAATAGTTAAAAACTAAGGGTTTTCTATACAATAAGGAAGTGCGTCGCTCACTCTGTTACGTCGCTCACTATACAGGTACGTTATATTCTTTGTTCTTAGTATATACTTAACATTAAAGTTAAAAAAATGTATCTAAGTAATTTACCTAGTAATTAAGACACTAAGAAGATTATAAGACCTTCTGTTAAGCTAAGTAACTAGGACCTATATATTAGTTTCTAATAAAAATCTAATACTATAAATATAGTTTCAGAGCTTCTTTAATGTTATTAAAACTACTCTTAATTTTAGTTTCTTAAAGTTATATTTTAACTTAGTACCTCTCTAAATACTACTTTCATACCTTGCTATAGCCCTTTAAGTACTAATTATTTAACTTAGTACTATACTTTAATTTTATAGGCTTATATCTATACTAATAACTATTAACCTAGCTTCTAGGCTATAAGATAATAAAATAATTATAGATAAAGTTATTAGTTTAGACTTAAGGGTATTTATAGCGTTAACTTAATTAAGCCCTTAGGTAAATATAGTGTTCTTTTTAAGGAGTTTTTAGAAAAGTAAAGTGATTTCTAAGTATCTATTAACCTATAATCTATAGAACCTAGTTATCCCTATAAATAACTTAACGTTACTAATATTTTTGTATTCTTTTTATTCCTTAATCTTAATAATGTTTACTTAATTAGAGTAGTAACCTTTAGAACTATAGATATAGCTAATAATAATAGCTATTCTTTAAAGCTATTATGATTTCTTGTTAACTATTGTATAGCCTGTTAACTTAACATTGAAGAGCACTATGTTAACATAGTAAATATGTTTATAGATATAGTATTAAATGCTAGCCTAATCAAAGAGCTTTTTATTATTATATATAGTTATAGGCCTTTTAATAACAATATTATTAAAAAAAGCCTAGTAATAATATAGTATAAGGTTATAAAGTATCTAAGTAATAACTCTTATAAACTATACTATAGAATTAGTACTACCTTGTAGTAAGGTGTATATATATAAAAGTCTAAGGGGTGTAGTAAACGTTATTAAATCTTTACTTTCTTTAGCTAAAAGGACTTAGTTATATTTAAAGAAGAAGTCTAGGAGTAAAAGAATTTAGTATATATTAAAGTCTTTTAAGAAATTCTTTACTTTTAAAGGAGTAAAGGTATTACAAATTATAACCTTATTTATTTAAGTAGCTAAGTTAATTAAGCATAAAGAATTATCTTATTTCTTTATAAGAAACTAAAGGTTTTATATTACTTTATAACTCTCTTTTAGGATCTTTTTATTAATTTATACTTAAATAATGTTTATAGCTTGTAATTTAAGTGCTTTAGGTATTAGAATTCCTTTTTTTTACTAGGCTTTATAAGGCATAGTCCTAATTACTTATAAGAGAGTAACTTTTAAGTTAAGTATACTATTTTTAGAGAAGTCCTAAGTAAAAGCATTTTTATAGTTTAGAAGGACTTAGAGAAATAGGTTCTTTTTATAAGGTAAGAGATAACCTAGTATATTTATAATAGCTACTAATCTGTTTAGCTTAAGGTATAAATATAGCTTAATACTTAAATACTTAGGCTTAATTAGGCCTTAAAATAGTCTCTTATTAGGTTATATTGTTTTTTTAGCTTTAGCTAGGTTCTTAACTTTCTAAAGAGGATTACTATTAGGGGTTAATCTATTTAATAGTTAGTTATTAACTAAATATATCTTTTTATCTTTTTTCTTATATATAGTAAATACTTTTATATTCTGCTTAGTCTAATTAGACTAGGAATAATACTTTGTTAGCTTTACTGTATAGCTATATAGTTACTCTAAGGGAAACAGCGTTTTCTTTTTGTTAATTATATTAAACTACTTAACTATTTACTTTCTAATTCTTTTTGCTTTTATTTTTTTAATAGTTACTAATAACTAGTTAAAGTAGACCTTAAGGCAATAGGCCTAATTAAGATAATCTATATTAATATAAAATAGATTAGGCTTTTTAATATAATAAAAATATCTTTTATTATTATACCTTTTAACCTTTACTATAGTCTTATAAACGTCTTTTATAGCTAAAGCAAAAAGTATAGTTAATACTACTTTTACTAGATAATCTGACTTCTTTTTAAATAATTAGATTACTTTTTTATTATCTTCTTATAACTTATATCTAGGAATTTCAAGCTTTTTAGTAATAGTCCTAGTATTATTACTAGACTCTAGTTTTCCTGGTCTTAATGTAGCTTAGTTTAATTAGGGAAATAGCCCTTAAGAGCTCTTATATAGTTGTCCTAGTCTAGTAAATAGTCTAGGAATTTCTTAGAATTACTAAACTTTAAGAATATAACTAAGATATAAAGCTAAGTTTACCTTATTATTAGTATTAGCATAATTATATTAAGGCTATAGATATAGTTTATCTATATATAGAACCTAAAAAGTAATTCTAAAAGAAGTAGTTTGTTTATTCTTTTATTATTAGTAATAAATATACTAGTTAAGAAATAATAGCCTTTAACCTAAATAGGTATAATAGCTACTTTATTAAAGGATATATACTTTAAATTAGAATTGAAAGCGTTTATCTTAAGTAATATAGTTATAAGCTTAATAGTATATTTATTTATATATAATCTTAAGATAATATTAATTTATAAACTATTATTAATAATACCTTTAATTAAATTATTCTAATTAAAGCAAAGACTATTAACTCTAATGTTAATTACAAAGTAAGGTATTATAAAGTGTAGAATAATAGACTTAATAGTAGTTAAGTTAAGCGTCTTAATAAGTCTAACCTTAGTAGTTCTGTTTATAAGATTTAAGATATCTCTGTTATATCTATTAATTACTTTATAGGCTTCTAATTTTTTATATGGTTTTACCTCTCTAATTAGGTTAGAAGAAGCCTCTAGGTAAATATCTAAATACTTATTACTATTTAGTATCTAGTATATTATTACTATTATATTCTGGTTAAGCTAAGGCTAGACTTAAAGTGTAACTTTAAAGGGAATAGTAATATTCTTTTTAAATTTCTTAGTAATAGCTTAAATAGATATAGCTTAGTCTATTATTTTTAGCTAATCTAGGATAAAACTCTTCTTAGTAGCTTTATAAGTATATCCTAGGTTATATATAAAGCTAATATATTTATCTACTAGTATAGTTTAAATAAAAGAGGACCTTGAACTTTTAAGAGTCTAATAAGCCTAATTAAGGTGTACTAGACCGGTAGGTTATGTTAGCTAAGGAGTCTAGGTATAAGCATTAATGTTTATTTCCTTAAGCTAAGAGCTAGTACTAGAAGTACTTCCTTTTTAATATATATTTTTTAAAATAAAGCCTTAGTGTACTAAATAAGGCCTTATCTAATTAAGGTAATATAAAATAGGTTATAGTATTATATCTAATAACCTAGTAATTATATTTACTTTTACTTTTTAAGTTAAAAAGACTTTAGTATATATTTTAAGGGATACTAAGATATATTTAATAAGATTTACCTAGGCGTCTTAAGTATATAGTAATAGGTAATACTATATCTTAGGTTAAAAGGGATATTTAATACCCTAGTTAATTATATGTTTTATTACTTTTATAGCTTTTAGGAATAAGGTATTATTTATTATATAAGTAAGGATAATAACTTAGTTAAGCTAGTAGTTTTTATAGGCTTCTTAGATAATAATATTAAGAACTTTATTTACTTTAACGTTTAATTCTTAAAGTACCTTATACTTATAAACATTATGGTTTAATATAATTAGGTTAGCTTCTTTATTTTTTTTAAGTTATAGGTATATCTAATACCTTCTTTAGTTATATACATTATACTAATACTAATTAGGATAGCCTAGAACAAAACCTAGCTTATTAAAGGAGAATAGTTATTAAACTAGTAGTATATATAGTTATAAAAGACTAGATATAGAGACGTTATAACTATATGTAACTATAGGTTAACTGTTAAAGATAGTCTAGGCTTTAAGACTAGCTTTTATAGTAAGTATAAGGGCTATTACTATTTTTAAAAGTTTATTTATAATAGGATTAGTTATAACTTTAATGTTTTTAAAAGTAGACTTCTTAAGGAGTATACTTTTAACTTAATTAAGGCTAGAAGGTTATTTTAAGGAATAAGGAATTATAGCTAATAAGGAAAAGGTAAAAGTATTAGAATCTCTATAATAACTTTTATATCTTGACTTTTATTCTACTTATATAAATATTACCTTTTTAAAGGTGTTAAAGTTCTTTCTCTTAAATAGATTAGTAAGAGAAAGTCTTATTTATAAGGATACTACTATAATTATGTTTTTAGAAAATTATATAGTAAAAAGCTTAATTAGCTTTTAAGTACTTATTATAGGCTTCTTTTTAGCCTTTACTTTTTCTTTTATACTCTTAACCTTCTAAAATAAAGTTATAGTTTCTATTAAGTTATTATCCTTAATTAAGTTTCTCTTTATAAGGTCCTTAATATAGTAATTTAGTTAAAAGATAACTTTTTTATTAAGTTATCTATAAGTATTAAAAAGGAACTTACTTAGTTCTTACTAAGTCTCTTTTTTAGCTTTAATCTTTACTATTACTTAGTGTTTATTAAGTAAGTACTATAATAATACTTTTGTTTTCTTTTTATTAAAGTAACTAATAAGCTTAGTTAAGGCTTTATACTTATTAAGGAAATTAGTAATATTATAGCTATTAAAGGTAAAGGCCCCTTTAGTATCTAGTAGTAGTATCTTAATAGTTAACTAATACAGGTTATTTGTCTTGCTTTGATTAGGCTTAATAGACTCTTAGTCCTTAGTTATACTTATGTTAACTATTATTAATAGGTTTACTATTAAGAGTTACTAGGCCTAGAAGTCTATTATAGTAAAGGAACCTAATACTAGATTAAGAGAAGAGCTTATGTTCTTGCTAGCCTGATTAAGATTCTCTTTATATTACTAATAGCCTAAGCTTAGGTCCTTACCTTTGCTTCTCTTAGTAGTTCTAAAGTTAAGAATCCTAGGACTAGTCTTAGACTTAGTGTTTATATTATTGTTAAGGCCTTAGTAACTCTAAAAAGCTTTACTAGTAAATAAGGTAGCTTAATTAGTTAGACTTCTAAGTTGCTTTATGTTAGTTATTAATAAGGTTAGCTTAGATATATTACTAATATTTTGGTAGGCTAGTTATAGAAAGTGTAAATAGTATTAATTACTTTAAATTAATCTTAAGGTACTATATATAAAATTTCTTTAAAGTTATTACTTAGCCTAGTCTATTAACTTAATTAGACTTAAAAGTAGTATTTTATATATTTTTATAAAGTATTAGTTTATTATATTCTTAATTAAGTTTCTAAAAGGAGTACTTATTAAGTCTAGGCTAATCCTAAAGGAATATTAAATTTCTATTACTATTAATCTATTAATACTAAGACGTTTAGTCTTTATTAATAGTATAATATTAAACTTAATTAGACTAAGGCTTATATAATAACAAGATCTTAAGAAGTTCTAGGCTTAGTTTATAGTTATAATTATTTTATAACTTATACTAAGAGAGCTTTTTAGCTTATTAATCTTAATAAAAAGTATTATTTTTATTTTATTATTTTTCTTTTTTCTTTTATGTTTTATAGGCTTTTTTCTTTAATTAGGTTTACTTAGTATTTACTTATAAAAGAATTATTTATATAAAAGGTTTATTTAGTTATATTATGTTATTATAGCTAGTTATTTATTTCTTTACTTTTTTAAAGAATTCTACTTTTCTTAGGTCTTATCTATTACAGTTTTTTAAGGTTAGGCTTACTTCTATATTTAAAACTAAGTCTAATTAAGTTAAAAATATTATTTCTTTTATATCTTTTTAATAATATATTTTATTATTTAAAGCTCTTTTTAAGGTATAAATACTAGATTTATTATATAATTAAGATAAAATAATAAAAAGATTAATAGTTTAATTTTACTATAAGGTATTATTAAAACTATATAAGATAAAAAAAGCTAGTAAGTAGGTAGTTAATACATAAACCACACTAAACACCAAGGCCTTAGTATTATTATAAGTATACCTAGAGTAACTAATTACCCTAAGTAACTACTTTAACGCCTAGACTATAAAATACTACTTTTTCTAGGTTCTCTTTAGCCTGATTAAGGCTATAAGTAAACTAGAAAAAGTATATCCTTTACGTTTTATAGTCTGTTTAGATTTACCCTTATTACTAAGTAGTATATATGTGTGTATTGTGATCTCTCAAGGAGAAGGATGCCCTCTTAGACCTTAGAGGTCTAGTTAGGCTTAAAGAAACAAAATAACAGTTACTTATTACATGTCTTGTTTAGATATCAAAGTAATAAATTCGTTTATGTCTGTCTAAGTACCTGTCTAAAGATATTAAGCTTGTCTCTCTGCTTCATCATGAGATGTTGATGCCTTTCTTCTGTGATAGTATCTGACTAGAGTCTTTTTTTGTATTTAGAAGGGTTCTGCTTAGTCACGTCTGATCAGGCCTGTGATTATGTCTGTAGGCTAATAAAAGGAAAAACAAAAACGTAAAACCCTACCCCTTTTCATTATCTAGGAGTCTACTACTACTAGTAGTTCCTAGAAACACAGTACTAATATAACTTTCTTATAATCTTATAGATTTATGTAACTATATAACAGGGGAAGTATATAATAATAAAGTTAGTGATTTATAGACTAAAGTACTAACTAGCCCTTTCTGCTTACTAAATAAGCCCTTAGTTATGCTTTGTGCTATGCTGCTATTACTACCCTTCTACTTTGGCTCTAGGCATCTGCTTGCCTCTTTTGCTCTGCCGTGGCCTACTCTGATCTGCTACTGCCACAAGCTGTCTACTTAGCCTCAGGATCAAGGATTCCCAGGGCGCTATAGACTTTGAAGTAGTTATGCGCTAGGAGCTATTACTACATGGTTTCTAGCTCTGGCTGCTAATACCCGGCTTGCCTGTCCCTAGATAAATCCTTATTAGCCTTAGCCTCGCCTTCCAGCCACCACTTCCAACTAGCCCTTTAGTATACTTATCACTAATATTTGATATACTATTTGTACCTAGCCACAGTCAGCTATGGTTAGCCAGTGCCACATTACGTAGAATTAATACTAAGGACAACATTGTGCCCTAAGAGTTTGCAGCTAGGGTAGGTGTACTTTAAGTAATTCTATGCTATTGCTGTGTATAACTAAAACGTTTAGTGTTATGTTAGTTTTTTTGTTCTATAATAATAATAAGTAATATATGCTTATAAGCAAAATTGGTTAGTATACTGTTAATAAAGATAATAGGTAGTAGGTATATAAGGATATTCTTAATACTTTAATAAGCTACTACAAGGTATCTTGTAAGCGCTTTGTTAACGTTGTTTGCTAGTAAGTCATTTTCTACTTCCTGCTTAAGGGTAATAGTAACCTATTAAAGGTTTTTAATTCTTAGTTAGTTATGAATCTTAACTATAACAAGCTTAGGTAAATAGTAAGAGAAGACGCTAAGTTAAAACACTAGTAGTAAGCGTTATAAAGGGAATTAGTAGGCTTTAAAGAGGCCTTAAAGGTCTTATGATCTTGATTAGCTTAGTAAAGCTGTTTAATATAGAAGCTAGGTATTGTGCTAGAGTGGAAGTGTAGTTAACAGGGGGTATCTGACTAGGTAGAAAGATAACAAAACAGCTAATATAGCTATACCTAGAGAGCTAGTACACTTAGTGACTTACTTGTAGACTGAACTAATAGGGCTGTCTATGTATATGCTGAACCTGAAACAAACTTCATCTGATTAAGCTGTCTTATTCTATGCTTAATCCTAGAAGATATAGCGTTTGCTATAATCCTATGCTTAATATCTATAGATTAGAATAACATGACTTCTACTTTAATAGAGGTTTTAAGCTTATATCTAATAGTTGTAATAAAGGAAGAATGTTAATATATAGTACTATAAGTATAAAGGCATTAGGACTTATTATAAAGACGCTAGGTGATATAGTGTATTAGTATAGTTACCTCTATATCTTACTACGCTTATAAGTATTCTTTCTTTTATAGTTCTAATAAGCTACTTAAACGTCTCTTTTCATTATACTTATAAATAGCCTAGCCTTACCTAGCTTACTCTATTAGCTAGAGGGTAACGACTCGTAGAAGCTCTGAACGTAGACTCCACGGAATAGCTAATCAAGTTTACTATCTACTATACTCTTTACAAACTACTACTCTCTAGTTCTATATAGCGTATTTCATCTTCCATAGGTCTCTTTATTACTTTATTAAGTCATTATAATAATCTATATTAATATATTAAGCCTAGGCCAGGACCTTATAGCTATCTACTTTAGATAGCTTATCTTCACAGCTATACTAGGCGTCACTTTTCTTAGTAGTGGCCCCTTATGGTCTACAAGTTGTATAAGAGGGGCAGTAGATCAAGACATGGTTTTGCCTACTAGTAAAGTCTATAGAAGTTCTGGTTATAGGGACAAGGTATGTTCTTTCCTTTAAGATATTAACTTTAAATAGTTACCTTATAACTATACTTACTATCTCTACTTTAGTCTTTAGCTATAATAGCTTATTTAAGAAAATGTACTTATAGTATTTCTGCCCTTAATAAACTTAAATATATATGTCTATACTATATTACTTTCTAATTTAGTTATATTATAATAATAAATTCTTTGTTATTTTGTTAAAATTTTTGTTAGTCTTGTTTTACTTCTTAAATAAGTATTGACTTAAAAGCACTATTTTTGACCTTAAAGCCTATACTATAATATAATTTCTATAATAATATCTTTAGGTAGTTTGTATCTATATACCTTGCATATAACTAAACAGGACACTTTTAGTATCTTGGTTATATAAAGTACTAAAATAGCTTTTATATAGCTAATATGTAGCACTAAAGTATAGCTAAATAGTTATTATTTTTAACTAAGAGAGAGCTAAAAATAGCTATGATCTATTTTAAGTTTATGCTCCTAGTTATAAAAGATCTAGTTTTACTGTAGTGATACTTTCCTTAGTACTAGCTACCCTTGGTGCTAACAGGCTATATGTGACTATGTTACAGGGCTATTTAGTAAGGTAACTTGGCGCTAGAATTAGCTCTAGGGCTGATTGAAAGCGTAACGCTGGGGGCTATAATCTTAATAATAACTTACTTTACTCTACACTTTGCAACAATTAAGCACTTTTTACTAACTAAAGCTTTTAATTTAATAGTACATAGTTCTAAAGCCTAAAGGTTCAGTGTATAGTCTACAGATCATAGAAAGGACGAATGTGATGAAGTCGGTTATTTTGATATGATGTATTAAGTATATAGAATACCCTGTTTTGCCAGAAGCTTGTAAAAAAATGAATATAGTGAAGTGGCTTGCTTGTGCTTCGGTTTTTTCCGGCTGTAATCGTTAAGTAAAGGGTACAGAAGTAGGATATTATTACCTCCCTTCTACTCTTCTATCTTGCAAAGGAACTCTTGAACTTTAATAAGCTAAGAGCTTTCCCTTAGGAATACATCATATTATTGTTAGGTCTACTATATCCATAGCAAGACAGAATAGGCATAGGAATATCATGCGCCTTCTCCTTAGCTTAAAAGCAGCAAAACAACCCAAGGCTGCCTGGATCTAGGTGAAGGTATAAAGGAGCTAGGTTTCTTGACTTGTGATTATTGCCCTCTTATGTCTTGTTAGTATGGTTAGATATATAGTACTCTAGAGCTATCATTACTGATCATAGAAAAGCAGTAAGTACTATTGCGATTCTGTTTATTTCTACTTACTTATATAATAATAGAGATGTATTTAAGTGCGTTATTCCCCTTGAAGCTTTTATTGTTTACTTCCTAGTTACTCTTATGCCTTTTATCTTTAAATTACTATATTTTAGTTACTTATAAATATACTATTTTAGTATATAGGCTTTACTATTTAAATGTAATGTCTACTGTAGCTAATACATTGTGTATTGTCCTGGGCACAAATGCTGTTAGTAGTATAGCCTATTAAACTAGGTTGCTTATATCGTTATCCCTATAGAATTAACTAACGCCTTAGTAACTTAGGTATAGTAAGCCTCTTTAATGCTATTACTTCTACTAATAAGAAGCTATAGTTAGCTAAAACTACATTACTACTAATAAATCTTAAGGCTACTTCTATAGGCTACTTAGTAAGGTATAAGGTAATTATACTACTTCTTAATATAAGTAAAGTAAATAAAAGTATAGTTAACTACTAAGTATAGTCTATTATACCTACTAAGCTAACTTATATATATTTATGTATGTCTTAGTTAGATGTTATGACGCACTAGAGCATAACGTGTATAACATAGTCACTTACAAACAGCCCCTAAACGTATTACATAGAGTAAATGCTTTTATACTAGTACTACTACCTGTAAAAAAGGGCCCTGAAAGCATAACATAAAAAGCGTTAATTACAGGCTACTTGTACGCCAGCTTTTATACAGCGTAGGTTAATAATTTCTAATTAGCTAGTGTCTTGCTATATTATGCGTGTAGGCTAACAGAGAACATAAGACAGTGGTTTTCTTATACGTAAAGACTAGCATTAACAAGCTAAACTTATACACAAATTAAACTAGGTAGACTTATTAATAAGGCTTTATAGCCCGTTAAATAGCCAAAGCGTAGCCTGGCTAAGCATAGGCAGGATGGCTAACGTCCACTTACTATGACCCACAAAGTACACCTATATAGGCTATACTATTCTCTTTAACAGAGACTATTAGCTATCCTAGCATTTTCTTATAACTTGCTTAGCTTCTCCTTGTTTTTAAGGCTTGGATGCCCTTAGAGGCCTTAGTGGGTTAAGGACGTCTTGTTTTGCTTAGTCTTAACCTAGTTCTAGTAAACGTTATCTTAAATACTACTTATTACTTACTATTAACTACAAAATACCTAAAAGGACTAAAGAAGTATTATATTATAAAAAGTATATCCTTTAAATAGTACTTTCTAAGAAACTTCTAGGTATTTAGATAATACTATTAAATAAGCTAAGGGTCTACATAGTATACTAAGGCGTAACATAGTATAGTAATAAGATTACCTTGTAGTATAGTATAGGCTAGCTTAGTGTCCCTATTAATAGACTTAGTATAAGATTTTTTAATAAGCTAATTGATAAAAATAGCCTAGCTAGATAAGATTAATATAAAAGTAGACATAAAATATATAATATAATATATTTAAACTACTAGACTTACTATTTTCTTTTAGCATAAAATCCTTTATCTAAAACATATATATTAATATCTTAATAGCTTATACTAAGTTTATTAAGTATTTAAGAGTTTTATTACTATATATATTATAATATCTTTATTATTTTGTAAAAAAGTATAATAAAGAATTTAACTAACTTAATATAACTAAAGATATATTTTATTACTTTATTACTAGGTAATAGTTAGCTAATAACGTATATAGTAAAATAATGCCTTTGAGCTTAAGGTATTAGCTACAACTAGTGCTTATAGCCCTAGTCTAACGCCTTAATAAGTGTGCCTTATTGTTAGCTACCTAAGTAGCATATTAAATAGATACGCTAACAATAATTAGCGTTAGCTAAACAAATGTTACTATATGGCCATGTTTAAACAGCAGCTTATACTAGAAATCTGCTAAAAAGTAAAAGAAAGATATTAACCTTGCCTTTTACCTATTAATAATAATCTTATACGTATAACCATAGAACTAGTAGAACTAGCTGTTAGCGTCCTAGGCCTAGCTAGCCTCTTCAGCTCATGCTTAGAAGCTGTCTAAAAGTTCAACTTATATAAAAGCTTTAACCGTAATTCATGCTCCCTTACTGTTATATTTAATACTAAAAAGCACTACTTTGAATAATAGGGTTATACTATTAGTTTTAAGAAGAAGAAGTTATCTAATCTGTACTATTCTACTCTTAATAATGTAAAGCTTTTTGTAGTAGTCTATAAACTGTTAGCTAGTATCCAAGACTTTTATAGCAGTAAGGATAACGCCTTTGACTATTAGCCAACTCCAGCAAACAATAAATCTCTTAAAGATAGTCCCTTCTCTACACAATAAGCCTAGTTATACTATAGTACGCCTATAGATTCAAGGTAACAGAGGTTTACCTAGGCACTAAGTAAAAAAACAAAGTGCATAGGCCATGTTGAAACATTTGTAGCCCTTGTGTAGTCTCTGTATAGTGTAGTTCCTCTTAACAATACTAAGGGTATACCATCAGGACATAGAGCGCACAACTATAGTCTTATATATCTACACGGTTTAGACAACTCCTAACTACCACCTACTGTATTAATTTAACAATATCAAGATATTTCTCTAAATAATAGTCCTTAGTTTACTAAGATTTAAGCCTTAATGCTTAAAGCAAAAGAGGAAATAAGAGGTAATAATGTCTTAACCTTGTACCCTGTTTTTTAACTAACAATTACAGCCAAAATAAAACAAGACCTGTGCATTTAGCTTGGTTACTTAACCTTAAGTGACCTGTATAATAACTCTATCTAGAAGTGGCTAAATAGTATATGTAAGTAGATACTAGTATAGACCAAGTTTTACAAATAGCTTTTATTTAATACTCCTAGTACTATAAAGTTGCTTTGGATTAATGGCCTAGCTAGGTTTAGTAAAACGATCTTTTATGCTAAACTAGTCAAAGTCATTTCATCTATGCCTTAAATACCTACTATGTACTTCTTCTTATTATCTAAGTCTAAGGGCTATAATAATCTATTTTTAGTAATATAGTGGTAGCTAGTAATAATAACCTTCTAAAGCTAAGCTACTTAAGATATAGTCCAGAAGAGGCATTTAACATAGTATAAACAAATTATAACATAAGCAACTATTATCTAGCTCTTCTATAAAGTTATCTAAAGTGTTCTGTTATGTACATTTATCTTAGATAGGCTAGATGAATGTACCTAGGTAAAGGGAGGTAGTAGTAGCGACTCTGTGACTTGTTTTCTTAAAGACCTTAGGCAAGCAATTAATAACACCACTACTTGGATTTTAGTAGTTAGCTATAATAAACTAGAAATTCAGTAGAGGCTTATATAATACTTAGGATTTAGTAAATATATAATATCACTAGAAGATATATTTACTAATAATATTACCTACTTAAGAAGTATTATTAATAACAAGCTATATAATAAGAACAAATTAATAAAGCTTAGTATCTCTTAGAGAATAGCTAATTACTATTATAGTTAATTCTAGTAGCTATAAATACAAAAAGACTTCTTAAGGAAAGAGAGGAGCTAAAAACAGCTTAAGAAGAATATTAATAAAACCTTAGCTGCCCTTGACCGTCTTTATAACCATAACTAAGATAGAATTAAGAGATTATGAGATATAAAAAGAAAAAGGGTATTCTTGTTACTATAGTAGACCGTATTTACTCTATAACCCCTGACTATCTATGAGATTACTAAAGCTATACTTATTAATAATAACTATAACAATCTACTAGTCAATAAATTACTAGACTCTATTAATAATAACTATATTAAAAGTAAAATCCTTAGTCTTTATAGGTCCCTGATAAAAGTACAAGGTACTTCATCAGACTCTTCTACTAAATCAAGAAAGATATACCTAGCCTATTTCTCTGTTAAGCAGTACTTATTATATAAGATCTTATCTTAGGGGGTAGTCTTGTATACTAATAAGAGCTTATAAGCCTCTAACGAAGTTATTAAGGGTATAACCCTTGCTAAGCTGTGTCTTTACGATATAGGTTTCTAATAAGTCTAGGACAGTACATGTTTTAATTGAATTAGGATGTTGTTCTAGGAGTATACTATAAAGCATTAGTACTAACATTCTAATATAAGTAATACAAATAATACAGAATTAGTAAAGGTAATAAACGCTCTCTTTAATAGATGCGTTTAAACTTAGGAGTCCTAGAGATAATAGTTTAATGTTAATAGTAAGGACTAGTTTAATATTAGTAGTAAAGATTTATAGCTAAAAGTAATTAAAAAAGTCTTACTAGTAAGCTCTTTATATTATGCTTCTTATCTAGAGTTAATAGGAGTAGTAAGGTATTTGGTTTAATATTATAAGTATAATCTAAATAAGAAGTTAAACTTAGGAAAAATAGCTCTTAAAATTGCTTATAAAAAGAGAAATTAAAAGATAATCTGGATACTTCTTAAAGTAGGAGTAGATATTAATTTTTATAGTTAAAGAGGAAGAATGCTACTTTATATAGTATTATTAAACAGTTATTTTAAATTAGTTAAGTTGATTTTTTAACGTAAAGAAGACTTAATAACTAAGAACTTTTATAGATAGATACTACTTAATGTAGCGTTAAATAGTAGCTATCTTAAGGTGGTTAAGCTGCTTCTTAACAAGAAAGCAAATACTACAGTTACTAATAAGGATAGATAAACACCGCTTAACTCAGCATTAAACAATAGCTATCTCGAGGTAGTTAAGCTGCTTCTTAACAAGGGAGTAGACATCATAGTTACTAATAATATTAAGTAGATACTGCTTAACTTAGTATTAAATAGCAGCTATCTCAAGGTAGTTAAGCTACTTCTTAACAAAGGAGTAAACATTATTATTACTAATAAAGACAGGTAGATGCTGCTTAATATAGCATTAGATAACAGCTATTTTAAGGTAGTTAAGCTGCTTTTTAACAAGAGAGTAGATATTATAGTTACTAATAAAGATAAATAAATACTATTTAACTTAGTATTAGATAACAGTTATCTTAAGGTAGTTAAGCTACTTCTTAATAAAGGAGTAGATATTATAGTTACTAATAACATTAGGTAAACACTACTTTATATAGTATTAATAAAAGGCTATCTTAAGGTAATTAAGCTACTTCTTAATAAGAAAGTAGATATTATAGTAACTACTAAGAATAGATAGATACTGCTTAACTTAGCATTAGATAATAGCTATCTTAAGGTAATTAAACTACTTCTTAACAAAAGAGTAGACATTATAGTTACTAATAAAAACAAATAAATACTACTAAACTTAGTATTAAATAATAGTTATCTTAAGGTAATTAAGCTACTTCTTAACAAGAGAGTAGATATTATAGTTACTAATAAGAATAGATAGACACTGCTTAACTTAGTATTAGATAATAGTTATCTTAAGGTAATTAAGCTACTTCTTAATAAAAGAGTAAACATTATAGTTACTACTAAGGGTAAATAAATACCGCTTAATATAGTATTAATAAAGGGTTATCTTAAGGTAGTTAAGCTACTTCTTAACAAGAAAATAAACATTATAGTTACTAATAAAGAAAGATAAATACTACTTAACTTAGTATTAAACAACAGCTATCTTAAGGTTATTAAGCTACTTTTTAACAAAGAAGCAGATATTATAGTTACTAATAAGAATAACTAGATAAATACTACTTAACTTAGTATTAAACAATAGCTATCTTAAGGTAGTTAAGCTGCTTTTTAATAAAGAAGCAGATATTATAGTTACTACTAAGAGTAAATAGATACTACTTAATATAGTATTAATAAACAGTTATCTTAAGGTAATTAAGCTACTTTTTAATAAAAGAGTAAACATTATAGTTATTAATAACATTAAGTAGATACTATTTAATTTAGCCTTATATAGTAGTTATCTTAAGGTAGTTAAGCTACTTCTTAACAAGAGAGTAGACATTATAGTTACTAATAACATTAAGTAAACGCTACTTTATACAGTATTAATAAAAAGCTATCTTAAGGTAATTAAGCTATCTTTTAACAAAAAAGCAAATATTATAGTTACTAATAAAAACAAAAAGACACTACTTAACTTAGTATTAAATAATAGTTATCTTAAAATAGTTAAGCTACTTCTTAACAAGAGAGTAGACATTATAGTTACTACTAAAGGCAGATAGACGCCGCTTAATATAGTATTAGACAACAGCTATTTCAAGGTAATTAAGCTGCTTCTTAACAAGGGAGTAGACATTATAGTCACTAATAACATTAGGTAAACACTACTTTATATAGTATTAACAAATAGCTATCTTAAAGTAGTTAAGCTGCTTGTTAATAAAGGAGTAGATATTACAGTTACTGCTAAAAGCAAATAAACACTACTTAATACAGCATTAGACAATAGCTATCTTAAGGTAGTTAAGCTACTTCTTAACAAGAAAGTAGATATTATAGTTACTAATAAGAACAAATAAACACTACTTAACTTAGCATTAAACAGTAGTTATCTTAAGGTAGTTAAGCTACTTTTTAATAAGAGAGTAGATATTATAGTTACTACTAAGAGCAGATAAATACTACTTAATATAGTATTAGACAACAGCTATTTTAAGGTAGTTAAGCTGCTTCTTAACAAGGGAGTAGACATTATAGTCACTAATAATATTAGGTAAACGCTACTTTATATAGTATTAAATAGTAGCTATTTCAAGGTAATTAAGCTACTTCTTAATAAAAGAGTAGATATTATAGTTACTACTAAGGGCAGATAAACACTACTTAATACAGCCTTATATAGTAGCTATCTTAAAGTAGTTAAGCTGCTTCTTAACAAGAAAGTAGATATTATAGTTACTACTAAGAGCAGATAAATACCGCTTAATACAATATTAAACAGCAGTTATCTCAAGGTAGTTAAGCTGCTTCTTAACAAGAGAGCAGACATTATGGTTACTAATAACATTAAGTAAATACTACTTTATACAGTATTAATAAAGGGCTATCTCGAGGTAGTTAAGCTACTTCTTAACAAGGGAGTAGACATTATAGTTACTATTAAAAGCAAATAAACACTACTTAATATAGCTTTATATAGTAGTTATCTTAAAGTAATTAAGCTGCTTTTTAACAAGAGAGCAAATATTATAGTTACTAATAATAATAAGTAGATACCGCTTAACTTAGTATTAAATAACAGTTATCTTAAGGTAATTAAGCTGCTTTTTAACAAAGAAGTAAATATTATAGTTACTAATAATAATAGGTAGATACTACTTTATATAGTATTAATAAAAAGCTATCTTAAAGTAGTTAAGCTGTTTCTTAACAAGGGAGTAGATATTACAGTTACTAATAACATTAAGTAGACGCTACTTTATATAGTATTAATAAAAAGCTATCTTAAAGTAATTAAGCTACTTCTTAATAAGAGAGCAGATATTATAGTTACTAATAATATTAAATAAACACTACTTTATATAGTATTAACAAAAGGCTATCTTAAAGTAGTTAAGCTATTTTTTAACAAGAGAGTAGATATTATAGTTACTACTAAGAGTAGATAAACGCTACTTAATATAGCATTAAAAAGTAACTATTTCAAGGTAGTTAAGCTACTTCTTAACAAGAAAGCAGATATTATAGTTACTAATAACATTAAGTAAACACTACTTAACTTAGTATTAAACAATAATTATCTTAAGGTAATTAAGCTACTACTTAACAAGAGAGTAGATATTATAGTTACTAATAATAACAAGTAGATACTACTTAACTTAGTATTAGATAATAGTTATCTTAAGGTAATTAAGCTGCTGCTTAATAAGAAAGCAGACATTATAGTTACTAATAACATCAGGTAAACACTGCTTAACTTAGCATTAGACAACAGTTATTTCAAGGTAGTTAAGCTGCTGCTTAATAAGGGAGCAGATATTACAGTTACTAATAATGACAGGTGAACACTGCTTAACTCAGCATTAAATAACGGCTGTCTTAAGGTAGTTAAGCTGCTTCTTAACAAGGGAGCAGACATCACAGTTACAAATAAGGGCAGGTAGACACTGCTCCATGAAGCCTTAAGCAAAGGCTACCTAGAGGTAGTTAAGCTGCTTCTCGACAAGAGAGCAGACGTCTATGGTAAAAATAACAAAGGTTACATAGCTCTTTTCTATGCAGGGATATAAGGATATTACTAAATTGTGTAGATTTTGCTCTCTAAGAAGGCACTAGTAAATTCCAAGGACCATTATAACGTAATACTACTAATTATAGCCTTAAGAAATAAACACAGAGACATAATAGAGCTTTTACTTAAAGCTAAAAACTATATTATTAATAGTAGGGATAACCTTAGACTAACTATGTTATATTAGGCAAGAAAGAACAAAAATATTTAAACAATCTAGGTCTTACTTTGTTATTCTGGTGGTATAAAGCCTGAAGATAATAGTAAAGATATATTTAGAGATAATGTATCTGATTTTGATTTAAGTTTAAAATAGTATAATATTTATTTTATTTATATTCTTTATAGTAAAGTATATTACTACTGTAACATTTGTAATAAAAGTAATTTTCTAATCTATTCAGAGTGTTATAGTATTAGTGTTAAATGTTAAAGTAATTCTTATAAATAAATACTATAAGAGTTAAATTAGAACTAGAAAACTATAGATAGCTAGGACTAGAATAAAATAGTTTTAGTAAAAATATAGTTAAAATATAAATATTATCTATTAAAGGACTACTAAAGCTAATAATATATAAGCTATTAAGTATACCTTGTTTCTCTAAAGCTGATAATATTATTATTCTTAACGTACCTGCATAGTGAGCGACGCAACAGAGTGAGCGACGCACTTCCTTATCGCATAGAAAACCCCTAGTTTTTAACTATTTTTTAAAAATCCATTTTTAGCTTAAAAAGTAGAGGGTCTTTTTTATTGGTAACTAATAAGAGTTATATTATAGAAAATAATATTATAGAAATTATATATAGAGCCTTTTACTTAGATCTCTTATCTTAAAGCTCGATAAGCTAGCTTACATAATCTAGTATAATAAGTAGAGATAGATTTTCTATAGTTTTATTTTCTATAATATAACTCTTATCAGGTACTAATAAAAAAGACCCTCTACTTTGAAGGCTAAAATGGATTTTTAAAAAATAGTTAAAAACTAGGGGTTTTCTATGCGATAAGGAAGTGCGTCGCTCACTCTGTTGCGTCGCTCACTATGCAGGTACGTTAGCTTAATATTACTTTATGTTTATAAGCTTATAGTAAGTTCTTATACTATAGTTATATCTTTAATATTAAAAAATAGCTATAAAGCCTTTATTATTATAAGTTATATTTTTTAAGCTAAACTATAAATTTATTTCTAAGTTTTAAAAAATAACTTCTTAAATTAAGAGACTATGTTATAAGCCCTAGGTTCTTTAATATAGATCCTAAGGGTTTATTTACTAAGGAATAGTAGTGTGCCTAATGTTCTGTTTAAGCTAAGTTACAGCCAATAGAGTAGGCTTAGCAGAGAGTCGCGTCAGTAAACAACTATCCTAACTTTTTGTAAGTCATGTGACTACAGACCCCCGCATTACAACCCGCCTTGTAACCTGCGTTGCGACCTGCAAAGCTTCACAGTTTATCGTCTTACAGATCAACTAGCTTCCCTTACACGCATAGGGCGTTTTAGTGCGCATATATATAACTATTGCCTTACCTTCTCTAGGACTCCGACGATTAACATCAAATAGTCCTGTAGTAATAACCAAATCACTAAGCTTATAGAATCCAAAACTCCGAGGATTAAAATCTGGATACTGCTTAGTAATAAGCACGTTAACTTTAGCCAGGTTTACCTACTTATCTTTGTCTAAGGCCACTTTTACTACTATTTACAGCTGTTTTTCAAGTTAGCTATTACTCTTAACTATACTTAATAGTACTTACTTATAAAGTAGACTATTAATAGCTAAGCTAGCCTATAGTGTTATAAGTTATTTATTATAAATAATGTTCTTTATATAAGTAAACTTATTATATATTAAGATAAAGGGTTTAAGCGTCTTATGTTTATTAAAACTATATATAACTAGGCTTAACTTATAGATATATATTACTAAGTAAATAAAGTTATTATTACTAAAAATAAGATAGAATCTATTAAAGCAGTTAATATAAAGTAAATCTATAGCGTTAATAGTTATAGCTAAGTCTATTACGTTTTTGCTTTAAGTATATATAAACTACTAAATTAGCTAGATTAATTATATAAGAAGCTAGTCCTTCTAGACCTTGAGACTAGTACTAGTCTAGTTACTATAGGCTTATCTTATAAAAGTAATACTATATTTAGCGACTTTGGTAAGGAGAGCGCTAGTGATGTTAGGCTGTGTGTTATTAGCATTAAAAAGAACTATAAGCTTAATAGTAACCTTAGAAGTCATCTTAATTTTCCTGTAGACATAGGGTTACTAGGCTTTAATAGATCCTAGCTAATTATAAGACTAAAGGCCTAGCTGTCTTATACGCTAAATTATTAACCTAAGCTAGTAGTTATAAGGGTAATAAGATAAGTAACTTCTGTTAGATTTAAAGAAAGAAGTGTTTATATATTAGTAGTAAGTAAGTCTATGTTAAAGTATTATAAAGATAAAGGCCTCTATTAAACGATAATTAAGTAGCAGCTAGTAAGAGGTAGTATTTAAAGATAACAGAAACTATTATAGAGATATTTAGTAAAATATATACTTTATTTGTTATAGGTATATGTTAAATGTATAACTACTTATTAGGGCGTCTTAAGGCAAGCTAAGTAGTATATACTAGGTACAATTAAGGAATTAAGACTAACTAGATATAAAACTCTTACTAAAAGCATAAATAAACCTTAACCTTAAAAAGGCTATAAAAGCTTATTCTCTTTGTTTCCCTTAACTTTTTTTAAGTATAGATTACATTCATTGAATTCTGTAGTACGCTGTTGCCTAAAGGTATTTGTCTAACTTGTTAGTAGATACTATAACTATAAGTACGTTTGTTAAATAATAAGCTTGATGATAAGGAAGAGGTAGGTAGATAAAGGTAAAGGTAAATAGTAGGGTATTATAAAGGTAAGTACTTTATCTATTTATCTATTTATCTAGACTGTGGTAATATACCTAAACAACACTACTAACTAGTTATAGAGGTAATTAAAGCCAAGATTCAAGAATCTTTAGTGTTTTATTTATCCTTAACTATTATCCTTTTTTCTCTGCTAAGAAACTAGTTTAAATCTTAATAACTATTACACTAAATAGTTCTAGTAAAAAGGATTTAACTTTTGTTTTTAAATACACTTTTTATATAGGGTAGCTATATAGAGCCCCTCTACTAAGGCCTACCCTTATACTTATAACCTTAGTACTATTATAAGTTTATATTTACTTAATTATATTTTATTATTTTAATAAAATAAGTATATTTAAGAAATAGTATTATAAATAGTAAAGGTATACCTTTAAAGGTATATTTTATAGTTAAGTAATATCTTATAGACTTTACACTTTATCTTATTATTATTTTTTATTTTAAATAAGTGTATAAGTTTAAAGTGCTTAGTTAAGTTGTTAGATAAGAAGAACTCTTTAATAAGACGTTATACCTAAGGATTATTTAGAGAGTAACTAAGGGCCTAGCTAATACATACAAAGTATCTTTTTAGCCTCTATATCTTATTTATAGTATATATAGATTATATAGCTTTATAGATTAGGTTGTTTTTTAATAACTTAGAAGGTATCTTAAAGGGTAAGTCTTTTAAAAGAGGCTAAAGTTAACGCCTTATATATTTTTCTTACATAAGATAATATACAGATATTATATTAATAGCGTTGTCTCTCTATTAATACTGGTTTTTAAGTGTAGTAATAAGTAGAGTAGTAAGTGCTATAAGTAAGCGCTTTTATGCTGGTCTTTATAGATAAGAAATGTTTGTTATTATAGACTTAGTGAAATTATTACCTTATAATTAGAATTTAATGTTATTAATAGCCTACTTATTAGTTTATTAGTATATAATGTTTTGCTTAAGCTCTTTTCTAAGTCTATGTTTTTTGTTATTTATGTTTTACTTAGTAACTTTATATGCTTTAAAGCCTTAAGGTAGTTATTAGAGGGCTATTATTAATCTTTAGATTATAAGATAAGTAGTAATAAATATAGACTGTTTTTATATAAGGTTAGTTAGGTAATGTTTACTAATAAAGTAGTTAATACTACTAGACTACTTAATTAGTGCCTATTATAGCTTTTAGCTACAGAGAATACCTTAAAGGTTAGCGCTAATTTTATATTTAAAATAATAATATTAAAATAGTTTAGAGTTAGTTTAGCCTAAGATAAGGTTTTAAAGAGCTTTGCTAATATTAGCTATAACTAAGAGTTAGTATTATTTACTAAGAGAAAAAAAGGTAAAACATAAACCACTTTAATTAAACTTGTTTATTATATTATAGTATAAATTATATAGTATAGTAGAATATTTTAGCTTAAGAAGCTTTCTAATTCTCTTAAACTAGGCTCTTATTATAGCCTTAGAAATAGGTTTATTAGTAGATAATATATAACCTATATTTATTAATATAGTATAATAGAAAATATAGATATTATTTAAGTCTTTTTGTAGTAGTAAAAGTAACTTAAGCTTATTAAGGTAAGTATTAAGCTTTTTTAGCTGATTAAGTAAGGTAAAGCTAGGTATATAAAAAGCCTAGTAATAAAAGAGGATACTTAGAAGAAATATGTATAAGCTAAGTAATAAAAAGGAATTAAATATAGTTTTAGGGATTAGGTAAGTGTTCCTAGTAATGTGTTAGCTTTGGTTACTTTTAGGATACTAGTACTAGGTCTATACTAAGCTTTAGTACTAAGGTATTCTTTTATAAACTTTAAAGTAAATTAAATAAGAAGCTTATATGGTCTACTATCTAGATCTTTTACTAGAATAACGTATATGTCCTTAAAACAAAGCCTTATAATAGCTTTTTAGTAAGTACTAGCTAGAGTAACTAATAAGACAAAAAGTATAGTAAAAAGGTATACTTTTCTTAATCTAAAAAACTTTTATGTTATACTTAGTGTTTCTTTAATATATTACTTTAGTTAGTTAATTATTATAATATAGTTAGCTTATGCCTAGTTATTAAAGCTATACTTCTTAGCTAGTATTCTAATAACTTAAACCTGTTAGTAAAAGCGGTTATGTTGCTTAAAACGCTTATGTGCCTTACAAATACTGCGACTTAGCTTGGAAGCTATTCTCTTACTTATAGCTCTCTTAAATATAAGTCTAAAGATCTTCTAGTATGTTGCTAAAGAGCTTTTCTTCTTAATGCTACTCTTCTTTCTTTTATCTTTGCTAACTTTCTAGCTAAGATACTAGTTAAAGAAGTTCTTAAGGAGTATAATTAAAAGCGTCTTGTAGTAGTGTTAAGGGTCATAGCTAAGGACTTTGTAATATTTATAGGTTAGGCGTTAGTTAGCGGTAATGTTAAGGTAAGCTTATATTATACTTATAAGTACTATTACTCCTTAATATTATTTAATAATACTATTATTAAGAGGCTATAATCTTAGTATTCTTATTTGCCTTTGTTCATTTTCTTTACTGCCTTCTACTAGCACTTAGGTAAGTAAAGATTTCTACTAAACAGCTTAATCTGGTTTTTATTATCTTTAACGTCTATTAACGTATATGTATAGTAAGTAGCCTATTATAGCAAGTAGTCTACTTCCTCCTTTCTCCTTAAACTTTAACTTTATATTAATATTCTTCTATATATAATAATAAGTTCTTTTTTAAACGAAAGTTATATTATCTTTATAATTAAAGCTGTTAAAAAAGACTTAAAACTATTTATATAAAAATAGCCTTTATCTATAACGTCCTAAGAATAACACTTTAACATTAATGCACTAAATAATTACTATACTATAAGACTTATATAAAATTAATAAAGATAACTAAGCTAAAAGAAACAGTGATTCTTAAATGAGTTATTAACCTAATTAATTAAGGATTTTTACTGTGACTTAATAATATATAAGATATAGCTAATTACCTCCTTAATAAACGTAATATAATGTATGTTAGACCTTAATAAGTAAAGAACTTTATATAACACTAACTATAACTAAAGATACGTTTTTAATATAAAATTAACTATTAAAAGGTATTAGCTAAGGATCCTGTAATTATATAGGCTTAGTTTACTTTTATATAAAATATAATTATAAAATATAGAATTTATAATAATAATATCTATAATTTTAATAAGATAAGCTTCTTAATAGAAATATTGTTATATATAAAGGTTATTATAACCTTTAATTATTATAGAAGGCCTTATATAAAGTAGCTTAGTAATTATAAATAGGTTTTTGTTATTTAGGTTATATATGTAAATAGCTAGGCGTTACTTTTATATATTATTGTTAAGGGTAAATATTACCTTTTCTTATAGTGTACTAATAGCTAATTTTTACCTTAATAATATATTTACTTTAGTAAAAATAAATAAACTATAAATAAGATTAGCTTAGATTAGCTATAGTATTTTAAAAAGTATATAAAGTCTTATATAAAAGGTATTAAGTAGCTCTTAATCCTTAATAGCTATAATAGCTATAAGTTTACTAAGTTTAATAATTACTATAAGAAATATAATATTATTACTTTTTATATACTTCTTTATTTATTATATAAGCTTTAGCTTCTTAATATTAACTATTTTAGTCTATTAAAGGTATTATATAGTAAAGAAATTAAGAAAATAATATAAATATAAATTATATATATTACTAAAGATAACTTTTTTTTTGCTTTTAAGGTAACCTTTTTTATTTTAATAAATAAAGAAAATATATAAGCTAGCTTTAAATAAGCTAGCCTTATCCCTTTTAACTTAAAAGTAGTTATTTCTTACTTAGATTTTAAGCTAAAAACACTAATATTATTTAACTTATACTTAAGTAGCTAAGGCTCTTAGGACCTAAAAATATTAACTATAATATATAATACTATATAAAGCTTTATATTACTTAAAAAAAAGATTACTACTTATTAATATAACTTATTAATTTATTTATATAAAGTAGTTAACTTATAAGCTAAAGGTATTAGTAAATTAGTATATAAACTAGCTTTTATTAAAGCTAAGTGTTATAGGCTTTATATAGTAAATAAGATACTAAGTAAACGTTAAAGGGCTAAAAAAACCTAACTACGTCTTAGAGGGTCCCTTAATATAGCTAAAGTAAAGGTAATCTAGGTAAAGAAGAGGGTTATTAATGCCAGAGGCGAAAATATGCGTTAGGAGGGGGCTTATATAGAGGGGGGTAAATTGTGTGGTTAGCGATATGGTAATTGCGGAAAGACTAGACATAATGTATAAATATGTTAAGTAGTATAGGAGACCTTTAAAGAAGAGGATAATAAGTAGTTTTAATTGATTTTGTATAATACTGCTTGATTAACTTATATAAATGGCTAGAGGGTAAATAGAGGTAGGCTATTTACTATGATGGGCTACTTGCTATATATGTATGTTACGTTAATATCTGATTTATCTTTATTTTTGTTTATGTTAAAAATATCCTCTTTGTTGTTAGAGGTGTCTTTGCTAGTATTGTTATTACTAGGTAAAAAGAAATTATCTAAGTTATAGGTATTTATATGTTAATGTTAGTAAGGTAGTATAGTAAGAGAAGATAAGTAAGATTTAATGGTATAAGGTAGTTGCTAGTATAAAGGGTTAAATACTTTACTATAAGCGATTATAGAAAAAAGATAAATAGAAAAGGATATAAATAGAATATATTATTAAAGAGCTATAGACATGGTTTATATACCTTAGCGTATAAGCTATAGTGAGAGAAGTAGTAGGAGCTATTCTTGGATATTATGTCTAGGAGTGTAAACTGAAAATAGTACTATTAGAAGATAGCGGTATAAAGGAGTTAAAAGGTACCTTGGATAATACTTTGCAGTATATACTTTCACCTAGGACTAGGCTTTAAGTACTAGGTAGGTCTATACTTTTAGCTAAAAGTAGCGTTAGGTTTTTAGTATTTGTTCTACTGAATATAGAGGTAGAACCTACTAAAATAAGTAGCGAAAAAGCTGTTGTATTCTTTAAGAGAGTAATAAGTACTCTTTATATAAAGCTTTATATACTAATTAAAGTACTTTAACTAATCTAAGCTAATATTATTTATTATTTATCTATTTTTGCTTAGATAAATACGCTATATAGCTAGGAATTAGCCGTTAGTATACTAAGAGAAGAGGTAATATTTACCTTTTATAATAACATATAAAGGTATTACCTAGCTATCTATATATATACCTTAAATAATAGAAACCTATTTATAATTACTAAGCTACTTTATATAAGGCCTTCTTTTACAGTTAGATATTATAATAACCTTTATATATAATAGTATTCCTATTAAGAAACTAATCTTATTAAAATTATAGATATTATAATCTTATATCTTATACTTTATAATTATATTTTCTGTAAGTATAAACTAGCCTTATATAATTATAAAATCTTTAGCTAAGGTTCTTTAATAGTTAATTTAACGTTAAAATTACATTTTTTATTAAGGTTATCGTTATACAAAGTTCTTTACCTATTAAGGTCTAATATACATTACATTATATTTAGAAAAAATGTAATTAGCTATATCTTATACGTCTTCTTATTATAGAAAGAAACCTTAATTAATTAGGTTAATAACTTATTTAAGAATCACCTCTTTTTCTAATATAGTTATTTTTATTAATTTTAAACACGTCTTATCTTATAGTAGTCGTCTAGCATATTAGTAACAAAGAGTTACTTTAGAGACCTTAAAGTTTAAGGTAATACTTTATATAGACACTAAGAATTAAGAAGTAAAATTCTTGTAATTCTTATATAGAAATCTCTTTATAACTCTATAACTAAAAGTCCTATAAATATATAGTTATTTTTTCTAGATTCTTCTTGAAAAATAACTTATAAAAGTATATATTACTATATATAACTATACTAATATAAACTACTGTAAACTAATATAGTCTACTATATATAAACGTATATACTTCTAAGTATTATATATGCTGGCGCTTATGCTTATCTATAGGCATATACAGGTATATATATATATATACAAGAAACATATAAGTATCTCTTAGCGCTTAGATATACGCTTAGATATACGCTTAGATACTATACGTATCTAAGGGACTTTCTATATAACTAAGAGATATTCCCTCTACTTAGACAGTGTTTAATAACAATGAAGTATAACGATACCTTAACGGTTAATATATATATACACCTTTTCTGTTTACCTTATTCTTCTCTACTTTTCCTTGTGACTATTATGAATAACCCCCTGTTATTCTTACTTAGACATTTTTAGGTTTTGTTTAAGAGCCTATATAGCAAAAATAATACAAGTTTCGTTTAAGGAGAATTATATATTTATACGTAAAGGAAAGTTAGTATAAAGGTTAAAGAGGTAGAAAGGGTATAGACGTGTATTACCTACTATAATAGGTTACTTACTATAATATACGTTAGATATAAAGAGAAAGTAAGCCTACTAATATTACTTAAAAAACTAAGGATACTAACTATATAAAGATAGTAAAAGGTAATACTAAGGAAGTCCTTATACCTTAATATAATAATAAACGCCTTATGCTTTGTTTTAAGTGTCTATATTAAAGGATAGCCTACTTAGGTTGTAATTAATAATAGAGTATAAGTAAACGTAATATTACCTTAACTAGTAATTAATAAAGAATTATATAGAAATTTAAGGAGAATCTTATACCTTATAAAACATAAAAAAAGAAATAGTTAAGTATAGTAAAGGTATTATTAATAAAAAAATAGTATAACTCTTTATAATTACTTATAACTATTAAAAAAACCTAATCTTTAATATAATATAAATTAAAGACATAGATATTATCCTTAGAATCTTATAGGTATAACAATATAACCTAAGTATAGATTAAAGAATAAGCTAACTCTAATAAAGAGATTTAACTATAAGGTAATATTATAAGCTATAACCTCTAAGTAAATTAAAGTAATAATAATACGTTATATATATTAAAAGAATTAAGCTAATAAAAGATAATAAATTTAAATAACTTATTAATAATTAATAAAAAAAGAAATATTTCTTTTTAATTCTAAAAGAATATTATAAGTATACTGAACTTTTATTAAAGAGTTAAAAACTAGCTTACTTAAATATAGCTTATATAATTGTAGGATTCTATTTAAAGAAGAAGTATATTACCCCTTTAGTAGGGTAGCTACTACTAGCGTCACGTAATACTAGCTATTACGTAGGTAATATGTACCTAACTATAAGTAGCAGTATATATATTAAGATAGACCTTAATATAATTATCCTTTATATATCTCTTTAACCAGTAACAAAGTATACCTAAAGTTCTATAAAATCTATAAACTAAATAAGATAAAATATAAAGTATTTAATAAATACCTTAAAATAAACCTATATATAAGTTATATTTAACTATTAATATCTTTTATAGAATATCTAATATTATTTATAGTAAAGAAGAATAGTAAACTATAACTTTATATAGATTACTAATAACTTAATAACATTATAATTAAGAACTTCTACTTATTACCTCTTATCTTAGAATTATAAGACTAGCTATACTATACTAAATAGTTTATAGCTATTAACCTTAAAGGAGCTTATAACATAATTAGAATAAAAAAAGATAAGGAATAAAAAACATGTTTTTATACTAAGAAAAACAACTTTAAGTATCTAGTTATACCTTTTAAACTTATTAATATACCTACTACCTTTTAAACGATAATTAACTATATTTTAAAAGAATTTCTAGTTATATCTATTATTATTTACCTAAATAATATACTTATTTATTCTTATACCTTTAAAGAATATAAGAAGTATATTTATATTATACTTTAATAACTATAAAAGGCTAAACTATTAGCTAAACCTAAAAAGATTATATTTTATAACTAATAAGTTAATTTCCTAAAATTAACTATTTTACTAAGTAAAATCTAAATATAAAATAAAGAAATTATAGCTATTAAGAACTAGCCTTAACCTTAAAATATTAAAAATATTTAATCTTTTTTTAAGATTTATTAACTATTATTAATAATTCCTTAAAAATATTCTAGTAAAATTAACCTCTTTATTAAGCTTACTAGAAAAAAGAATACCTTTTAAATAAACTAAAGAACAAAAAAAAGTCTTTAAAGAAGTTAAACAATAAGTTTATTTTAAACTAGTTCTAATTATTCTAGACCTAAAAAAACCTTTTAAACTAGAAATTAACGCTTTAGATTATATTATTAGTAAATAACTTAGTTAATATAATAACAATAGAAAACTATACCTTTACGCTCTCTTTTCTTAAAAGCTTAGTAAAGCTAAGCTTAATTACTAAAATTATAATAAAGAACTTATAGTAATTATTAAAGCTTTTTAAAAACAAAAACCTTAGTTATTTAGAACTAAATATAAAGTTAAGGTTTATATTAACTATAAGAACTTTAATTATTTTATTACTTTTAAAGCCCCTAATAAATAATAGATTAAATAGTTTAAATTTCTATTAAAACCTTTCTTTAGAATTATTTATAGCAAAGGATCTAAAAACAAAAAAGCTAATACCTTAAGCTAAAAACTGAACTATAAAACCCTAGTACTAAAAGAAACTTAAGTTATCCTTAAAAAAGATAATAATAATAGCCTTATCTTAGTATAAAAGTATATTATAATTAGTACTTACATTAATATACTAAAAATAAGATTTATTATAAAAACTCTTATCTTGTCTAATTATATCTTTATATCTAATAACTATATAAACTTACTATATTTATATTTAGATTAAGTAAAATAGAAGCCTTATAACCGTATATAACTTACCTATATACAAGATATACTTATAATAATAAAGGTAGTCTAGAAAAGACTAGCTAAGAATTAGGTTAACCCTAGAATTCTAGTCTTAGATCTAGTTAACTGTTATAGTCAAATATCTAACAGTAGTGTTTTCTACTAATAAGCAGCTAAGGTTAATACTCGGTAACAGTAAGGTAAGTCTTGTTAGTAATCTTGCTAGTCTATTAGTGTCTAGTGATTAGTTAGGTACGTCTAGGCATAGATAGCTTTATAGCTTTACAATAGAAAGATAATCTAAGAGTCACTTATAAGAGAGTAAATCACAAAGTTAATTACTAAAAAGCTATAAGGAGTCCTTAAGCTCTAGGCTTAAGTCCTATCTATATACTTACATCTATCTATTATAATACTATTAGTAGTAATTAACTAAAGTAGGCCTAAGGTAAACTACTCACTTAGTAATTACTTCTAGTAATCACCTTATTTCTTAATCACTTTCTTATTATTATATAACTTACTTATAGTTCTTCTGTTCTAACCTTTACCTATAAGCGCTATAGTTATATATATATAAGTCTAACTATCCCTTTAGTTCCTTATAGGTTTATTCTAGGTGGTTATATTAACTAACGTTTTCTAAGTTATAATATTAGGTCTCTTCTTTAAAGGTCTAGCCCCTTAGACCTATATAGGTAAGTAGGTTCTTATTAAAGGTTATCCTTAGGTTTATCTTATTCTTATCCTTCTTCTACTATATTATTAATAACTAATGTAACAGAGTCAAATACCCTTAAATCTAGTAAGGCTTCCTCTACTAAGCGTTATCTTACAGATTCCTTAAGGATTTATAAGCACAGGATTAAGATTAAGATACTATGCAGTTAATATTATTCTAAGGGGATCTACTATAAAATACTTATAGGTTTCTAGAAATATTAAGAGTATACTTATTAAAGTTATTCTTATAATAGTAATAATAATATAATTTATAAATATAAATGTTTTTATAGTTTTAAAATATAAGGTTTTTTAATAATTATAATAGATTATTTACTAAATAAAGCTAATTATCTAAATAAAGCTAAAGAGTAAAAGAAAGAGTTACTTTATTAAAAGGTAAAGTTATTATAAAAACAAACAAAATTATTCTATCTTATATAAACAAAAATAGATATATCTTTTACTTAGCTTAATTGTTTATATAAAGAAAAATAGATAATTTTTAAGAAAAGTTATAAGGCTATTACTAAGTAGCCTATAAATTTACCTATCAATCTAGTAGTTAAGGTAGTTCACAAGGTACAAGCTAGTAGTAGTTTTAGTACAATTAACCTATTCTTCTTTAAGTCTTTTGATCCTAGTAGTCTGTCCTAGCAGTCCTTTAGTAAGCTACTTGTTAAAGGTTTTATAGCTAAAGGTTTTAGAACTTATAATAATCCTAAAGGAGTTACTAGGAATGTTAAAGGTTCTTAATTAGCTCCTATAAATTATCCTTATATCTATATCCTTTCTATTTAATAAGATATTATATTTCTCTCTTTTCTTCTTACTTATTAATAATTTATTTAACTTTATACTTTAGTTCATTTAGTTCTATAATAATATAATTATTAGTATTTAATCCTTCTAATACTAGTTTAAGTAGTATAAAATAAAAGACTAAATAAATCTTTATTATGTTTAGTAAGTTAAGTTTAAAGTTAATATTTAAGATTTTCTAAATAATTTTAAAAGGTCTAAGTTTTTTATAGTCTAATTTATTACTTAATTATTTTATTTTAATATTACGTTATAAGAGAAATATATTATCTCTCTCTTTAAAGGTTAGTCCCTTAACCCTTAATATATTAGTATATTTCTTTATTTATACCTTAATAAATTTAAGATCTTTAGTAGTATTCCCTTAGATTTCTTATAATTTATTATAATCTATTATAACTTTTAGTACTTATAATCCTTATTAAGGTTCTTTATATACTATAAGCTTAAATCTATAATTCAGGTAGAATAAGGAGTTTAAGGTATTTTCTCTTATAGTACTATTATAAGTAAATTAGGCTATTAGTAATAGTAGTACCTAATTATCTTAGTTATAGTTAATATAACATTATAAATACTGTTCTAATATCTAGTTAATTCGTTCAGTTTATTTATCGGTTTATAGGTAAAAAGCAGTTAATAGCTTATAATTAGCTCCTAGTTACAAAATCAAGGATTTCTAAAATTTAAACATAAACAGTTTATCTCTATTAGATATAATTTCCTTAGGTAATCTATAGTTACTAATAATATATTTTAAAAATATATACGCTAAGTTTTTTACTATATTTGACTCTAAATACAAGATAAAGTATATGTATTTTGTAAGTTAGTTAATAATACCTAGTATACTATTATAGTAGGTTTTTATAAACAGTTCTTTTAACTTAAGGAGTTTAATAATAAAGTCTAAAGAGATTAAATACTATACTTTAAGTAGTACTAGTAATAGTTATAATTATCTATATAGTTTATACAAACTATTTTTGCTTTTTTTACAAATATCATAATCCTTAATTACTAAAGCTACTTCTACTTAAGTAACTTATATGTTATAATATTATTAAATTTATTTAAATATCTTAGTAACTTCTTAGTATCTATAGGCCTTAATACTATAAATCTCTATAATCTATTTAAATGTTATTCTACTAGCTGTACTAGTATTAACACAGGTACTAATTATAATAAGTTTTTGTGCTAAGATAAGGTTATTATTCTTATTCTCTTTAAGGATAACTTAGGTTTCTTTTAATACTAGGGTTTTATAGTCTAGTCTTTAGCTTAAGGTATTAGCTCTTCCGTTCTTAGATCCTTTAATATAAATAATTCTAAAGTTAAATTCTAATAAGAATTTAAACTATCTAATCTATTATTTATTAAGGACTTTAAAGGTAATAAAGTAAATAAGGTTCTTATAGTTAATATAAACCTTGACTTTATATCTAGTTTTAAATAACTAAAGTTTCTATTCTTAGAAAGCTTTAATAATTACTATAAGTTCTTTATTATAGATTTAGTAGTTAAGCTTAGCTCTATTAAGCTTCTAAGAGAAGAAAGCGTAAAAGTATAGCTTTTTTTTGTTATTATATTAGCTAAGTTATCTACTAATAGCATAATCTAAAGTATTAGTTTTTAGTTTAAAAGGTTTTCTTAAGTCTAGAATAATTAAAACTAGTTTAAAATAAACTTATTACTTAACTTCTTTAAAAGCTTTTTTTTATTTTTTAGTCTATTTAAAGGGTATATCTTTTCTAGTTAGCTTAATAAGAAGGTTAATTTTATTAAAATATTCTTTAAGGAATTATTAATAAAAGTTAATAAATCCTAAAAAGAATTAAATGTCTTTAACATTTTAAGGTTAAGGCTAGTCCTTAATAGCTATAAATTTTCTATTTTTTATTTAGATTTCTCTTAACTAGTATAATAATAAATCTTAAAAAGTTAAGTTATTAATTATAAAATAAACTCTTTTTAGGTTTAACTAGTAGTTTAGCTTCTTATAGTTATTAAAGTATAATATAAATATACTTCTTGTGTTCTTTAAGGGTATAAGAGTAAATAAGTATATTGTCTAAGTAGACGATAATAAATATATCTAGAAATTCTTTTAAGACATAGTTAATTATTATTTAGAAGGTAGTAGGTATATTAGTAAGTCTAAAAGGTATAACTAGATACTTAAAGTTGCTTTTCTTAGTATAGAAACATATCTTCTATTCTTTGCTCTCCTTTATTCTGATCAAGTTATAGGCTCCTTTAAGGTTAATAGCTATAAACTACTTAGCGTAATATAGCTAGTCTTGTAATTCTAAGATAAAAAGTAGTAGATAATAGTTTTTAATTATAATATTATTAAGTTATTAGTAATCTATATAAAGTTATAATTTACTATTCTTTTTTAGTATAAATAATATTAGGTATTCTATAAGGGATATTAATAGTTAAATATAGCTTTTATTAAGGTTTTTTTTAAAGTATTTGTTAAGTACCTTACGTTCTATTTTATTTAATTTATAGATTTTATAAAACTTTAGGTGTACTTCTTCTTTAAGCAGGATCTCATAATTATACAAACTATATTCAAGTAAGCTAGATTCTAATTCTTTAGCAAAAAGTTTAATATACTTATAGTATTATTCTAGGATCAAAAAGAGGCATTCCTTTTCTTATTAATTATTAATAAATTACTTAAATTATTTATTCTTTATAAGTTTAATTCTTTTAACATATATAATATATCTATATTACTTTAATTCACTTAGAGGTTATAGCTTATAATATTACCTTATAATTAAATCTCTTTATTAGAGTTAACCTATTCTTTAATCTATACTTAAGTTATATTATTATAACTATAAGATTTTAAAGATAATATCTATATCTTTTATTTATATTATATTAAAGATCAGATATTCTTAACAGTTATAAGTAACCATAAAGAATTACATAGTTTCTTTATTAATAATACCTTTACTATACTTAACTATTTCTCCTTTCACGTTTTATAAGGTATATAGATTCTCTTTAAATCTCTATGTAATTCCTTATTAATTCACTAGTCAAGGTAATATTAAGTTTACTTATGCTTTACTATTAATTATAACCTAAGTAAGCTATTCTTTAATATAGACGCTTAGAACAAGGTATAAGGCGTCTATTATTATAGTAAGGTATAAGGACTTCCTTAATATTACTACCTACTATCTTAATGTAGTTAGTGTTCCTAGTTTTTTAAGTAGTGTTAATAGTTTAATTTTCCCTTTATGTCTACTAGTTTTACCTTAAAAGAGGTTTATTTTCTAATCTAGGTTCTTTAAGCTTTAGCCTTATCTATATAATATATTATATATTTATTATATATATATTTAGACTAATATTTAATTAGTCTATTATAATATAAAACTAAGCATTCTAAACTAAGTTATATATATAATTAACTTACTTTAAATTCCTTAATAATCTATATACTAAGTTAGTAATAAAGATAGATTATAGGAATTAGCTACTACTTCCTTTGTTAAAGAAAAAAGTTATTAAGTTCTTTATCCTAGAGGTAAAACTAGTATTTATTATAAATATAATTAGCCTAAAATACTTTAGTATAATATATATATTTTTAGTTAAAGTACTTATAATCTCTAAATATAGGTTCCTCTAAGATAAATACTACTAGTTTTCTATTAATTCTAGTATTATCTGTTCTATAGAACTAGACTTCTTAATTGTCCTTATCCTTTTTATTCTATAGTTAGTACTTAGAGTAATTATTCTTAATAAGCTAAGCCTTTTTAACTATTAGGTTATTACTAAAGTTAATATTTACTTATATAACTATTAGTTTATTTAGGTTATAATAAGTTAAGCTTTAGTTAGCTTTATAAAGCTATACTTCCCTTTTATAAAAGGCTTTTTATCTAAGGTCTAATTTATTAAAGGATTCTTTTTTTTTAAGAATAATATAAATATAATTATTCTAGTTTTTTTTTTAATATCTTTATAAAATATTAATTATATAAAGGTTTAGTTTAATCTTCTAAGATCTATAAGTTACTTAGTAGCCTTTCTCTTAAGCTTACTTAAGGGTTTAAACTTATTAAGTAATTCCTTATATTCTCCTTTAAAGCTTATTTTTTTACTAAGTACTTTAATTAATTCTTAAAGTATAAGTTCTTTAAATATAAGTCTTAGAAAAGAAAATCTAAGTTATTATAGTTACTTTTATCCTATAGCTACTATCTTAGTAGGCTTCCTAGGTTTAATACTCCTTTTTTTCTTAAAAGTATTCTTAAAGTCTTTCTTAAATATATATTATTTCTAGAAGTTCCTTTAGGCTTATATATATAGTTAAAGTTATTTTTTAATAACTTTTAAAATATTAAGTATATAAAGGTTATCTTCTTTACTTTATATGGCTTTTTTAGCTTAAATAAGCTTAGTAATTAGCTATTAGTTTTATTACTTTAGTTACTAAACTATAGTTTGTTCTAGGTAGCCTTTTTTCTAAGTTTATTAAGAGATTACTATAGTTCTATGTTTAGGCTATTATAAATACTATTCTACTTATTCTTTTTATTCTTAATAAACTAAATAGTTATTATTAAAGTAAATAATCTAGTTCTTTTATTTATAAAAAGTTTTTTTTTTTTACTATGTAAGCTTTTTTAGTACTTTTAGGTATTAGTTAGTTCTAGAGTTATTTAGGCTATTTATAGTCTTTAGCTATATAGCTAGGCTTCTTATAGTTATAGCATTTAAAGTCCTTTAGGTCTTAGTGGTTCTAGTAAGGCTTCTAGGTAATAGTACTAATATTTATAGGTCTACTATATTACCTATAAGAGGTACTCAGCTTACTATATTATTAATTATTTTACTAGTATAAGTTAAGCTATAAGTTCCTAGGTCCTTATAATATATACCTTTTACTAGTATTTAGCTAAGGGTAATATACTTCTCCTTTTTCTTTTTACTATTTATATAGCCTAGTATTAATTTTAACTATAATTTCTATATATTATAGGAAGTTATTAGGTTAATTAAGCTTAGATAGCTTGTCCTTTATGTCTTCCTTAAGTCCTTAGTAAAACATAAATATCTTAATATTATTAGTATAGTTAAGTTATACATAGATTCTTTAGAACTTTATAATATAATTAGTAGCTAATTTAGTTTACTTAAGGTTTAATAAATCTTATTTAGCTTATTGCTTTTTATCTAGATCCTAAAATAAGGATTTTAAAGTATACTTAAATCCTATAAAGCTTCTAAAGATTTACTAAGTTTCTAAGTTATAATATTCTAGTATTTTATTATCTAAGTAGTCTTCTAGGTAAGGCTTAAACTAAGAGAGGACTTGTCTTTTAAAGAAAATACTTATATAGATGATTTTCTTTGTTTTTATATAGAAGTTATTTATATAAAATGTTTAATAGGTTCTAATCTAAATCAGGAATCCTTTTAATATTCTAGAAGTCTTATTATAAGTAGTAAAAAAATTAAGTTTAAGTTTCTTTTATCTTTTTAGTAAGGTTAAAATAATATTAATAGCTTTTATAAAGTTTTAACTTTTATAATAAACGTATTAACTTTAATAGTTTTAGCTTTTAGTTTAGCTATAGCTTTATTAAATATACTTTATATTTAAGTAATATTAGTATTATTTTTTTAAATATATAATTATAGGTTAGTATAAACCTTCTTAGTAAAGCCTAGCTTATTATTAGAGTTCTTAGTATCCTTTATCTTATTATCTAGGTTCCTTAGTATAGTAAGAATCTTTCTCTTTAAACCTAGGTTAAATAATATAAAGGTATTTTTAGACAACATATTTACTATTTTAGTAAGTATTAAGGTTAACTTACTAAATAAGAGTAATTAAAGTATTATAGTTAGATATCTAATAATAGTGTTTTCTACTAATAAGTAACTAAAGTTAATACTTAGTAACAGTAAGGTAAGTCTTATTAGTAATCTTACTAGTCTATTAGTATCTAGTAATTAGTTAAGTATATCTAAGCATAGATAGCTTTATAGCTTTATAATAGAAGAATAATCTAAAAGTTACTTATAAGAAAGTAAATCACAAAGTTAATTACTAAAGAGCTATAAGAAGTCCTTAAGCTCTAGGCTTAAGTCTTATCTATATACTTGTATTTATTTATTGTGATACTGTTAGTAGTAATTAACTAAAGTAAGCCTAAGGTAAGCTACTTACTTAGTAATTACTCCTAGTAATTACCTTATCTCTTAATCACTTTCTTATTATCATATAACTTACCTATAGTTCTTCTATTCTAACTTTTACCTATAAGCGCTATGGTTATACATATATAAGTCTAACTATTTCCCTGGTCCCTCGTAGGTTCGTTCCAGGTGGTTATATTAACTAACGTTTTCTAGGTCGTAACATTAATCTTAGATTCTAGAAAACTAACTCCTAGATTCTAGATAAGATATTTTTATTAGATAATTATATTACTAATAAGATATTAAGGAAAAGATATAAACCTAAGATATTCCTACCTTTTAAAAAGAAATAACTAGAATTGTATTATTTATTAATATAATAACCTTATCTTTTTACCTTTACTTTTACTAAGTCTCTTTACTTCCTTATAACTATCTAAGAATATTACTAACATATTCTAAGTAATACTAGTATAACTAGTAGAATAACGCTTAAATAGATTATAGAAATTTATAGTACTAAGGCCTATAAATACTAAGGAGTTACTAAGATATTTAAATATATTTAATAACACTATAATACATAAGTTACTTAAGTAAAAGTAGCTTTTATAATTAAGGATTATAATATATATAAGAAAAACAAAAACAACTTATACAAACTATATAAGTAATTATAACTACTATTAATATTACTTAAAGTATAATATTTAATTTCTCTAGACTTTATAGTTAAACTACCTAAATTAAAAGAACCTCTTAGTAAAGTCTACTATAATAATATACTTATTATTATTAACTAACTAATAAAATATACTTACTTTATCTTTCACTTTAAAAAAAATTATTTTAAACAAACATAACCTATTTACTTCTAAGTTTTAGAAATCTCTAATTTTATAACTAAAGGCTAACTATAAACTATTAACTAGTTTTTACCTTTAGGCTAATAAATAAATAGAATAAATTAAGTAAATACTAAAATAATATCTATAATATTGTATTAACTATAATTAAGAAAATTAAGTTTTATTACTACTATAGCTTAATTTATATATAATCGTACTATTAAAGAAAGTACTATAAACTTCTTGTTTTATCTTAATTATAGATTTTAATTAATACCTTATAAAGAACTATAATAAGACCTATAAGTAAATAAGGCTATAATTAGCTATAATAAATTATAAGAAATCTAAAAGAATGTAGTAAAAGATTTAGAATTCTTTAAAATATGAAAAGCTATATACGCTAATACTTTAAGAATAATAAGACTATTCTTTAAAGAGAAAAATAATATATACCTATTATACTAAAATATTAAAATAAAATATTAAAATAAAGTAACTAAGTAATAAACTTAATTATAAAGAACTTAGACCTTTTAAAATTACTTAAAAAGTCTTAAATATTAACTATAAACTTAACTTACTAGAAATAACAAAAGTTTACCTAATCTTTTGTATTATATTACTAAAACTAGTACTATAAAGATTAAATACTAATAACTATATTATTATAGAATTAAGTAGGCTAAAATATAAGGTTAGGAAAATTATTAGTAAATAATATAAAGATAAAAAAAGATTATATTTTATAAAATAAAAGAACTATAAAAATAAAAATAATATATAAGAACTAGTTAAAAACTTTTAATATTACTAAGAAATAATCTAATAATATTACAAAAAGAACTTAAAGGCCTTTAATTAGTAAACTTTAAACTAACCCTTAGTAAGCTTTAATTTAAGATATTACTTATACCTTAAGAAACAAAGTTATATTTAACCTTAGCCTTTATCTTAGCTACTTCTTAATTCTTTACCTTTAACTTATCTAAAAATTATATACCTTATTAAATTAATTTAGAACTACAATCTTTTAAGAAATACTTCTATTTTTATAAATAAAAAAGATAACTTAAAGTAGTAGCTAATTAAGTCTAAAACATTTTTATCTTCTTTAACGTACTCGCATAGCGAGTCACGGATTATAGCGAGTCGCGCATAGGCTTATTGTACCTTAAAGGGCACTGTTTTAACTATTTTTAAAAAATCTAAATCCTATTTAAAATAGATATAACTTTGTATAGAGGGTTTGATAAGGGTTAAAAACTAGTAAAAAGTCTGCTAGAAATTATTATTATACTATAACCCTTAGTTCTACTTAACCTTCCTTATTAGAGTAAACGATAAGGTTTCTAAGGGTTATAGTATAATAATAATTTCTAGCAGATTTTTCACTAGTTTTTAACTCTTATTAAACCCTCTATACAAAGTTATATCTATTTTAAATAGGATTTAGATTTTTTAAAAATAGTTAAAAAAGTACCTTTTAAGGTATAATAAGCCTGTGCGCGACTTGCTATGATCTGCGACTCGCTATGCGAGTACGTTATAGCTTTTTACTTATTCTTTTTAATTTTCTATTACTTTATTAAATAATAGTTTATTATAAAATAAATATTAACTTCTTATATATAATAACTAAAAAACTTATAAGTATTTATAATATTATTTTTATTATACTAAGTATAACTAATATAAATATATTTATTATAATATAATAACTCTTTAGCTATTTATAAACTATATTAAACTTAAAATAATAAATATAAAGTATTAACGTATATATATAGTTAGTGGCCTATTATAGTAAGTAGTCTACTTTCTCTTTTCTCTTTAAACTTTAACTTTATATTAATATTCCTTTATATATAATAATAAGTTCTTCTTTAAACAAAAGTTATATTATTTTTATAATTAAAGCTATTAAAAAAGACCTAAAACTATCTATATAAAAAGTAGCTTTTATTTATAACGTCCTAAGAACAACACTTTAATATTAACGTGCTAAATAATTACTATACTATAAGACTTATATAAAATTAATAAAGATAACTAAGCTAAAAAAAATAGTGATTCTTGAATAAGTTATTAACCTAATTAATTAAGGATTTCTACTATAACTTAATAATATATAAGATATAACTAATTATCTCCTTGATAAATATAACGTGATATGTGTTAGACCCTGATAGGTAAAGAACTTTATATAACGCTAACTATAACTAAAGACGCGTTTTTAATATAAGATTAATTATTAAAAGGTATTAGCTAAGGATCCTATAATTATATAGGCCTAGTTTACCTTTGTATAAAACATAATTATAAAGTATAGAAATTATAATAATAATATCTATAATTTTAATAAGATAAGCTTCTTAATAAGAATACTATTATATATAAAGGTTATTATAACCTCTGATTGCTATGGAAGGCCTTATATAAAGTAGCCTAGTAATTACAAATAGGTTTTTGTTATTTAGGGCATATATACAGATAGCTAGGCGCTACCTCTGTATATTATTATCAAGGGCAAATATTACCTTTTCTTATAGTATACTAATAGCTAATTCCTACTCTAATAGTATATCTACTTTAGTAAAAATAAATAGACTATAAACAAGATTAGCCTAGATTAGCTATAGTATTTTAAAAAATGTATAAAGTCTTATATAAAGGGTATTAAGCGGCTCTTAATCTTTAATAGCTATAATAGCTATAAGTTTACTAAGTTTAATGATTACTATAAGGAATATAGTATTATTATTCTTTATATACCTCCTTATTTATTATATAAGCTTTAGCCTCTTAATATTAGTTATTTTAGTCTACTAAAGGCGTTATATAGCAAAGTAATTAAGAAAATAATACAAATATAGATTATATATATTACTAAAAATAACTTTTTTTTTGCCTTTAAAGTAGCCTTTTTTACTTTAATAGGTAAAGAAAATATATAAGTTAGCTTTAAAAAGGCTAGTCTTATCCCTTTTAACTTAGAAGTAGTTATTTCTTACCTGGACTTTAAGTTAAAGACGTTAATTGTTAGAATAACAGCACCAGCTGGTTGTATAATATGCACGACTTAGGGACATACATTATGGCAGAGGGTATAGACTGGATATTTAGCCCTCGGTTAACTATTAAGGGGATTAAAAGTATGTTTATACTGAACTAACTTAGGGATATATAAGATTATATATTTTGTGTATAAAAGCTAAGTCTTGTAGTTAGGAAGATAATTATGGAAAATATATCTTTGGTTTACCTTAACTTTAACCTAAGTATAATTATATAAATAGGTTCTCTTAAGAAAAGAGAATCTATTTAATACTGATTAGTAGTTACTTAGTAATTTATATAATTACTTTATGTAATCATAGATTAGTAAGAGTAAAGAGATAAGACTTAGGCTTTATAGCTAAGCTATTAGGTAGTCTTGTACTTTATGTAAGGTAAGAAATCCTTAGGGATACTTAAAGGGTTATACTAGAAAGTCTTTTATGCTAAAAAGCCTTAATTTTACCTATTATTGTTTACTAAGCTAAACTAGGTAAATAGGATAAAAATGACTTTTGCTTTATTATTATATAAAATAAATTCTTATTATTACCTATTAAGCTAAACTAAATAAGAATCTTTATTATACTATATATAAAGTATAAAGTATATACTATAGTATTAAATAAACTAATTTTAATGTTATATAATATAAAATAACTACTAAATATAATATAGCTTCTTAAAAGGATCTAGAAAATAATTATTAAAGCTAATATAATATAATTAATAGATACTTACTAATGTATAAAGAAATAAGTGTAAAGAGTAAAGTCCTATTATATATATAGAAAAAGACTATGAATCCTAGACGCTAAGGAAATCTAGTTAATATTATATAGGTATTATCTGAAGAAGAGATAACTATATATATTATATATATTAATATAGAAATACTTTATCTTAAGTAATTAAAAGAAAACCTAATAATATTATTATATAAAGATTTTAATAAATAGTTTATTTTTTAATAAAAAAAGGTCTATTATATGTTTAGGGTAGAGTTTATATAACTTATTAAGCTAAAAGGATTCTAATTACTACTAATAAGAAATATAAATTAATAGCTAGTTAAATTTATTAAAGAGATTAAAAAGAAGTTTAATAAGTAAAAAAAATAGCTTTCTACTTATATAATACTTATACTAAGTTATATAATTATAATAACTTAAATATCTATTTAAAACCTTGAATTAACTTTACCTTAAAACATAGCTAAACTAATAATAGAGCTAATTAAACCCTTGTATAATATATAAATAACTTAAATATTAATTGTATAAGAGTAGTTATAATTAGTTTTAGGAAATATGCTTCCTGGAATAAGATTTATATAAGAGGTTAAGAGTTTTTTATAAATCTAGGGTTATATAATACCTTTATATTAAAAAGATAATATCTATAACTTACTACTAAGACAAATAATCTAAAATGAATTATATAAGCTAACTATAATTTCAATCTTTTAAAAGAAATAAAGAAAGGACAGGAATTATATAAGTAAGCTATATAATATCTTATATAACAAGGCAAAAGTCTTTATTAGTTTTTGTTAACGCCTTAGGATCACTAAAGACTAATATTATATAGTATTTCCTAATATCTTAGTTAATTATATAAAAAAGTTTTATTTTTATCATATTAAACTAATAAGAAGATAAGATAAAATATATAATATATTAGAAATATACTTTAATACTAATATTAACTATATTCTCTATTAGATAGATTAAATAAGTCTATCCTTTATATAAGTTAAACAAGATAATTTAGATAAGAATCTAATAGATATATTAGAGATACTCTTAGATAAAATACTCCTTATATAATAGGTACTTAGCCTAGGTTTTTAAAGGAAGATTATGCTTTATATACAAGTTACTTAAGCGTATAGAGGTATACTAAAGCTAAAAACTACTCTAAGTAATCTTAAAGCATATTATATATATAAGTAATTCTTTTCTAGTCTAAGAGTATTACTATAAGTTGCTTTAAATAGGAAGTCTATATTATATAATATTAACTTTATAAATAGAAGGTACTTTAATAACAAGAGTTATCTATAACTATTATATAATAAACCATTAGATAACAAAGGATCTTTTTAATAACCTTAGAAAAGTTAACCTTTATTATAACCTAGGTTTAATTATATAATATCTAAGAAAAGATGTTTTATATATAAGAAGAAGAGTTATTAGTCTATGAATTATTTAGATAAAGAATATAATTATATAAAAGACTAATACTTTTAGGTATATAGTATATTTAAACAAGAACTATAAAAAGATTTTGTTTTATATCTTTTTAACTTTAAAGGAAAAAACTTAGTAGATAAATCATATAATAAAGAGGAAGAATTTATAAGAAATAAAGAAATATTAGCTTTCTTAATATCTTCTTTATTCTTCTATTATATAACAAAGGAGGATATCTTTTTATTACTAAAGACGTTAAAGGCCTATTAATTCTTATTACATAATCCTTATATCTTATTATATTAAAAAGAACTATAGAATATAAGAGTAATAAAGTTCTTTACTATAAAAAAACCTTAAGTCCTTATATACTTATAGGAGAACCTTTGTATAGTAATATCCTAGGGACCAGGATTAATAAATATATAATTTAAAGTAAGTGACTTAATTATATTAGTTAGTACTATAAAAATAGAGAATTAGCTTAGAAAAGTTATATATTATATCCTTAATGCTTCTATTCTGTTTCTGTTTTTATTATATAATGTAAATAGGTTAGGTATATATTTTAATAACGTTAATAATATAATTATATAGTAGAATAGAAAACTTATCCTAGTTATACAGAAATAAAGTTACTTATTCTTTAACCTTAGTTATATAAAGGCTAGTATGTTTTTTATAGAAGAATAACTTTAAAGGCTTTATAGATAATTTAAATATCCTTATATAGACTATTTTTATTATCTCTTAAAGAAGGCTAAGTATTATAATATTAATATTAATATTCTAGAAAAGGTCTAGAAGTTTTATTATTATTGTTAATTATATGATTTAGTACTAAAGAGGTTTAAGTTTACACTTAAAAACGAAAGCTACTTTAACTATAAGATAGTTATAGATATTATATAACTAAGAGACAAGAACACCTTATATGTTATTAATATAAAGATAAGCTTCTAAGAAGTTATTTTCTTAAAGTCTTTATTTATATAAGATATATAAAATGCACTTTGTAAGTACTAGATTAGTATATACGTTGGTTTACCAGACTATATTATATATAACCTAGGTATAAACTTTATATTAGTAGAATTTAGGAACTATACTGATATTATAAGTATATTGTGTAAAGAAATGCTAGTAGAAGCTTATTAAGTAGTAGGTAAGATAGAAAGAGCTTATGCTCCTTTAAGGTATATATATAATATCTTATATACTAAGCTTAGGTATAACATAAACAAGGAAACTATCCTCTAGATAGCTATGAAGGCATTAAACGATATAACTAGTCTGTATAGCATTATACTTATACTACTTGTCTTTAGGATATATCTAAGGATTAATAAGGACTTATTTTTATTACTTGAAATTACTTAAAGGGTAGAAGTAATCTAGAAGGTAATAAAAATACTTTAAAGTATTTATATAGAAGTAGATATTAATTATACTATTAATACTAGAAATAGCCTTAACCTCTAGAGTATATTATTATTACTAATCTAAAGTAAGGTTCTAGTATAAAAAAAAAACAAGAAATAGACTAGACTGTATAAAGTTTAGGCTATAAAAGGCTATATAGTAATAGTTAAGATGGTTAATAGTTCTATATAGTTTTATACAATATATATTAAACTATATTATTAAGATATAGTATAGTTAGATTTAGATATTATATAACTTGTTCTTTAAAAATAGCTAAATAAAAGAGAAAGACTAAAGAAAGGCTAAAAAAGGGCTATATAATAATTACTATATACTAATTAGGTATTTCTATCTTAGAAAGAAAAAGATTATAAGAAGTTAATAGAAAAGTTATAGCTTAATAATATAATTATAATACTAGGTGTTTTATATAAAGAGTTAAACTAAACAGAGATAAATAACCTTATTAACTAAAAAGTATTTATTTTTATACTATATAATCTAAAAGAGTATAATTACTTTTATATTTATAAGATATAAATAGTATAAGAGATTAAGAACTTGTTATCTAAGCTATATAAGAAGTTAAGACTTGTTATATAAGGGTATAAGGACTAAGAGAAAGAAGAACTCTTAACTTAGGCATTTATTATTTAATAGATAAGTTAAAGGCTTATACTTATAATTAGATTTACTTTTGTGTAAGACTATAAATGTAAAAAAGAACTTAGAGATATAACCTAGGTATATATATAATTAGATAATTATTTAACTAGGATAATTATTACATAACTACCTAAGGAGTTAAAAGATAAATACCTTAAGAATATACTTCTTTATATCTTAAAACTACTATATAGCTTAGTAAAGTTAAGCTTATACTAGTATAAAACTTATTCTAAGTATTATAAGAAAGATTTAAAGATAATAGAGTTAATATATAATTTATGCTTATTATATATAATAAAAGAACTAGATACTTTTAGGATTATAGTTATATAGATAAATAATATACTTAGCTTTATTATACCTGTTTTCTCCTAGAGAAAAGAAGAAGAGCTAAGAAGAAAAGGACTTTATATAAAACTAAAGATTACTTTATTACTTAATAGTGAAATTAACTTTAATAAGAGAAGGATTTAATTATATAATAACTATATTACTTTTACTTAAAAAGGCTAAGTAAAGTACCTGAAACTTATTGATTTTAATATGTATAATGTATATTAGTAGTATGTTTTTTAAAGAGTAAAAGAAGTATATTTTATATCTATTTGTTAACTAACGTATATACATAGTGAGTCGCTTATCATAGTAAGTCGCCTACTTCCACCTACCCTCTAGCCATTTATGTAAGTTAATCAAGTAGTATTATATGAAATTAATTAAAACTACTTATTATCCTCTTCTTTAAAAGTCTCTTATACTACTTAACGTATTTATACATTATATCTAGTCTTTCTATAATTACTATATCACTAACTACGCAATTTACCCCCCTCTATATAAGCCCCCTCCTAACGCATATTTTTGCCTCTAGCATTAATAACCCTCTTTTCTACTTAAATTACCTTAGCTTTAGCTATATTAAATAACCCTCTAAAATATAGTTAGGTTTTTTTAGCCCTTTAGCGTTTACTTAATACCTTATTTATGTTATGGTCAGATATTTGACAGTAGTGTTTTCTGCTAATAGGTAGCTAAGGTCAATACTCAGTAACAGTAAGGTAAGTCTTATTAGTAATCTTGCTAGTCTGTTGGTGTCTAGTAATCAGTCAGGCACGTCTAGGCATAGATAGCTTTATAGCTTCATAACAAAAGGATAATCTAAGAGTTACTTATAAGAGAGTGAATCACAAAGTTACTTACTGAAGAGCTATAGAAGGTATCTAGTCTAGTTGGAATAATTGTCCTTATATCCTATTATTGCCTTATTAGGACTGATCTCTTAAAGTCAGTCCTTGATAAGGACCAATCCTTAGTATATTAGTCCTAGGTCATGGACCGCTTATCTGTTGTCAGTCCTTCTTATCTTCACATAACCTTTCTTAGTTCTTCTATTCCAAGAGGGGATTAACGTGTTCCCATGCCATCCCGCATATAACCTTGTCTTATAACCGCTAGGCGCCTGTGGGGCAACCCTGGTTATGTTATACTTATTAGGTTGTAACATCAGGTCTCCCCTCTAAAGGTCTTGCCCTTAAGACCTCATAAGTAGGTCATCCCTTTTAGGTTAAGGAGTTATCAAACTTGCTTCCTTATTTATTCATAATGCTGACACTATGTCAAGTTACATAAAAAAATCAAAACCAAAAGCAAAATCTCAGAAAACAAAGATAAAAGATCATAAGCGCCTTGCGCTTCTGGAGTTTATTGAAGCTCATTCTATTGTCGCCAATATACCTTGCACTCGTTGTTTTCGTGCAAAGACCGCTTATCGTTTCAGCAAAGGCTCTTCTCACTATCAAAGCTATATTGAGGCTAAGAAGCCTTATGATGGTGTTTTGGTAGCTTCCACTCATGAGTGTCCCTTGATTAGGTACAGTCTTTTCTATCTAACCTTTGTTTGTAGTACAAAAATTAAATACTCAGCAAAAGGAGTAAGATAAGAAAAAAGAGGCAGCAGGTGAGGAGCTTTTAAGGCTTCACAAGGAGCTCACTCAATTGCAGTCTTTGATGGCTACTACAGCCAGCCACTTATCTAGGATTCGAAAAACTCAAAAACTTATTCACAAGCATCAAGCCAAAACTTTTCGTCATAGTATACAAGAAATCGATAAGTCCAATGCCCTAGAGTCGGCATTAGATGCTCATGAACGAGGAATAGTAGAGGAGTTGCAGTTCATGCAGGTACCTAATAACATGGACTGGTCCTTGTACGGGCTTAGTGATGAGTTCTCAGACTTGGGGCCGTTGGTGCAGGCGTCTGGTTCCAAAGTGTCCACAAGTCGTAATAGTCCTGGAGCAGCTATTAGGAGTGCTGGAGGTTCTTAATTGGTTCCCATGAGTTGTCCTCATATCCATACCCTTTCCATTTAATAAGATATTATACTTCTCCATTTTCCTCTCGTTCATCAATAATTCGTTCGACTTTATATTCTGGTTCATTTAATTCTACAATAATGCAGTCGTTAGTATTTAATCCTCGCAGTACTAGTTCAAGCAATGCAATATAAAAAACTGGATAGATCTTCATTATGTCTGGTAAGTCAAGTTTAAAGTTAACATCCAAGATTTTCTGAATAATTTTGAAAGGTCTAAGTTTTTTGTAGTCCAATTTATCACTTAGTTATTTTGTTTTAATGTTATGTCATAGAAGATACGCGCTATCTCCCTCTTCAAAAGTTAGTCCCTTAACCCTTGATATGTTAACGTATTTCTTTATTCGTGTCCTGACGAATTTGAGGTCTTTAGTAGCGTTTTCTTAGATTTCTCGTAATTTATTGTAATCTACTATAGCCTTCAGTACTTGTGGTCCTTGTCAAGGTTCTTTATATGCCATAGACTTAAATCTATAATTCAGGTAGAATGGGGAGTTTAAGGTACTTTCTCTTATAGCATTGTTGTAGGCAAATTAGGCCATTAGCAGCAGTAGTACCTAATTATCTTAGTTATAGTTAACATAATATTGTAGATACTGTTCCAGTATCTAGTTAATTTGTTCAGTTTATCCATCAGTTTGTAGGTGAAAAGCGGTTAATAGCTTATAATTAGCTCCTAGTTATGAAATCAGGGATTTTTAAAACTTAGATGTGAATAGTTTGTCTTTATTAGATACGATTTCCTTAGGCAATCCGTGGTTACTAACAATATATTTCAAAAACGCGTACGCTAGGTCTTCTACTGTACTTGATTCTAAGTATAGGATAAAGTATGTGTATTTTATAAGTTAGTCAATAATAACTAATATACTATCATAGTAGGTTTTTATGAGTAGTTCTTTTGACTTCAGGAGTTTAACTATAAAGTCTAGAGAGATTAAATACCATGCTTCAGGTAGCACTGGTAGTGGTTGTAATTGTCCATATGGTTTATATGGACTATTCTTGCTTTTCTTGTATATATTGTAATCCTTAATTACTAAAGCCACTTCTGCTTAAGTGACTCATACGTCATAATGTTGTTGAATTTATTTAAATGTCTTAGTAACTCCTTAGTGTCTATAGGCCCTAGCACTATGAATTTCCATGATCTATTCAGGTGTCATTTTGCCAGTCGCACTGGTATTAACACAGGTGCTGATCATAATGAGTTTCTGTGCTAGAATAAGGTTACTGTTATTATCCTTTTTAAGGATGACTTAAGTTTCTTCTGGTACCAGGGTTTTATGGTCTAGTCTTTGGCTTAGGGCATCAGCTCTCTCGTTTTTAGATCCTTTGACGTAAATAATCCTGAAGTTAAATTCTAACAGGAATTCAGACCATCTGATTTGTTGTTTGTTAAAGACTTTAGAGGTAGTGAAGTAAGTAAGGTTCTTATGGTCAGTGTAGACCTTAACTTTATATTTAGTTCTGGATAACTAAGGTTTCTATTCTTAGAAAGCTTTGATAATTACTATGAGTTCCTTGTTATGGATTTAGTAATTGAGCTTGGTTCTGCTAAGCTTTTAAGAGAAGAAAGCGCAAAAGTGTAGTTTTCCTTTGTTGTTGCGTTAGCCAAGTTGTCCACTAATGGCATAATCTGAAGCATCAGTTTCTAGTTTGAAAGGTCTTCTTGGGTCTAGAATAATCAGAACTGGTTTAGAATAAACTTATTACTTAACTTCTTTAAAGGCTTTTTCTTATTCTTTGGTCCATTTAAAGGGTACGTCTTTTCTAGTAAGCTTAATAAGGGGGTTAATTTTACCAGAATATCCTTTAAGGAATTATTAATAAAAGTTAATAAATCCTAAAAAGGATTAAATATCCTTGACATTTTGAGGTTAAGGCCAGTCCTTAACGGCTACAATTTTCCCATTTTCCATTTAGATTTCTCCTAGTGTGATAGTGAATCCTAAGAAGTCAACTTATTAACTGTAGAATATGCTCTTTTTAGGTTTAACTAGTAATTTGGCTTCTTGTAGTCATTAAAGTATGGTGTGAACGTGTTCCTCGTGTTCCTTGAGGGTACAAGAATAGATGAGTATATCGTCTAGGTAGACAACAACAAACACATCTAGAAACTCCCTCAGGACATGGTTGATTATTGTCTGGAAGGTGGCAGGTACATTGGTAAGTCTGAAAGGCATGACTAGGTACTCAAAGTTACCTTTCCTAGTGCAGAAACACGTCTTCCATTCCTCGCCTTCCTTCATCCTGATCAGGTTATAGGCTCCTTTAAGGTCAATAGCTGTGAACCATTTTGCATAATATAGCTGGTCTTATAATTCTAAGATAAGAGGTAATAGGTAGTAGTTCTTAATTATAATGTTATTAAGTTATCAGTAATCTACGCAAAGTCATAGTTTACCATTCTTTTTTAGTACAAATAATATTGGATATTTTGTAGGGGATATTAATGGTCGGATATAACCTTTGCATAAGTTTTCTTTGAGGTATTTGTTAAGTGCCTTGCGTTCTATTTCATTAAGTCCATAGATTTTATGAAACTTTGGGTATGCTCCTTCTTTAAGCGGGATCTCGTGATCATACAAGCTATGTTCAGGCAAGCTGGTCTCTAATTCTTTAGCAAAGAGTTTGGTGTACTTGTAGTATTGTTCTGGGATTAGAGAAAGGCGTTCCTCTTCTTATTAATCGTTAATAAATTATTCAAATTGTTTGTCCTTTGTAGGCTTAATTCTTTTAACATATATAACATATCTGTGTTATTTTGATTTACTTAGGGGTTGTGGCTTGTAATGCTGCCTTGTAGTCAAATCTCTTTATTAGAGTTAGCCTGTTCTCTAATCTATGCTTGGGTTGTGTTGTTATAACCATGGGATTCCAAGGATGACATCCATGTCTCCTATTTGTACTATGTCAAAGATCAGATGTTCTTGATAGTCATGGGTAACCATAGAGAGTTGTGTGGTTTCTCTGTTAATAGTGCCTTTACCGTACTCAACTGTTTCTTTTTTTACGTTTTGTAGGGTGTAGGGATTCTCCTTGAATCTCCATGTGATTCCTTGTTAATTCACTAGTCGTAGTGACATCAGGTTTGCTTGTGCTCCACTGTTAATCACAACTTAAGTGGGCTATCCTTTAATATAGACGCTCAGAACAAGGTATAAGGCGTCTGTCGTTGTGGCTAAACATAGGGACTTCCTTAGTGTCACCACTTACTGTCCTGGTATAGTTGGCGTCCCTAGTTTTTTAAGTAGTGTTAGTAGTTTGATTTTCCCTTTATGTTTACTAGTTTTACTTCGGAGAGGGTTTGTTCCCTAGTTTAGGTTCTCTAAGCCTTTGCTTTTCCCACGTAATACATTATACATTCGTCATACATGCATTTAGACCAGTGTTTAGTTAGTCTATTGTAGTATAGAACTGGGTATTCTGGACTAGGCTACATATATAACTAGCTTGCTTTGAATTCCTTGACTATTCATGTGTTGAGTTAGTGATAGAGGTAGATCATAGGGATCAGTTGCTGCTTTCTTCGCTGGGAAAAGAAGTCGTTAAGTTCCTTGTCCTGGAGGTAGAACTGGCATTTATCGTAGATATAATTGGCCTAGAATACTTCGGTATGGTGTGCGTGTTTTTGGTCAAGGTACTTATGGTCTCTAAATACAGGTTCCTCTAGGACAAATACTACTGGTTTTCCGTCGATTCCAGTATCATCTATTCTATAAAACCAGACTTCTTAATTATCCTTATCCTTTTCGTACTATGGTCAGTACTCAGGGTAGTTATTCTTGGTGAGCCAAGCCTTTTTGACCATCAGGTTGTTACTAAAGTTAACACTTACTTGTACGGCTATTGGTTCGTCCAGGTCATAACAAGTTAGGCTTTGGTTAGCCTTGTAGAGCTATGCTTCTCTTTCATGGAAGGCTTCTCGTCCAGGGTCTAATTTGTCAGAGGATTCTTCTTCTTCTAAGAATAGTATAAATATAATTATCCTGGTTTTCTTCTTAATATCCTGGTAAGATGTTGATTACATAGAAGTTTAGCTTAATCTTCTGAGATCCCTGAGTTACTTAGTAGCCTTTCTCTTAAGCTTACTCAAGGGTTCGAACTCATCAAGCAATTCCTTGTGTTCTTCTTCAGAGCTTATTTTCTTACTAAGTACTTTAATCAACTCCTAGGGTGTGGGTTCTCTGAACCTGAGTCTTAGAGGGGGAAATCTAGGTTATTATAGTTACTTCTATCCCACAGCTACTATCTTAGTAGGCTTCCCAGGTTTAATGCTCCTTTTCTCCTTAAAAGCATTCTCAAAGTCCTCCTCAAGTGCCCATTATTTCTGGAAGTTCCCTTAGGCTTGTATACGTAGTTAAAGTCGTTCCTCAATAACTTTCAATATATTAGGCATACAAGGGTTATCTTTCTTGCTTTATACAGCTTCTTTGGCTTAGATGAGCTTGGTGATTAGCTATTGGTTTTGTTGCTCTAGTTATTGAACTGTGGTTTGTTCTAGGTGGCCTCCTTTCTAGGTTTGTTAGGAGATTGCTATAGTTCTATGTTTGGGCTGTTGTAGGTACCATCCCGCTTGTTCTTTTTGTTCTTAATGAACCAAGCAGTTGTTATTAAAGCAGGCAATTTAGTTTCTTTGTTTGTGGGGAATTTCCTTTTTTGTTATATTGGCTTTCTTAGTGTCTTTAGGTATAGGTTGGTTTTGAAGTCGTTTAGGTTACTTGTAGTCTCTGGCTATGTGGCTGGGCTTCTTGCAGTTGTAGCATTTGAAGTCCTTTGGATCCTGGTGGTTCTAGTGAGGCTTCCTGGTTGTAGCATTAACGTCTATGGGTCCGCTGTGTTGCCTATAAGAGGTGCTCGGCTTACTGTGCTGTTGGTTGTTCTGCTAGTATGAGTTGGGCTGTGAGTTCTTAGGTCCTTGTAGCACATACTTTCTGCTGGTATTTGGCTGAGGGCGGCGTGTTTCTCCTTTTTCTTTCTGCTGTTTGTATAGTCTGGTATTGATTCTGACTGCGATTTCTATGTATTGCAGGAAGTCGTTTGGTCGGTCAAGCTTAGATAGCTCATCTTTTACTTCTTTCTTAAGTCTTTGGTAGAACATGAAGATCTTAGTGTCGTCAGTATAATCAAGTCATGCGCAGATTCTTCAGAACTCTGCAATGTAGTTGGTAGTTGACTTGGTTTGTTTGAGATTTGCTAAGTCTTGTTCAGCTTGTCGTTTCTTATTTAGGTCCTAGAATAATGATTTCAAGGCGTACTTGAATCCTGCAAAGCTTCCAAAGATTTGCTGGGTTTCCAGGTTGTAGTGTTCTAGCGTCTCGTTATCTAAGTAGTCTTCTAGGTAGGGCTTGAACCAAGAAAGGACTTGTCCTCTGAAGAAGGTGCCTGCATGGATGATTCTCTTTGTTTCTGTACAGAAGTTGCCAGAGTGGAACGTCTGGTAGGTCTTGACCTGTATCAAGAATCCTTTAAGCGTTCTAGGGGTCCTGTTATAGGTGGTGGGGGAGTTGAGCTTGAGTTTCTCCTGTCCATCTACTAGGGTCAAGATGATGTTAGCAGTAGCTCAAAGAGTGTAAACTTCTTTCCTGAGGTTATTGGTTTGCTGGACTTTAGCCTAAAGTTGGTCAAGGAGTGCTGCGTTATTGTTAAACATTTGTTGCATATCTGCGATGTCCTTGTGGGCTTTCTTGAGTTGTTTGGCCATTTCAGTACTGTCATCCTTGTCACTAGAGGACTTGGTGCCCTTCATTTCCTGGTCCAAGCTTATGGGTTTGGGGGGTGCAACTGCCTTTCTCTTGGATCTGCTGGAAGATGAAGTTGGGGTGGCTTTGGAGGACATCGTTACTGTTTGGTGAGTATTAAGGTCAACTTACTAAACAGGAGCAAGTAAAGTGTTATAGTTAGATATCTAATAGTGGTGTTTTCTGTTAATAGGTAGCTAAGGTTAATACTTGGTAATAGTAAGGTAAGTCTTGTTGGTAATCTTGCTGGTCTGTTAATGTCTGGTGATTAGTCAGGTACGTCTAGGCGTAGATAGCTTTATAGCTTTATAACAGAAGGATAATCTAAGAGTCACTTATGAGAGAGTGAATCATAAAGTTACTTACTGAAGAGCTATGGAAGGTATCTAGTTTAGTTGGAATGATTGTCCTTATATCCTATTGTTGTCTTATTAGGACTGATCTCCTGAAGTTGGTCCTTGATGAGGACTGATCCTTGGTATGTTGGTCCTGGGTCATGGACTGCTTATCTGTTGTTGGTTCTTCTTATCTTCACGTAACTTTCCTTAGTTCTTCCATTCCAAGAAGAGATTAACGTGTTCCTGTGCCATCCCGCATATAACCTTGTCTCATAACCGCTAGGCGCCCATAAAGCGACCCTGGTTATGTTATGCTTGTTGGGTCATAACAATTTATTATATAAAGCTTATAGTTCTTAGCCTTAAGAAAAGCTAATTAATATATTAACTTAGTAATACCTTTAGCTTATAAATTAACTACTTTATATAAGTATATTAATAAACTATGTTAATAACTATAAATCCTTTTCTTAAGTAATATAAAGCTTTATATAGTATTATATATTATAGTTAGTGTCTTTAGGTCTTAAGAGCCTTAGCTACTTAAGTATAAGTTAAATAGTATTAGCGTTTTTAGCTTAAAATCTAAGTAAAAAATAACTACTTTTAGGTTAAAAGGTATAAAGCTAGCTTATCTAAAATTAGCTTATATATTTTTTTTACTTATTAAAGTAAAAAAGGCTACTTTAAAAGTAAAAAAAAAGCTATGTTTAGTAATATATATAATTTATATTTATATTATTTTTTTAATTTTTTTGCTATATAATACTTTTAATAAACTAAAATAGCTAATATTAAGAGGCTAAAGCTTATATAATAAATAAGAAAATATATAAAAAGTAATAATACTATATTTTTTATAGTAATTATTAAACTTAGTAAACTTATAACTATTATAGCTATTAAGGATTAAAAGCTACTTAATACTTTTTATATAAGACTTTATACACTTTTCAAAATATTATAGTTAATTTAAGCTAATTTTATTTATAGTTTATTTATTTTTATTAAAGTAAATATATTATTAAGGTAAGAATTAGCTATTAGTATACTAAGAGAAAAAGTAATATTTATTTTTAATAATAATATATAGAGGTAATACTTAGTTATCTATATATATGCCCTAAATAATAGAAACCTATTTGTAATTACTAAGCTACTTTATACAAGGCCTTCTCTTATAGTTAAAAGTTATAATAACTTTTATATATAACAGCATTTTTATTAAAAAGCCTATTTTATTAAAATTATAAATATTATTATTATAAATTTTATATTTTATAACTATATTTTATATAAAGGTAAACTAGGCCTATATAATTACAGGATCCTTAGCTAATACCCTCTAATAGTTAATTTTACATTAAAAACACGTCTTTGGTTATAGTTAATATTATACAAAGTTCTCTGCCTATCAGGGTTTAACACATATCACATCACATTTATTAAAAAGATAATTAGCTATATCTTATACGTCATCAAGTCACAGTAGAAATCCTTAATCAATTAAGTCAATAACTCATTCAAGAATCACTATTTCTTCTAGCTTAATCATCTTCATTGATTTCAATCATATTTCCTGTAACAGCACAACTCCCCTAGCCCGATGGTTGTACGTCACGAGGGCATATAAGCAGTGTTGACAGCAGGGCTTGCACGCGTGCAAGCACTGACGGATCTTTTGGGTCAATTGGGTCAATTGGTTAGGCCGTAGAGTCAAAGGGTCCTTGCGACCGACGTCACTGTCAGCGTCTGTTACATTTCCTATCATAGTAGTCATCCAACACGTCAATCACAAAGTATTGTTCTTGGGACATTATAGATAAAAGCAGCCTTCCATACAGATAATTTTAGGTCTTTTTTAATAGCTTAGAGTGCAAGGAGAATGCGGCTTTCATTTGAAGTAAAACTCATTGTCGTACATGGAATAAAGCTAAGAGGAAGAGGAAAGGTGTAGAAGGAAAGAGAAGTAAACGACTTACTATAATAAGCGACTTACTATACATATACGTTAGAGGTATTATATAACTTGTTAATTATAGCTTAAACTAAGAAGCTTAATAAGAAGGATATTAAAGCTTTAAATATATAACTTTAGTAGTAAATTAATAACTTTATATAAGGTCTTATATATATCCTTTTTAATCTTTATTATATAAAGATATATATCTTTATAGATAGATTATTTATAAATAACTTAGATTTATTATTATAACTTAAATTTATTATTATATTAGCTAAAAAAATAGCTTATATAATAATAGACTTTTAAATTAAAGGAAATATTATATACTGGAGTTTAATAAAGTGTAAGAGAGTTATATAAAGTATACTTATAAGTAAGTTATATAAGATAACTATAGGATTTAATAGTAGGATATTTCTTAGTATAATACTTATTAAGATTTTTTGTATATTATAACTTTTAAGGATTTTAGTTATTATCTGTTTAGACTTATAATTTCTATATAAGTGCCTTATATAACTAGGTATAATAGATAAAAAGAGGCTTATAATTAATATTATAAGTCTATGTAAGTTATATAAAAAGAAAAAGATCTTAGAAGTAAGATAAATTAATAGGAAAAATAACCTTATTAATGCTTTTACTAAGAAATCACTAAACTTAGTATTTAAATAATTAATTATAATAAATATATTAAGGATTTAAATTAACGTATATATTAAAAGATTAGAAGAAAATGCTTAATAATTAATTTATATAATTTTATTATTATATGTTATTAATTATCTAAAAACAAAGTATAACTTTAAGAAGGTATTTAATATACTTAACTACTACTAATTCTAATATTAATATTAGATTATACTTTTATTATATTTATAATTTTCTTAAATTACTATATTATGTAATCTATTTAATTATTATATAAGATTTTAGGAAAGAGAAGTTGTGTAATTACTTTTTGTTAATAACTATAGGGCTAGTAGAAGTGCTAAAAAAGCAACTACCTTTGCTAATGTTCTTGCTAAGCTTGCTGCTAGGTGTATAAGGCTTATAAGTATTAGTGATGTTAAGAGCCTTGTAGTTACTAGGGCTATTGTTGTTATTATTGTTATTATTATTGCCTGGGTTGTTAGACAAATTAATATCTTGATTATGGTGGGTGTAGTGAGTGCTGTGTAACTGCTAGATGTACTTAGCATAAGCGTTACCTTGAAAAGTAGGAATGCGAGTGTACTGGTGAAAGCGTAAGGAGTTAGTAGTTGTGTATTTATTGTTATAGGTAATAGCTATATAACTATAAGACTGAATTAAGACTGTAAGGAAGTAGCCTTAGTAGTAGATAATATTGGTAATAAACTGCTAGACAGAAGTGTTGCTAGTGATGTAGATCTTGATATTGTGTAACAGTATATTAATAATAAGACGCTTCTTATCCTATAGTTAAGGTTAATATATAAAGATAAAGTAAAAACAAAAGTAATATACGTTAATAGCTAAAGCTAATAGAAGAGCATAATTGTTAGCGTTATTAGTTAGAAGATAAAGCTAATGATTACTAGATATATTAGTATATATACTAATATTACTAAAGATCAAACTACTAGAAGTAGTAAGAGATATAATAGATTAATTGTATAAGGTACTATTAATGAATTAGTAAAAGGAAATATATAAGAGGAAATCTTATATATAAGTAGTTATTATTAAAGTTAATTAAGAAAAAAGGGAAAATTATTATTAATTAATTATATAAGAAAATTATATATATAAAGGGTAAAGAAGAAAAGAAAAGAGGAAAAGAAAAATAAGTAAGAAGAGTTTTAAATACCTAAGGTTATTATATAAAGAAAGGAAAGTATATTAATAGTAGGAGTAAAAGTGAAGTTAATAAGGAAGAAAGGAACTTTACTAATACGTGATTTATCTGTTTAATTAGATAAAAAGAGAATAGATAGTTGTTTAAAGTTTTAATATTAGTGATTTATTATATAACGTAAATAGCTTAACTTATAGGGTTATATAATAAGGTTATTAATATTATAATTAGTATAACCTAATTAGATACTATAAAGAGTTATATAGTTATAAAAGAAAAAGTTATAAGTATTAAAATAATAGTACTAGCTGGTTATATAACATATATAACTTAGGAATATATATTATAGCAGAGGGTATAGACTGGATATTTAGCCCTTAGTTAACTATTAAGGGGATTAAAAGTATGTTTATACTAAACTGATTTAGGGACGTATAAGATCATATATTTTATGTATAAAAGCTAAGTCTTATAGTTAGGAAGATAATTACAGAAAATACATCTTTGGTTCACCTTAACTTTAACCTAAGTATGATCATACAAACGGGTTCTCTTAGGAAGAGAGAATCTATTTAACATTAATACTATTTAACTTATACCTAAGCAACTAAAACTCCTAGGACCTAAAGATACTAACTATAGTATATAATACTATATAAAGCTTTATATTACTTAAAAAAAAGATTACTAGTTATTAATATAGCTTATTAACCTATTTATATAAAGTAGTTAACTTATAAGCTAAAGGTATTAGTAAGTTAGTATATAAACTAGCTCTTATTAAAGCTAAGTATTATAAGCTTTATATAACAAATAAGATACTAAGTAAGTATTAAAGGGCTAAAAAAACCTAACTATGTCTTAGAGGGTCTCTTAATACAGCTAAAGTAGAGGTAATCTGGGTAGAGAAGGGGGTAGTTAATATTAGAGGCAAAAATATATATTAGGAAGGGGCTTATATAGAGGGGGGTAAATTGCGTAGTTAGTAATGTAGTAATTATAGAAAGACTAGATATAACGTATAAATATGTTAGGTAGTATAAGAGACCTTTAAAGAAGAGGATAATAAGTAGTTTTAATTGATTTTATATAATGCTGCTTAATTAACTTATATAAATAGCTAGAGGGTAAGTAGAGGTAGGCTACTTGCTATAATAAGCTACTTGCTATATATATACGTTATATTAACTTTATAGTATTTAATTATTTAAAAAAAAATAACATTTATAGGTTTTTTAAGAAATTTTAGAATTTACTTTTAATTTATTTATATAACTAAATATAATATTAATATTATTAAAAGAAATAACTATAATTAATATTCCTTAACCTAAAAAAAGTAATATACTTATAATAGTTTTAAAGATAAGACCTTTAAAAAAAGACCTAGTATTATAACTTAAATCTAGTTAGTAACTAGTATAGCTTAAAGTAAACCCTTAGAATAGTTAATAAGATAGCTATACGTTTAAGTATATAAGCTAATAGTATAAACTAAGCTTAGAACAAAAGAACTAAGAAAGGTAATATAATAGATTAGTTAAGTTATTAATAATCTGAAGTAATCTTTTAATAAAAATTATTAACTAATAAAACTAATCCTTTATTTAAGATTATAAGTAATAAAAATAATCTAAAAAAAAAGTTAAGTTATAAAGATATTTATTCTAAAAAAAATAAAACCCTTTTATAGCTCTTTAGTAATTAACTTTATAATTTACTTTCTTATAAATAACTCTTAGATTATCCTTCTGTTATAAAGCTATAAGCTACCTACGCCTAGACGTACCTAACTAATCACTAGATACTAACAGACTAGCAAGATTACTAATAAGATGTACCTTACTGTTACCGAGTATTAACCTCAGCTGCCTATTAGCAGAAAACACTACTGTCGGATATCTGACCGTAACACCTTGTTAGTAGCCAGCCGGCTGGCTGCTGCTGCCACTGTATGGGTAACCATAATACGCTTTATTGACGTCGTCTAGACAAGTGGCTGGCCAGCTGCTTGGGCTAGCTGCTCTGCGTTATAGACGTAGTCGTCTGTTGCTTCAGAAAGCCACTGCTTGAAGGGCTTATTGACGGCAGTATCGAGAGGTTGAAGAAGGGAGGTTGTGCCGGGCGGAATAAGGCTGGGCGTGATGTGGTTAGTGTGATGTCGAGATAGGATAGATGGGGTCTTGTGGAAGGTAGTAACGTCCCTAACTAATAGATACTCTTGCCTAGCTGTTAAAGGGAGGAATTCTTTAGTTATCTACTTATCAAGCAGATACTCGTTGTTATAGGTAGTATCGTTGAATTCAAGAGTTATCTGGCTGCTATACTTGTTGCCTTTGTTGCCATCAATCTGACCGCCTTGACTGCTGGGCTTGCCGTGAAAGATAAGCTTAGGCAGGATACGTTGGACTCCGTTAGCGAAGATGTAGAGGATAAGGGTGGCCTGGCGCTTGCTCTAGCCGCTGCGATCAGTCTTGCTAGCAACGGTACAGGCGCCCTTGTTAGCCCACGTTGACCTATCGAGATACTCGAAGGGTATAGGGGTTTCGTTAAAGTTGATAATACGATGGGTTGGAAATCGAAGGCCGGATAGGTCTAGGGGCAGCTGGGCTAGTGCTGGCTGACTAACTCGTCGGTTGAAGTGAAGAAACTGGGTAACAATAATAAGATAGTCAGCGGGCAGCTTTGAGGCCTGCTTTGTAAGCCGACAATAAGAAATATTCCAGCGGCTGCGGAAACCGCTGAACCAACCAATAGAGAAGCAGAAGGTGGATAGGCCAAGGTATCTGCTGGCAAAAAGGGCTCTTGCTGTACGTCTGAACTAGCTAGTAGTAACAACCCTAGATTCGTTACGTTGCTAGCGAAATTGGGTATAGGGGTCAGCCTCTAGATCGGGCCAGCTGGGCTGGCTGCTGTTGCTGCTAGCAGCTGGGTTATTGACAATAGTATCTCGTCGCTGGTACCAGCCTTAAATTGTCGTACAAGGGATCTTTAAATAACTAGCTGCCTCGTCAAAGGTTAGGCGGCGTAGGCCGTTGGCAAGGTCAAGAGGGGTATCGCCAGTGCGTTAACGAGTAACAGGCCAGGGCTCAATTGGGTATCGGTGGTGCTCAAGGTACATCAATACAGCAACTTGCTTGCGTTGGCGATAGGATCGCTGTGACCTCTGAGCTGCTGTTGCTGTAGCGTAACTTCGCTTAGTAATTGGGGTAGCCGTCTTGCCGCGAGGCTTCTTTTGCGGCGGCGTAACTGGCAAGGTATTGCGATCGATATCGCCCAGCGGCTGGCGGTTAGGCATCGTCAAAGTAGGTAGGTTATTGCGATAGTTGAAGTGGGTGTATCCTAGAGGTTGTGGTGGCTATGGAGGTTGCAAGGCAACAACGATGATGCTGGCTGGCGTTGGCTGACCGCCTTCGATAATAGGCCTAGTCAGTGACTGGGCTGCTAGCTAATTTGGGCTAGCGTGGGAAAAAGTGGAAAACGAGTTGACCGAGTCGATACGGTATGTCCATAAATGGTAACAAGGAGAAAATTATGTATGACCCTTGCCACAAGGAGTCTGGGGACGGTTTCAGACGAACAAAGGCCTGAGAGGCTTCTCAAAAAGAGTGTATGTGGGTTGCTTTGCTTGTAATCTTACTCGACGACCGACTCCGTGTCCTACGGAGGAAGCCCAAGCGAGATGGGGTGGGATACGTAGTGGGAGTGTGTGAGAATCCCGAGAACTAAGGAAGCCTTGTATCCAGTGCACACCTACTTGGTAAATACACTGTCACTGACAAAAGAAACAATAGCGAATTCCCAAAACTTTGTTCTGTTCACCGGAGGTTCGGCTGTACCTCATCAAACACGTGCACAGGTAATGCACGTACATTGTAGCACGTGATGGACCGCCTCCAGGCTTGTCCTTTTGCCTTTAACTAGCAAACCTCCATCCTTCTTCACTTTCTCAAACTATTTCGCAGCAGACAATCCTCGCGCATCCTCGTCTCAACGCCTACTAATTGAATTTTGTGGCCTTGTAAGAGGCCTACCACACCCTGCAACAATGGCAGCAGCAACATGTCACACACTCGCGTACCCTCGCCAGGCTCTCAGCCCCTTCCAACCTGGCAGATTCAGGGTCACATTCGACCCTGACTGATGCCGCCAGCTTACCCGAGGACACTGAACATCTTGCGGCCGCGGCCAGTGTCCAGGTTACTATTGAGCGGCAAAGGAGCGATCAGGATGCCGGCTGGGCGTTGCCAGCCATCGGAGAAACACTTCCCGCGCACGAGTCCCAAGCATGGGACGTCCTAAACTGGGATGGCGTGACTGATGCGCTGTACACCAATGCAGTACTGGCCATGCCAGATTCCGAGATCACGGCAGGTACAGTAATATATTTCAACATGTGGATGTCAGAAGTTGACACTTGTAGACGTTATCCACCTTCTCGACCTTCCGCCTGCTGCCGACTCCAATCCAACTTTCCCCATGCAATGTACTCCTTCGGATGAGATATTTCCGGTCATAAACAGTCAACTAAATTCTCCAGACACATCCTCGCAACCCGGAGCGAGCAGTTCCGGTGCCACGGTGCTGCCTATATCTCGCAAACAGGATTTCGAGTCGCCAGACGTGGTCCTCAAACGTAAACGGAACACCATCGCGGCTCGGAAGTATCGACAGAAAAAAAACCGATCGGATTCAAGAGTTAGAAAGGGCTCTGGAAAAGGTGATGAGGGAAAGGGATGAGTTGAGGCTGTCACTGGTAAGGCAGGAAGCAGAGGCAGAAACTCTGAAAAACTTGTTGCGAGCAGGAAATCGAATTTAAGGCAGGCTGCTACATCGTCACTCTAATAATGAGTCCTCTTGTTGACCACATTCATCGTGCATGCTACCTACATTATCTATGAGGCACTTTGTACATCGAATGGGTTTGTCTAAACCTTCGAGATGATGTAGAAACTGTGAGAGCAGATGATCTCAGTCTAAATGCGGATGACAGCAAAGGCATGGCGGCAACAAAATCTTGTCCGGATGAAGCTTGTTCTAATCATATCCTCTGTGACAGATGTTGCTTGTGTCACAGAAGATAAAAAGTGATTTGGAAGACAGACTCATGGATTTATCGAAAAAATCACTCCTCCCTGCCATGTTTTTCGTTATGACCCACCACCAGCACCGGATCGGTCCATGCTCAGATAGTAGCATACGTAATGGAATCTTGATTGGGCGGGATGGGAATAGCCGGTTGATTACCCAAATGTTCTCGCGCTCACCGGAAATTCGAGTGTCACTTGGAAACCAATATTCGAGTAATTGAGTTATCAAGATTGACGAAGTTAAACTGCGTCCAAATATCATTCCCACATAGCACCGGAATAAATCAAGGAACGAGTCAACAGTGCCATGGATTAGAGACAGAATTTTTTTTTAGAACGAAAAGTCAACAGCGGCTCGAGTTTGCTTTGATTTCCAATAATTCTAATTGGCACACCGTCACTAATGTAGTGATCAAATTGCCAGGCAATGCAGCCACGGTGGAGACACTCGCCTAACCGATATACTCTCCAAAATTTGCGAACTCCGGGTCTGTTATCAAATTCTCCAGATCTCCCTCCCGTAAGCAAATGGCGGCTGAAACGTCGCCTGTTGGTGTCTTGGGCATCAGGAATACGAGTCCTTCCACTTCATTGCACCGTGGCTTTCGGACGGCCTCAGGTGTCCCCAGTCCCAGATTGAAATCAACACTATAGCAATCAACCTTCACCCAGGAGCTAACAATCAGGTCCGCTGAAAGATCGAGGGTTGCTCCGTAAGAAAAGAGATTCTTGTCGCGTGTACAACTAAGAAAAGTCATTATTTCGCGAGTGTGATGTGCTATGTCAGTCTTGTTTGGGTCCACAGCCGATCGTAGTCTTAGCGCGATACAACCTAACGATTCTTCTGTCAAAGACTTGAGTGAAAGAGTGGAAAAAACATTGCTTTGGATGGGTCCTGGGTAAATTGAAGGAATCCCAAGATGTTGTCTGACGTTAATCGCGCGCATGACCGTCGACGGGGTCGATGACTCTAGGCGGGAGCTTCGAGCACGGGAAACAGATTGCCAGATAAAGGCGGTGAGAACGTCATCGGAAGAAACGAAAGACGGAGGTGTAACAGATGCTTCAGCGTTTGATTTGAGAGTTTTTAAGCAATTGGCAGGAAAGTTGAAATAGGCCCAGGAGCATTTCGGGACTGGAGATGGTGATATGTTTTCGAGGTGTCGAGATGGCGTAGGCTTGACCAAATAGCGACTGAAATCGGAAGTTGGTACGAAAGTGTCGGGAAGTAATGGGACGATGTCTCGGCGAGGATGGTTGTTGTACAGCAACTCTTCTTGCGTGAAAGGTAGATTGCTGCAAGCCTTCGAGAAGAGATGAATGACATGACCTAAGCCAGTCATGTCCATTGTATTATGCTGAGCGACGAAGGTCAGGAGAAGACCTCCAACAATGAAGTTGGCTTGAATGAGAAAAACAGGCGCAGTTTCCGATGGCACTGGAAAGATTTTGCGCGGCGCAAGATCATTCTCATCGAGCAAACTCATGGGAAATCCGGCTTGCCGCAAAACATCCATTGTTGGAAAAGAAGGTTCATCCCGATAATCCTTCACCACAAGTTGAGGTACGTTGACGAGGGGTTTAAATCTGTATCTGCCGCTGTCGCCAATGCCAGAGCCCTCGTTGATAACTTCCCCTGAAAGCCATGGAAAGTTCTGATACAGTTGGTCAAGGCCACCGGTTAGTGTATCAATGATGACTTGATGTGAGGATGAGTCGGGCACCAAGAAACAAAAGCAAAGTTGAATGTTGATCGTAAAGAAGGGCTGCTGCCCGAATATGTCCAAATCACCCTCCATCTCGATTTTGCTGGATGTGGCTAGAGGGCTCGTTCAGAAGGGAGAAGGTGTGCTTGGCAATTTGACCCTTTTTATGTCACTTATGGTTGATTCCTTGGCTCTTCCTCCGTGAGTCATTATGATCCAAGCTAGCAATGTTCCACCAGTGGCTCGAGCCGGGTGCACGATCTCCCATAGCATGTGATGCCCCATTGAGTGGGGCTGAGCTACAGTACAAGGCGCGACCAACCAGAAGTAACTACTTTCATTTTCTATCCACATAGACATGTTGTAGGTATGCTAGGTAGTGATTTCGGAGAAAAACGGGGCTTCCGATTTGTTGAGCACTCCTGCACTGTAATTAGCCCGTTCATCGATGAGGTACACCCTTGTCAGCCGAGCCGATATGTACGTAAAATTAGTCTGATCAGCCATTCAGGTGAAACATCGGCGACACATGTACACAATGAGTGAAAGTGATTCATTATGAGCTTTCACGAGAATATGCTAACCTTGCAAGGGGTGTAGCAGAAGTGGGTCTTCAACATGGGAAACGATTTTAGATCCAGTCGTTCGACTTAAAACGCAGTCCATATATTCGAGGACCTGATCAAACTTTGCTCACGAAGACGAATTCTCTAACCTTTGTTTCCGGCGCATATAAAGCCAAGTGGCATACCAAAATGTCAACGGTACTTGGCTCGTCAGACGCGGACAAAAACCACCCTCTTGCCTCGAACGAAAAAACAACTAGTGATGATAACCCGCTACCCAACACTTCTAGGAAGCGGAACCCATCTGCGCCAGTAACGAGTTACTTGGTTAGTTTCCGCCCGCCAGTTTCTGGGTCCTTGCCTAACAGATCTGCCCCATAGCGAGTCTTTACCTACAATGACAGTCTTGGATGGACTCTTAATATTCTTGCGTTCATCTGCATGATAGCTTCCGGCACTTTGCTTCCTTTGATGGACATTATTTTCGGAAAATTCGTCACCGTCTTCAATAACTTCTCTGTTGGAAACATAACGCCGGACGCATTTCGAGCCGAGATAGGCCATTACAGGTTAGCAATTCCTCCTGCCATCAGCGTGGCGATGACCATACAGCAATTGACGCGAGTGTCCAGTCTTTGGTTCATTTATCTTTTCGTTGCTAAATTCATTTTGACATATGCTTGGAATGTTAGTACTGTGGCCTGAACCCAAAATGCCATAAGCGTTGTCAAACTTTTTCTAACAAGGCAGTGTCTTATTTCTCTCGCTGCGATCCGCACCACCAAGCAACTTCGAGTGAGCTTTCTAAGGCGGGTCCTCAGCCAGGAGGTAGGATACTTCGATTCTCCCGATTCCGGCTCCATTACGAGTCAGATTACAAACAATGGTAATCTGGTCAACAACGGTATCTCCGAGAAGCTTGGCCTCATTATTCAAGCTGTGTCCACCTTCATTACCGCCTTCATTGTCGCCTTTGCGATAGAATGGAAACTCACGCTCATTCTATTGAGTATCGTGCCTACAAACCTTGCGGTAACAATGGTGGCACTCGCATTGGATGCTAAGTACGAGCAAGAGGCTATGAACATATATGCCAGAGCTGGCCTAATGGCAGAAGAGGTCATCTCAAGCATCCGAAATGTCCATGCTTTCTGGATATACAACAAAATGTCGGACCGTTACAATGCGATTCTAGAGAAAGCGAAAACTGTTGGCCGGAAGAAGTCCCCCGTCCTGGCTGTTATGTACTCGTGGGAGTTCTTCTGTATCTACGCAGGTTATGCTCTTGCTTTCTGGCAGGGCATCCGGCGGTTCGGAAGCGGCGAAATCGATGAGCCCGGCAAGGTAGTGACGTAAGTAATTTACCGTCTAGTCCCTATTCCGCCTTACAAGCGCCAGGTTCGCTGACATCTATCCATCCAGTGTTATGTTTGCCATCATTGTTGCAGCACAAGCAATCACGCAGGTAGCGCCACAACTTGTTCAGCTTTCTAAGGCAGCAGCGGCCGCGGATGAGCTGTTCCAGGTTATTGATCGGCAATCTGCAATCGATCCTTTGTCCCCTGCCGGTTATGAACCGGACCAATGCCATGGCCACATCGAAATGCGCAAGATCTGCTTTGTCTATCCTTCCAGAGCGAACACTCCGGCTCTCAAGGATATAAGCCTTACGTTCCCTGCAAAGAGGGTGACTGCTCTTGTTGGAACGAGCGGTTCAGGCAAGAGTACCATTATCGGTCTTTTAGAGAGATGGTATACACCATCGAAAGGGGAGATCACACTAGATGACCACAACATCGAAGACCTGAACTTGAGATGGCTTAGAACTAACATTCGGCTTGTTCAACAAGTAAGAAGGAGATGTGGTGTTTGAGACTGAACAGGTTTGGCTGATGATTGACTAGGAACCTGTGCTCTTTAGTGGAACTGTTTTCGAAAACGTTGCACATGGCCTAGCAGGAACGGAAAAAGCCGACTTGAACTTTGAGGAAAAACAACGTTACGTGAAGGAAGCCTGTAAAGCCGCGTTTGCCCATGACTTTATCGAGAAATTGCCTGAGGTACGTAATTGACGATCTTCGATCCTTTCGGCGTGCAACATTGCTCACATAAACTTGCTTCAGGGCTACAATACACGGCTTGGTCAAAGAGGTGCCATGCTCTCTGGAGGCCAAAAGCAGCGCATCGCAATCGCTCGCAGCATCGTTTCTAACCCTCGTATTCTCCTTCTCGACGAAGCAACAAGCGCACTTGATCCTAACGCAGAGAGAGAAGTGCAAAAGGCTTTAAACAATGTCGCTGCCGACAGAACGACAATTGTGATTGCGCATCGCCTATCTACCATTCGTCATGCTGACAACATTGTTGTTTTGCGAGATGGCAAGGTTGTTGAGCAAGGCACCTACGATCAGCTTGTCGCGCTAGGGGGTCAATTCACAACACTCGTTCAAGTTCAAAATCTCGAAAAGGATCACAACAACACTCAAGTGGCGATTACAGACGACAGTCAAGTTGTCCAGAGTGAAGGAATGATGCAAAAAACTGCGACCCCTGTGGACTCTCATAGCCTGCAGCGAATGGTTTCAAACCAACCCGATAATGGCCAAGGACACGGCCTAGCCGCTTGCGTTGGCATCGTACTTCGTGAACAAAGTACTTTGCTCGGGGTCTTGATTGCTGGTGCAGGGTGTTGCCTTGTTGCAGGTAAGGGGCTGCGTGTTTCGGCGATTTAGGCGACGAATGACTCGCTAACTTCGCCTAGGACTTACTTACCCTGCTGTCGCAATTCTTTTTGCGCAAGCTTTAGACACCTTTGGAAAAAAGGGCAATGACTTGAATAGCCACGGAGACTTTTATTCGCTCATGTTTTTCGTCGTGGCACTAGCAAATCTACTGGCTTACGGTATTTTCGGCTGGGCGAGCAATGCATTGGCCCAGCACGTACTGAAAAGCTACCGGTTCGAGTTGTTCAGCAACATTCTGAGGCAAAATATGGATTTTTTTGACGGGCCAACACGATCTACCGGCGCGCTTGTTTCTCGCTTGACAACAGAACCACAGAGTATCATGGAACTCCTTTCCATGAATATTGGCATGATATTGGTCAACTTAATCAATGTGGTCGCTAGTTGCACAGTTGCTGTGGCTGTCGGCTGGAAATTGGGTCTTGTGCTCACCTTTGGCGGCCTGCCTCCGTTGCTTGCCGCAGGGTATGCACGAATTCGCCTTGAATTCAAGCTTGAGGAAGACACTAGTGAGCGGTTTGCGAACAGCGCTGGATACGCCACCGAAGCTACGCTTGCAATCCGCACAGTTGCTTCACTTGCGCTGGAAACCCATATAATTAAACATTTCAACGATTCTCTACAAGGGGTTGCTGAAAAGTCGATCAGAACATTAGGATGGAATATGCTGTGGTACTCTCTGAGTCAGTCGATCTCCTTCTTGGCTATGGCTCTCGGTTTCTGGTAAACCCTTTCTTTTTCAATCATCAATATATTCTGTGGTACTGACTAATTCTGCTAGGTATGGTGGACAGCTAGTGGCGAAAGGCGAGTACAGCTCTGCCCAGTTTTATACAGCCTTCATGGCAGTCATCTTCTCGGGCGAAGCTGCTGCCATGTTTTTCCAATTCACAACAAGCATCACTAAAGCACGCAGTGCTATCAATTATGTATTGACGATAAGGTCACACGTCAATCAAGACATGAAAGAAGATCATGACGAAGGGTACGATGAAAGAGACTGGAGGAGGGGTGCTGAAATCGACCTACAGAACCTTCGCTTTGCTTACCCACAAAGCCCTCACGTCGCAGTGATTAAGGATATCAATGCCAAGGTGAGCTTCTCCCTAGAAATGACGAGTTATTAATTGCTAACTTAGCAGATTGAACCCGGCAAATTCGTTGCCTTTGTGGGTCCATCTGGCTCTGGTAAAAGCACCATGATCAACCTTCTGGAGCGCTTTTACGAACCCAATTCCGGCAGGGTTTTTTACGACAACTACGACGCTGCAGATATGAGTTTGGGGCACTATCGCGCAGGGATCGCTCTTGTTCAACAAGAGCCGGTCCTTTACCAGGGCTCAATTCGTGACAATATTGCATTGGGCCTGCTTTCAGCTACGCCACCCTCTGACGATATCATCATGGCAGCTGCTACTTCGGCAAATATCGATGACTTCATTCTTTCACTGCCCGAAGGTCTCAACACCCCGTGCGGTGCTCTAGGCATGCAGCTCTCCGGCGGTCAGAGGCAGCGAATCGCGATCGCCAGGGCGTTGGTCCGCGACACGCGGCTTCTGCTGCTAGACGAGGCTACTAGCGCTCTGGACACGGAGAGCGAGAGGATAGTTAAGAATGCACTAGACAAAGCTTCCAATGGCCGCACAACAATTGCAGTCGCGCACCGCTTGAGTACTATCAAGAATGCCGACTGGATTTTTGTCTTTTCCGACGGGCAAATTGCAGAGGAAGGCACACATTCTGATCTTCTCAGTATGAAAGGTATATACTTTGAAATGTGTTTGGGACAGAGTCTTGGCCAGGTCCCGACTTGATTTTGTGCAATAGTAAATTTACCCGGGGGTGTTAGTCAGCGCCGCGCAAAGCTAAACACCCCCTCCTCACGGAGGGGGCAAAAAAACTGGGTTACTACTACGAAAAGGTAGTTGCTACTATGTCCCTACTTTGTCCTAGCTTTTGTTATATTTTTACTAGAATGATTAATTATTTAGATATTTTATTAATAAATATTAACATAATCTAAATTAAATATCTTTATTTATTATAATTAATATACTTTACTTATATAATTAAAATATAACTATTACTAAAAAGGCTACTAAAGTACTATTTATTACTAAGTAATAAGTAAACTAATTTAGCTATACTAATAAAAACTTAGCCTTTATACTTTTTATTTACTAGACTACTTAGATCTATAAAGTATCTTATATAGTAATTAAAAAGTGTCTTCATATTTTATAAGCTAATAGTAACCTTTATATAAGCCTTGATAAAGGTAGCTAGCTATAAGTAATAATAAATACTAAAAATATAACTTTTATAGCTTTTGTTATATAGCTTACTAAAGCTAGCTTCTTAGCTTTACTAATATAAGTTAAAAAGATAACTAACTATGCAACAGAGCGTTGACAGTGACGCTCTGTGGCAAGGACCTTTAGACTCCGCGACCATGACCAATTGACCCAAAGGACCCAAAAGATCCGTCAGTGCTTGCACGCGTGTAAGCCCTGCTGTCAACACTACTTATATTCCCTTGTGACGTACAACCATCGGGCTAAGGGAGTTATGCTATTACAATCTTAATATGCCTAGATCTTTTTTTTAAGAGAAGAAGTACTTTATATACCTTTTAGTGCTATAGTTAGTGTCTTTAGGTCCTAGGAGCCTTAGCTACTTAGCTATAAGTTTAAGAGTATTAGTGTTTTTAGTTTAAAATTTAACTAAGAAATAACTATTTTAAGGTTAAAAGGTATAAGGCATATTTACTTAAAGCTAGCTTATGTATTATTTTTACCTATTAAAGTAAAGAATACTGTTTCAAAGGTAAAAGAAAACTTATTTTTAGTAATATATAAAATCTATATTTATATTATTTTTTTTTGATTTTTTTATTATATAAATACTTTAATAGGCTAAAGTATTTTATATTAAAAGGCTAAAGCTTATATAATAAATAAGGAGATATATATAAAGCAATAATATTCTTTTTTTATAGTATTTATTAAAGTTAATTAATTTATAGCTATTATAACTATTAAGGATTAAAAAGTAATAAATACTTTTTATATAAGACTTTATATATTAATTAAAGTATTTTAGCTAATTTAGGCTAATATTATTACTAAGAATAAGATTTATTATAAGAACTCTTATCCTATCTAATTATATCTTTATATCTAATAACTATATAACGTACTCGCATAGCGAGTCACGGATCATAGCAAGTCGCGTACAGGCTTATCGTACCTTAAAGGGCACTTTTTTAACTATTTTTAAAAAATCTAAATCCTATTCAAAATAGATATAACTTTATATAGAGGGTTCGATAAGGGTTAAAAACTAGTGAAAAATCTGCTAGAAATTATTATTATACTATAACCCTTAGAAACCTTATCGTTTGCTCTGATAAGGAAGGTTAAGTAGAACTAAGGGTTAGGGTAAAAGAGAAATTTCTAATAGATCTTTTACTAGCTTTTAACCCTTATCAAACCCTCTATACAAAGTTGTATCTATTTTGAATAGGATTTAGATTTTTTAAAAATAGTTAAAAAAGTGCCCTTTAAGGTACGATAAGCCTGTGCGCGACTCGCTATGATCCGCGACTCGCTATGCGAGTACGTTAAACTTACTATATCTATATTTAGATTAAGTAAAATAGGAGCCTTATAACCGTATATAACTTGCCTATATACAAGATATACTTATAACAATAAAGGTAGTCTAGAAAAGACTAGCTAAGAATCAGGTTAACCCTAGAATTCTAGTCTTAGATCTAGTTAACCCTAGATTCCAGAAAACCAACTCCTAGATTCCAGATAAGATATTTTATTAGATAATCATATTACTGATAAGATATCAAGGAAAAGATATAAACCTAAGATATTCTCACCTTTTCTAAGTATTACTATAAGTTCTTTATTATAGATTTAGTAATTAAGTTTAGTTTTATTAAGCTTTTAAGAGAAAAAAGCATAAAAGCGTAGCTTTTTATTATTATTATACTAGCTAAGTTGTTTATTAATAGTATAATTTAAAGTATTAATTTCTAGTTTAAAGGGTTTTTATAGATCTAGGATAATTAGAACTAGTTTAGAATAAACTTATTACTTAACTTCTTTAAAGGAATTTTTTTATTCTTTAGTCTATTTAAAGAGTATATCTTTTCTAGTAAGCTTAATAAAGGAATTAATTTTACTAAAATAACCTTTAAGGAATTATTAGTAGAAGTTAATAAATCCTAAAAAGAATTATATATCTTTAATATTTTAAGGTTTAGGTTAGTCTTTAATAGCTATAATCTTTTTGTTCTTTATTTAGATTTTACTTAGTGTAATAATAAATCCTAGGAAGTTAACTTATTAGCTATAAAATATAATTTTCTTAGGTTTAACTAGTAGTTTAGCTTTTTATAGTTATTAAAGTATAGTATAGATATACTTCTTATGTTTTATAAGAGTATAAGAGTAGATAAGTATATTATCTAGGTAAATAACAACAAATATATCTAGGAATTCTCTTAGGATATAGTTAATTATTGTTTAGAAGGTAGTAGGTATATTAATAAGTCTAAAAGATATAACTAGGTATTTAAAGTTACCTCTCTAGGTATAGAAACATGTCTTTTATTCCTTGTCTTCTTTTATCTTAATTAGGTTATAAGCTCTTTTAAGGTTAATAGCTATAAACTACTTAGTATAGTATAGCTAGTCTTATAGTTCTAAGATAAGAGGTAGTAAGTAATAGTTCTTAATAGTTATGTTAACTATTAAGTTATTAATAGTTAATATAAAGTTATAATTTACTATTTTTCTTTAGTATAAACAAAATAAGGTATCTTATAAAAGATATTAATAGTTAAATATAACCTTTATATAGGTTTTCTTTAAGGTATTTATTAAGTACCTTATATTCTGTTTTATTTAGTCTATAGATCTTATAGAACTTTAGGTATACTTCTTTTTTAAGTAAGATCTTATAATTATATAAGCTATATTTAAGTAAGCTAGTTTCTAATTCTTTAGTAAAGAGTTTAGTATACCTATAGTACTGTTTTAGGATTAAGAAAAGGCATTTCTCTTTCTACTAGTTATTAATAAATTGTTTAAATTGTTTATTTTTTATAGGTTTAATCCTTTTAATATATATAATATATTTATATCGCTTTAATTTACTTAGAAGCTACAGCTTATAATACTACCTTATAATTAAATCTCTCTCTTAAAGTTAGCTTATTCTTTAATTTATACTTAGATTATACTATTATAGTTATAGAATTCTAAGGATAATATCTATATCTCTAATCTATACTATATTAAAGATTAGATATTCTTAATAGTTATAAGTAACTATAAAGAGTTATATAGTTTCTCTATTAATAGTATCTTTACTATACTTAACTACTTTTCTTTCTATATTTTATAAGGTATAAGAGTTCTCTTTAAATCTTTATATAATTCTTTATTAATTTACTAGTTAAGGTAAATTAAGTTTACTTATACTCTATTATTAATTATAACCTAAGTAAGCTATCCTTTAATATAAACGATTAGAACAAGGTATAAGGCGTTTATTATTATAGTAAGGTATAAGGACTTCCTTAGTGTTATTTTTTACTGTCCTTGTATAGTTAGTGTCCTAAGTTTTTTAACTAGTGTTAATAGGCTTACTTTCTTTTATGTTTCCTGTTTTTATTTTAAGGGGTATTAAAACTACGTAGAATAAAGGAATCCAGTAAGTAGGTAGTTAACACACAAACCACACTAAACACTGAGGTCCTAGTATTGTTATAAGTGTACTTGGAGTGACCGATTACCCTAGGTAACTACCTTAACGCCTAGACCATAAAATACTACTTTTTCTAGGTCCTCTTTAGCCTAATCAGGGCTATAAGCAAACTAGAAGAAGTGTATCCTTCACGTCTTATAGTCTATTCAGATTTACCCTTATTACTAAGTAGTATATATATATGTATCATGATCTCTCAAGGAGGAGGATGCCCTCCTAGACATTAGAGGTCTAGTTAGGCCTAAAGAAACAAAATAATAGTCGCTTATTACATGTCTTATCTTAATATTAAAGTGATAAATTCGTCCATATCTATCTAAGTGCCTGTCTAAAGATATTAAGCTTATCTCTCTACTTTATACCCCTTCCCCTCTTCTTCTTTTTCTTTCTGTAATAGTATGTGACTAGAGTCCCTTTTTATACTTAGAAGAGTCCTGCTTAGTCATGCCTAATCAGGCCTGTCATTGTGTCTGTAGGCTAATAAAAGGAAAATTAGAAAACGTAAAACCTTACCCCTTTCTAGTATTTGTTCTTTAATTTAGGTTCTCTAGGCTTTTATCTTACCTATATAATATATTATATATTTATTATATATATATTTAGCCTAATATTTAATTAGTCTATTATAGTATAAGACTAGGTGTTCTAGACTAAGTTATATATATAACTAGCTTGTTTTAAATTCCTTAACTATTTATATACTAAGTTAGTAATAGAGGTAAATTATAAGAATTAGTTACTATTTCTTCTATTAAAAGAAGAAGTTATTAAGTTCTTTATTCTAAAGGTAAAACTAATATTTATTATAGATATAATTAACCTAGAATACTTTAGTATAGCGTATATATGTAACAGAACGCTGACAGTGATGCTCTGTGGCAAGGACCTTTAGACTCCGCGACCATGACCAATTGACCCAAAAGACCCAAAAGATCCGTCAGTGCTTGCACGCGTACAAGCCCTGCTGTCAACACTGCTTATATGCCCTTGTGACGTACAACCGTCTAGCTAAGGGAGTTGTGCTGTTACAACTATACCCTCTCCTAGGCTGCCTTGTCCCCGAGGCACACACAGGCAATGCAGACCCCCAAGGTTAAGGTTAGCAACAGGCAGGTCCTACCCCGCACATTGCCAGCGCCCGCCTTGTCAGCCAGGTTCCAACTACAGGATTTGAACCCACGACCGCTACAGTGACCAATTGCAGCTCGTCGTCGTAAGTCCTAGGCCAGCAGCTGTTAGTCTAACCGTACGCGTGCAAGCACAATTGTAACAGAACGCTGACAGTGATGCTCTGTGGCAAGGACCTTTAGACTCCGCGACCATGACCAATTGACCCAAAAGACCCAAAAGATCCGTCAGTGCTTGCACGCGTACAAGCCCTGCTGTCAACACTGCTTATATGCCCTTGTGACGTACAACCGTCTGGCTAAGGGAGTTGTGCTGTTACAATATATTTCTAGTTAAAGTATTTATAGTCTCTAAATACAGGTTCCTCTAGGATAAAAACTACTAGTCTTTTATTAATTCCAGTATTATTTGTTCTATAAAACTAGACTTCTTAATTATCCTTATCTCTTTTATATTATAGTTAATACTTAAGGTAGTTATTCTTAGTAAGCTAAGCTTTCTTAATTATTAGGTTATTACTAAAGTTAATATATACTTATATAGCTATAGGTTTATTAGGTTATAATAAGTTAAGCTTTAGTTAGCCTTATAAAGCTATACTTCCTTTTTATAAAAGACTTCTTATCTAGGGTCTAATTTATTAGAGAATTCTTTTTCTTTTAAGAATAATATAAATATAATTGTTTTAGTTTTTTTCTTAATATTTTTATAAGATATTAATTATATAAAAGTTTAGCTTAATCTTTTAAGATTTATAAGTTACTTAGTAGCTTTTTTCTTAAGTTTACTTAAAGGTTTAAACTTATTAAGTAATTCCTTATGTTCTTTTTTAAAGCTTATTTCTTTGCTAAGTACTTTAATTAACTTCTAAGAAATAGGTTCTTTAAACCTAAGTCTTAGAAGAGAAAATTTAGGTTATTATAGTTGCTTTTATCTTATAGCTTTTATCTTAGTAGGTTTCTTAGGTTTAATACTCTTTTTCTCTTTAAGAGTATTTTCAAAGTCCTCTTTAAGTACTTATTATTTCTAGAAGTTCTTTTAGGCTTATATATATAGTTAAAGTTATTCTTTAATGATTTTTAAGGTATTAGTTATATAAAGGTTATTTCTTTTACTTTATATAGTTTCTTTAACTTAGATAAGCTTAGTAATTAGCTATTAGTTTTGTTGTTTTAGTTGTTATACTATAGTTTAGTCTAGGTAGCCCTTTTTTTAAGTTTATTAAGAGATTACTTGTAATAGGCTAGGCCTATATAAGGCCTTGCTGAATATCGTGGTCAGAATCACATCTGTAATACCTATAAGCTAACCCTAACCAGGCCTACCACGGAATCTACGATACTAATAGTCTGATAGCTAGTATAGTATAGCCTTAATTAAGCTAACAGCAAGGTAAAGATTCATAGTTTTCTCTTTTATTTCTTATTTAAAGATACTTATAGTAGTTACTATAGCTTGTTATAAATATATATACCTTAGACTATTATATTATTCTTAGATTAAAAACTAAAAACTTATCTCTTAGATAGAATATAATTATTTAATAAGAAAGAGAAAAAGAGGAATTAATAGGAAAGGGTTTAGCCCTTTTAAGAAGAATCTTAAGTTAGCTATAAAAGAGCCTTATAGCTTAGCTAATAAGACTTACTAGTAGAAAATAACTATAGAACTACTCTAGGTTATAGAGATATTAATTGCGATAAACGCTAATAAACCTATAGATTTAATTAGGTATAATTAATTAGGTATATTCTATTATTATAACCTAGGAAAGCGTTGATTAACATAATTACCTGGAACGAACCTATAAGGGACCAAAGGACATTTAGACTTATGTATATATAATCACGGCGCTTATAGACAAGGGTTAGTATAGAAGAACTATAGACAGGTCACGTAATAATAAGAAAGTAATTAAGAGATAAAGTAATTACTAAGAGTAATTACTAAGTAAACAGCTTACCTTAGACCTACTCTAGTTAATTACTATTAATAGTATTATAATAAATAAATATAAGTATATAGATAAAACTTAAGCCTAGGGCTTAAAGACTTTTTATAGCTTTTTAGTAATTAACTTTATAATTTATTCTTTTATAAGTAACTCTTAGATTATTTTTCTATTATAAAGCTATAAAGCTATTTACGCTTAGATATACTTAACTAATTACTAGACACTAATAGACTAGTAAGATTACTAACAAGACTTACTTTACTATTACTAAGTATTAACTTTAGCTACCTATTAGCAGAAAATACTATTATTAGATATCTAACTATAATACTTTAATTACTTTTATTTAGTAAATTAACCTTAATACTTACTAAATAGTAATAACATCCTTTAAAGCTACCTTAACTTTATCTTTTAGCAGATCTAAAAAAAAGGTAATTACACCCCTTAAACCTATAAGCTTAGACTAAGAAATAAAAAGCACTAAATCCTTTAGCAACAAAAACAATAATACTAAAATAGCTAAATAACTCAAAAAGGCCTACAAAAACATTATAAACATATAACAAATATTTAATAATAATATAGTACTCTTTAACTAACTTTAAGCTAAGGTCTAGTAAACTAATAACCTTAGAAAAGAAGTTTATACTCTTTAAGCTACTATTAACATTATCTTAACCCTAGTAGATAAGTAGAAGAAACTTAAGCTTAACTCCCTTACTACTTATAATGTTACCGGTCGGAGAGATGTATGAAGGATGATTGTATTAAGGTCTATCTTGACGTACACACTGCTACTTATAGTTAGGCACGCACTACCCACGTGATGGCTAGCATCACGTGACGCTGGCAGTGGCCACCCTGCCAAGGGGGTAACAACTGCCCCCGACGCTTTAACAAGCAATAGTCCCTGTTGCTTCACTGGGCTAGTCCAGTAACCTTCTTCTGCAACGGCAAAAGGTGTGTTAGTAGGCGTGTTGGTAGGCGTGTTGGTAGGCGTGTTGGTAGGCGTGTTGGTAAGCGTGTTAGTGGGTTTGTTGGTAGGCGCGTTAGATAGATAGGGTTGAATTGAAGGTCGGCAGATAGGGGTGTCGTCTACTGCAGAGAGGTCGATCGCAACGTACGAGTGTAGGGCGTAGGTGTTGTTGCCTTTGTTTACCGAGGTTTGCTTCTCGGCCTAACCGGAAGGTCTGGCGGCCGACTCGAGGGTCAGCCAATTAATTGCCCTCACGTGAAGGTGCAATTATAGCTCTTTTAAGAAGTTACTATCTTCCTGCCCTTTCTGTGAGGTGGCAGCTCCTTGGCCTTTCGGCCGATACACCTGTCTCCCTACCTGTACAGAGGTTGTGCTACCACTTGTTACCGGTCGGAGAGATGTATGAAGGATGATTATATTAAGGTCTATCTTGACGTGCACACCGCTACTTATAGTTGGGCACACACTACCCACGTGATGGCTAGTATCACGTGACGCTGGCAGTGGCTACCCTGCTAAGGGGGTAACATATAATAAGACCCCTAGAACACTTAAAGGATTCTTAATATAAGTTAAGACTTACTAAACGTTTTACTCTAATAACTTCTATATAGAAAGAAAGAAAATTATTTATATAAATATCTTCTTTAAAGGATAAGTCCTCTCTTAGTTTAAACTTTACCTAGAAGACTACTTAGATAATAAAACGCTAGAATACTATAACCTAGAGACCTAGTAGATCTTTAAGAGCTTTATAGGATTTAAGTATACCTTAAAATCTCTATTTTAAGACCTAAATAAGAAACAGTAAGAATAACAAGAGGTTATTCATAATAGTTACAAGGAAAAATAAAGAAGAATAAAGGTAAACAGAAAAGGTATATATATATATTAACTGTTAAGGTTTCGTTATACTTCGTTGTTATTAAACACTGTTTAAGTAGAGGGAATATCTCTTAGTTATATAGAAAGTCTCTTAGATACGTATAGTATCTAAGCGTATATCTAAGCGTATATCTAAGCGCTAAGAGGTACTTATATGTTTTTTGTATATATATATATATGCCTATATATACTTATAAATAGGTATAAGCGCCGGTATATATAATGCTTAGAAGTATATGTGTTTATATATAGTAGACTATATTAGTTTGTAGTAGTTTGTATTAGTATAGTTATATATAGTAATATATACTTTTATAGGTTATTTTTCAAGAAGAATCTAGAAAAAATAACTATATGTTTATAGGACTTTTAGTTATAGAGTTACAAAGAGATTTATAAATAAGAATTACAAGAATTTTACTTCTTAATTCTTAGTTTTCTCCTTAAGTTATATCTAAGTTATAGATATAACTTACTTTATATAAAAACTTATAAAAACCTTATATAAAGAAAATTATAAGAAAAATAATTATAGTTATAGTTATAGTTAAAAACCTTTAAAGGAAAAAAAACTTATAAAGGGGAAACCTTAGTATTTAAGCTATATTACTTTCTTTTAAGAAAATATTTCTTTATTATTTATAGTTCCTTTAGGTAAAAATCTTTTTTTATTAAGATTTATAGTCTTTATAAAGTATTTAAATACTTTTTATTAACAGATTTAGTAAATATATCTGTTATATTATTCTTTGTATAGATATAGTATAAAGAGACTTAATTATTATAGACAGCTTGTCTAGAAAAGTGATATCTTATATCTATATGTTTAGATTTCTTATGAAGCTCTGGGTTTTCTGTTATACGTTGTGCTGCCTTGTTATCTATTAAAATAATAGGCTTATTTAACGTTATATTTAACCCTAAGTTATTATATATATAAGAAAAAGAGTTATATAAGTATATAGATTCCTTTATAGCTTTATATAAAGCTATATATTCAGCTTTACAAGTAGATAAAGTAATAGTCTTTTGTTTTATACTATTCCAGCTTATTATATTATAGTACCCTAGGGTACTTATATATTTAGTAGTAGACATTCTATCGTCTAAGTCTCTAGCCTAATTAGAGTCTGAAAATATAACTAACTATAAATTAATATTACAGTTATATATTAATCCTAGATTAAAATATTTATTTATATATCCCTATATCTTATTAAGCGCAATAAAATACTCTTTAGATAGGTTACTTATATAACGAGCATATATATTTACTGGATATATTATATCTAGCCTAGTCTTAAGACTTAAGAAGAGTAGAGATCCTATCTCTTGTTAATATTAAGTTATTTCTTCTTTTGTTACTTACCCTGTATTTTTCCTAAGCTTAATAACAGGATTTATAGGCGTATTATAAGGATAAGTATTCTTTTTATTATACTTTTCTAGTATTTTATTTATATATTTGGTTTAATAGATATATAAGATCTTATTTACTTTATCTATATATATTTCGTTCCCTAAAAACGTATATGGAATTCCTAAGTCTTATATCTATAAATCTTTATTTATATTATTATAAAAGTATTCTATATCTTTATTTATAAGAGCTACTATTATTATATCGTCTATATAACAGGCTATTATAGCTCTTATATTATTATTATTAGCTATAAAGATACCTTTATTATAAAGAGATTCTTTAAAGCCTAGTTTTATAATTATAGATCTTAACTACTTATACCAGAGTCTAAGGCTCTGCTTTAGACTATATAGGGCCTTTTTAAGCTTACAATATAAAGCTTTTTCTGTTATATTATCTGTATATTCTAGGGTATTTGTTTTATAGTTATAAGAGAAACCTGTAAGCAATTCTACCTATATTTCTTTATCTATATCAGTATAACAAAAGGCATTAGAGATATCAAATTGCCTAAAAAACCAGCCTAGCTTTATTCCTATTATAAATATAGCTCTATAATTCTTAGGTTTACAGGTAATACTAAAGGTTTCTAGATAATTAATACCTATGTATTAATTAAAACCCTGTACTACTTACCTAGCTTTATATTTTAATAGGTTATTATTTATATCTGTTTTTAATTTACATACCTATCTTTCTCTTAAGGGCTTAATTCCTTTAGGTAAAAGAAGTATTATCTAAGTATATATATTATGTAAGTTATTAACCTCTAAAACCATTACTTGAATTTATTTATTTTTAGAAGTAGAGATTATAGCCTTTTTATAGGTAGTAGGGTCTTTATCTATTGTTATAGTAAGGATATATATAGCTTTATTAAACCTATTTATCTTATTATTTTAATTATTTATAGTGGAAAGTATTGGTTTAATTATAGGGCAGTCTTTTATAGTATATAAAGCGCTTTCTTAGTCTACTACCTATTTATAGTCTTTAAGCTTATTATTATCTAGCTTAGAAATTTCTACTATTATCTTAGATTTATTATTATTATTATTATTATAATTATTACAATTATAATTATTACAATTATAATTATTACAATTATTACAATTGTAATTATTACAATTATTATTATTTATTATATTATTATTATTTATTGGCTTTATATTTATACCTCTAGGATTTAAGTCTTCTCTTCTACTTTTATAGTTATATAAAGATATCTTATTATTACTACTATTTTCTTTATTATTTATATTTATATTATTATTATTAATAGTAGAAAATATAAACTGATTTTCTAGAATAACTATATCTCTAGTCTAAAAGGAAGTTTTCTTTTGAAAATTATATACTTTATATATATTATTTTTATAGTTAAGTACTATCGCTTTTATAGCTTTATTATCTAGCTTCTTTATCTTAAGATCCTTATTCTTATAGTAATATATAGATCTAAAAGTTACTATATTATTAATATTAAGCTTTATATTATTACCTATTTTATAAGAGGTCTTATAGTTAAGAGCTTTATAAGGAGTTATATTATATAGATCTACTACTGTTAAAGTAGCTTCTCCCTATAGATATAAAGGTAAATTTACCTGTAAAAGCATAGCTCTTATTTTATTAGTTATAGTCCTTATTACTCTTTCTATTATACCGTTAGGCTTGTAAGTTTAAGGTACTTTTATATTATAATTTATCCCTTTAATTATATAGGTATAGTTTATAATATTATTATTAAATTCTAGACTACTATCTATATTAAAGTCTTTTATCTTATTCTTATTTATATTATTCTTATTTATATATTCTAGAACAGTAGTATTAACTTCTTTTGCTTCTTTAGTTCTAAGTAGTTTTATAGATATAAGTCTAGATTTTCTTTCTAAGAAGATAATAAACCATTAATATTTATTATAAGTAAAAGGTGTTATAGGTCTATAGAAATCAGAAGAGACTTTTTTTATATATTTATAATTCTTATTATAGTTATTAGAATACTTATTAACTTTAGTAGTAAAGTTTACTTTTATATAAGTATTATAAGTATAGTCTTCTTTTATTATATTATTAGTTATATTTGTATTATCTTTAAGTTATATTAAGACTTTTCTATTTATATGTCTTAGTCTATTATATTACTTTTTATAGTTATTAATCTCTTTATTATATATAACCTTCTTATATTTATAAAGTTTTCTTTTTATATTTATAGTATTTATATATTCTTTATAGTTATTAAGGTCCTTTTTATTTAAAACCTTTATATTTAAGTAATATAGATTGTCTTTTATTTCCCTTTTATAAAGGGTTCTTTTATTATTTATATTTATTAAAGATACCTTTATATCCTAGAAAAGAGAGGCTATCTTAAGTCTTTTTAGTCTATTTTAACTTAAAAGATTAATACCTATTTTAGGTATATAATAATAGTCTTTAAGGATATATATATTATTATTATTAGAAAAAGAAATTACTATATCTCTTTATAAAGAGATTTTTTTTCTTTTTGTATTTCCTTAGTTAATATACTTGTTTATATAAGTAGTCTTTATAAATAAGGATTTATTACTTATAATATTAATAGTAGTAATAGTATCTAAGTAGAACATAATATATTTATTATTTTTAGTTATATATATAGGTTTGTTTATATTACTTATTTTATTATTAGTTATAGTTATTATAAAGGAGATTATATAACTTATATCTTTAAAATCTAAGTCTATCTTATTCTCTTTCTCTTATTAAGGGTTATCTATAATTATATTATCTGTAACTATAATATACGCATTTTCTACGTCTAATTTATTTGATTCTTTAGAATCTTCTTTCTCTATTATAGCTTTCTTAGCTATTAAGGCTTATTAGGCCTTATAAAGCTTATTTCTCTTTATATTAGTCCTTTATTACCTTAGGACTTCTTTCTTAGTATTATCGTTATTTTTCTAGCCTTTAAAGGCCTTAATAAGATATAAGAAGTTATAGTCTTTAACTATATGGTTTTTTAATTTATAGTATATATAATAAATAATCTTCGTTTTTTTCTAAGGTTTTTTAATTCCTTTTCTAAAAGTAGAAGTAGTATATAATACTATAAAAGAACCTTTTCTTTTTGTTTTATTTATAAGATTTATAAAAAAGGATTTTAAAGTATAGGAATTTATATCTTTTCTAAGGGCTTAGGTTATATTAATTATAAAACCTTTATAACTATTATTTAGACTATTTAATACCTAAGCTATAATAACTTATTTTAGTAAAGCTATATCTTTAGAAGATAAGTTGTTTATAAGCTCTTTTACCTTATTAAGGTATTTTTTTATAGATCTAAAGGATTCTAAGAAGATATTAAAGAACTCTTTATAAGTAAAATATTTATTAATAAAACTAGTAAGTTTATATAGATCCTTTAGTTTCTTTTAGGCCTTATATTCTATTATAGAGTCTTTTATAACCCTTAAAAAAGAATCCTTATAAAATAGCTTTATAAAAGCTAATACTTTTATAATACTTTTCTGTTAAGAAGATATAGTTAAAAGGGTTATAAGACTAGAGTTAATATTTTTACTAATAAGTAAAGCCTTAAATCTAGTTACTTAAATATTATAGTTAAGGCTACTAGAAAGGTATAGTATATAGATTTTCTTTATAATATTAATTTAGTTTAAATTTAATTAAAGTATAAGGATTTTAGTTGATTTTAGCTAATTAAAGAGAGATATTAGTATTCTAATAGTACTGTTGAATTCGTTTTGAAAAATAGGCCTTAAAAGTGGTTAGGTTGTTATAATGTTGTTATTAATAGTATAGCGTTATGTGGTTACCTTAGGTTAAAGATATATATAGGCCTTTAATTAAAGAAGCTTTTACTAAACGGTAAAGCAGTTAGTTTAGTGGTTTAGTTATCCTTTAGATTAACTAATTAAATTAGTAACTTAATTAGAGCTCTTAGGTTTAATTCTAGCTTAAGGTATATAGTCTTTGTTAAATATAGACTAGAAATAACCTTTAACTAGTAAAGTAAGATTGAATTGTGATTTGCCTAGAGCTGTAGTAGCATAAAATATAGCAATAGGTGTAGTACTTGCCTGGTAAGCCAGTCCCTCTATTCTGCTGAATATGGACTGCTAGGTGTAAGGTGTAGCTGCCTTAGAGCTATATTCCTTAAAATTCCCTTAGCTAATGTAGTATGTCCCTTAATAAGGTTAAATTTTTTGTTATATAAAATAGAGGTATAAGTATAAAGTAAAGGTATAAGAGTTATCTTCTCTACTAAGCTAGGCTTATAACCAGTAAAAATAATAAAAAGTTATTTATAATAGTTACAAGGAAAACTAGAAAAGAATAAGGTAGATAGAAAAGGTATATATATATATTAACCGTTAAGGTTTCGTTATAGTTTATTATTATTAAAAACTGTCTAAGTAAAAAGAATATCTCTTAGTTATATAGAAAGTCCCTTAGATACATATAGTATCTAAGCATATATCTAAGCGTATATCTAAGCGCTAAGAAGTACTTATATATTTCTTATATATATATATATATACCTATATATACCCATAGAGAGGCATAAGCGCTAGTATATATAATACTTAGAAGTATATACGTTTATATATAGTAGACTATATTAGTTTGTGGTAGTTTATATTAGTATAGTTATATACATAGTAATATATACTTTTATAGGTTATTCTTTAAAAAGAATCTAGAAAAAATAACTATATATTTATAAGACTTTTAGTTATAGAGTTATAAAGAGATTTATAGATAAGAATTATAAGAATTTTACTTCTTAATTCTTAGTTTTACTAAGGTATTATATCTTTTTTTTCTTCTTTTTTACTAAAGGTATTATTAATACTTAAGGTCTTTTAAAGTATCCTTTAAGGTTCTAATATAATATATAAGCTAATAGCCTCTATTAAGGATTCTAAGTAATACTTATAGTAATTAGCTACTTAATATAGTTATCTTTAGTACTATAATAGTATTTTAATAGTTATTATTATATTATTTAAGATAAATAATCTAGGGTATACTATAAATAGTACTTAGTACTCCTAGATTTATAATATCTTGTCTAGCTATTCTTAAGCCTTTTTAGCTAACTTCTAGTTTAAAGTTCTTTATCTTATTACTAGAATTTTAACTTTTAGTAATTCTTAGTTTTATCTTAACTTTTCTTAGAATTATTCTTTAAGTATTTTAAGCTTTATAAAGTTTCCTTTTAAGTCTAATCTTTACTTAATCTACTAAATTAGTTAATATAAAGTATAGCTAAAATAAAGTTTCTTTAAAAGTTATTTAATTCCTTTTATATATAAGTCCTGAAGGATTTAAATACACTTTTTGTTATATCCTTTAACTATAATAGGTCTATAAGGTTTAATGTCTAAGGCTATTTATTAATTAATTATTAGGCTTAAGTTAAATAAAGTTCTACTTATTAGGTTTTTAAAAACTAGCTTCTATAAAGGGATACCTTTAAAGTCACAGTTACTATTCACTTAATATCTTACTGCTAAGGTCTTAACTTATAGTTCCTTAAAATACTATTCTACTTGTTCTTTGTGTTCCTAGTAAGTAATACACTTATTATTATAATAAGTAGTCTAAGTAAACTGTTTATAAAAGATCTTATAACCTATACTAAGATTCTTAGATTTTTCAAAGACTAGTTAAAATCCTTTCTTCTTAAGGCTTTAATACTTATTAATATAATACCTTATCTTATTATAATTATAACATTTAACATTTTTAATATCTTATCTTAGCTAATCTTTATTAATAGTACCTAGGTCTATTAAGCTACTATAATATTTATAGATAATACTTTAGTTATTTTTCTAATAGTTATTAAGTTATATAGTTTTAGGTCCTTATAAAATATGTTTCTTACTAATATTAGGTTATAACTACTATTTCTTACCTTTTTATTATTATTATTTATATAGTTAAATATCTATTTAAATTATAAGCTTTATATAAATAAAGAACTTTATAAATAGCTTAATAATCTTAATAAGTTTATTCTTAACGTCTTCTTTAAGTCCTTAGTAAAACATAAAGATTTTAGATTTATTAGTAATATCTAGCCTAGCTAAAAGTCATTAAAATTTAATAGTATAATACAAAGTAGACTTATTTTATTATAAGCTAACAAGGTCTCTTTTAGCTTATTATTTCTTATTAATATCCTAGAACAAAAACAAAAGAGCTTTCTTTAAGCTATAATAACTAATAAAGATTTCTTAAGTTTTATACTTTGATTAATTCTAATTATAAATTATAAAATCTATAAGGTATAACTTAAACTAAGCTAATACTTTACCTTTAAAGAATAAAGCTATATAAATAACCTTTTTAATATTATCTTAAAAACTAATGTTATAAAAGTAGTAATAAGCCTAAATTTAAGTAAAAAATCTTTTAAAGTATCCTAGAGTTTTATTAAAAGTTTATAGGTTATTAAGCTTAAGTTTATTATATATTTCTATAAGGGTATTAATAATATTAGCTATAGCTTAAAGTCTATTGACTTTAGTCTAAAGCTCTTAAAGCTTTATAAGATTAAGGTTTTCTTAAATTATAGTCTAGAGCTTATTAAGCTAAGTAGTATTATAGTTAAGGAGTTTTATAAGTCTTTTGTTATATATATTATTTTTATAAGTAATTTTATAAAATATCTTATTTTCTTTTCTATTAAGAAATACTTCTTTTTTTTATTATACTTAATATTTAATATATTTATATTATCTCTTATAAGTATATTAGTAAGTTCTTTTACTAAACTAGTAGGTTATTTTTCTTTAAGGCTATTAGCTAAGGTAAATAGTATATCTTTAGAGGTAGATATGTTTATTGTTTAGTAAGTATTAAGGTTAACTTACTAAATAAGAGTAATTAAAGTATTATAGTTAAACATCTAATAGTAGTAATGTTTACTAATAGATAGCTAAGGTTAATACTTAGTAATAGTAAGGTAAGTCTTATTAATAATCTAGCTAGGTTATAACTAGCTAGTGATTAGTTAGTTGTTTAAGGTATAGGTAGCTTATATAGCTTTATAATAAAAAGATAATCTAAGAGTTACTTATAGTAAAGTAAATTATAAAGTTAATTACTAAAAAGCTATGAAAAGTATTTAGTCTAGTTAGAATAAATATCTTTATATCCTATTATTATTTTATTAAGACTAATCTCTTAGAGTTAGTCCTTAATAAAAACTAATTCTTAGTATATTAGTCCTAGGTTATAGACTACTTATCTGCTATTAGTTCTTCTTATCTTTATATAACTTTCCCTAGTTCTTCTGTTCTAAGAGGAAAATTAACGTGTTCCTATACTATCTTATATATAACCTTGTCTTACAACTACTAGGCGCCTATAAGGTAACCCTAGTTATATTATATTTGTTAGGTTATAACAGTTACTTATAACCGTTAAGAACAACTTATCTTTAACATAATAAAGATAAAAGACTATAATATTATCCTAGGAATCCTATAGCTATAGAAATATAATTTATAAATAAATTAAAGAATAAGTTAACTTTAATAGAGAATAAACTTAGCTATAGGTTCATGTTATATACTATAACCCTTAAGTAAGCTAAAATAATATAAATATATTACTATTATAAAAAAGGTTAAACCTATAAAAGATAAGTAATTTAAGTCCTTTACTAATAAATAAAACAAAAAAGAATAACTTTCTCTAATTCTAGAAGAATACTATAAATATAAAAAACTATTTACTAAAAAATTAAAAATAAGCCTATTAAAACATAATATCTATAATTATAAGATTCCTTTTAAAGAAAAAGAACACCTAAAGTTCTATAAAATCTATAGACTTAATAAAACAGAATAAGAGGTACTTAATAAGTACTTTAAGAAAAACCTTTAAAAAGGTTATATTTAACTATTAATATTCTTAGTAGAATACCTTATTATATTTATACCTAAAAAGAATAATAAACTATAACTTTACGTTAATTACTAATAACTTAATAGCATTATAATTAAGAACTACTATCTATTACCCCTTATATTTAAATTATAAGACTTATTATATAACGCTAAATAGTTTATAGCTTTTAATCTTAAAGGAGCCTATAACCTAATTAGAATAAAGAAAAGTAAAAAATAGAAAACGTGTTTCTATACCTATAAAAGTAACTATAAGTACCTAGTAATACCTTTTAGACTTATAAATACACCTATTACCTTTCAGACTATAATTAACCATATCCTTAGAGAATTTATAAATATATTTGTTATAGTTTACTTAAATAATATTCTTATCTTCTCTTAAAATCTTAAAGACTATAAAAAGTATATTTACTAAGTTCTTTAGAAGTTATAAGAAGCTAAGCTCTTAGTAAAACTAAAGAAAAGTATATTTTATAGCTAATAAGTTAATTTCTTCGAATTTATTATTATACTTAGTAAAATTTAAATAAAAAATAAGAAAATTATAGTAATAAAAGACTAGCTATAACTATAGAATATTAAAGATATATAATCCTTTTTAGGATTTATTAACTTTTATTAATAGTTCTTTAAAGAATACTTAGGAAAAATTAATTTACTTATTAAGCTTACTAAGAAAAATATACCCTTTAAATAAACTAAGAAATAAGAAAAAGTATTTAAGAAAATTAAATACTAAGTCTTATTTAAACTAGTCTTAATTATCCTAGATCTAAAAAAACCATTTAAACTTAAAATAAATACCTTAGATTATACTATTAGTAAATAACTTAGATAATAAAATAATTATTAAATAAATTCTCTCTTTCTAAGAGAACCTGTTTGTATAATTATACTTAGGTTAAAGTTAAGGTAAACCAAAGATGTATTTTCTGTGATTATCTTTCTAACTATAAGACTTAGCTTTTATATATAAAATATATAATCTTATATGTCCCTAAGTTAGTTTAGTATAAATATAATTTTAATCCCTTTAATAGATAACTAAGAGCTAAATATCTAGTCTATACTCTTTGCTATAATATATATCCTTAAGTTATGTATGTTATATAACTAGCTAGTACTATTATTCTAATACTTATAACTTTTTCTTTTATAACTATATAACTCCTTATGGTGTCTAATTAGGTTATACTAATTATAACATTAATAACCTTATTATATAACCTTATAAGTTAAGCTATTTATGTTATATAATAAATCACTAATATTAAAACTCTAAGTAACTATCTATTCTCTTCTTATCTAGTTAAGCAGGTAAGTTATATATTAATAAAGTTCTTTTCTTTTTTGTTAACTTTACTTTTACTTTTACTATTAATATACCTTCTTTCCTTTATATATTAACCTTAGGTATTTAAAACCCTTTTTACTTATTTTTCTTTTCCTCTTTTCTTTTTTTTTTTACCTTTTATATATAACGTATATACATAGCAAGTAGCCTATCATAGTAAGTAGCCTACCTCTACCTACTCTCTAGCTATTTATATAAGTTAATTAAGTAGTATTATACAAAATCAATTAAAACTACTCATTATCCTCTTCTTTAAAGGTCTTCTATACTACCTAATATATTTATACATTATATCTAGTCTTTCTGTAATTACTATATCACTAACCACACAATTCACCCCCCTCTATATAAGCCTCCTCTTAACATATATTTTTGCCTTTAGCATTAATAACCCTCTTCTCTACCTAGATTACCTCTACTTTAGCTATATTAAGAGACCCTCTAAGACACAATTAGGTTTTTTAGCCCTTTAACGTTTACTTAGTATCTTATTTACTATATAAAGCCTATAACACTTAGCTTTAATAAAAGCTAATTTATATATTAATTTACTAATACTTTTAGCTTATAAGTTAATTACTTTATATAAATAAGTTAATAAGTTATATTAATAACTAGTAATTTTTTTTAAGTAATATAAAGCTTTATATAGCGTTATATACTATAGTTAGTGTTTTTAGGTCCTAAGAGCCTTAGCTACTTAGGTGTAAATTAAATAGTGTTAACGTCTTTAGCTTAAAATCTAAGTAAGAAACAACTACTTTTAGGTTAAAAGGGATAAGGCTAGCCTATTTAAAACTAGCTTATATATTTTCTTTACCTATTAAAATAAAAAAGCTACCTTAAAGGCAAAAAAAAAGTTATTTTTAATAATATATATGATCTATATCTATATTATTTTTTTAATTTTTTTACTATATAACGCTTTTAATAGATTAAAATAGCTAATATTAAAAGGCTAAAGCTTATATAATAAATAAAAAAGTATATAAAAAGTAATAATATTATATTTCTTATAATAATTATTAAACTTAGTAAACTTATAGCTATTATAGCTATTAAAGATTAAAAGCTACTTAATACCCTTTATATAAGACTTTATATATTTTTTAAAATACTATAGCTAATCTAAGCTAATCTTATTTATAGTCTATCTATTTTTACTAAAGTAAATATACTATTAAAGTAAAAATTAGCTATTAGTATACTATAAGAAAAAGTAATATTTACCTTTAATATTAATATACAAAAGTAACGCCTAGCTATTTATATATACGCCTTAAATAACAGAAACCTATTTATAATTACTAAGCTACTTTATCCAAGGCCTTTTATAGTAATCAGAGGTTATAATAACCTTTATATATAACAGTATTTCTATTAAAAAGCTTATTTTATTAAAATTATAAATATTATTATTATAAATTCTATACTTTATAATTATATTTTATATAAAAGTAAACTAAGCCTATATAATTATAGGATCCTTAACTAATACCCTTTAAAAATCAATTTTATATTAAAAATATATCTTTAGTTATAGTTAGCATTATATAAAGTTCTTTACCTATCAAGGTCTAACACACATTACATCACGTTTATTAAAAAAGCAATCAGCTATATCTTATATATTATTAAATCACAATAAAAATCCTTAATCAATTAAGTTAATAACTCATTCAAGAATCACTATTTCTTTTAACTTAGTTATCTTTATTAATTTTATATAAGTCTTATAATATAGTAATTATTTAACGTATTAATATTAAAGTATTATTCTTAAGACATTATAAATAAAGGCTACTTTTTATATAGATAGTTTTAGGTCTTTTTTAATAGCTTTAATTACAAAAATAATATAACTTTTATTTAAAAAAGAACTTATTATTATATATAAAGTAAAATTAATATAAAGTTAAAGTTTAAGGAGAAAAAAGAAAGTAGGCTACTTACTATAATAGGCTACTTACTATGTATATACGTTATCATTTTCTTATATAATTAATTAACAATAATCTTCTTCTTTTTTCTTAATTAACTTTAATAATAACTACTTATATATAAGATTTCTTTTTATATATTTTCTTTTACTAATTCCTTAATAATACTTTATATAATTAATTTATTATATTTCTTGTTACTTTTAGTAGTTTAATCTTTAGTAACATTAATATATATACTAATATGTCTAGTAGTTATTAGCTTTATCTTTTAACTAATAACACTAATAATTACACTTTTCTATTAGCTTTAGCTATTAACATATATTACTTTTGTCCTTACCTTATCCTTATATATTAACCTTAACTATAAAATAAGAAGCATCTTATTATTAATATACTATTATATAATATTAAGAACTGCGTTACTAGTAACACTTCTGTCTAGCAGTTTATTACTAGTATTATCTATTACTAAGGCTACTTTCTTATAGTCTTAGTTTAGTCTTATAGTTATATAGCTATTACTTATAGTAATAAATACATAACTACTAACTCTTTACGCTTCTACTAGTATACCTATATTCTTACCTTTTAAGGTAACACCTATACTAAGTATATCTAGTAGTCACACAGTACTTACTACACCTACTATAGTTAAGATATTAATTTGTTTAATAACCTAGGCAATAATCATAACAATAATAATAACAGTAGCCCTAGTAACTACAAGGCTCTTAATGTCACTAATACTTATAAGCCTTGTATACCTATTAGTAAGCTTAGTAAGAACATTAGCAAAGGTAATTACTTCCTTAGTACTTTTACTAGCCTTACAGTTATTAATAAAAAGTAATTATATAACTTCTTTTTTTTAAAATCTTATATAATAATTAAATAGATTATATAATATAGTAATTTAAAAAGGTTATAGATAACTAGTAAAGGTATAATCTAATATTAAGATTAAAATTAGTAGTAGTTAAGTATATTAAATACCTTTTTAAGGTTATATTTTATTTTTAAATAATTAGTAATATATAGTAATAAAGTTATATAAATTAATTATTAAGTATTTTCTCCTAATCTTTTAATATATACCTTAATTTAAATCCTTAATATATTTATTATAATTAATTGTTTAAGTACTAAGTTTAATAATTTCTTAGTAAAGGCGTTAATAAGGTTATTTTTCCTATTAATTTATCTTACTTTTAAGATCTTTTTCTTTTTATATAACTTATATAGACTTATTATATTAATTATAAGCCTCTTTTTATTTATTATACCTAGTTATATAAAGTACTTATATAAAGATTATAAGTCTAAATAAATAATAACTAAAATCCTTAGAAGTTATAATATATAAAGGATCTTAATAAGTATTATACTAAGAGATATTTTATTATTAAATCTTATAGTTATCTTATATAACTTGCTTATAAGTATACTTTATGTAACTTTTTTATATTTTGTTAAACTCTAGTATATAATGTTTCCTTTAATCTAAAAGTTTATTATTATATAAGCTATTTCCTTAGCTAGTACAATAATAAATCTAAGTTATAATAATAGATCTAAGTTATTTATAAATAATTTATCTATAAAGATATATATCTTTATATAATAAAGATTAAGAGAGATATATATAAGACCTTATATAAAGTTATTAATTTACTACTAAAGTTATATATTTAAAGCTTTAATATTCTTCTTATTAGGTTTTTTAGTTTAGGCTATAGTTAATAGGTCATATAATGCCTCTAGTTAACAGATAAATATAAGGTATACTCCTCTTACCCTTTAAGAAACATACTACTAATATGTATTATATACATTAAGATTAATAAGTTTTAAGTACTTTACTTAGCTTTTTTAAGTAAGAGTAATATAGTTATTATATAATTAAATCTTTTTCTTATTAAAGTTAATTTTACTATTAAGTAATAAAATAGTCTTTAGTTTTATATAAAGTCTTTTTTTTCTTAGCTCTTTTTTTTTTTTTCTAAAAAAAAGTAAGTATAATAAAGCTAAATATATTATTTATTTATATAGCTATAATCCTAAAGATATCTAGTTTTTTTATTATATATAGTAAGTATAAATTATATATTAACTCTATTATCTTTAGATCTTTCTTATAATACTTAGAATAGGTTTTATATTAGTATAAGCTTAACTCTACTAGACTATATAATAGTTTTAAGATATAAAGAAGTATATTTTTAAGGTATTTGTTTTTTAACTTCTTAAATAGTAATATTATAATTATTCTAGTTAAATAATTATTTAATTATATATATACTTAAGTTATATCTCTAAGTTCCTTTTTATATTTATAGTCTTATATAAAAGTAAGTCTAATTATAAGTATAAGCCTTTAGCTTATCTGTTAAATAGTAAATACCTAGGTTAAAAGTTCTTCTTTCTCTTAGTCCTTATACCTTTATATAATAAGTCTTAACTTCTTATATAGCTTAGATAATAAGTTCTTAATCTCTTATACTATTTATATTTTATAGATATAAAGGTAATTATACTCTTTTAAATTATATAATATAAAAATAAAGACTCTTTAGTTAATAAGGTTATTTATTTCTATTTAGTTTAACTTTTTATATAAAGTACTTAGTGTTATAATTATATTATTAAGCTATAACTTTTTTGTTAACTCTTTATAGTCTTTTTTTTTCTAAGATAAAAATACTTAATTAGTATATAGTAATTATTATATAGCCCTTTTCTAGCCTTTCTTTAGTCTTCTTCTTTTATTTAGCTATTTTTAAGAAATAAGTTATATAATATTTAAATCTAATTATATTATGTCTTAATAATATAGTTTAATATATATTATATAAAACTATATAGAACTATTAACTATCTTAACTATTACTATATAGCCTTTTATAGCCTAGACTTTATATAGTCTAGTTTATCTTTTATTTTCTTTTTATACTAGAACCTTACTTTAGATTAGCAGTAATAGTATACTCTAAAAGTTAAAGCTATTTCTAGTATTAATTATATAATTAATCTTTACTTCTATATAAATACTTTAAAGTATTTTTATTACCTTTTAGATTACTTTTACTTTTTAAGTAATTTTAAGTAATAGAGGTAAGTCCTTATTAATCCTTAGATATATCTTAAAGACAAGTAATATAAGTATAATACTATATAGACCAGCTATATCGTTTAATACCTTCATAACTATCTAGAGAATAGTTTCTTTATTTATGTTATACCTAAGCTTAGTATATAAAATATTATATATATACTTTAAAAGATTATAAGCTCTTTTTATTTTACCTACTACTTAGTAGGCTTCTACTAGCATTTCTTTATATAATATACTTATAATATTAATATAATTCTTAAATTTTACTAATATAAAGTTTATACTTAAATTATATATAATATAGTTTAGTAAACTAATATATATACTAATCTAGTACTTATAAAGTATATTCTATATATTTTATATAAATAAGGACTTTAAGAAGATAGCTCCTTAAAAGCTTATCTCTATATTAATAACATATAAGACGTTCTTGTCTCTTAGTTATATAATATCTATAACTATCTTATAGTTAAAGTAGCTTTTATTTTTAAGTATAAACTTAAACCTTTTTAATACTAAGTTATATAATTAATAATAATAACAAAACTTCTAGACTTTTTCTAAAATATTAATATTAATGTTATAATGCTTAGCCTTCTTTAAGAGGTAGTAAAGACGGTTTATATAAGGATATCTAAATCGTCTATAAAGCCTTTAAAGTTATCCTTCTATAAAGAACATACTAGCCTTTAAATAACTAAAGTTAAAGAATAAGTAACCCTATTTCTATATAACTAGGATAAGTTTTCTATCCTACTATATAATTATATTATTAACGTTATTAAAATATATACCTAACTTATCTATATTATGTAATAAAAATAAAAACAAAATAAAAGCATTAAGGATATAATATATAACTTTTCTAAGCTAATTCTCTATTTTTATAATACTAACTAATATAATTAAGTTATTTACCTTAAATTATATATTTATTAATCTTAGTTTTTAAGATATTACTATATAAGGGTTCTTTTATAAGTATATAAGGACTTAAAGTTTCTTTATAGTAAAGAACTTTACTACTCTTATATCTTATAGTTCCTCTTAGTATAATAAAATATAAGGATTATATAATAAGAATTAATAAGCCTTTAATATCTTTAGTAATAAAAAAATATCCTTCTTTAATATATAATAAAAAAATAAAGAAAATATTAGAAAAGCTAATATCTTTTTATTTCCTATAAATTCTTTCTCCTTATTATACGATTTATCTACTAGGTTTTTTTCTTTAAAGTTAAGAAGGTATAAAGCAAAATCTCTTTATAGTTTTTATTTAAGTATACTATATACCTAAAAGTATTAGTCTTTTATATAATTATATTCTTTATCTAAATAATTTATAGACTAATAACTTTCCTTTTTATATATAAAACATCTTTTTTTAGATATTATATAATTAAACCTAGGTTATAATAAAGGTTAACCTTTCTAAAGTTATTAAAAAGATCCTCTATTATTTAACAGTTTATTATACAATAGTTATAAATAACTCTTATTATTAAAGTATCTTTTATTTATAAAGTTAATATTATATAATATAAACTTTTTGTTTAAAGCGGCTTATAGTAATACTCTTAGGCTAGAAAAGAATTACTTACACGTATAATATGCTTTAAGATTACTTAGAGTAGTTTTTAGCTCTAGTACACCTCTATACGCTTAAGTAACTTACATATAAAGCATAATCTCCCTCTAAAAACCTAGGCTAAGTGCTTACTATATAAAGGGTATCTTATCTAAGAGTATCTCTAATACGTTTATTAGATTCTTATCTAGATTATCTTGTTTAACTTATATAAAAAATAGACTTATTTAATTTCTCTAATAAAGAGTATAGTTAATATTAATATTAAAGTACATTTTTAATATATTATATATCTTATCTTATCTCTTTATTAGTCTAATATAATAAAGATAAAACTCTTCTATATAATTAGCTAAGATATTAAGAAATACTATATAGTATTAATCTTTAGTAATCCTAAAGCATTAATAAAAACTAATAAAGACCTTTGCCTTATTATATAAGATATTATATAGCTTACCTATATAATTCCTGTCCTTTCTTTATCCCTTTTAAAAGATTAAAATTATAGTTAGCTTATATAATCTATTCTAGATTATTTGTCTTAGTAATAAGTTATAGATATTATCTCTTTAATATAAAGGTATTATATAACCCTGGATTTATAGAAAACTCTTAACCTCTTATATGAATCTTATTCTAGGAAGTATATTTCTTAAAGCTAATTATAACTACTCTTATATAATTAATATTTAAGTTATTTATATATTATATAAGGGCTTAATTAGTTCTATTATTAGTTTAGTTATATTCTAAGATAAAGTTAATTTAAGGTTTTAAATAAGTGTTTAAGTTATTATAATTATATAACTTAGTATAAGTACTATATAAGTAGAAAGCTATTCTTCTTACTTATTAAACTTTCTTTTAATCTCCTTAATAAATTTAACTAGCTATTAATTTATATTTTTTATTAATAGTAATTAGACTCCTTTTAGCTTAATAAGTTATATAAACTTTACCTTAAATATATAATAGACCTTTTCTTATTAAAAATAAACTATTTATTAAAATCTTTATATAGTAATATTATTAGGTTTTCTTTTAATTACCTAAGATAAAGTATTTCTATATTAATATACATAATATATATAGTTATCTCTTCTTTAAATAATACCTATATAATATTAACTAAATTACTTTAGCGTCTAGGATTTATAGTCTTTTTTTATATATATAGTAAGACTTTACTCTTTATACTTATTTCTTTATACGTTAATAGGTATCTATTAATATTATTATATTAGCTTTAATAATTATCTTCTAGATCCTCTTAAGAAGCTATATTATATTTAGTAGTTATTTTATATTATATAATATTAAAATTAGTTTATTTAATACTATAGTATATACTTTATGCTTTATATATAATACAATAAAGATTCTTATCTAGTTCAGCTTAGTAGATAATAACAAAAATCTATTTTATATAATAATAAAGCAAAAGTCGTCTTTATTCTATCTACCTAGTTTAGCTTAATAGACAATAATAAATAAAATTAAAGCTTTTTAGCATAAAAGACTTTCTAGCATAACCCTTTAGGTATCCCTAAGGATTTCTTGCTTTATATAAAGTATAAGACTACCTAGTAGCTTAGCTATAAAGCCTAAGTCTTATCTCTTTACTTTTACTAATCTATAATTATATAAAGTAATTATATAGATTACTAAATAACTACTAATTAGTATTAAATAGATTTTCTTTTTCTAAGAGAACCTATTTATATAATTATACTTAGGTTAAAGTTAAAATAAACTAAAGATATATTTTCTATAATTATCTTCTTAACTATAAGACTTAGCTTTTATACACAAGATATATAATCTTATACGTCCTTAAGTTAGTTCAGCATAAATATACTTTTAATCCCTTTAATAGATAACTAAGAGCTAAATATCCAGTCTATGCCTTCTACTATAATGTATGTCCCTAAGTCATGCGTGTTATACAACCAGCTGGTGCTGTTATTCTAACAATAATAATAAAAAGTTATACCTTAATATATTCTTCTCTTAAAAACTTAATAGACCTAAACTAAACTACTAAATCTATAATAAAGAACTTATAGTAATTATTAAAGTATTTAAAAAATAAAAACCTTAGTTATTAAGAATAAAGTATAAAGTTAAGGTTTATATAGATTACAAAAACCTGGCTTATTTTATTACCTTAAAAGTCCTTAATAAATAACAAATTTATTAGTTTAAATTCCTTTCTAAATTTAACTTTTAAATTATTTATATTAAAAGAACTAAGAATAAAAGAGTAAATACCTTAAATAAAAGACTAGAATATAAAACCCTAATACTAAAAAAAATACTTATTATCTTAAAGTAAAATAATAAAAAAGACCTTATACTAGTCTAAAAACTCTTAATAATTAGTTAGTGTACTAATACTAGTATAACTAGAAGAATAACGATTAAATAGATTAAAGAAATTCATAGTACTAAAGCATATAGACATTAAGGTATAACAAAAACCTTTAAGTAAATATAATAATACTATAATAAGTAAACTACTTAAATAAAAGTAGCTAAAGTAATTTAGAACTATAATAGGCATAAGAAAAGCAAAAATAGTCCTTATAAGCTATATAAACAATTATAACTACTACTAGTACTACTAAAAGCCTAGTACTTAATTTCTTTAAACTTTATTGTTAAACTCCTTAAATTAAAAAAACTACTTATAAAAACCTATTATAATAGTAAATTAGTTATTATTAACTAACTTATAAAATATATATACTTTATCTTATACTTAGAGTTAAGTATAATAAAAGATCTAATATATACATTTTTAAAATATATTGTTAATAACTATAAATTACCTAAAGAAATTATATCTAATAAAGACAAACTATTTATATCTAAGTTTTAAAAATCCCTGATTTTATAACTAAAAGCTAATTATAAGCTATTAACTACTTTTTACCTATAAACTAATAAATAAATAAAATAAATTAACTAAATACTTAAATAATATTTATAATATTATATTAACTATAACTAAGATAATTAAGTACTACTACTACTAATAGCCTAATTTACCTATAATAATACTATAAGAGAAAGTATACTAAACTCCTTATTCTATTTGAATTATAGATTTAAGCCTACAGTATATAAAAAACCTTAGTAAGGACTATAAGTACTAAAAGCTATAGTAGACTATAATAAATTATAAGAAATTTAAGAAAATACTTCTAAAGACCTGAAATTTATTAAGGCATAAATAAAGAAATATATTAATATATTAAAGGTTAAGGGACTAACTTTTAAAAAAAGAAATAGTATATATCTTTTATAATATAACATTAAAATAAAACAACTAAGTAATAAATTAGATTATAAAAAACTTAAACCTTTTAAAATTATTTAAAAAGTCTTAAATATTAACTTTAAACTTAATTTACTAAACATAATAAAGATCTATTTAGTCTTTTATATTACTTTACTTAAACTAATACTATAAAAATTAAATACTAATAACTATATTATTATAAAACTAAATAAACTAAAGTATAAAGTTAAATAAATTATTAATAAGTAAAAGAAAAATAAAGAAATATAATATCTTATTAAATAAAAAGAATATAAATATAAGAACAATTTATAAGAACTAGTTAAGAACCTTTAGTACTCTTAATAGCTACTCTAAGACTACTATAACTTATAGATACTTAAGAACTAAACGTTTATATTAATAGCCTTAAATCTAAGAACTTATTACTAAGTTTATATAAGAACTAGTTTATATTATTAAGAACTTATATAAACTATAACTTCTTTACTATTCCTTGTTTATAAGCATCTAATATTAACTTTAAAGCATTAAACTTATTAACTTCTTATATACTATAACAAAAAGTTTTAGCTTAACCCTTATAAATAAGTTTTTAGGTTTTTTAAATCCTAAATAAGTAGCTAACTATAATAGCTATTAAAGACTATAATTAAGTAAGCTCTTTATAAAGCCTTAAAAGCTCTTTACTTACTACTTTTTTCTTTTTTTTTTACTTTTTTTACTAAATATTTAATTTTTATATTATAAATAAAGTTAAATAAAATAAACTATATTAAATTAAAGGACACTTATAAGTAGAAGCTATTAAAACTCTATTATTAGGCTTCTTAGCCTTAATATAACTTTAATAATAAAAAGAACTTTTACTAAAACAATAAGTAGTCTTTATATAAAAACAATAAGTATAAGGTATATTAGTAATAATAAAATAAGCTTTAATAAACTCTAAAAGCATAAAGCATTTATAATCTTTTATCTTTATCTTCTAAGATTTTACTTTTAATTTTAATTTTTTTATATAACTTAATATAATATTAATATTATAAATAAATAAAAAAGTAAGTTTAATAACTTTTTAACTTAAAAAAAATAATCTACTTATAAGGTCTTAAGAGTAAGACCTTTAAAGAAAAGACTTAATATTATAACCTAATATATATAATATAACTAGGGTTACCTTATAATTACTTAGTAGTTACAAGATAAGGTTATATATAGAATAGTATAAGAACACGTTAATCCTTTTCTTAGAATAGAAGAACTAAGGAAAGTTATGTAAAAATAAGAAGGACTAATAACAGATAAGCGGTCTAGGACCTAGAACTAACCTGCTAAGGATTAATCCTTATTAAAGACTAACTCTAAGGAATTAGTTCTAATAAAGCAAATAATAAAGATATAAAGACACTTATTCTAACTAGACTAAATACCTTCTATAGCTCTTTAACAATTAACTTCATAATTCACTCTACCATAAGTAACTCTTAGATTATCCTTTTATTATAAAGCTATATAAGCTACCTACGCCTTAAGCGACTAACTAATCACTAGCCAGCTACGACCTAGCCAGATTACCAACAAGACTTACCTTACTGTTACCAGTATTAACCTCAGCTGTCTATTAGCAGACACTACCACTGTCGGATATCTGACCGTAACAGTAAACTAAAGATATATTTTCTATAATTATCTTCTTAACTATAAGACTTACCTTTTGTGTATAAGATATATGATCTTATATATCTCTAAGTTAGTTTAGTATAAATATACTTTTGATCTCCTTAATAGATAACTAAGGGCTAAATATCTAGTCTATGCTTTTTGCTATGATGTGTGTCCCTGAGTCGTGTGTGTTATACAACTAGCTAGTGCTGTTATTCTAAAAGATTTCTAGATTAAAAGAAATATTATATATTAAAGTTTAATAAAATATAAGAGAGTTATATAAAGTATACTTATAAGTAAATTATATAAGATAACTATAGGATATTTTATACATAAAAGCTAAATCTTATAGTTAAAAAGATAATCATAGAAAATATATCTTTAGTTTACCTTAACTTTTAACCTAAGTATAATCATATAAACGGGTTCTCTCAGGAAGAGAGAATCCATTCAACAGTACTACCCTTTCGGAGTGTAGCCAATGACAGCAGCGGTGACGATTTAATAGTAGCCACTTCTCCACCATCTAGAGTAGGTACTGTAGTCTGTGTATGTTGGTTAACATCTTCATTATAATCTCACAGTGAAAGAATGCAAACCTACCCCTCTGAGTACTGATCCCAAGCTGGTCAGCAACGTTGACGTAGCCTTCCTGGGTGATTCTGCCGCCCTTCTTGATGTTTTTCACCATATCATCGTCACCTTGCCAGACGCTCCGACAGAACGGACAAGTCACCTCGCCTGTACTGTAACCGCGACGCTTGGTAGCTGCCCACGTCTGGAAACACTGCTTATGGATGTTCTGCCCGCAAGCCGCGCGACACCATACAATGGTTTCGTTGCTCTTGGTCTCAAGCTCGCAAAAGCAGATGGGACAATCGCCCTCAACGGGTTTGCGGTTCTTGTCTTGGGACTTGTCGGACGAGGCCTCAATCGGTGGAGCGTTTGAGAAGATCTGCCTGAGCTCACTTGGAACAAGTGCCAGTTGGTACGTGTCCTCGAATTTGGCGTGAAGGACTCGTGACATGACCTGCGAGGATTAGCCTCTTCGCGGACGGGTAAAGTCTGAGAGACAAACATAGAGCCAGTGCTTGCACTGGTTACCCTTTAAGGAATGCGGGCAGGTACATGATGGAGTCTGGCCGATTCGGACGGTGTAGACGTTGCCGGTGGAGCCAGTCAGCTCGACCTCCTCCTCGGGAATGTCTGCGGTACCGCAACGGCGTCGCTCAATGACGTAGAACCTCTGGGTAATGGCTCTCTGATAGACTTCGTCAAAGCTCTGCGGAGGCTTCGATCGGTAGCGACGCAGTCGCTTCTCATTGGCATTTGTAGTTACAGCAGCAGTCTTTGGCTTCTTCGTCTTTTGATGATCAGCTGTTCGCGATTTCTCGTCGATGGAGACGGCCTTTCTTTTCAGATTCGTTGAGGCTGTCGGCATGTAGGCATCCTTGGAGGCTGCTTTCGTTGTGGAGCTTCCGGCCTTCTCAGAATGTCCGGACACGGAGCGGGGCGCCGTCCAACGAGCGCGGGGGTCCGCCATTGCTCGCAATGGTATTGGCGGCGTGGGTCAGTGAGAAGGAGGTAAAAATGAATTACTATTCAAATCGGAAGATGAGTATTAGTTTGATCAGAGAGACGATGGGTAGCGTTGAAGATAGCCCGCCGGAGTGTAGCGTCGAGGGTCCAAATTGGCATTGATTCGCAGGAACCTTATTGAAAGACGGCTGGTCGAGTAACTTTCACTCACTCACTCACTGAGTTTATTACGCCCTGGCTAAGCCATAAAGGGCTCTAACGTCTATGTGTCTTACATGCTTCCCTTGTTGAGTTTTTACCCTAGTCTCAAAATAAGCCCCGTGTATGAAATCCACTTCCGTCTGCGTCATCTTTGATTACGCCTTCCGATGATTGCAATTTCTCGTGAGGTTAGTAGCAGGCCATCTTGGAGCACTTCCTCCAAGTGTTCAGGTCCCTATCTTCGGCGGCTGAAGCGAGCCCTGCTGTCGGTGGCACGAGGGTGCGTATGGGGTTAGTCGGTGGTTAATGTTAGTGATGTGATGTTATGCTGTTCCTGTCCTATGTTTGGTTGACCTGCATATCGAGTCGTCCCGTTGCCATGGCAAACTTCACTGTCTCTCTTACGACATCCATGCATGGTGACCAGTCGTCAGGGTCTGATGCGGCCTTTCCGCCTAAGTAAAATGACAGGTTACCTCTGTGCGTATCAGTCCGTTGGATCATCGGTGCGCGTTGTGCTGTCCATTGGGTGCACCGGAAGAGAAAATGCTCAACCGTCTCTGTTGCTTGTCCGCATGCACATTGATCCGAGGCGGCCGCCCTGATCTGGTGCAGGTACCAGTTGAGCCTTGCCATCCCCGTCCGCAGCTGGGCCAGTGTGCTGGCCTGCTTCCATGAAAATGAATCGTACAGTTGCCGTGTGTGCTTTCCTGGCAGAGCCGAGTCGACTCTCTTTGAGAACTTTCCGACCCACTCTGGTATTCCGGGGTTCGTCTCCTGTACCCTCTGTAACGCGTTCCTAAGCGTGGTTGAGAAAGCCCTGGCTGGCTTCTTCCTAGGTGTTTTCCCTTGTTGGGTACTCTCCTTTGCCGCTGCCTTGGCCTCCTTGACGAGCTTCGACTTTACCCCAGCCGGGAGCCAGAATAGTGACACTCTGTTGCCTCTGTTTTGTAGGACACTGATAGCCTCGTAGATACGACGGATCTCTTGCTGGCCTGATTGCTGTCGGGGTCTGCTTACTGCTAGCACGGCGGCTTTGCTGCTGGCCCCGAACAACCCACTCCTTCCGGGAAGCCACTCGGCCGGCCGTGGCTGTGCCTTAACGACCCCGTTAGCCTTTTGCTCCGTCTGGAGACCTTCCCACAGGAGTGTCTCGGCCCGCGGCAAAGCCGAGACGGTGCCGCCCCGTATCCGGTACGGGCCATACGGTCGCGTCGTTCGAGTTTGCACCTTAAGCCGGCCGCAACGGCAGTCCCGTCTCTGAACCGACCGACATGCGCCTCCGTCCTCTCGAGCCACCGTGTCGTCTCCGCAGGTCTCAAGTGCAGGGGCTACTGCGCCGGCGATACCACGTCTTCTTAGACGCCCCAGGTACGAACTGGGAGTGCATCAAATGTACCGGCGATACCGCGTCCAAGCGACGGCCCAGGTACGAACTGGGAACGCAGCTCCCCCGCGGCCTTCTGGTCACGACCACGGCGCTACGGCCCACCGGAAACCCCGGGCGCAACCCCAGATCCAGCTTCCCGTTACCGCGACTCGTCTCCGACTCGCAGCCGACCATGTCTTGCAGATCAGAGGCGCAGAGCAGCCATCACGCCGGCACGACTACTCGCACTCTGTCCACTAACCCAACCCATGTCCGCCGTATGGTGCTCGATCGCGGTGCGCTGTGTCCTCGGGATCGGTCCGGCCGCTTTTCCTGTGCTCGAAGCTTAACAAGTCTGCTGACACCATGCCAACCCGTCGGTCTTAACAACTTCCATTACGCTCGACCAGAGCACGTAGGCTTGTTGCGAGCCCTCGCCGGGAGACGCGCCGATGCCTCATGATGCTCGACTCGTCCGCCTCCCGAGCCCAGAGCCGGATGGGCCGGAGGGTGTCCTGTCTCTTCATCGACGTCAGCCAATGTCAAGTCGGATGGTTTTCTTACGCCAGTATCCCCCGTGTAGCATGTTGGCTTCGGAAATGGCGTGGATGGTGCGGCGGTCGTTGATCGCGTAGTCCGTTTGTAGGTTCGAGAGTGCCGATGAAAATTTTCATAGCACCATCCAACCGCGGGTTTTCGACCGCGCGCGACACACCGCGCCACACCCGCCACTCCTACTGACACCGGACACCACGAGAAGGTCTGCCACATCGTCCTACTGCTTTTTCAAGCAGCATCCAGTGTGCTCACTGGAGACGAGTAACTTTCAGTGCAGCGTCCCCCACAGTCTACATCGTCAATGACGGAAACCGATTGTTACGCACGGATCATCACCACCTTCATAACGAAGACGCGAAGTCATGTGAACAATGACGTGGAGTACCACGTGACCTGAATGAATCATGTCCCAAGACTAGCCATTGTCTACACCCCAGATAAGCCGATAAGCCATCATGTATCTCTAGCATGACATCATCTGCAAATCCGTCTTCCGTGGGTTGCTCCGGGCACTTCATCTTCATGAGGGCGAGGGGATTTCCACAGGCAGAATGTAGTCGTCTTATTACTACATCCGAACGAGGAATTACAATTTCATGCTCTTCGCTGTTGAGCATGATTAACGGGTTGCGAGCAGCTCCTACGCCGTCACGCCATCACGCGACTCTGTCTCATCTACTCGAGGAGACAACAGCAACTGAACATCCTGTGGCGGGAACCTTAACTAAGGGTCCTTGCTAATAAGACGGTATAGTGACATGGGAGGGTAATACGGCAAATCCGCAACTTGACAAATAGGCCAAGTCTGGACTCGAAGTAGGGTTAATATGCCCTTGTATTACAGCTTCTAGTGTAAAGGCGTTCTTTGAGGCACCAGCCCGAAACAATTGCAATTGGTAGCAGAGACCAAACAAACTATGACAATATAGTACACCCAAATCTCGAGTGTCAAGAACTAGATGCTATGCATATTCTACATCCTTGTAGCTAACAGCAAGGATGCACGTGGTGAAACGAGCTTCCCAGCAGTCTGTAACATTAAGCCAGCGTACGGAAGGCAGAAAGTAACATGGAATATATTCAGTTCCCCAATATCAAGTCTCTTCTTACTAGCTAAGATGAGGAGATATCTTTGGTGAAGGTTGCGGGCAACCGACGTCTACGGTCAATTTTGAGGTCAAAAACATCTAGGCGCTGATAGCCGCCCACAATATCGTGATATTGCTTTCCCTCAATGCAGTCCCCATTGTCTAGGTCCGCATACAGTATTCCTTCTACACTCTGTAAGTATCCCGTCGGTTTCTGCTCAGTGGCCTTGTCGATGGTGAACCCCGGCAGTAGTGTCCCAGTAGGATCGAGGAACATGGTCGCTCCACGCTGCGAGTTCTCCAGGGACCGCTTAACAACCTCTGCTTGGCTGGATCCAGCCACCATTGTCTCAATGGCATCCTCGCCGAGGACCCCTGAGCAGAGAACTCCAAAGCATTTGGCCTCGAAACAATGTGCTGCAGCCCGGGTTCTGTTGGCAGCGACGTTGTCGTAGTTGGCGCCATTGGCGACGCTTGATCCGCCACCTGTATTAACCCCGGACGCAATTAATTTCGGCTTGTCAGCCTGCGCGGCTTCGAACCCCGATATCCTGGTCGGCCAGATCGCCGGCCATGTAGAGATGTGAATCTGCTCTCCTTGGGATATGAGCGCGTATCTGGCAAGTGGGTTTGTGTTCTCGCCGCAGATGAGGTTGCCAATTTTGCCGAAGCGCGTCTCTGCGACACGGAGCCCATAGCCATCGCCAGGCGACCACGTTAGCTTCTCGAAGAAGGTTGGCATGAGTTTTCGGTGGTGGATGAGAATCTCGCCATCGCTGCCAATTATGATGTTTGAATTAAACAAGGTCGCACTACTGTACCGCACCTTTTCAGAAATACCCACGCTGACCATCACGTTCAACTCCTTTGCCGTGGAACGAATGGCATTGACCTCTTCGCCGTCGACGTAGACAGACTCCAGAGCCATTCGTTTAAAGAGATCATGGTTTTCCGTCGGCGGTCGTAAAGCGGACCAAATGGGAAACGCAGGGATGTAGGTTTCGGGGAAGACGATGAGGTTTGCTTTGTGCTTGGCGGCTTGTTGGATGAGAGAGACTGCCTTCTCTGTTGTTCGGCGTGCGGAGAGGAAGACGGGAGAGACGTGACACGCAGCAATCCGAATTGCATTAGACATGACTAGAGAGCTTTTGATCGGCAAACGATGACTGGGTGTTTGATTGAGAGCTTGCTGAAATCCTGGATACTGCGGTTGCTGATGCCTCACATGCTAAGTAAATAAGCCTTCGGAGCTTCTTCTTGTGTCCGATAGTAATGATCTGGCGGCGGCTTCTAATTCTCCCCAAGCCCGCCCGCATTGCACCCCCATTCAAACCCCGCAATTACCGAGTGGTGACATTTCGGGCCACAGTGTCGAATCAACGCTAATTTAACCCTAGCTCTAGTTACTAAAGCAACAACGAATAAAGTTTTACAAGTCGCTTCTTCAAAACGATCAAGTAATCGTTGCGTCCAGTTTGAAAAGCCTGCCGATCTTGGCATTTGGTCCGTTAGTTACCTTGCAATTCATCGCGAGCATGCATGGCAGTTCAACCTTGAGGCTTTCTCTTTCAAGGCAATGGTGACACCAGCTACCACATGTGGGAATGATTGGTTTGGATTCGATTTCCGCAATGTCTAGAGACACAGACAACCTCTGTCTTCTCTACGCCCCAACAGAGGGGAAAGAGCGCGAGGCATGCCATGCAATCGACCCTGTAGGCTTTTACATCCGACATCCTCCGGAACCGCACCTCCTCAATGCCTTCATTACGCCCGACGATCGGCTCTTTCACACGATTCATATGGGCGCCGCCGTCGTGGACAGCACCAAATGGATTATGGTGGTTGATGGCCTGGTTGCACGACCCTTTTCGCTGTCTCTCGGCCAGCTGAAGCAGCTACCACGCAAATCCGTGACAGCATTCCATGAGTGCTACGGGAGCCCATTAAGCCCACCAATCAACGCGGTCTGGCGCATTGGAAACGTAACCTGGACTGGCGTCCCTTTAATGGACTTGCTGGCCCTCGCTCAGCCGCTCCGGGAGGCCGCATACGTGTGGTCTGATGGACTTGACCATGGCACGTTCGGCGGCGTCACAGCCGAACGCTATCAGAAAGACTTGCCAATGGCAAAAGCGCTCAGCCCAGAAGTCCTTGTTGCATACGAAATGAACGGAGATCCACTCAGCAAGGAGCGAGGGGGTCCTGTCAGACTTGTTGTCCCAGGCTGGTTCGGAACAAATATGACGAAGTGGCTCTGTCGGTTATCACTACAGAACAGACGAGCAGAAGGGCCCTACACAACCAAATTTTATAACGAGATCGATCCTATGGACCCCGACGGCAAGAGGATACGGCCTGTCTGGGAGGTCGAAGTCAACTCGGTCATTACAAGACCAGAGCCTGGGGCCGTTGTGGCTAATAACGCCTTGCAAGTCGAAGGATGGGCGTGGTGCAATGAGAATGTGACCAAGGTTTTGGTCAGCGCAGACGCTGGGGCGTCATGGTCTGAGGCGAAATTAAGGTCCAGGGTAGACTTTGAGTGGCAAAGGTGGAATGTGATTCTGGACTTGGTGCCGGGAGAGCACAAGTTGATAGCGAGCGCTATTTCCGAATCCGGTCACAGGCAGCCTATTTCAGGTCGGCGCAACCATGCCCATTCGATACCAATCACAGTGTTGGGTGCATCCTCGAAATAAAGTCTCTGTCGAGTTTCGATGCTAATTCTACGCAGAATTGTGACTCAAGACGAGGATATAGTGCGGTAAAAATTACTGTTATGTGAGAAGTTAGCTGAGAAATTTTGAGATCATGATGCCACTTGACAGATTGTCAAAGAAGAGTTCAATACTCAGAAATGCTTTATATGAAAACTACTGCTTCAAGATGAGGAAAGTCGTGCCTTAGAGTAAGACGTCTTGCGGAAGTGAAAAAAAATGGCTGGACGCTTTAAAATTGACACAGAAACCGATAACAGCTTTGATCATACAATTCAGAACTTGGAGCGATAGCAATATGGCGCTCAAACGAGTGCTGGATCGCTTTGTACCGGCCTACGAGGCTAATCACCCTCCCGCCTCCCGAGCGGCACACCCGAAAACACCCCACAAGACGGACGGTTAGGGCTGCGGAGCATCAGCCGCCAAAGACCGATGTTTCAAACTACTATGTAGGGTTTCTGTCCCGAAAAAGGGGCGGCTCCACCCGAGTCCATGCACCGCATAGCCTCAACAAGGCCCACGTACGCCGCCGACGAACAGGAGGCCGCGTCAGGTTTGGATTTCGATTATTACCAAAGCGCAAGAGGACGCCTCGTGAGGCACTTTGTCACGCCCCTGTACCGATTCTAGCCGTACTGGATGGAGCCGAACCTACAGGTCGAGTTGGAGGTGCAGGTTCTGGCTTGACATTGGGTACCTTCCCTCATCCCTCACGCTGTCGACTTGAACGATAGTTAGCTTTTTGTGTTAACTAGTTTTATCAATTTCATAGCGGAACAGCATGACATACTCCTTTGGACTAACAGATTAACTTTTCGGCGGTTAGTAGGACGAAATTCACAAGTCTTCCAATTCCAATACCGAGAGTTGTTTAAATGAAGAACAAAACCCATATTTAAATGATGAATATTACGGTTGGATATTCATCCAGAAGCGGACCTCAAAAGAACGGTTGTCTTCCTCCGCATGCATCGTTGTTTATCCATAGCTCTGGGCAACGAGCTGCTAGTTCACCGTAAACTTTGTGAGCAAACTCATGAAGACCCACTTGCTAGGCGGAATCGCTTTGACGGTCTGTGCTGTTGACTCTGTGTAAAATCATCAAGATTACTAGTATGCTGTGGGTTACCCACCTGTACGTTTTTGAATGTTTGCCAACCATGCTCGATTCAACTGACCTGTTTCTCCTTTGATGTCAACATGATAAAAGTGACTGTTCTTACTACACTATGTCCTACCTGCCTACCTTGACTCAGGCACATACTTACACACAAGCTGTTGTGTTGAGGGAGGCTGTTGGAGACACCACCTCGCAACTACCTACAAATAATTGTATAATGACAAAGAAAGGAAAACGTCGCTGTTGCGTTGGCGAGTTCATGCATTCTTCGCCGGATTTGGTAGGTCACTCTCTGTTCTGGCACTATCCTTCAATCACAGAGTCAGGTTCAATCAGCCCCTCCATGGACAATTGGGGCTTCACGGCTAGGCAATTGCCAGATCATCAATGCATAGCACTGACAAATGAACAGCCCGGGTTCAAGTTGACGCATCGCAAAAATGTGCAAATAATTGCCTCGTTGTCAAGGCACAATATGACACTCCCGCCCTAGTTTGCCTTGCGCCCAAGGTTGCCTTGTTATGGCGGTAAGCACGATGGTGCGCCATCTCAATCTGCGTGCTGTCGAGCCTAGGTTTAACAAGTTCAGACCCATCAAATATGCACGGTACTTTCTATTGAGTGGTGAATCGCCTGTGGATCTCACACCCATTGAAGAACAGCCTCACTGCCATTGGGTGGATCAACACCTCTCAGCATGCAGCTCATTGTTGGCATCTCCATTGGGCTTGCGCTAATTCGTTGTGGCCGTCGCACAATTCATAAAGTGTCCCCCATGTCAATGCTTGTGGCCGTCGCAGTGTCTGCATTTACCGCTCTCCCCCGCCTTCCGATTCTCGTCACATTATTCTATGCCGTTGTGCGCCGCTGTCGACGACTGTTGTGGATAGTCGAACGGCCTTTAGCCCCGCTGCCATGCCTGTGCCGCCGACTACAGAGGAATGGGAGAGTTATCGGCAGCTCATTGAAGAGCTGTACACGCGTCAGACACTCAAGGCCATCAGGGCGCGTCTCAAAGAGGATTATGGATTCAACGCGACGTGAGCCCTCTACTGGCTGTGAATCATCATACACGATGCTGATGCGGCACTAGAGAGCGTATGTACAAAGGCAGATTGAAATCATGGGGCATCGAGAAGAACAAACGACAAAATCGAAAGCCGTTGGAAAAGAGAAAATGTTCTTCTGATGCCACCTCGGAATCAGGGCTCGCTATCCCAAACCCTGGCGACGACTGTCGTAACGAGCCTAGTGCACAGCCATCGTCCAGTTTCTCATTTGCGTTGACACCTCCTGGTGCATCACCCTATCCCAATGATCCTAGGTTAGAGACTCGCTCTACGACTTATGTCGGCACCCCAAGGTCATTTCCACCAACACCAGCAACAACCCCGGGGTACAGATCGCCCACTGCGTACGATCCAGAGGACACGAGCATTGATCCGGACGTATTGTGCACAGAGATAGTAAACTTTGCAACTTCCATTCTGTCCAGACTGGTTCCCGGAAGGCCTGTCGGTGCGGCCTTGGAAGAATGGACACCGACAGACGATCATATCACAATATATCGAACACTACAGGAGGACCTCAAATACGAAAGCCAAATTAGAGGCTGCCTCGTAAACAAGCCATCTGCAGCAGCCACCGCCTCCTTGGGCGAGCACGTCAAAGATTTACTCAAAAACTTCCATCCAGCAATGCCAATCGGTATATTAAGCACCGTTAATCAGTCTTTGGATCCTAGTGCTATTCAGGAACTGGCAAAATGTCTTGCTGCATCCTCTCTGGAAATCCTTTCCCCGAACGACGACTTTGTATATCTGGCACACCGGCTCCGTCGTCTACTGGTAATTCCAGACTTCAAAAAGTTCCAACAGTTCATTGAGAGAATCTGTGAAAACCTTGAAAGCAAGGTCCTCAAAGTCCTCGGGCAAAGAAGTCTGGTGATGATTTACCTCATGTTCTTGCTCAATGCTAAGAAGGCAAAGAACAGAAACCAAAAAGACAACAGAATCCTGGGCATGGCGTTAAATAGGAGATCATACGTTCAACACTTGTATGAACACGACCACAAGCTGATTTTGCAATTCAGCTTTTTCATCATCGGTTACCACGTTCTTACTGCACCAGAGGGGCGAGGGGCAGTTCAATAAAGATGTCCTCGATATGGCAGAAGATTGCTACAACAGGGCCGAGCAGTATCTCAATGATCAAGAAATGGCCGCCGAGATCAAACAGGCCGATATAAGGGACGCCAAATCCCACTACGGGAAGACTTGCTCTTTGCTGGCAGACTGCCGCTATGCCCAAGGAAATGAATACAAAGATTATCGCGACGAGCTTCATAGTTCTGCTCGTAGGCTTTTATTAATATCCATTGCCTGCCATGTCGACTGTCCAATGGGGACTCTGGCGCAGTTTGAGCGACAAAAAGGGAAGTTGGAAAAGTGGTGCAATGATGCAAATGATACCTATCGGTTACAGCAGTTGGAGGATATTCAGGAACTCATCAAGGGAAACAAGCAACGACCGAAAGACGGGCCTCTGCTCCCAAAGCTGCAGGTACTGCAGTTAATCGAAAACACAACTAATGAAGCCTTGCCTTGATAGTCAGGAGGCAGACGGCTCTGCATCGCGCTAAAACATCACGAATGTTGTTGTTGTGGAAACGTTATGATGATACCTCGGAGAATGTGCCTTGGTGAGGTTCCATTAGGGCTTCGGGGCTAGAATGTTCGAAGATTCTGGAAGGAGCTTGGTGCACCGGTTGAGCCAAGCTAGGTACTCAAGCTGGGAGCCGCAGATCTTCAGCAAGTGGATTGTTCCGTACGTCATATCAACTCTTTCTCCATCTTGTTCCATCTCGGTGAATTGCGGAGGAGGTCAGTGAGCTTACCGAGACACACCGAGAGCAGCCGGACAAAAAACTCCGCATCACGGCTCTGATCACGGACGGCTCCGTGGCGATCGGATCGCCCAACATCACCCACCCAAAACACTGGATCCCGCATCAAATGTTCAATCTCGATTTGCCAATTGCTCTTCATTGGTAACTACCTCTGTTTCCGACCTGGCTAGCTTGACATCATTAAAGGGTCCTCCCACCATTTCCTTCATTTTCTCCACGGAAAAGTGGCGCTCTTATCTCATCTCCTCGGCCGTGATGTAATATTCGAGGTGACATCATACGCACCTCAACTGCGCTCACTATGGCGTTTGCGCAACCGACGATACAATACTTAAGCGGACAACAGCTGTTGGAAGAAGACAGTCTTTCAGATCAATCGATACAACTTCTACGAACAGCACAAAGATACTCGCCGAGATAAACCCTTGAATATTTCATATCGACCAATATCAACGTTACCGAACCACATATTACCAAAATGTCTGTCAACCGCAATGTCGATTCCGTCAACAACAAGCAGGGCGAATTCCACCCTAGCGTCCCTCGCTCCGAGCCTTTAACCACCAAGGGCGTAAGTTTCTCATTCCGCAGTTGTCAAAAAGAAAAAAAGATCTAACATTAGGCAGCATGCCCCGGGTACCAAGGTCGGAAACGATGCCTACCCTGAGTTCCACGCTCAAACATATCCCGCCGGCACAGCACCCAAGGAGAACACCTTCCAGCCTAACGCTCAAGACACTCCTGGCCAGGCTCTGAACCCCGAGGCCAAGACCTACACCGCCGCTAACGACTTCCCCGGCGCTACCAGCGCAGATGTCCACACCGGTCTCGGTAAGCCCATGCAGGGTCAGACCAGCCGCGAGCTGCATGGCGCTCACCCGGGAAACCGCAAAAAGGAGAGTGCAGGACTTGAGGGCCTCGGTGCCTCTGGCAAGGACAACTTCAGAGAACGTCGGCTAGATGTTGATCAGGAGCCCGATTCTCGCGGTAAGACCAAGAACGCTTCCGCTGTTCCTGGCGCGGAAGAGCGTTTGCCCGCCTCTGCTGAGGAGGTTGCTAGCGAGCATCGCTAGACTCACGAATTATGTACTATTATTGTAACGTCACGAAAGGATGGCTTTAGCGTCAAAGGGTTGGCATGGAAAGGTTTAATATGAATTAAAGAATTTCACGCCATTTGACATATATAACCCGTGTTCTATTCCCTATCGTGTGTCGATTTTACTACCCTAAATCTTGATCCAAATGTTCTTTAACCAAATTGAAGCGAGGACACGTTGCTTCCAGTGGATTGGTGGGTTGGCAGCCGAGAGAACTAAACTACTTCAAAGCATTTCGTCTAGGCATCGCGAGCTTTGGTCTTGCTGGCGTTGGAAGGCGGCGTTTTCTTGAGAGTAAGGACGATCTTATCTTCGGTGGAGTCGCCGGTCTCGTTCCACTTGAGAGTGTAGATGCCGTCAATGGAGCTGGGCGTAGCATACCACATAGACTCCATGCCGCCGGAGCTACTTTGAACAAGGATGAAAGTACCGTAGAATACGAAGCCGCTGGTCCTACGATCGGAAGAGGTCGAAGTAGAGTTGACGAATCCGACGTCATGGCTGGAGGCACCATCGGCAGGAACAGAGAAGGTAAGGTTGGACCAGTCAGGGGGGGTGGTGGAGTTGAGGGCCGTGGTATTGGGGGCACCGAGCCAGACGTTGTTGTTAGTGGGGGTGACTTGGAGGAGTGTTAGCTTTATCTATGTCGAGAAGGGGAGGAGCCAAGTGGTAAACATACAGATTACAGGGGCTGCATTAGAGTCGTTGAACTTGGTATGGTCGCCGAAGTAAGCGTCGCCTAGGGACAGTATTATTAGATTAGACCCAATAAGAGAGAGTAACGAAACCCGAGCTGGACAGGTTATCCAAAACAAAACAAAAAACAGGAAGATGAGAATGATCAAGGCTTCTGGAGAAACTCTTGTCATTCCCTAGATATAATTCGTGAAACCAGCCTTACTACCTCCTGCAGAGAACATGGAAAGACCGCCGATTCCGGAGCCATAAGCGTAAATCTGGAACTGTTTGCTGTTATCTTGAGAAACAGCGCGCGGCAGGTGTTCCGCCGGAGCCGCAGCCGCGAGAGCCGCGAACGACAGCAAGAGAGCGCAAACGGACTGCATGTCGATAAGGGTTGAGACTTCAAGATAAAAAACGTGAAGACGGCTGAACGATCGGATGAGGCTGTAGCAGACTCGAAAGGGGACGGGGAACTGAATGAAAGTTATCGTATTGAGAGAACCGGATGTGGTGGGGGATCCCGAGAAGTGATCGGAAGGAGGGACGGGTTGGTTAAATAAAAGTGAAGTGAAATAGTGCAGTTCAATTCATCCGTACGAGCCGTAAAGGGTTACCGGCATTGCTTGCTTGCCCGCCACTTTCCACCCCCACCAATGCACGGCAGCAGAGATAGTTACTTTTTCCAATCCGAAACAGTGACTATGGGCAGAAAAGCCGCAATCATCAAGTCACAGCGCATAGTGACGAGAACCGGACTCCACCACGACAGTGACGGAGAGCCCTTCCATCACCATGTTTTCTTAATGCATAGGTCATGGCCGTTCGATATCTGTCAGTCTTCCCGCTAGGAGAAGGGACGGAAATAGCCATCAGCCAACTGGAACTCACTGGGAGTCATTTTCATTTACTGGCGGCTAGGAAAATCCTGGTAGTGCGGCCTGTCAACTATGATTTGTTTCGGCATGTGGGATAAATTGGGGAATAAATGGGGGCACGGGAATTGTGGATTCTCCCGGGAGCTTGATATATAATGGCAATAATATAGGTCTAGGCCATTACGACTCATCACAACATAGGTAAAGCTTGGCATGGGACTACGTAAGGAGAAGAGGCTTCGTAAGAGACGACGAATACCTATCACATCCTTGCGAGCCTTTGGGACCCCTCGAACATAGAGGGGCTTTACTGATGATCGGAACCGAAGATTTCCAGTTCAAGAGCTACATTGCGGGTCCATTGGCCGTCTCGGCTCCTCCGAGCTTGCCCACACGCCGGAGCAGCCCGAGAGCCCGGCCATCGGGTCACCAGTTGACTACCAGCTAGGCTTTCACACTTGAAAAACGGGTAGCCTTGCAAGGCTTGAGCGGGGCGACGGCCAAGATGATGCAGCTACCCCCGAGCTGAGTCTCGCTTACAAAAACAAGCCTCATCTGTTTGCGAGTCAGCCCAACTGCGGCTCACAATACACGTACTACCTTACGACCTATACGGCCACGCATAGACCTGGAAAGCGTCTGTCTCAAGCTGACCCTTCATCGAGATGGATTCGTCGCGATAAAGTGGTTCTCCATCACTGAGGAACAGCCTTTCCCCTCAGTGAATCGAATGACGCATTGGCGATCTTTAACCTACTGGGGCTAATCCGACTTGTAGACAGCCATGGATAGCCCATGCCGGCGGCTCAAGCGGCTGAAATAGGACCGAATTGGTCGGAAGAGGAAACCCGCTACCAGGTCTTCAATGGGGAAATAGAGTATTCAGCCTTGTTAAATATAGTACTTCCCGTTAGTCACCCGTGAAGCCAATACTATCTGCGGCGTACTTAAGCTATTGCCAACCGTTGCATGTTTGATGCTATTGTCACTCGCCCAGTACCCGGCACAGCTCAGCTGCGTCCCCGCTCGCTATATTCTTTTTTCCACTTTGTATATTGTGTCAGGCCGTCCTTCTTTCGTCTTTCACTTGGCACGCATCATCATCATCATCATCATTATGTTTCAATCTTTGATTGTGGCCGGGGCCCTCGCGGGCTCCTTGGCCTCTGCCTTGCCTTCTTTTGGCTCTCTCAGCGAGCCCAATTTGTTCCCTCGTGCTACTTGCAGCGGCAACACTGCTAGCACGAGAAGTGAGTGGTGCGACTACTCCGTTGACACCGACTACTTGAATGAGGCGCCTGACACCGGTGTTACTCGCGAGTACTGGTTCGAGCTTACGGACGTTACTGTTTCGCCGGATGGGGTTTCTCGAACTGCCATGGCTGTCAACGGCTCCATCCCCGGACCTACTATCTTTGCCGACTGGGGTGACACCGTCACAGTTCACGTCATCAACTCTCTGACAACTTCCAACAACGGCACCAGCATTCACTTCCACGGTATCCGACAAAACTATACCAACCAGAATGACGGTGTCAGCTCCATCACCCAATGTCCTACTGCTCCTGGTGACACCACTACCTACACCTGGAAGGCAATCCAATACGGTTCGACTTGGTACCACTCTCACTTCGCCCTCCAGGCGTGGCAGGGTGTCTTTGGTGGCATCGTCATCAACGGCCCTGCCACAGCCAACTACGATGAAGATCTTGGCATGCTCTTCCTGAACGACTGGGATCATCAGACCGTCGATGAGCTCTACTACACCGCCGAGTCCAGCGGTCCTCCAACACTGGACAATGGTCTCATCAATGGCACCAACGTCTACGGTGATGATGACTCTACCTCCCAGACCGGCTACCGTTACAACGTTACTTGGGAATCCGGCACTTCTTACCGCATGAGACTTGTTAATGCCGCCGTCGACACACACTGGAAGTTCTCAATCGACAACCACACCATGCAGGTCATCGCTACCGACTTAGTCCCGATCACCCCTTACAATACCACGGTCCTTGACATTGGCATGGGCCAGCGATATGACATCATCGTCACTGCAGACCAGGCCAGCACGGCCGACAACTTCTGGATGCGTGCCATCCCTCAGGCTGCCTGCTCTGACAACGACAGCACCGACAACATCAAGGGCATTATCTCGTACACTGGCACCATCACCACTCCCACCACTACTGGTTACACCTACACTGATAGCTGTGACGACGAGACAGATAACATCGTCCCCTACCTCTCTAAGTCGGTCTCGGACGCCAACTGGGACAAGCTCGATGAAGCTACTGTCGGCAAGAACTCCGCTGGCCTCTTCAAGTGGTACCTCAATAGCACTAGTATGGTCGTTGATTGGGCCAACCCCACTCTTGAGTCCATCATGAACGGTACTACCAGCTGGGAGACGGACGACGCCGTTATCGAGCTCAGCGAGGCTAACCAGTGGGTTCACTTCGTTGTCGAGACCACTCTCGCTGTCCCTCATCCCATCCACCTTCATGGCCACGACTTCTCCATCCTTGCCCAAGGCACCGGTACCTACTCGAGCTCTGTCACACTCAACACCTCCAACCCGCCCCGCAGAGACACGGCGATGCTGCCCGCCTCGGGATACCTTGTCATGGCCTGGGAGACGGACAACCCGGGTGCCTGGCTCATGCACTGCCACATTGGCTGGCACACATCAGAGGGCTTCTCGGTGCAGTTTGTCGAGCGCCTCAGTGAGATTGCTGCCATCACTGATAACACTACTCTCACCGATACTTGCAGCACTTGGTCTACCTTCCAGGAGGAGAACAGCATTGAGCAGGATGACTCTGGTGTTTAAGCGCTTCAGTATGGATTCTTAAGTTGGATAGACTAGAATGGGGGTCAATGGAATTTTGTCGAGCCTCAGATACAGGATTGGGTAACGAGCAGGTTTTCAATTTGTACGCTTAGCATTTCCAGGTTCCATGCACTTGAAAACCAATGCCTTCAAATTTCCGTCGGAGTCTGTGAAATATGAATCTAAAGTGTCTGATGATAAAATGAGCTGTGTCCATGATAGTTTCCGATACTAGCCGGCTGCTTTGATAGCGACTAGGCACTGGCTAACTTGTACCATATGGGTAAGGCTGGAATAATAAATATCGTCGATTTTCCTGGGTATAATTGCCAAAGCATTGCAAGGTACTTGTTGGCTCTACAGTGTTACGGTCAGATATCCGACAGTGGTGTTTTCTGCTAATAGGCAGCTGAGGTCGATACTCGGTAACAGTAAGGTAAGTCTTGTTGGTAATCTTGCTGGTCTGTTGGTGTCTGGTGATCAGTCAGGCACGTCTAGGCGTAGATAGCTTTATAGCTTCACAACAGAAGGATAATCTAAGAGTCACTTATAAGAGAGTAAATCACGAAGTTGATTATTAAAGAGCTATAAAGAGTCCTTAAGTTCTAGGCTTAAGTCTTATTTATATACTTATATCTATTTATTATAATATTGTTAGTAGTAATTAACTAAAGTGGGCCTAAGGTAAGCTATTTACTTAGTAATTACTCTTAGTAATCACCTTATCTCTTAATTACTTCCTTATTATTACATAACTTATCTATAGTTCTTCTGTTTTAACCTTTACCTATAAACGCTATAGTTAGGTATATATAAGTCTAATTATCCCCTGGTTCTCTGTAGGTTCGTTCCAGGTGGTTATGTTAACCAACGCTTTCTAGGTCATAACATTAGGTCTCCCCTTTAAAGGTCTAGCCCCTTAGACCTATATAGGTAAGTAGGTTCCTATTAAGGGTTATCCCTAGGTTTATCTTATTCTTATTCTTCTTTCACTATGTTATTAGTAACTAATATAATAAAGTTAAATACCCTTAAATTTAATAAGGCTTTTTTTACTAAGTGTTATCTTATAGATTCCTTAAGGATTTGTAAGTATAAGATTAAAATTAAGATATTATATAGTTAATATTGTTCTAAGGGGATCTACTATAAGATACTTATAAGTTTCTAGAAATATTAAGAGTATACTTATTAAGGTTATTTTTATAATAGTAATAATAATATAATTTATAAATATAAGTGTTTTTTAAGGTTCTAAAATATAGGATTTTCTAATAATTATAGTAGATTACTTATTAAATAAAGCTAATTATTTAGATAAGGCTAAAAAATAAAAAAAAAAGTTATTTTATTAAAAGGTTAAGTTATTATAAAAATAAGTAAAGTTATTTTGTTTTATATAAGTAAAAATAAATATATTTTTTATTTAGCTTAATTATTTAAATAAAAAAAAGCAAATAATTTTTAAGAGAAGTTATAAAGCTATTACTAAGTAGTCTATAGATTTATTTATTAATCTAGTAGTTAAGGCAGTTTACAAGGTACAGGCTAGTAGTAGTTTTAATGTAATTAACTTGTCTTTTTTTAAGTCTTTTAATCTTAGTAACTTATCTTAGTAGTCCTTTAGTAAGCTACCTATTAAGGGTTTTGTAGTTAAGGGTTCTAGGACTTATAATAGTCCTAAAGGAGTTACTAAGAGTATTAAAGGTTCTTAACTAGTTCTTATAAATTATTTTTATATTTATATTTTTTCTATTTAATTAAATATTATATTTTTTTGTTCTCTTTTTACTTATTAATAATTTATTTAACTTTATACTTTAGTTTATTTAGTTCTATAATAATATAGTTATTAGTATTTAATCCTTATAGTATTAGTTTAAATAGAGTAATATAAAAGACTAGATAAATCTTTATTATATTTAATAAGTTAAGTTTAAAGTTAATATTTAAGATTTTTTAAATAATTTTAAAAGGTCTAAGTTTTTTATAGTTTAATTTATTATTTAGTTGTTTTATTTTAATATTACGTTATAAAAGATATATATTTTCTTTTTTTTTAAAGGTTAGTCTCTTAATCCTTAATATATTAATGTATTTCTTTATTTATGCCTTAATAAATTTAAGATCTTTAGTAATATTTTTTTAGATTTCTTATAATTTATTATAATCTATTATAGCTTTTAGTACTTATAGTCCTTATTAAAGTTCTTTATATACTATAAGCTTAAATCTATAATTTAAGTAAAATAGAAAGTTTAAGGTATTTTCTTTTATAGTATTATTATAAGTAAATTAGGCTATTAGTAGTAGTAACGTACATGCATAGTGAGTCGCCTATCATAGTAAGTCGCCTACTTCTACCTACCCTCTAGCCATTTATATAAGTTAATCAAACAGCATTATATAAAATTAATTAAAACTACTTATTATCCTCTTCTTTAGAGGTCTCTTATACTACCTAACATATTTATACATTATGTCTAGTCTTTCTGCAATTACTATATTACTAACCACGCAATTCACCCTCCTCTATATAAGCCTCCTCTTAACGCATATTTTTGCCTCTAGCATTAATAACCCTCTTTTCTACTTAAATTACTTTAGCTTTAGCTATATTAAGTAACCCTCTAAGACGTAGTTAGGTTTTTTTAGCCCTCTAGCGCTTACTTAATACCTTATTTGCTATATAAAGCCTATAGTTCTTAGCCTTAAGAAGAACTAATTAATATATTAACTTAGTAATACCTTTAGCTTATAAGTTAACTACTTTATATAAGTATATTAATAAACTATATTAATAACTATAAATCCTTTTCTTAAGTAATATAAAGCTTTATATAACGTTATATATTATAGTTAGTGTTTTTAGGTCCTAGGAGCCCTGGCTACTTAGGCATAAGTTAAATAGTGTTAGCGTCTTTAGCTTAAAATCTAGGTAAGAAATAACTACTTCTAGGTTAAAAGGTATAAGGTTAGCTTATCTAAAACCAGCTTATATATTTTCTTTACCTATTAAAGTAAAAAAGGCTACTTTAAAGGCAAAAAAAAAGTTATTTTTAGTAATATATATAATCTATATCTATATTATTTTCTTAATTTCTTTACTATATAATACTTTTAATAAACTAAAATAGCTAATATTAAGAAGCTAAAGCTTATATAATAAATAAAGAGGTATATAAAAAGCAATAATACTATATTCCTTATAGTAATTATTAAACTTAGTAGACTTATAGCTATTATAGCTATTAAAAATTAAAAGCTACTTAATACCTTTTATATAAGACTTTATATACTTTTTAAAATACTATAGCTAATTTAAGCTAATCTTATTTATAGTTTATCTATTTTTGCTAAAGTAGACACGCTATTAGGGTAAAAGTTAGCTATTAGTATACTAAGAGAAAAGGTAATATTTGCTTTTAACAATAACGTACAAAGGTAACGCCTAGCCATCTATATATATACCCTAAATAACAGAAACCTATTTATAATTACTAGGCTACTTTATATAAGGCCTTCTTTTATAGTTAAAAGTTGTAATAACCTTTGCGTATAATAGCATTCCTATTAAAAAGCCTATCTTATTAAAATTATAGATATCGTTATCATAAATTCTATACTTTATAACTATATTTCATACAAAAGCAAACTAGGCTTATATAATTATAGGATCCTTAGCTAATACCCTCTAATAGTTAATTCTATATTAAAAATACGTCTTTAGTTATAGTTAACGTTATATAAAGTTCTTTACCTATTAAAGTCTAATATACGTTATATTATATTTATTAAAGAGGTAATTAGCTATATCTTATATATTATTAAATTATAATAAAAATCCTTAATTAATTAAGTTAATAACTTATTTAAGAATCACTATTTCTTCTAGCTTAGTCATCTTTACTAATTTTAATTATATTTCTTATTATAGTAGTTATTTAACGCATTAGTCATAAAGTATTGTTCTTAGGACATTATAGATAAAAGTAGCCTTTTATATAGATAATTTTAGGTCTTTTTTAATAGCTTAGAGTACAAAAAGAATATAGCTTTTATTTAAAGTAAAACTTATTATTATACATAAAGTAAAGCTAAGAGGAAGAGGAAAGGTGTAGAAGAAAAGGGAAGTAGACAACTCACTATAATAAGCAACTCACTATACATACACATTAGTACTTAATTATTTTAGTTATAGTTAACATAATATTATAGATATTATTTTAATATTTAGTTAATTTATTTGGTTTATTTATTAGTTTATAGGTAAAAAGCAGTTAATAGCTTATAATTAGCTTTTAGTTATAAAATCAGAGATTTCTAAAATTTAAATATAAATAGTTTATCTTTATTAAATATAATTTCTTTAAGTAATTTATAGTTATTAATAATATATTTTAAAAATATATATACTAGGTCTCTTATTATACTTAACTTTAAGTATAAGATAAAGTATATGTATTTTATAAGTTAGTTAATAATAAGTAATATGTTATTATAATAGGTTTTTATAAGTAGTTCTTTTAACTTAAGGAGTTTAACAATAAAGTCTAAAGAGATTAAGTACTAGGCTTCTAATAGTACTAGTAGTAGTTATAATTATTTATATAGTTTATATAGACTATTTTTGTTTTTTTTATATATATTATAATCTTTAATTACTAAAGCTACTTTTACTTAAGTAACTTATATATTATAATATTATTAAATTCTTTTAAATATCTTAATAACTCTTTAGTGTTTATAGGCCTTAGTATTATAAATCTTTATAATCTATTCAGGTGTTATCCTATTAGTTATACTAGTATTAATATAGGTGTTAATTATAATAAGTTTTTGTACTAAAATAAGGTTATTATTTTTATTCTTTTTAAGGATAACTTAGGTTTTTTCTGGTATTAGGGTTTTATAGTCTAGTCTTTAGCTTAGAGTATTAGCTTTTTTGTTCTTAGATCCTTTAATATAAATGATTTTAAAGTTAAATTCTAATAAGAATTTAAACTATTTGATTTATTGTTTATTAAGGACTTTAAAGGTAATAAAGTAAGTAAGGTTCTTATAGTTAGTATAGACCTTAACTTTATATTTAGTTTTAAATAACTAAGGTTTTTATTCTTAGAAAGCTTTAATAATTATTTTAAGTTCCTTATTATAGATTTAGTAATTAAGCTTAGCTTTATTAAGCTTTTAAGAAAAGAAAGCGTAAAAGTATAGTCTTTTTTTGTTATTGTGTTAGTTAAGTGGTTTATTAATAGCGTAGTTTAAAGTATTAGTTTTTAGTTTAAAAGGTTTTCTTAGGTCTAAAATAATTAGAACTAGTTTAAAATAAACTTATTATTTAACTTTTTTAAAGGCTTTTTTTTGTTTTTTAGTTTATTTAAAGAATATATTTTTTTTAATAAGCTTAATAAGTAGGTTAATTTTGTTAAAGTATCCTTTAAAGAATTATTAGTAAAAGTTAATAAATCCTAAAAAGGATTAGATATTTTTAACATTTTAAGGTTAAGGCTAGTTCTTAATAGCTACGATTTTTCTATTTTTTATTTAGATTTTTCCTAGTATAATAGTAAATCTTAAGAAGTTAACTTATTAATTATAAAATATATTTTTCTTAGGTTTAACTAGTAGTTTAGCTTCTTATAGTTATTAAAGTATAATATAAATATGCTTTTTGTATTTTTTAAGGGTATAAGAGTAGATAAGTATATTATTTAAGTAGATAATAATAAATATATCTAGAAATTCTTTTAGGATATAGTTAATTATTGTTTAAAAGGTGGTAAGTATATTAGTAAGTCTAAAAGGTATAACTAGATACTTAAAGTTACCTTTCCTAGTACAGAAACACGTTTTCTATTCCTTATTTGTTTTATTTTAATTAGGTTATAAGCTTCTTTAAGGTTAATAGCTATAAACTATTTAGTGTAGTATAACTAGTCTTGTAATTCTAAAATAAGAGGTAGTAGGTAGTAGTTCTTAATTATAATATCGTTAAGTTATTAATAATCTATATAGAGTTATAGTTTATTATTCTTTTTTAGTATAAATAATATTAGATATCTTATAAGAGATATTAATAGTTAAATATAACCTTTATATAGGTTTTCTTTAAGATATTTGTTAAGTGTTTTACGTTTTATCTTATTAAGTTTATAGATTTTATGAAACTTTAGGTGTACTTCTGTTACCTCTTTGGTAAGGCAAGTCCTTTAGAGGAGCAGTTAGATCTATTGTGTAGTTTAACAGACCTTATGGTTGATGTAGTTAACCTGCTTTACTAAAGATAGGATCTAGAAGATAGAGGTGAAAGAAGTTAATTCCCTTAATGACCTTATAGGAGGTTTACTTTATATAGTAATAAACCTCTTATGTCTATTAGTAGAGGTAATATATGCTTTTTTTGCCTTAAGATATTATTATATTAATAATATCTTATAGGGTTATTATTTATATAGTTTAGCTAAAATATTACTATTCTTGCCTTTTTTCTTATTAATTTTATTAATAAATCTATTTTTATTTTCTGTTTATTACTATAGCCTTAATACTATAAATTCTAATAAAGATTATAAGTCTTAGACTTTACTTAGTATTAGTTTTTTTATGTAATTTGTTATATTTCCTGTTTCTTTTGCTATTCTTTATAGATTTATATCCCTTAGTAGCCTGTTTATTCTCTTGCTTTTGTTAGTATATGTTTTCTTAGTAAGGGTAATAGTTATAGCGCTAAGAGTGTTGTGTTTTTTAGTAGCCTTAGTATAAGGGTTAGTAGCCTTCTAGGCTTTAGTAATACCCTTAGTGTTAAAGGCGTAAGGTTTAATGTTAGGCGAGTAAGGGTTACTATTATTATGACTACTAGTTACGTTTTTGCTTAACTTATTACCCTTAGTAGTAGCCTTATTATAGAAGTTAATAGGGTTAGTAGTATAGCTATTTTGATTCTCTTAAATTAAAAGCTGGTTTACTATTATATTAATTTTATACTTAATAGTATTAAGCTTATTAGATATTATATTAAACTTCTTAAATTTTATAATAAGCTTAGTAGAAATTAAGACCTTATAATAAACTTTAGTTGTAAGTTTATTATATAACTAGTTAATTATATTATTTTAAGTAATATTATTATTTCTTTTAGCCTTAATTTTAATATAAAGCTAATTAATAGCCTTATTATAAGTTATAGTAAGGTCCTTAAATTTAGCTTTAACCTTGTTTTACTAGGTAATAATCTTCTCTTTTTATTAAAGAAGTATTTTAATAGTAAGTATACTACTAGTAGCTTTACTGGTAAATCTAGTATCCTTAACTTATACTAAGCTTAACTTTTATAGTTTAGTAAGGTATTTACTAATAGACTTAACAAGATATCTGTTTTTGTGTAATATATGTATTACTAGAATCTATATATAAGATAATAGCTTTATTAACTAACTTAATATACTAGTTATCTTAGTATCCTAGGCTCTTTAACAGGTTTTCTTAATATTATAGATAATATTATTTATAATAAATAAAGTATTACCTTCCTTTTGTTTAGATTTTTTTTTAAAGAACTTATTAAAAATAATAAGTACTTTTTTATAAAGCTTATTATTAAGGGTAATAGTTATCTTTTTATTAAGGGTAAAGATAATATCTTTAAGGGAATAATAGTAATTGCTAGTTTTGCTGTAGTAGTTGTTTTTGTTAGCTTTATTGTAGGTAAAAGTAGAAGTATTAATTATCTGGATAGACTTATTGTTACTGTTCTTCTTATTAGAGTTATTGTCTCTGTTGTTATTAAAGCTATTATTCTTATTGCTTAGGGAGGCTATGTTGTTAGCTCTGTTGTTGTCTTTATTGCTAAGGCTAATAGGGCTCTTTTTTAGGCTAGAGGGAGTATTAGTGCTTTTAAAAAGTTTATTTATGTTATAACTTTTATTAGTGTCTATAATATTGCTTTTTTTGTTAGTAGCAAGGTTACTAAAAATCAAGATGCTAGTTAGGTTGTTGTTTTTGTTAGGTACTAGCTGGGTAGTCTTATTACTAGGGGCGTTAGTGATAGGCGTGGAAGGGAGAGGCTTAATGATAGCGTTATTGTTATTCTTGGCTTAGGTAGTTATTATTAGGTTTAGTAGTAGATGTGTTAGGAAGAAAGGTAAGTTTATTATTATTAAGGTGAAAATATTGAAATAAAAAGGTAAGAAAAAGGTTATTATTAAAGCTATTATGTAAGGTGATAGTGTTATTAATAGATCTAATAAGGATAGTAATTATCTAAAAAATAAAAAAAAAAATAAAAAAAAAATTTATAAGGCTAAAAAAAAAAGAAAAAGTAAGGTTAAGGTAAGTGATATTTTGTTAGCTAATATAGGTGCTAGTGGTCTGTGTTTATGCCTATTATGCCTTTCTTTCTTGCTTTGCCTTTTTAATAAAGTAAGTATATTTAAAGATTTTTTTTTTATTATATAAAAGGTCTATTAGTGTTTATTAGTTCTATAAAGTTTACTATTATCTCTAGATATTTTAGGGTAACTTGTAAATTATTTGTTTAAAGATAATTACTTTAATTTAGGATTTTATAAGTATATTAGTAATAATTTCTTTATTAAGTTTTAAGATATTTCTTTTATTATACTTAGTTGTTTAGTTAATTAGATAGGCTGATTTAAACTTATTTATAAGTTCTTAGGCTATTTTAATTAGTTCTAAGTATAAGACTTAGTTATTATCCTTAGTAGTAAAGCCTTTTTATTTAATAAGGAATTTAATGTAAAGTTAGTTGTGTAGCTAATAGATATATTATGTAATAATCTTGTTTAGTTCTTAGATATCTTTTCTACTTATATTATTAACTGCTATTAGCTATAGCTAAGTGTTTTTTTGTTAAAAAGGATCTTTTTTTTAGGCTAGTTTTTAGAGTTATACTACTAAGACTACTAGGTGAACTTGCTATATAGCTAGGAAGTTAAGTTTAGTAGTTAAAATGCCTTTTATTTTAATTATCTTAAAGGGACTAGCTTACTTTATTAACTATTTCTACTTAAAATACCTAGGTAAATAGTATTCTTTTTTTAGGTAAAAGTAAACTATGTTCTTTTATTAAAAATTAACTAGATTATACTTTTTATTATATTTATCTTTTACTATTACTTTTATAATATTAATTAACTTAATAGCTTTTTTCTAGTATAAATAGTAAAGGACTTTAATATTAGCCTAGGTGCTTTTGTCTTTTATGCTAGTAACTAGTGTGATTACTGATCTTGGCTTAAATCCTATTATTACTTTGTTAAGTAAGTATTTTATAAAGGATACTAGAGTATTATTAAGGTTAAATTATAGAGCTAGGAGTATTCTTGTTTAAGGTATATTTAGTGTTATAGTAGTATAGAATTAGATTATGATTTCTATTATTTGGTTTTTTTTTATTTATATTATTAGTTTATATATAGTATAATATAAAAAGAAGAAGTTTAATGTTTAAAGTAGTAAATATATTTTACTAGATAATAAAAGTGAATTTTAGATCTTAATTAGATATAATTTACTATAGTAATCCCTAGTTTATAAGAAGAAGTATCTAAGCTAATACTACTATTTAATCTACTACTATATATATTATATACCTTATAATTAGTAGCGTTTATTTACTAAATAGATAAGAGATTATATATAATATGTTTAGCTTAAGTTAATTTAATATTAACTAGAAGGTATTTACTAATAGTATATTAGGTATATTAGTAATAAAGTTAATAGTAATAGTATAAAAAGAGGTTATATAGACTAGAATAGGCTGTAATTCCCTTAGCGTTTTTCTTTTTAATTTCTAGTATTTTTAATAAGTAGAATAGTATTTAATATAGCTAGAAACTTTTATTTGTTTTTATTTAATAAAAAGGCCTTTAAGCTTATAGGTTATCTTATTCTCCTTAAAGTAGTATTTATTGTTATAAGTAAGTTATAATACTTTTTGCTTATAGCTAATTAAGATATAGAGTTATTATTATTCTATTGTTTCTATATAGTAAAGAAGACTATGGTTAATAGCCTATAGTAAGACCTTGTTTTTATGTTAAGCTATGTTAAGAGTAATATATTTCTTGTTTTTTTTAGCTACTATTTATTATTATAATAGAATTCTTTAGTATTTTTTTATTCTATTAGTATTTTTGTTTAAGCTTACTTTTGAAATTGTTTATGATTCTTAGTATAATAACTTTAGTCTCTTAGTTAATAATTATCTTATTATTTATATAGTATACTACTATTATAATATCTACTAATTTGTTTTTTATACTAGTTTTAGCCTTAAAGTAATTACCCTTAAACGTAGGTAATTATAATAATACGTTTAATATAACGTTAAGTTTACCTAGAATATAAGTAATATAGAATTTAAATTATAATAAGTAAATTACTATTACTATAAGTTTTAGGTTAGTTTTATTAAGGTCTATTATTTTAAGTAAAGTGTATATTATTATGCTTACTGTTATTATATAGTTTGTAAGGATATTAACTAGTAAGCTGTTAGACTAGACTATTTTATAGAGCTTATAAATAGCTTAGATAACTACTACAACTTCTGCTTTTATAGCTCTGTAGGCTTTTTTGGCTTTTAAGGTGGCTTTAGACAAGAAAAGGACAAGATAAATGTATTTAACAGGGATATTATGGCTAGGGATCTTAGTCTTGTCCTAGTTAATATCTAGCTAGAAGATAAAAAGGCTAAAGGTATTTTAATAAGTATTAATTTTAAAAAAGAGGGCTTAGTATAGGTTATAGTAGAATCTGAAAGCTTGGTAGTAGAGGTTGTCTTGGAGTATGTTAAATGTAGTATGTTTAGTGTTAATGCTTTTGAATATGGCTTTCTGTACTTATTTTTGTTAAGTAGTTTAGTTAAGTATAGCTTAAAGTTTTTCTTTTAATTTTATTTTAGTAAAAAGAAGTTTTTTTTTGTTTTATAATAAAGTAAATATAACGTTAAACTAAGAAATATTTTCTTTAAGTTAGCTTATTATACTTAAGTAGGTTTCTAAGGCTATTATTAATAATAAGAACTTAATTTTTTTAAATACTGTAATATAGTTGTTTATATAAGTAATTTTGTTATTATTAATAATATAACTAAAGAGTTTAATACTAAAGTATTCTATAAATAACTTTATTATTAATAAGTAAAAGTAGTTTTTTTTAATAATTTTAAAAATAATCTTAAGATATTTAGTATAGTTTTTATTATTATTACTAAAAATAATAATATTATTAATATATACTTTTATAAACTCTTAATACTTATAAAATAGTTAGTTTATATATTTTTATATAAATATAGATATATTCTTAAAGCCTATAAAAATAATATAAGACTTCTTAAGCCTTTTAAGAGAAATAATAACTATTTTGTCTTAGTAGGCTGAATAGATAGGTAGTTAATGGAAAAAACCTATAGCGTCTAGGACTATAATTCTAGATTTACTTTATATAACGCTAATAATGTTGTCTTAGTTTAGAAGAGGGTATACGTTAAGTATAGTAACCTTGTTAAGTAGCTTAAGGTCTATAATAGGTTATACTTTAGGCTTATTATTTATTATGTGATTTATAATAAAAGTTAAGTAAGTAATTAAGGCTAGTTATCTTATCTAGCTTATTTTTCTAGCTTTATAAAGTTTATTGTAATAGTTGTTAAGAAAGGCCTTATTTATGCGCCCTAAGGGATATAGCTATATTAGTATCTTCTGATTTTACTATTCTTCTACTAAGTTAACTTGTATTTAGTCCTTATCTTTCATTAGGACAACACCTTTATTTTACTATATATCAAATTTATCTAGGATTCTAATATATACTTTTACTTATTAAAGGCTACCTATTATAATAAAGACTCTTTAGCTAAACGTTTAATATAAGATATTTACTAGTTTTAATACTTTATAGTTAAGGATTATATATAAGTTAAGCCTCTTTGTTATTAGTTAGGCTCTTAAGGAATTACTTCTTATTTATTTACTTAGTTTAAGAACGCTTAGTAGGTTCTTTAATAGGTCTTATAGTAGGTATATTACCTTAGCCTATTTAATATAGTATATATTAGCTTATATTTCTTTATTAGTAATAGTCCTTAAGTGTTTTTTTAGGTAAATAATAAAAGTACTAAGGCTATTATTTCTTATAATAAGGCGTTTTAGTATATCTTATAATAATATAGTGTTTAATATACTAGGTTTTATAAAGTAGAAGTAGTATATGTTTTTAAGATCTTATAGTTCTTTTGTTTATAGTAATAAAAGGTTATTAAAGTTAACTATAAAAAAGACTTCTTAACTTAGTAGTATAGTAACCTAGTGTATAGCTTAGACTTAACGTTTAACTAGTGTTAGCTATTATATGATTTAGACTAGTACTATAAGGTTATATATAGATTAGAAGGTAACTTATAAAAGTATAAAGTTAATCTTAACTTTATGTTTAATATAGAATAATATGCTTAATAATAGTCTTAGGGCTAAGTGATTAATAACCTTAGCTTTTATATAAAAGTATTTATTTATAGGATTATTAGCTATAGTACTAGGGATATAGAAATTAAAAGAGACTTTTCTTTTAACTTAGATGCTTACCTTAATTCTATTTAGTGTATACTAGTAATTATAATCTTATTTTATGTTTTATGTAAACGTAGTAATCTAGGTATAGTCTATAAGGGTTATTATACTCTTTATGTTAAAGTATACTTTTATTATTTGTTTTCTTAGGTCTAATATAATACTAAGCCTTATATATATTATTACTATTAGGTTATTAAGGATATCTAGTTATAAGTTAACCTTTATAATTAGATGATTTTAGGCTATATAATAGATGCTTTTACTACTTTTAGCGTTTAGTAGTAAAGTAAGGCTTTTTCTGATACTAAGGGTACTATTAGTAGAGGAGTTATATATATTAGACTTGTTAGTTTGTTTCTTATAGTATATAATTTAATGAAGTTTGTTATTAATTTTAGAAGGTTATTGTTATTTTCTTTGTTTTTACTTTTGTTTTTAACTTAGTATCCTTAACTTATTAGGTTACTAGTAACTTCTTTAGTATCTAGGTTATCTTTATAGATTATGCTCTTAATTTAGTAAGCGTTAATGCTTATACTTATATCCTTAATATATAGTTTCTATAGCTGTTGTGTTTAGTAAAGGTAGTAGAAAAAGGGTTACTACTAGTTTTAGTTACTAAATTATTACTTTTGGTGTATAGGTTAGTATAGTAGCTAATTTTGTATGCTTAGCGACAAGTATCCTTAGTATTAAGGTTAGCTATAATCTTTCCTGAATTCTTGTTGCCTTAGGTATTCCTGCCTTTTCTATAGCTTTACTTATTATCTCTATAGCTATATCTTATAGTTATATGGTTAGTATTTAGCCTTGTTTTTGTAATATATGCTTTTGTTATTCTTTTTGTTATCTTCTTTTTGATTTACTAGGCCTAGGTCTAAAAAGTAGATTATTAGCTTTATTTCCTCTTTAAGTATATCTTAGAGTGTTTACTGTTTTTCCTTAGCTTTAGTAAGGTATATATTAATTATGTTGCTTTTTTGTGGCTCTAGACATAGTAGGCGTAGATATAGGTATAATGTTAATTTGAAATAAATAAGTAGTTAAAGGTTAGTAATATCTTTTTATACTTTAGTGTAAGTAAAGGCTATTATAGTAAAGGTCTTAATTAGTTTTTTGTTAAGGTTATCTTAGGCTATATATAAGTATATATTAAACTAATCTTTAATAGTACTTAGATATAAACTAAAGATTTTCTTTAAGGCTATAAACTAGTTATTAAGATTAAAGGTAAGTATAACTTACTTAATAATAAAGAGTTATTCTTAATACTAAATAATAATAGCTTTCTATAGAAGTTTAAATAGCTTTTAGTATAAAGTATTCTTTATAGATTTTATTATAGTTTTTATTATAATTAACTATATTTAGAGGTTTATATTATAGTAATAGACTTATTTTTTATTAAAGAATACCTTTTTTTTAAGGAATTTATTATATAAGGTATTAAGCTAAAAGATTCTATATTCTATTAATCTTTATGTTTAGATAGTTATTTATAAGAATAATATTATTATTACTATTAAAGTTAATATGTTTAATTATATATTACAAAGAATATTAATAAACTTACTAATAAGTTATATAAGTATAGCGTTTAAGGTCTTGGTTTACTAGACTATATAGGTTGACCCTGGTATATCCTAGGGTTCCTTTGTTGTTACTAGTAGAGGGCTGCCTAGGTAAGTAAAGGTCTAGTGATTTTTTGCCTTACTTATTAGTTTTTATATAAGGTTAATACTAATTAAGGGTGTTAGATGTAGTAAAGACTTTGTTTTGTCCCTTAATGATCCTAATATGCCTTTGGTTATTAGAAATAGTAGTAAGGCTAAGTCTTTTAGCTAAAAGGGGGTTTAGTGTTATCTTTATAGTAGGTTACTTGCCTTATGATCTATAGCTATGATAATAGTCCCAGGCTAGTTACTTAGACTACTTTAGTCCTCTAAGATTAAAGATATATTACTAACTATATCTTTATCTCTAAAGAGCTTATCTTAGTATATAAACTAAATAATCTGTTTTGTTATTTATAGGTGCTTCTTGATTTCTCTTTTGAGATTCTACTTAAGAGGGTATAATAGTAAGATATAAGCTTTGTTATTAAAAAAGGGGATCTTGTATTATTTGTTATTAAGGTTAATATATTAAGATATTATAAATAGTTAGGTATAATTCTATTAAAAGCTATCTAAGAGACTATAAACTAATAGTTTATTTAGTTTTTGTTTAATAAAGCGCTATATATAGTAGATATCTTAGATATAAGTATAGGTTAGTTATGCTTTGTAGTATAAGATTAGTTTAAAAATTTTACTTTTTGATTTGTTTAGCTAAGTATTTACTACTACTATTATAGTAGTAATAGTATAGCTAGTTTAATTAATAAGAGGTATTTAAGTATATTTATAAGGTTCCAGATTTAACTATAGTACTTTAGTTCTTTAGGTCTTATTATTAGCTATACTTAATGTTAGTGTTAGTATAATAGTGTGTAAAGTAAGTTGTTATATTATTACCTTTATTAAGCTAAGGTTTACTTCTTAGTTATTTACCTTAACGGGAGATAAGATTTATATAGCGAATTTGTTTCTTAATAAGAGCTAAGGAATAAAGTAGGAAGTTATACTACTACTTATTACCCCTCTAGTAAGACAAGTCCTTCAGAGGAGCGGTTAGATCTATTGTGTAGTCTGATAGACTTTATGGTTAATATAGTGAACCTACTTTACTAAAGATAGGATCTAGAAGATGAAGGTGAAAGAAGTTGATTCCCTTAATGACCTTATGGGAGGTCTACCTTATATAGTAGTAGACCTCCCGTGTCTATTAGCAGGGGTAACAACTTCTTTTCTAAGTAGGATCTTGTGATTATATAAGCTGTGTTTAAGTAAGCTGGTTTTTAATTCTTTAGTAAAGAGTTTAGTGTACTTATAGTATTATTCTAAGATTAGAGAGAGGTATTCTTTTTTTTATTAATTATTAATAAATTATTTGAATTGTTTATTTTTTGTAGGCTTAATTCTTTTAATATATATAATATACTTGTGTTACTTTAATTTACTTAAAGGTTGTAGCTTATAATATTACTTTATAGTTAAATCTCTTTATTAAAGTTAGCTTATTCTTTAATTTATACTTAGGTTATATTGTTATAACAATAGGATTCTAAGGATAATATTTATGTTTTTAATTTATGTTATATTAAAGATTAGATGTTCTTAACAGTTATAAGTAACTATAAAGAGTTATATGGTTTCTCTGTTAATAGTGCCTTTATTATACTTAACTATTTCTTTTTTTATGTTTTATAAGGTATAAGGATTCTTCTTAAATCTCTATGTGATTCTTTGCTAACTTACTAGTTAAGGTAATATTAAGTTTGTTTGTACTTTATTATTAATTATAACCTGAGTAGGCTATCCTTTGATATAGACGCTTAGAACAAGGTGTAAGGTATCTGTTGTTGTTGTAAGGTATAAGGACTTTCTTAGTATCGCTGTTTACTGTCCTAGTATAGTTAGCGTTCCTAGTTTTTTAAGTAGTGTTAGTGGTTTAATTTTCTTTTTATGTCTACGAGTTTTATTTTAAGAGGTATTTATTCTTTAATCTAGGTTCTTTAAGCCTTTATTTTACTTATATAATATATTATATATTTATTATATATATATTTAAACTAGTATTTAATTAGTTTATTATAGTATAGAACTAGGTGTTCTAAACTAAGTTATATATATAACTAGCTTACTTTAAATTCCTTGACTATTTATATGCTAAGTTAGTAGTAAAGGTAAATTATAAGGATTAGCTTCTACTTTCTTTGTTAAAAAAAAAAGTCGTTAAGTTTTTTGTTTTAGAGGTAAAACTAGTATTTATTATAAATATAATTAGCTTAGAATACTTTAATATAATATATATATTTTTAGTTAAGGTACTTATAGTCTTTAAATATAGGTTTCTTTAGGATAAATACTACTGGTTTTCTGTTAATTCTGGTATTATTTGAGTAAGAATAACAGGGGGTTATTTATAAATAGTTATAAGGAAAAGTAGAGAAGAATAAAGGTAGACAGAAAAGGTATATATATATTAACCGTTAAGGTTTTATTATATCTTTTTTTTTTTCTCTAAAACTGTTTAAGTAGAAAGGATATCTCTTAGTTATATAGAAAGTCTCTTAGATACGTATAGTATCTAAGTGTATATCTAAGCGTATATCTAAGTACCGAGAGGTACTTATAGTTTCTTATATATATATATATATGCCTGTATATACCTGTAGATAAGCATAAGCGCTGGTATATGTAATGCTTAGAAGTATATGCGTTTATATGTAGTAGACTGTATTAGTTTATAGTAGTTTGAATTAGTATAGTTATATATAGTAATATATACTTTTATAGGTTATTTTTCAAGAAGAATCTAGAAAAAATAACTATATATTTATAGGACATTTAGTTATAGAGTTATAAAGAGATTTATATATAAGAATTATAAGAATTTTACTTCTTAATTCTTAGTTTTCTCCTTAAGTTATATCTAAGTTATAGATATAACTTATTTTGTATAAAAACTTATAAAAACCTTATATAGGAAAAATTATAAGAAAATTAGTTATAGTTATAGTTGTAGTTAAAAACTTTTAAAGGAAAAAAAAGAATTTATAAAGGGAAAACCTTAGTATTTAAGTTGTATTACTTTCTTTTTAGAAAGTATTTCTTTATTATCTATAGTTTCTTTAGGTAAAAACCCTTTTTTATTAAGATTTATAGTTTTTATAAAGTATTTAAATACTTCTTTATTAATAGATTTAGTAAATATATCTAATATATTATTCTTTATATAGATATAGTATAAAGAGACTTAATTATTATAGATAGCTTGTTTAGAAAAGTGATATTTTATATCTATATGTTTAGATTTCTTATGAAGCTCTAGGTTTTCTGTTATACGTTATACTGCCTTATTATTTATTAAAATAATAAGCTTATTTAACGTTATATTTAACTCTAAGTTATTATATATATAAGAAAAAGAGTTATATAGGTATATAGATTCCTTTATAGTTTTATATAAAGCTATATATTTAGCTTTATAAGTAGATAAAGTAATAGTCTTTTGTTTTATACTATTTTAGCTTATTATATTATAGTACCTTAAGGTACTTATATATCTAGTAGTAGACATTCTATTGTCTAAGTCTCTAGCCTAATTAGAGTCTGAAAATATAATTAACTATAAATTAATATTATAGTTATATATTAATCTTAGATTAGGATATTTATTTATATATCCCTATATTCTATTAAGCGTAATAAAATGCTCTTTAAATAGGTTACTTATATAATAAGTATATATATTTACTAGATATATTATATCTAGCTTAGTCTTAAGACTTAAGAAGAGTAGAGATCCTATTTCTTGTTAATATTAAGTTATTTCTTCTTTTGTTGCTTACCTTATATTTTTCTTAAGCTTAATAGTAGGATTTATAAGTATATTATAAGGATAAGTATTCTTTTTATTATACTTCTCTAGTATTTTATTTATATATTTAGTTTAATAGATATATAAGATCTTATTTACTTTGTTTATATATATTTTGTTCTCTAAAAATATATATGGAATTCCTAAGTCTTATATCTATAAATCTTTATTTATATTATTATAGAAATATTCTATATCTTTATTTATAGAAGCTACTATTATTATATCGTCTATATAATAAGCTATTATAGCTCTTATATTATTATTATTAGCTATAAAGATACCTTTATTATAAGGGGATTCTTTAAAGCCTAGTTTTATAATTATAGATCTTAACTACTTATACCAAAGTCTAAGGCTCTATTTTAGACTATATAAGGCCTTTTTAAGCTTATAATATAAAGCTTTTTCTATTATGTTATCTGTATATTTTAGGGTATTTGTTTTATAGTTATAAAAGAAACCTTTAGGTAATTTTACCCATATTTCTTTATTTATATTAGTATAGTAGAAGGCATTAGAGATATCAAATTGCCTAAAAAACCAGCCTAGCTTTATTTTTATTATAAATATAGCTTTATAATTCTTAGGTTTACAGGTAGTACTAAAGGTTTCTAGATAATTAATACCTATATATTAATTAAAACTTTATACTACCTACCTAGCTTTATATTTTAATAGATTATTATTTATATCTATTTTTAATTTATATACTTATCTTTCTCCTAAGGGCTTAATTCCTTTAGGTAAAGGAAGTATTATCTAAGTATATATATTATGTAAGTTATTAACCTCTAAAACCATTACTTGAATTTATTTATTTTTAGAAGTAGAGATTATAGCCTTTTTATAGGTAGTAAAGTCTTTATCTGTTGTTATAGTAAGGATATATATAGCTTTATTAAACTTATTTATTTTATTATTATGATTATTTATAGTGGAAAGTATTAGTTTAATTATAGGGTAGTCTTTTATAGTATATAAAGCGCTTTTTTAGTCTGTTACTTATTTATAGTCTTTAAGCTTATTATTATTTTGCTTAGGAATTTCTACTATTATCTTAGATTTATTATTATTATTATAATTATTACAATTGTGATTATTATAATTATTATTATTTATTATATTATTATTATTTATTAGCTTTATATTTATACCTCTAGAATTTAAGTTTTCCCTTTCACTCTTATAGTTATATAGAAATATCTTATTATTATTACTATTTTTATTATTATTTATATTTATATTATTATTATTAATAGTAGGAGGTATAAACTGATTTTTTAGAATAATTATATCTCTAGTCTAAAAGGAAGTTTTCTTTTGAAAATCATATACTTTATATATATTATTTTTATAGTTAAGTATTATAGCTTTTATAGCTTTATTATCTAGCTTTTTTATTTTAGGATCCTTATTCTTATAGTAATATATAGATCTAAAAGTTACTATATTATTAATATTTAGCTTTATATTATTACCTATTTTATAAGAGGTCTTATAGTTAAGAGCTTTATAAGGGGTTATATTATATAGATCTGCTACTATTAAAGCAGCTTCTCCCTATAGATATAAAGGTAAATTTGCCTATAAAAGCATAGCTCTTATTTTATTAGTTATAGTCCTTATTACTCTTTCTATTATACTGTTAGGCTTATAAGTATAAGGTACTTTTATATTATGATTTATCTTTTTAATTATATAGGTATAATTTATAGTATTATTATTAAATTCTAGACTACTATCTATATTAAAGTCTTTTATTTTATTCTTATTTATATTATTTTTATTTATATATTCTAAAATAGTAGTATTAACTTTTTTTGCTTTTTTAGTTCTAAGTAGTTTTATAAATATAAGTCTAGACTTTTTTTTTAAAAAGATAATAAACTATTAATATTTATTATAGGTAAAAGGTGTTATAGGTCTATAGAGATCAGAAGAGACTTTTTTTATATATTTATAAACTTTATTATAGTTATTAGAATACTTATTAACTTTAGTAGTAAAGTTTACTTTTATATAGGTATTACAGGTATAGTCTTTTTCTATTATATTATTAGTTATATTTGTATTATCTTTAAGTTATATTAAGACTTTTTTATTTATATGTCCTAGTCTATTATACTACTTTTTATAGTTATTAATCTCTTTATTATATATAACCTTCTTATATTTATAAGGTTTTCTTCTTATATTTATAGTATTTATATATTCTTTATAGTTATTAAGATCTTTTTTATTTAAAACCTTTATATTTAGGTAATATAGATTGTTTTTTATTTTTCTTTTATAAAGGGTTCTTTTATTATTTATATTTATTAAAGATACCTTTGTATTCTAGAAAAGAGAAGCTATTTTAAGTCTTCTTAGTCTATTTTAACTTAAAAGATTAATACCTATTTTAGGTATATAATAACAGTCTTTAAGGATATATATATTATTATTATTAGAAAAAGAAATTGTTATATCTCCTTATAAAGAGATTTTCTTTCTTTTTGTATTTCTTTAGTTAATATACCTGTTTATATAAGTAGTCTTTATAAATAAGGATTTATTACTTATAATATTAATAGTAGTAGTAATATTTAGGTAGAACGTAATATATTTATTATTTTTAGTTATATATATAGGTTTATTTACATTACTTATTTTATTATTAGTTATAGTTATTATAGAAAAGGTTATATAACTTATATCTTTAAAATCTAAGTTTATCTTACTTTCTTTCTTTTATTAAGGGTTATCTATAACTATATTGCTTATAACTACAATATATATATTTTCTGTGTCTGATTTATCTGATTCTTTCGAATCTTCTTCCTCTATTATAGCTTTCTTAGCTATTAAGGCCTATTAGGCCCTATAAAGCTTATTTCTCTTTATATTAGTCCTTCGTTACCTTAGGACTTCTTTCTTAGTATTATCCTTATTTTTCCAGCCTTTAAAGGCCTTAATAGGATATAGAAAGTTATAGTTTTTAACTATATGGTTTTTTAACTTGTAGTATATATAGTAAACACCCTTTGTCTTTTTCTAAGGCTTTTTAATTTCTTTTTTAAAGGTAAAAGTATATAATATTATAGAAAAACCTGTTAAAATAATAGTACTAGCTAGTTATACAACACACACAACTCAGGGACACACATCATAGCAAAGAGCATAGACTAGATATTTGGCTCTCAGTTATCTATTAAGGGAATTAAAAGTATATTTATACTAAACTAACTTAGAGACATATAAGATTGTATATCTTATATATAAAAGCCAAGTCTTATAGTTAGAAAGATAATTACAGAAAATATATCTTTAGTTTACCTTAACTTTAACCTAAGTCTAATTATATAAACAGGTTCTCTTAGAAAAAAAAAATCCATTTAACACTAATTAGTAGTTACTTAATAATCTATATAATTACTTTATATAATTACAGATTAGCAAAAATAAAAAGATAAGACTTAGGCTTTATAGCTAGGCTACTAGGTAATCTTATACTTTATATAAGACAAGAAATCCTTAAAGATACCTAAAAGGTTACACTAGAAAGTCTCTTATACTAAGAAGCCTTAATCCTACCTATTATTACCTACTAAGCTAAACTAAGTAAATAGAATAAAGATAACTTTTACTTTACTATTATATAAAACAGATTCCTATTATTACCTACTAAGCTATACTAAACAAGAATCTTTATTATACTATATATAGAGTATAAAGTATACACTATAGCACTAAATAAACCAATTTTAACGTTATTTAATACAAAATAACTACTAAATATAACATGGCTTCCTAAGAGGATCTAAAAGATAATTATTAAAGCTAATATAATAATATTAATAGATATTTACTAACGTATAAAGAAATAAGTGTAAGAAGCAAAGTCCTACTATACACATAGAAAAAGACTATAAATCCTAGACGCTAAGGAAATCCAGTTAATATTACATAAGCACTATTTAAAGAAAAGATAACTATATATATTATATATATTAATATAGAAATACTTTATCTTAAGTAATTAAAGAAAAACCTAATAATATTATTATATAAAGATTTTAATAAATAGTTTACCTTCTAATAAAAAAAGGTCTATTATGCATTTAAAGCAAAGTTTGTATAACTTATTAAACTAAAAAGATTCTAATTACTACTAATAAGAAATATAAATTAATAGCTAATTAAATTTATTAAGAAGATTAGAAGAAAGTTTAATAAACAAAAAAATAGCTTTCTACTTATATAACACTTATACTAAGTTATATAATTATAACAACTTAAATACTTATTTAAAACCTTAAATCAATTTTACCTTAAAACATAGCTAAACTAACAATAAAGCTAATTAAACCCCTATATAATATATAGATAACTTAAATATTAATTATATAAAAGTAGTTATAATTAGCTTTAAGAAATATACCTCTTAGAACAAGATTTATATAAAAGGTTAAAAGTTTTTTATAAATCTAAGGTTATATAACACTTTTATATTAAAAAAACAACATCTATAACCTACTACTAAAACAAATAGTCTAAAATAGATTATATAAGTTAACTATAATCTTAATCTTTTAAAAGAAATAAAGAAAAGACAAGAATTATATAAACAAGCTATATAATATCTTATATAATAAGGTAAAAGTCTTTATTAGTTTTTATTAACGCCTTAAAATCACTAAAGACTAATACTATATAATATTTCTTAATATTTTAGCTAATTATATAAAAGAGTTTTATCTCTATTACATTAGACTAATAAGGAGATAAAATAAGATATATAATATATTAGAAATATACTTTAATACTAATATTAACTATACTCTCTATTAAATAGATTAGATAAGTCTATTCTTTACACAAGTCAAACAAGATAATCTAAACAAAAATCTAATAAATATATTAGAAATACTCTTAGATAAGATACCCCTTATACAACAAGCACTTAGCCTAGGCTTTCAAAGAAAAATTATACTTCATACACAAGTCACCTAAGCGTATAGAGGTATACTAAAGCTAGAAACTACTCTAAGTAATCTTAAAGCATATTACACATATAAACAATTCTTTTCTAGCCTAAGAGTATTACTATAAGTCGCTTTAAACAAAAAGTCTATATTATATAATATCAACTTTATAAATAGAAGATACTTTAACAATAAAAGTTACCTATAACCATTATATAATAGACCATTAAACAACAAAGAATCTTCTTAATAACCTTAGAAAGGTTAACCTTTATTATAACCTAAGTTTAATTATATAACATCTAAGAAAAGATATTTTATATATAAAAAGAAAAGTTATTAGTCTATAAATCATTCAAATAAAAAACATAATTATACAAAAGACTAATACCTTTAGGCATATAGTATACTTAAACAAAAACCATAAAGAGATTTTACCTTATACCTTCTTAACTTTAAAGGAGAAAACCTAGTAAATAAATCATATAATAAGAAAAAAGAATTTATAAGAGATAAAAAGACATCAGCTTTCCTAATATCTTCTTTATTCTTCTATTATGTAATAAAAAAAAATATCTTTTTATTACTAAAGACATTAAAGGCCTATTAATTCTTATTATATAATCCTTATATCTTATTATATTAAAAAAAACTATAAAATATAAAAGCAATAAAGTTCTCTACTATAAAGAAACCTTAAGTCCTTATATACCTATAAAAGAACCCTTGTATAATAATATCCTAGAGACTAAGATTAACAAATATATAATTCAAAATAAGTAACTTAATCATATTAATTAGTATTATGAAAATAAAGAATCAGCTTAAAAAGGTTATATATTATATCCTTAATACTTTTATTTTGTTCCTATTTTTATTATATAATATAGACAAGTTAAGTATATATTTTAATAATATTAATAATATAATTATATAGTAAAATAAAAAACTTATCTTAGTTATATAGAAATAAGATTACCTATTCTTTAACCTTAGTTATATAAAAGCTAATATGTTCTTTACAAAAGGACAACTCTAAAGGCTTTATAAACAATTTAGACATCCTTATATAAACTATTTTTATTACCTCCTAAAAAAGGCTAGGTATTATAATATTAATATTAATATTCTAGAAAAAGTCTAGAAGTTTTGTTATTATTATTAATTACATAACTTAACACTAAAGAAGTTTAAGTTTACACTTAAAGATAAAAGCTACTTTAACTATAAGATAATTATAAATATTATACAACTAAGAGATAAGAATACCTTATACGTTATTAATATAAAGACAAGCTTCTAAAAAGCTACCTTCTTAAAGTCCTTATTTATATAAAATATATAAAATATACTTTATAAGTACTAAATTAGTATATACGTTAGTCTACTAGACTATATTATATATAACCTAGGTATAAACTTTATATTAGTAAAATTTAAGAACTATATTAACATTATAAGCATATTATATAAAGAAATACTAGTAAAAGCCTACTAAGCAATAAATATAATAAAAAAAGCTTATACTCCTCTAAGGTATATATATAATATCTTATATACTAAGCTTAGGTATAATATAAACAAAGAAACTATTCTCTAGATAGCTGTGAAGGCATTAAACAACATAGCTAGTCTATATAGCATTATACTTATACTACTTATCTTTAAGATATATCTAAGGATTAATAAGGACTTATTTCTATTACTTAAAATCACTTAAAGAGCAGAAGTAATCTAAAAAGCAATAAAAATGCTTTAAAGTATTTATATAAAAATAAAAATTAATTATATAATTAATACTAGAAATAGCCTTAACCTCTAGAGTATACTATTACTACTAATCTAAAGTAAGGTTCTAGTATAAAAAAAAAACAAGGAATAAACTAGACTATATAAAGTCTAGGCTATAGAAGGCTATACAGTAACAGTCAAAATAGTCAATAATCCTACATAGTTTTATATAACACATGTTAAACTATACTATTAAGATATAACATAATTAGATTCAGATATAATATAACTTATTCCTTAAAAATAACTAAACAAAAAAAGAAGACTAAAGAAAAGCTAAAAAAGAGCTATATAATAATTACTATATACTAATTAAGTATTTCTATCTTAAAAAAAAAAAGACTATAAGGAGTTAATAGAAAAGTTATAGCTTAATAATATAATTATAATATTAAGTACTTTATATAAAAAGTTAAATTAAACAAAAATAAATAACTTCATTAACTAAAAAGTCTTTATTTTTATATTATATAATTTAAAAAAGTATAACTATTTTTATATTTATAAAACATAAATAGTATAAGAGATTAAGAACTTGTTATCTAAGCTATATAAGAAGTTAAGACTTATTATATAAAGGTATAAAGACTAAGAGAAAGAAGAACTTTTAACCTAGGTACTTATTATTTAATAAATAAACTAAAGACTTATACTTCTAATTAGACTTACTTTTATATAAAACTATAAATATAAAGAGGAACTTAGAGATATAACTTAAGTATATATATAGTTAGATAATTATTTAACTAAGATAATTATTATATAACTATGTAAAAAGTTAAAAGATAAATACCTTAAGAATATACTTCTTTATATCTTAAAACTACTATATAGCTTAATAAAGTTAAGCCTATACTAGTATAAAACTTATTTTAAGTATTATAAGAAAGATCTAAAGATAATAGAGTTAATATATAATCTATATTTACTATATATAACAAAAGAACTAGATACCTTTAGGATTATAGCTATATAAATAAACAATACACTTAGCTTTATTATATTTATTTTCTCTTAAAGAAAAGAAAAAGAGCTAAAAAGAAAAAGACTTTATATAAAACTAAAGATTACCTTATTACTTAATAGTAAAATTAACTTTAATAGAAAAAGGATTTAATTATATAATAACTACATTACTTTTACTTAAAAAGGCTAAATAAAACACTTAAAACTTATTGATTTTAATATATATAATATATATTAATAGTATATTTCTTAAAGAGCAAAAAAAGTATACCTTGTATCTATTTATTAACTAAAAGCATTATATAACCTATTAACTATAGCCTAAACTAAAGAGCCTAATAAGAAGAATATTAAAGCTTTAAATATATAACTTTAGTAGTAAATTAATAACTCTACACAAGGTCTTATATATATCCCTCTTAATCTCTATTATGTAAAAATATATATCTTTATAAATAGATCATTTATAAACAACTCAGATCTATTATTACAACTTAGATTTGTTATTATACTAGCTAAAAAAACAGCTTATATAACAATAGACTTCCAGATTAAAGGAAACATTATACACTAAAGTTTAACAAAATACAAGAGAATCATATAAAGTATACTTATAAGTAAGTTATATAAGATAACTATAAGATTTAATAATAAGATATCTCTTAGTATAACACTTACTAAGATCCTTTATATATTATAACTCTTAAGGATTCTAGTTATTATCTATTTAAACTTATAATTTTTATATAAGTACCTTATATAACTAGGTATAATAAATAAAAAGAGACTTATAATTAATATTATAAGTCTATATAAGTTATATAAAAAGAAAAAGATCTTAAAAGTGAAATAGATTAATAAAAAAAATAACCCTATTAACGCCTTCACTAAGAAATCACTAAACTTAACACTTAAATAATTAATTACAACAAACACATTAAAGATTCAAATTAAAACATACATTAAAAGATTAAAAGAAAATACTTAACAATTAATTTATATAACCTTACTACTATATATTACTAACTATCTAAAAACAAAATATAACCTTAAAAAAATATCTAATATACTTAACTACTACTAATCCTAATCTCAATATCAAATTATACCTCTACTATATCTATAACCTTCCTAAATTACTATATTATATAATCTATCTAATTATTATATAAGATTTTAAAGAAAAAAAGTTATATAATTACTCCTTATTAATAACTATAAGGCTAGCAAAAATACCAAGGAAACAACTACCCTTACTAATGTTCTTACTAAGCTTACTACTAAGCATATAAGGCTTATAAGCATTAATAATATTAAGAGCCTTATAGTTACTAGAGCTACTATTATTATTATTATTATTATTACCTAAGTTATTAAACAAATTAATATCTTAACTACAATAAGTATAGTAAACGCTATATAACTACTAGACACACTTAACATAAACGCTACCTTAAAAGATAAGAATACAAGTACACTAGCAAAAACATAGAAAGTCAGTAGTTACATATTTATTACCATAAACAATAGCTATACAACTATAAGACTAAACTAAGACTATAAGAAAGTAGCCTTAGTAGTAAATAATACTAGTAATAAACTACTAAACAAAAGTGTTACTAATAACACAGATCTTAATATCACATAATAGCATATTAATAATAAGACGCTTCTTATTCTATAGTTAAGGTTAATATATAAAGACAAGGTAAGGATAAAAGTAATATATATTAATAGCTAAAGCTAATAAAAGAGTATAATTATTAGTATTACTAGTTAAAAGACAAAGCTAACAACTACTAAACATATCAGTATATATACTAATATTACTAAAGATCAAACTACCAAAAGCAACAAGAGACATAATAGATTAATCATATAAGGTACTATTAATAAATTAGTAAGAGAAAACGTATAAGAGGAAATCTTATATATAAGTAGTTATTATTAAAGTTAATTAAAAAAAAAAGAAAGATTATTATTAATTAATTATATAAGAAAACAATATATATAAAAAGTAAAAAAAAAAAAAAAAAAAAAAAAAAAGAAAAATAAGTAAAAAAGGTTTTAAATACCTAAGGTTACTATATAAAAGAAAAAAGATACATTAACAGTAAGAGCAGAAGTAAAGTTAACAAGAAAGAAAAGAACTTTACTAACATATAACTTACCTACTTAACCAGGCAAGAAGAGAATAAATAGTTACCTAGAGTTTTAATATTAGTGATTTATTATACAACACAAATAGCTTAACCCACAGAATTATATAATAAGGTTATTAATATTACAATTAGCACAACCTAATTAGATACTATAAAGAGTCATATAGTTATAAAAAAAAAAGTTATAAGTGTTAAAATAACAGCACTAGCTAGTTATACAACACACACAACTTAAAAACACATATCATAGCAAAGGGCACAGACTAGATATTCAGCTCTTAGTTATCCATTAAAAGGATCAAAAGTATATTCATACTAAACTAATTCAAGGACATACAAGATCATATATCTTATATATAAAAGCTAAGTCTTATAGTTAAAAAGATAATCACAGAAAATACATCTCTAGTTCACCCTAACTTTAACCTAAGTACAATCATACAAACAGGTTCTCTCAGAAAGAGAAAATCTATTTAACAAAACCTTTTCTTTTTACTTTATCTATAAGATTTATAAAAAGGGATTTTATAGTATAGGAATTTATATTCTTTTTAAAGGCTTAGGTTATATTAGATATAAAACCTTTATAACTATTATTTAAACTATTTAATACCTAAGCTATAATAACTTATTTTAGTAAAGCTATATCTTTAGAAGATAAGTTATCTGTAAGCTCTTTTATTTTATTAAGGTATTCTTTTATAGATTTAAAGGATTCTAAGGAGGTATTAAAGAACTCTTTATAAGTAAGATATTTGTTAATAAAACCAGTAGGTTTATATAGATCCTTTAGTTTCTTCTAGGCCTTATATCCTATTATAAAGTCTTTTATAACCTTTAAAAAAGAATCCTTATAAAATAGCTTTATAAAAGCTAATACTTTTATATTACTCTTTTATTAAAAAGGTATAGTTAAAGGGGTTATAAGACTAGAGTTAATATTTTTACTAATAAGTAAAGCCTTAAATCTAGTTACTTAAATATTATAGTTAAAGCTATTAGAAAGGCGTAATATATAGATTTTTTTTATAGTATTAATTTAGTTTAAATTTAATTAAAATATAAGGATTTTAGTTAATTTTAGCTAATTAATAAGAGATATTAGTATTCTAATAGTACTATTAAATTTGTCTTAAAAAATAGGCTTTAAAAGTAGTTAGGTTATTATTAATAGTATAGTGTTACGTAGTTGTCTTAGGTTATAGATATATATAGGCCTTTAATTAAAGAAGCTTTTACTAGACGGCAAAGTAGTTAGTCTAGTAGTTTAGCTATTCTCTAGATTAACTAATTAAATTAGTAACTTAATTAGAGCTCTTAGGTTTAATTCTAGCTTGAGGTATATAGTCTTTATTAGATATAGACTAGAAATAACCTTTAACTGGTAAGGTAGGATTGAATTATGATTGGCCTAGAGCTGTAGTAGCGTAAAATATAGCGATAGGTGTAGTGCTTGCCTGGTAAGCTGGTCCCTCTATTCTGCTGAATATAGACTGCTAGGTGTAAGGTGTAGTTGCTTTAGAGCTATATTCCTTAAAATTCCCTTAGCTAATATAATATATCTCTTAGTAAAGTTAAATTTTTTGTTATATAAAATAAAGGTATAAGTATAAAAAAAGATAAAAAGGTATAAAAGTTACTTTCTTTACTAAGCTAGGCTTATAACTAGTAAGAATAATAAGGGGTTATTTATAAATAGTTATAAGGAAAAATAGAGAAGAATAAAAGTAAATAGAAAAGGTATATATATATTAATTATTAAGGTTTTATTATATCTTTTTTTTTTCTTTAAAATTGTCTAAGTAGAAGAAATATTTCTTAGTTATATAGAAAGTCTTTTAAATATATATAATATCTAAGTATATATCTAAGCGTATATCTAAGCACTAAGAGGTACTTATAGTTTCTTATATATATATATATATACCTATATATACTTATAGATAAGTATAAGCGCTAATATATATAATACTTAGAAGTATATGTGTTTATATATAGTAGACTATATTAGTTTATAGTAGTTTATATTAGTATAGTTATATATAGTAATATATACTTTTATAGGTTATTTTTTAAGAAGAATCTAGAAAAAATAACTATATATTTATAGGACTTTTAGTTGTAGAGTTATAAAGAGATTTATATATAAGAATTATAAGAATTTTACTTTTTAATTCTTAGTATTTGTTTTATAGAACTAGACTTTTTAATTATTCTTATTTTTTTTATACTATAATTAATACTTAAAGTAGTTCTTTTTAGTAAGCTAAGCCTTTTTAACTATTAGGTTATTACTAAAGTTAACATTTATTTATATACCTATTAGTTTATTTAGGTTATAATAAGTTAAGCTTTAGTTAGCTTTATAGAGTTATACTTTTCTTTTATAAAAGGCTTTTTGTTTAGGGTTTAATTTATTAGAAGATTCTTTTTTTTTAAGAATAATATAAATATAATTGTTTTAGTTTTTTTTTTAATATTTTAGTAAAATATTAATTATATAGAAGTTTAGCTTAATCTTTTAAGATTTATAAGTTACTTAGTAGTTTTTTTTTAAGCTTATTTAAAGGTTTAAACTTATTAAGTAATTCCTTATGTTCTTCTTTAAAGCTTATTTTTTTACTAAGTATTTTAATTAACTTTTAAAGTATAAGTTCTTTAAACCTAAGTTTTAAAAGAAAAAATCTAAATTATTATAGTTATTTTTGTTTTATAGCTATTATCTTAGTAGGCTTTTTAGGTTTAATGTTTTTTTTCTTTTTAAAAGTATTCTTAAAGTCTTTTTTAAGTACTTATTATTTCTAGAAGTTTTTTTAAGCTTATATATATAGTTAAAGTCGTTTTTTAATAACTTTTAAGGTATTAAGTATATAAGGGTTATCTTCTTTGTTTTATATAGCTTCTTTAGCTTAGATAAGCTTAGTAATTAGCTATTAGTTTTATTACTTTAGTTATTAAACTATAGTTTATTCTAGGTAGCCTCTTTTCTAAGTTTATTAAGAGATTATTATAGTTCTATATTTAGGCTATTATAAGTATTATTTTACTTATTTTTTTTTGTTCTTAATAAACTAAATAGTTATTATTAAAATAGGTAGTTTAGTTTTTTTATTTATAAAGAGTTTCTTTTCTTACTATATTAGCTTTCTTAGTACCTTTAGGTATAGGTTAGTTCTAAAGTCGTTTAAGCTACTTATAGTCTCTAGCTATATAGCTAGGCTTTTTGCAGTTATAGTATTTAAAGTCCTTTAGGTCTTAGTGGTTCTAGTAAGGCTTTTTAGTTATAGTATTAACGTCTATAGGCTTATTATGTTACTTATAAGAGGTACTTAGCTTACTATATTATTAGTTGTTTTACTAGTATAAGTTAAGTTATAAGTTCTTAGGTTCTTATAGTATATACTTTTTACTAGTGTTTAGCTAAGAATAGTATGTTTTTTTTTTCTTTTTGCTGTTTATATAGCCTAGTATTAATTTTAATTATGATTTTTATATATTATAGAAAGTTGTTTAGTTAGTTAAGCTTAAATAGCTTATTTTTTACTTTTTTCTTAAGTCCTTAGTAGAATATAAAGATCTTAGTGTTATTAGTGTAGTTAAGTTATATATAGATTCTTTAGAACTCTATAATATAATTAGTAATTAACTTAGTTTATTTAAGATTTAATAAGTTTTATTTAGTTTATTATTTTTTATTTAGGTCTTAGAATAAGGATTTTAAGGTATACTTAAATCTTATAAAGCTCTTAAAGATCTACTAGGTCTCTAGGTTATAGTACTCTAGTGTTTTATTATCTAGGTAGTCTTCTAGGTAAACTTTAAACTAAGAGAGGACTTATTCTTTAAAGAAAGTGCTTATATAAATAATTTTTTTTGTTTTTATATAAAAGTTACTAAAGTAAAACGTTTAGTAGGTCTTAACTTGTATTAAGAATCCTTTAAGTGTTCTAAGGGTCTTATTATAGGTAATAAGAGAATTAAGCTTAAGTTTTTTTTGCTTATTTATAAGGGTTAAGATAATATTAATAGTAGCTTAGAGAGTATAAACTTGTTTTTTAAGGTTATTAGTTTATTAGACTTTAGCTTAAAGTTAATTAAAAAGTATTATATTATTATTAAATATTTATTATATATTTATAATATCTTTATAGGCCTTTTTAAGTTATTTAGCTATTTTAGTATTATTGTTTTTATTATTAAAGGATTTAATACCTTTTATTTTTTAGTTTAAACTTATAGGTTTAAAAAGTATAATTACCTTTTTTTTAAATCTACTAAAAGATAAAGTTAAAGTAGCTTTAGAGAATATTATTACTATTTAGTAAGTATTAAAGTTAACTTACTAAATAAAAGTAATTAAAGTATTATAGTTAAATATCTAATATATATATATAGTAAGTTGCCTATCATAGTAAGTCGCTTACTTCTACTTACCCTCTAGCTATTTATATAAGTTAATTAAGTAGTATTATATAAAATCAATTAAAACTACTTATTATTCTCTTCTTTAAAAGTCTCCTATACTACCTAACATATTTATATATTATGTCTAGTCTTTCTGTAATTACTATATTGCTAACTACACAATTTACTCCCCTCTATATAAGCCCTCTCTTAACATATATTTTTGCCTCTAGCATTAATAACCCCCTTTTTTACCTAAATTACCTTAGCTTTAACTATATTAAGTAATCCTCTAAGACATAGTTAGGTTTTTTTAGCCCTCTAGCGCTTACTTAATACCTTATTTGCTATACAAAGCCTACAGTTCTTAGCCTTAAAAAGAACTAATTAATATATTAACTTAGTAATACTTTTAGCTTATAAGTTAACTACTTTATATAAGTATATTAATAAACTATATTAATAACTATAAATCTTTTTTTTAAGTAATATAAAGCTTTATATAACATTATATACTATAGTTAGTATCTTTAGGTCCTAAGAGCCTTAGCTACTTAGGTATAAGTTAAATAATGTTAACGTCTTTAGCTTAAAATCTAGGCAAGAAATAACTACTTCTAAGTTAAAAAGTATAAGGCTAGCTTATTTAAAACTAGCTTATACGTTTTCTTTACTTATTAAAGTAAAAAAAGCTACCTTAAAAGCAGAAAAAAAGTTATCCTTAGTAATATATATAATCTATATTTATATTATTTTCTTAATTTCTTTGTTATATAATACCTTTAGTAGACTAAAATAGCTAATATTAAGAGGTTAAAGCTTATATAATAAATAAAAAGGTATATAAAAAGTAATAATACTATATTTTTTATAGTAATTATTAAACTTAGTAAACTTATAGCTATTATAGTTATTAAAAATTAAAAGCTACTTAATACTTTTTATATAAGACTTTATATACTTTTTAAAATACTATAGCTAATCTAAGCTAATTTTATTTATAGTTTATTTATTTTTATTAAAGTAAATATATTATTAAGGTAAAAATTAGCTATTAGTATACTAAGAGAAGAGGTAATATTTACCCTTAATAATAATATATAAAAACAACACTTAGCTATCTATATATATACCTTAAATAATAGAAACCTATTTATAATTACTAAGCTATTTTATATAAGGCCTTCCCTTATAATTAAAAGTTATAATAACTTTTATATATAATAGTATTTTTATTAAAAAACTTATTTTATTAAAATTATAAATATTATTATTATAAATTCTATACTTTATAACTATATTTTATATAAAAATAAACTAGGCTTATATAATTATAAGATCCTTAGCTAATACCCTCTAATAGTTAATTCTATATCAAAAACACGTCTTTAGTTATAATTAGCGTCATACAAAGTTCTCTACTTATTAAGGTTTAACACATATCACATTACATTTATTAAAGAGGCAATCAGCTATATCTTATATATTATTAAGTCATAATAAAAATCCTTAATTAATTAGGTCAATAACTTATTCAAGAATCACTATTTCTTCTAGCTTAGTCATCTTTATTAATTTCAATCATATTTCCTATCATAATAGTCATCTAATACGTTAATCATAAAATATTATTTTTAGGACATTATAAATAGAAGTAGCCTTCTATATAAATAATTTTAGGTCTTTTTTAATAGCTTAAAGTATAAAGAGAATACAGCTTTCATTTAAAGTAAAACTCATTATCGTACATAGAATAAAGCTAAGAGGAAAAGAAAAGGTGTAAAAGGAAAAGGAAGTAGACGACTCACTATGATGGGCAACTCACTATGCATGTACGTTAATAGTAGTGTTTTTTACTAATAAGTAGCTAAGGTTAATACTTAGTAATAGTAAAGTAAGTCTTATTAGTAATCTTACTGGTTTATTAGTGTTTAGTGATTAGTTAGGCACGTCTAGGTATAGATAGCTTTATAGCTTTATAATAAAAGGATAATCTAAGAGTTACTTATAAGAAAGTGAATCATAAAGTTGATTACTAAAGAGCTATAGAGAGTCCTTGAGTTCTAGGCTTAAGTCTTGTTTATATATTTATGTCTATCTATTATGATGCTATTAGTAGTGATCAACTAAAGTAGGCCCGAGGTAAGCTGCTTACTTGGTGATTACTCCTAGTAATCACCTTATCTCTTGATCACTTCCTTATTATCACGTGACTTGTCTATAGTTCTTCCGTTCTGACCCTTACCCGTAAGCGCCGTGGTCAGGCATACATGAGTCCGATTGTCCCTTGGTCCCCCGTGGGTTCGTTCCAGGTGGTTATGTTAACCAACGCTTTCTGGGTCGTAACATACAGGCGATGGGAGAATCGTACAAGTGATAGCAGCGATCATGTCCAAAGTGGTAGTAATTGCTGGTTGTTCTAGGTATGGAGACCGGCGACCCCACCTTGCCAGATGTGGCCGGTGCTGGCCTGCGCCTCTTATCTCCTGTTGCCTGCAATTACCCCTTTTCCAACAGTAATCTGAAGCCATAGACACCCGCTACAGATGAATTTGAGAATCATTTGACGGGCTCTTGCTGCTCTATGAGTTTTTATCAAACAGTTGGATTGGAATTACCACAATGTTCAGATATGAATAGCAGAAGGCAACAAGGTGTCTAAAGTTATGGGTCATTTTGGGGTGCTCCAACTAACAGCTACTTTAAATAAATTCTTGACAAATTTTGTTTCCCTTTATTATTTAAGAAACTCCCAATGCTCAACCACTTGCTATGGGTCAATATTGTCTTTTGATTCCAAGCAGCCACATGAATCAACAGTAATCCCCAGCCGGAACTCATGCACAGCATACACTCGACTAAAGCTTTCGGTCCACGCATTCTCACTTAAGTAGTCTTTGAGAAAACCAAAGGTACGCGTGGAATTCGAATGCTGTCATTTAGAGCTGCAGTAGCAAATTCTAGCTGCTGGAAAAGGCGATCGTCAAGGTTTAAAGGCCTTCAAGCCCAACAGACGCGTCATACTGTTTGACCGCTTTTATACTCTCTAGAAAACACCCCCTTAGGTCGTCGTGATCGTCGTTCGGATTACGCAGCGCGTACGTACAATGTCATAATGATGGGTAGTTATATGTTCCGTGTTCTGACCCTTGGTTTGGCAGTTTGGCAGCTGAGCGTTGTGCATGAGTCGTGTTGGCCAAATTAGTAAGCGCTGTGGACATGTTGATAGTGGACTTCGGCGATGATCATCATTTTCTAGCACAACTGTCAACCTACGCGGCACAACATTGTGACCGACAGACATTTTTTAGACAAGGTCTATTTTGGACTTGATGGCGACGCATTCTCTGTGGTTCACATGTGTAAGGCATCTCAATCGCCCACCTTTGTTAAATGTTTTGTTTCAAAATCTTCAGCATCATCAAGCTCGAGGAAATACTAATAAAGTAGGAGTCTTCACATAGTAGTCGGTTGAACACAGGCTAATCCTAGCTTTAGGGATGCCGACCGACCCGCACACATACTATCTAGAGTTATTAATATCTTGCTGCAAGTAACCAGGGCCCTCCGATTGCGCTATGGGTAGGGCCCTCGTCAAATCTGTAACCTTGCAGCCAATACGAGCTGAGGGAAAATACAAGCATAGTCTCGGAAGTTTCCTGTTGAGCTGCGTTAAGGTGATTTGGGGGACCCTGCACTGCAGTTGAGCTGCCCTTCCGGTCTTAAATACTCTACTAAGAATGTCACTGCGGGTACCTCGCACAGTACCCAACTTTAGGGCAAATCTCTAACTAAATTGAATCCACTCAGCCATGAAATAGGGAGGGGGGTTTGAAAAAACGGTAGAAGCCTTCCGGATCCCACCTCCCAGATGGGAACCTTTCTGGAATGTGGGGGATTAGAGGACGGGAGCCGCAAAGCTTGGCTGGGATGTGATGCATGGCTATCCCCGTTTTCCCGCACGTCCCCTGTTATGTCACCGACTGTGCCGCAGACGGCGCCCGGTTAGCGGCCCGTTGATATCAAGTCGGCAAGTAGAGCTTCATGACTAAGCCTCACGCTGAGGAGTCAAGCATGTGTCTTGCACAAGGTGGGGTGGCTGGGATAGTTATATTTATGACTGTTGTGATACGATGCTCGTCCCTTACGTTGTGGCTAGTCATTCCTTGTGAGGGTAGATATCTTTGAGCGTCATGAGTTACAAAATCTCGGAAACGTGCCAGGATACCGTCATCAAGCCACGCAGATTCGAAAATTACTGTGCCTGGCCGTCTTTCGCCCTCAGAACATGGCACCAAGGAGATATTCTTTACTTTATAAAAATGGTGGACGCTCTTTCCGAGACATTCAGGGTGTTCACCCACATCGCATCGCGATCTTCACTGCCATTCTATCAGCGTGAAAACGTCAAGTATACCATGTCGAGAGTGGAAAGCAAAGACAGGACACCTTCTCTGTGGCTCATGAGGGTAACTTCTGGCATAGTATTACGAAGCCTCATATTGACAGTGGTATCCAAAACGACGATCATCTGCTTGTCCACGCGTTCCAAAAGTAGGCTGTGTAGGTATGCCTGAAGGGGCCGTAAAGCGATCTTTCGATGCCTCTAGTCTATTTAGATCATCTGCCATCCGGTCAGGCACCCAGCTGGAATGAGACGCTCAACGAAGATAAAAGTCCTCGTACATCCTGTCCAAACCACAACTCGTCTTCCCTCATCATCCGCAACGATCTCACTTTTTAAATCACTCACTTATTCCTTTTTCCTCCGCAACCAGCTTCCCTTAACTCGAGTTACGCTTCCAGTCTTTTCGAACTCACACCGCCACCAAGCAAAATGAAGTCATTTACTATTGTTACTATTCTTGCCTTCGCTGCCGCCGCCGCCGTTGAGGCCGGTCCTATCGCCATTCGCGACGTCTGCAACGCCGCCCCCACCGGCTCTCCGGCTAACAACGTCACTCCGAGCTCCCAGCCAGACGTTGCCACCGCGGAAGCCTGCCAGAAGCAATGCGAGGCTGACCCCAGCTGCCAAAGCTTCGTCTTCGGCCAAGATCCGTCTAGCACCACTCCTCGGTGCCAGCTCTACGCCGTCCCTGCCTCACAGGTCCCCAAGCAGTCCAATGCCAACTTGAAGGTGTTCGACAAGGCCTGCTCCGGTGTCCCTGGGGCCCAGAAGCGCCGCGAGGCTGGCTCTCCTCCCCCTCCTGGCCCCTCCTTCGTTCCGGCGCCCCCAGCTCCCCAGGGCCCTAAGGAGCGCCGTCAGAGCGGTCCTCCTCCTCCTCCCTCTCCTAGCCCCCTTACCCCTGGCAAGCCTAGCAACCCTGAGCCCAGAGTTTGAAACCGGCAGATAGTAAGCTGTACGCTGCTCTTTTGAGTCTGGTAGCAGCGGCAAGGCAGCGAAAACAGAAGCTGTCTCACTGTGCTTTGAGCTTGGTTTCTGGGGATGTACAGCCGACATGTGTGGTTACAGACGGGTTGCTTTCTTGATTGGGAAAACCTGACAGGCTTTTCGTGTGAAGTTTCTTAATACTTCTATTCATTAACTACCTTGCTCGTTTGGATACACAAAAGGACAAAAACGACAAAAACTGGCTCTTGCAATAATAAGTACCAAAAAATGAATTGCAGTAGAAAAACCTGGCTTGTCTTTTGTAATGTGACAAGTGAACTTGAGTTGAACATGATGTTTCTACTCCTGGTTCAACTAGAGTGGGAATTTCCAACAATGGGATCCTCCCAGTTCGCAGCCTCTGGTTAATGGGGCAAATACGAAAATGGATGCAAAAAGCCGAAAAAGCCGTCTCACATGTTGATATACCTCTTGCAATCTTGAACTATGCCAGAGAGATTGTTTCTCTGGTTGAACTTTAACAGCATCGACTTGGCTGTTTTTACCAGCCAGCTGTTCCCAGTATGGTGGGATCACTAGTAGTTAGGACGTGGTTTATCTGATGCCATTCGATACCTGGATTGGATGCAACGGAATGCCCTGCAGAGGGCTGGTGTGCAACAAGATGTACGACAATGCTAAGAATCGCAACGTCTACTTCAAGCCTATCTCCACCAGCTTTCCTATCACAGCAAGTCAGCGCTTAATGCTATTATGTAGACGTCGCTTGCCTACAACCTTGAGCAGCATTGTTAAACACTTAGCTCCAAAACCCTACGAGTACATAGCATGCCCATCTTCTTAAACTTCTTTCAGCCAAATGATCAACCTCCTTTCCGACCCCAGATAGTCAATATCTTGTACCTGGCGGTTCCCTGTGCCATCAACAATTGTTGACCATTACGTTGACTGCTCAGCCAGCGGTCCAGGACCTTGCTTAACCCAGGGAATGATGGTCTTCACGTCTGGGATTACCGCGTCTAGCACGAATTTCAGAGACGTAACATAATCATCTTTGTGCTGCAGTTGTCTTGTTCTACATATCTGCTAGGAAAAAGACTAGGCAGTCCATTAAAGGTAGTTTACATCAGTGCTAGCTAACTGACTCTATTTATAATTACGAGCTTGCACAGTAGCATGTAAAGGTCTGAAGTGACATCTCCAAGACAACTGCTGTAAATAAAAGAAGAGAAGAAAAGTTCAAGAAAGTAATGTGATTAATTTTGACAAGAGAATACTTCAAAATTCCTGCTCTCCTAACCACAATACTCTAGGCCGCTGTGCACGCCTTGGCGTTCTTGCTCGTTTGGGTCGCCCAGCTGGTCACCGTCACGCCAACCTGCAGGGTCTTCGTCTTGGTAATCGTTGAGCGGTTCGTGATGGTAGCAGAGGGCTTCGCTGTAGAGCGTACCGTCGTCCAGACCGTCGACGTTTGGACGGGAAGAACTACAGTCTGCGTCTTCGATGAGTTTTCCTGACGGGTCACAATCTCCGTCTGCTGAGGGAGTACGCTGGTGGCAACCTGGGTCTGCGTCTTGACCACGTTCTGGGTGATGGCATCCAGCTTCGTGGTAGATTTTACGACCACCGTTTGCGTAGCTTCAACGACGACAGTACTGGTTGATGGCTTGAGCGTGGTGGTCTTGCCGGCGGAGACAACTTTCAAGATAGTTGTCGTGGAAGGGGTTCCGGCCAGAGTAGTCACCGAGGTAAGAGTTCGCACGGCCACGCTTGTCTCAAAAATGGTCGCAGGCTTCAAAGTGACAGGCTTTCCTTCCGTCTTGGTTGTGATGAGCTCAGTCGTGGCGGTGCTCCCGGGCAAGGAGATTGTTGATGTCTTTATGTTGGTGCTGAAAGTGGAAAGTATAGTGACAGTCACCGTCCAATCGCCAACGGCTCGAGCCTCAAGGTATCCAGCCGCGATGTCCATGTCGTTGGCCTCAAATTCTGCAAATGACCTCTCGGTCAGACCATTGGTAGGGATACACTTGATTGTAGTTGTTTTTTCGGCAACACGGGTAATGGTAGTGTAAACTGTGGCAGTGGTAACAAGAGCCTTGGCTGTGATAGTTGTTGCGCCGCCGTCGCCAATAGTTTGCGTCTCAGTTTTCTTGATGATTACAGGCTTGGGGGTTATGGTCTTGGTGAAAAATTGTGTGGCGCCAATGACCTGAGTAGTAGTTACGACTTTGGGGGTGCTGGTGGTCCAGCGAGTGGTGGTGATCGTGGATGTAATAGTGCGAGGCTTAGCTTGCTGGGTGATAACCTCAGTGCGGGTTGAGGTAGCGACCAAAGTGGAGGTAGCTACGACAGGATCGTGACTAATTGTAGTGCCAACGTTGACAGTCGTAGCCAATTTCTGGGTAACAGTGAAATCCGGCTCTTGAATAGTAGCAACTTCGGTAGTTGTAGACTTGACGACGGTCGTCTTTGCCACAGGAGGGGGGGTGATGGCAGTCGCAGCGTTGATCGTTAAAGTACTCTTAAGCGTCATAACGGTATCAGGCTTTTGAACGGAGACGAGCAAGGTCCCCGTCAGTGTAGATACCTGGGTGGTGAAGACAGTCGTGGTTGTGACCGGAATGCTGCTAGACTCGGTCGACGTGATTGAAGTACTAGTGCTGGTCACTGTGGTAGTAGGCATAACGATGGCACCAGCCTGGAACGGCGTCGCAGATACTAGGGTCATGTTGATCCACGATACAACACTGAAGAAGTTTGCGAGCTCAAACTGGGCGGCGGTCTCCGAAGTGAGTTTGGTGGCAAAGGGAGCTCGGGACGATAATTCAGAGCCAGGTCCGTCATTGGCGAACTCGCCAAAGACAGCCCCATCCGTGCGAGGGTCTGTCTTAGTCCATTGATCCCAACCCGTCGTCTTGATACATGAGTCAAGATAGCTGTCTATGTAAGCGACGCGAGCGAACGCATTCCACGGCCTGCCGAGAGATATAGACGTGTACTTGGCTCCTTTGGCGGGTGTAATGGTGCACTGGTCGAACACAAAGCCGGCAGCGGTGGTGTTCGTCGCGCGTTTGCTGGCAGTGAGGGCAATGCCGTCGCGGTTGGGGGCGATGGTGCTATTGAGGAAATAACCGGCACCAGCACCCCAGATCATGTCGATGTTGCCTTCGATGTATGAATTCGATGCGAAAAAGAAGCCGTTGATGAGCAAGCTGTCTTGGTTTCCGTAAACCTGGCAACCATACAGAGAGGCGTACCTGCTGCTCTTGACAGCGAAGCCAAGGGAAGCATAGCTTGAAATGGATCAGTCATGAATCAGTCGAGACGAAATTCAAGGCGCAGGAACTCACTTGTTATCAGTGCCAAAAGTGTTTGCAAAGTTGATGTTCACTGCTTGCAGATAGTTACCTGTCGCGTAAACAGTGGCCGAGTCAGAGTTGGAAGCATCAGCCTGCGTGTCGATGCCCTTGTTGAAGCTGATGGTAACCTGGTTCTGAGAGTAGTCACCAGATGCAGAGCTATAGCCAAGAAGAATGGTAGTGCCCGACTTGTTCAGGGTCAGCTGCTCGTTGTATGTGCCAGGGTAGATGAATATTGTAGAAGCGATCTTGCTCGAAGTAGGAAGGGCGTTGAGTGCAGCCTGAATGGTGTCGTATGTAGTCTGGCCCTCGATCGGAGTCTTGGACACGATGAAAGCACCCGAAGGAGGCTTAGTACCATCGTAGACTGTGGGGGTGGTCGGGGTGACAGGCACAACGTCAGGTTCAGGGATCTGGATCTGGTCCCAGTAGGTCATGTCGATCCAGTCCGTGCTTGGCATGACCTTGCTCAGAGGGTATTCATCGCTGGTGAGGAGGGTGCAGTTCTGGAACGCTTGACGCGCAGCAATGTTGTTTTCCCAGTTACCCGGGCCGGTATTGTTGTACTCCGCGAAGGTAACGTGATCGGTGCGAGGGTCCGAGGCGGACCAAGTCTTCCAGCCAGCGGGCTGGATGACATCGCTGAGATAACTGTTCTTGACGACGACGAGAGCATACTGAGAGTATGGGCGGCCAAGGTAGACCATCCCTTTGAGATCAACAGTGGCAGTGGGGGCCTCAGTGAAGAGGCATTGGTCGAAAATATAGCCGCCGATGGATGACAGGCTGGAGCGGCTATGAGCGGTCATGGCAGATTTGGCTCGCTTGGCAGCAATGGTGCAGCCCTTGAAGTACGCTTTGGAGTAACCCCAGATAAAGTCAATAGCTCCATCAATGTAGCAGCTCTCATAGTACTGGGTGCCCGCTGTAGCGCCAGTGAGCAGCGTGTCCTGCCATCCCACAAAGGAGCAACCATAGAAGCCAATCTTATCTCCGTAGATGCTGGCAGCAAGAGTTACATAGCTAGCGATGGCACCATCCAGGTTATCCCGGTTGACCAGGTCAATATTGTACCAAGAGATCTGTGAACTGGCCGTGGCAATCGTAGCCGTCTCTGCATCGCTATGTCCAACCGGGGCGGGACTGACAGAAAGACCGCGAGCTTGGGTTATCGTGACCTGATTGTTCTTGTAACTCTTGCCAGGGGCATCGCTTGTGTATCCAATGATCATGATGGGGCCGGGCCGGTTGATGGAAGGGACCTGTTCGTTGTACGTTCCAGGGTACATGAAAATAACTTGGCTGCTCGTGTCAGAAGGCAGGCTTGCGAGAGCTGCGGTCAAATTGGTGAAAGCTCCTGGAATGCTTCCATCAGCTGCTACTAGCACTGCTCCTGCCGGTGGCTCACTTCCACTTGTAGGGTGTGTCAGAACCGGGGAGGTGGGAACGGTGGTGTCAGAGGCACTGGCCAGTGCAGTGAGGTTGTAGCTAGGCGTGTAGGCGTAAGCCTTCGCATCAATCCAGCCAGTGTTGCCAATGAAGTTTTCCAGAGAGTACTGCGCGGCTTGGGCGTCGGTGAGATCGGTCGCAAAAGAGGCACGGGCGTCGGTCCAGTTGCCCCCGCCAACGTTGTTGTACTCACCGAACAGGACGTTCGACGTCTGTGGGTTGCTCGGTTGCCAAACACTCCAGCCAGCAGGGGAGATATGTTTGTCCAAGAAAGAGTTCATGTAGACGATAACGGCATATTGGGACCAAGGACGACCTAAGAAAGTGGTGCCAAAGTTTGAACCGAAGCTTGACGTGTACGTGATGACGGACTTGTCGAAGACGAAACCGCCCGCCCAATCAGCGTTTGGCCGGTTCTGGGCAGCGATGTAAGTATTCGGCGTGTTGGAAGCCACATAGCACTGCCGGAAGTAGGCCTTGCTATAGCCCCATATGAAGTCGACGCTGCCCTCAATATACGAGTTACTGAACACCTGCACGCCTTGGTTCACGAGAAGGGTGTCCTGGAACCCACTAAAGGCACAGCCATATGCCGCCATATTGGTGCCGAAGAAGTCGCCAGCAAGGGCAGCAGTGCTCGCCTGCTGCGGGTATGTGTTGGTAAAGTTGATGTTATACAGCGCAAGGCCATCGCCGTTTGTGTTTTTCCAGTCCATCACGGGTGTATCTTCGTTCTGGCCCAGAGAGGTTGACACACCGCGACTGAAGTTGATGAGAACAGTGTTCTGGGTGAAATCGTTTTCAAACGGCGTCTCACCACGGAGAGTGACCTTACCCCGACGAGTGATGCTGACCTGCTCCTCGTAGGTTCCGGCCTTGATGAAGATGGTGTATTCCTTGCCATCGGCAGGCAGAGCTGCAATAGCGGAAGACACCGTGCTGTATTCGCCACTGGCTGGGGAAGGAGCCACAGTGAAGGTATTCAACATAGACGAGGTGGTGTTCGTAACAACGGCCGAACCAGTCTGAGTGGCCACAGTCGTGGTTGTAACATTCGACGGAGTCGTCGTCGCTACCGCATAAACTGAGCTAGGCCAGACTTGGTGAGGAGCAATGGCAGCAGAGTCCAGCCAGCTATCATCGCTGAGAATATTCTTCACGGTATATGCCGAGGTGTCTGACAGAATCTGAACAACTGAAGCGCGCCCGGAAGCACTGGCTCCAGGGCCTGTGTTGTTCGCCTCAACAAAAGTGCCAGTGAAAGTGGCTGCGTTGCTGATCTTCCATCCGGCTGCGTAGATATGCGCATCGAGGTAGGAGTTGATGAAGGCAACCTGGGCATTCGTACTGTAGTCTCTGCCGAGGTAAACTGTCTGCTGGGAAACAGCCTGGCCGGATGGCACTACAGCGCACCCGTCAAATACCAGTTGGGAACCTCCATAGGCATTCTGATACCGTTGAGCGGCGATGCTCTGGCCGATGATAGTGTCCGTGGACACAATGACCGAGTTGTAGAAGTATCCCGCGCCGATACCCCAGACAAAGTCAGTTGTGCCCTCAATGCGGCCGCCACTGAAGAAGACATTGCCGTAGTCGAGATAGATAGAACCTTGGGAAGACTTGACGTTGCAGCTGTAGAAAGCCACCTTTGTGCCTTTGGAGTAGGCCGCCAGCGCAATGTAGTTCGTCTGCGAGGGGAAGTTGTTCTCAAAGTTGATGTTATAGAACGAGACTAGCTTGGCCTCGTACTTGTTGGCAGAGAATGTGGCGGTACCGGCAGAGTTACCAGCGCTGGAGAGGACGCCCGATGCATTCCGTATGGTGACCTTGTTGGACGACGAGGAGAGGGCGTTATCAGTTTCTCCTCGGATGATGGTGGTTCCCGTCCGCACAAGAGACACCTTCTCGTTATAAGTACCGGCCAAGATGTAGATGTACTGGGTGGTTGTGTCAGCAGGCAGGGCAGCAATTGCAGCCGTAACACTATTATAAGTGGCGCACGAGGAGTTTGCCGGGCCGACAATTAGAGCTGTCGACGGCATTGACGACGGAAGACAGGCCGCGACGCTTGTAGTTATCACGGCCGAACTGGAAATCGTAGCTTCGCTAGTTGATGAAGTTCCGGAAGTCGCGGCGACACCAGTACTGGTGCCAAGGCTGGCAGTAGTGCTCTGAGTATCAGCGGAAGTTGTGGTGCTGGAATTAACAGTCGAGTAGGAGCTTGCAATGAAAGTGCTAATGGCGCTCGAGGTGCTAGGTGTGCTGAATGTGCTGGTTGTGGCGATGGTGCTCAAGGTGCTCGACTCCTGGAAGATCGTTGTGGATGAGGATGTCGAGGTGGTGGTTGACCCCGATGTGCTTCTCTGGATTGATGCCAGGATGGGTGCGTCAACCCAATCAACGTCAGTGGCCACAACAGTAGGATACACATTGCTGAAGAAGACCGAGATGTCATAAGGAGCTAGGCCGGTGACATCGGTGACCAGTGAGACGTAGGGGCTACGAGCAGCAGGCTTGTTCGAGTAGCTTCCGGGGCCGGTGGTGTCAGACTCAATGTAGGTGTTGCGGAAGTCTTGCGTCGTCGCATCGACATGCACACCAGTACTCGCAATGAAACTGGCAAGAGATGTGTCACGATACACAACCACAGAGCCTGCGCCATTTGCAGCAGCCAAGAAGACGTTCGTGTTCGTACTTCCCGGCTTCTGAATTACTTGGCAAGTATCGAAAACGACTGTGGAATTGTACTGCTTGCCAGTGGAATCGGTCGCGCCCTTGTTGTACACCAGAAGGGCGTTGCTGTTGGTGGCAGTGATGGTAGTTTGGTAAATATATAAACTGCCGTAAGAGTAGATGGCTTTGTCGGCGGCTTGGATGTACGAGTTCGCGATAATGCCCGTGGCTTGGCTGCCTGTAAAACCCACTTGCCCGGCGGCAGTGAATTGGCAAGAATAGAATGCGTTCCGGGAGCCCCGGAGGGAGATAATTCCAGCGGCAGAATTCGCATTGGAGTTGACGAAGTTCAGGTTCTTCCAAGCCACTCCCTTGGAGGTGCTTGTAACGAATGTTACGGGCGGCACATCTCCACCGTCGTTGGTAATTGTGACGAGGTTGTCAGAGTAGCTGCTGCCGGTAGCTGCGGTCTCGCCAACGATCGTGACGGTAGCGGTTGCCTGGATCGAAATGGCCTCAGTGTATGTGCCGGCCTTGACAGTAACCGTAGCAATATTGTTGATCTGGGCATAAGAGATAGCCGAGTTGATTTCGGTATACTGACCAGTTCCGTCGAGAGCAACAGTAACAGCTGTGGAACTGTTAGCAGGCAACAGTGATGTTCTGGCGGTGGTGGTGAGACTGGGAGTAGACGGGATCAAGACCGCGCCTGCTTTACAAGCCGGAACACGTGAGACAGAAGAAGCACTTTTCAAACCTTCTTGGGCGGCACTCCATGCACAGAGGCTGAGCAGCACCAAGGGCACGATCATGACCATCGTGTTGACAGAGGCTGTTCTGCTTACAGGTATGGCTGGCTCTCACAAAGTAATGAAGGAAGGCGGCGCAAGAGATCCAAGATCGAGAATTGAGACGTTGGAGCTGCCCAGGAGGGTCCTTGTATACTCCCCAAGTCGGACGTGCCTCTCCAACCTAGCCCATGAAGAATTACCAGATTAGCACGCGGATCCAGCGGGAATCGTTTGCTTCAGAATTTCTCCATGGGTAATAGTAGCACGCCTGCGTAGCAAGATAACAACCTTTCAAGGGCTGGTTGGACTGCATGTTTTTTTGCCTAGCCTCATGATTGATGCTCGGGGCGTCCGGACCCTGCTATCGTGTTAATTAACTGCAAAGAATCTATGAGCTGAAAAATTCAGCCCTTGACCCCAGCAAGAGAAGTCCTAAATAGACCTGGCCTGGACTCGAGGAGCAGCAAATGCTTCATGGTGACCCGTCCAGCCGGTGTCCCCACGTCACCAGTCTCGCCGAATCCACAGTAGTCTGGTGAGCAGAGAGACTAGTCCCCAACGGGTTTGAGGCGTGATACGAATTCGTGATTCAGCGCCCACCAGAGTCAATAGTTTGGCTGACACCACCTGATGAATGGGGTATTGTGCGCGGCTGAATTGCGTCCCTGGAGGTAAGAGTCGCCCAGATATGGGGCCGGACGCGGGATCGAGTTAGGCTAAGCTTTCTAGGGGGGCCTCCCTACCGTAGTGTCGGGCTGCTTGGCCCAACCCAGCAAGCATCGCGGGAACGCTCTGGCGACCCGCAGCCTTGAGCTCTGGGCTAGGCTTAGATCGTTAGCCCGCTATCTTCTCGTGCCTTTCCACCAATGAGACAGCTGCATTTAGCCGTTGGCCGGGACGGTGCCTGGCCAAAAGGCCGGTCCAGGCTCGGAACCGAGTCATCCCAGGCCTGGGGGTTCGTCGGATTGACCCGGTTTGAGATCACAGCTCCTAAGCTTATCAAATTTCAGAGGAGCGGGGCTCCAATGAACCACGGCGAGAAACGAGAATACGATGAGATTGCTCCACCACGTCAACCTGATGCACTGTGGATGGCCTGTGCAGAGTTAACCGGTCTTCCGGGTTGCAGCCACTTGACCCTTCATCCTCTGCCTTAACAGGAACCTTCAACAACTGACAAACGAGCACTGTCCTCGCCCGGTTCAGCTTCCAGTTTCGAGACATTACCTTTGGTCTGCGGCGATCAGCAGACAGAGTAATCAGTTGTTGTGGCGAGAGTCCATCAACATGAGATAGATGACAGAAGCAGAAACAGGCAATGCATTATACGAAAGAGAAGAGATGAAAATGTCGGGGTTTGTACCCGGACGGCTCGAGCGGCATGATGAGGGACGTCTCGCCCCCAAATAAGAGTCGCACGCGCGCCTGGAATCGACTGAGCCTGGCGCCTGCTTCTCAATGGCCATTTGAACCCGATGGCTACCCGTTTTAGCGTCTCGGCAGCAACAAGGCCAACTACCAATGATATAAGCACATGGCTTACATAACCTTCTAGACTCGGTGAAAAAAGCAGCATGATTCTGTGCTGGTCCGTGCGACGCTAAAAGAGGTCTTCTCGGAGGCGACTTGTTGGGCCAGGAACCCGGGCACGCGCCCTCAAGAACACACCGCCGGTTCGGGAGGGCAAGGTAGGGGCAAAACCGGCGTCGTTGTTGTTTTTTTCTTTTTTCGAGGGCGCGTGCCGGGCACCCAAATCAAGTTTGTGTCAAATAAAATGGCGTGCATGGTATCAAGAGTGCTCGAAGTGCTGGCACTAGCGGCTGACCAGAGGTGGTTTAGTGGCAGCCGTGCTCGGCCGCTACCGAGTGTTGCATTTCGCCAAGCATGAGAGCCTCTCGGCCGAGTCTCCGATTCTGTCGGCGATCTACCTAGCAGGCGGGACAAGTGCGACGGTTGAGGATCTGATGTGGCAGCGGCTTCGGGCGGACCTGGTGGTCCTGAGCGCGTGTGAGACGGGCGGCGGCGTGGCCACGGGTGGCGACGACATCGTCGGCTTCGCGCAAGCACTTCTTGCCGCCAGTGCCCGTGCCGTAGGGGTCAGCCTCTGGGTTGTGAACGATGACGCCACCAGCTACCTCAGCTAATTGCAGGCTTAATCGGTTTCTTGTTGATTCGGCAAGGCCCGGTTTCATTGCAATCCAAACCCAACTTGCTCGCTCATGGGCGCTTCTGTCGTTTTGAACTCAAGGATATATGATTGTTGATCGTAACAGTTGGATTGGGTCCTCTGGGCTGAGTGCGTGCTTTGGTCCTTTGTTACTTCCTCTCTCACGTTCATAACTCAGCCAACAAACTCCCCTCACATATCTCTTCATTGCTCCCAATTGACTTTCCATTGGGGATTACTCAATTCACCGACATAACCGCAACATCAAAATTATCGGAGGTAGCATGCAGCGAAATCTCAATCCGGCAGACATTCCCCCCATCGGAATCCCACTTCTATAATTGTGTGCCACTCTAGGATGTATCTGATTCTGACAGTAAGCATACTGTTTGCAAGATGCTAGTTACTAAACAGTGCTACCATTGTTGAGAATAGTAATATCCACTTCAATTCTCGAGTTTGGGCGACAAACCCATAGGTCATCATACGATTCATGCGACAGAATATGCACAACAACCAACAGTATGTGGTTGGTTGGATCGTCATCGTGCAAATCAGGCTTGGCACTTTGCCTTGAAAGTAACCGCAATATCCAGGTTGGTGGAGTTTCACAGTGCTGCATTATTCAGCACAGGAGATATAAAGTCCCACTCCATCATGCGTTAATTAAGGCAGTTGGTTGTTGGTCCTCCTACTTTGTCGGTCCCCAACACCCGAGACGCAGTTGAACATCTTTTTGCTTGGCTCTTTTCTTCCTCCCTTTTACGCATTCTCATCGAGGCAACATCTTGCGACGCATTTTTACGTTTTGATACTTTGTCAAAATACTCATGGCTATATGCACACTTTGCACTGAATCCATTCGCATGCTGCGTCTCGGAGCGAACCCCAGCAACCTCGGCAAAAGCACATATCCACCTTACAGTCCATCATCTGCTGAGACGTGCTGGATTTGCCTCAAGTTCTCGCAATGGATGCAGTTGGAACACAAGGCACTGTTTGATATTTGGCAACGAGAATCTCTCGAGATTCGATTTATCCTGTCCAACTACAATTTTACCCAAGACGCGTCAAATCGTAAAGATGCTCTGATTCTCCAAATTAGCCTTTGTCCCATCAACGTCGACTTTTTTCAGGGTTGTATGATTGAAGTCAATTTCATCGATTCTGATGGTACATATATTCTATCTATAAAATTCGCCTTTTCTTTGGAGTCATGGGTGACTGATTCAACACAGATGACTTGGAAATCAGTGTCCAGGGTTCAATGCCCTCTGAAAGCAACATCGACTATGAGCTGATCGAACGTTGGATCCGCAATTGCACGGAGAATCACCAGCAATGTCAACACAAAACCCACGGAACATGGTTTCCGACTCGCTTGCTGTATATAAGCAATGAAGGCCAAAGCGCAAGGCTCATTTTGACCAAGGACACTCCACCGCGGCATTCTTACATTACTCTCAGCCATCGTTGGGGAAATGTTATATACGACAAACTGACTTCAGACACCATACAGCAATTTCAACTGCATGTTGATGTTTCTAGGCTTCCAAAAGTCTTTCAAGCCTCCATCGCGCTTGCCTGGCACCTTGGGATACAGTATCTCTGGATCGACTCTCTTTGCATAAAACAAGACCCCGACATGTCTGACTGGAAATTGGAAGCTTTGCTCATGGAAAAAGTTTATTCGAACTCTTTTCTCAACCTTTCTGCGTCCCACCTTGGAGCGGAAGAGGACAAACCTCTATACGTCCCGCAACCATGGGACGTTTTCCGCCCCACAAAAGCCACCGTGGAAGTCGACGGGCTCAGTAAATCCTACTGGCTCGTCGACGGTGATCTTTGGAGCGACGAGATCGAGGAAACACCATTGATGCGAAGAACATGGGTATTCCAAGAACGTTTCCTAGCGCCAAGGGTGTTGCACTTTGGGAACCGACAGCTAGCATGGGAATGCAATACACTCACAGCGCTCGAGATGTTCCCCGCCGGACTACCTTCTGTTCTCCTGTCTCAATCCAAATCCGAGGTTCTATCAGCGCTGATGAAACACAAAATACCGGACAAGTCTGACAGCCGTTCTTTCCGTGAGGCATGGAACCAAGTTGTCAGCCAGTACTCCCGATGTAATCTGACCTACAAGAGTGATAAGCTTGTAGCCTTCAGCGGAGTTGCCAAAATGGTCGAAGCGCGCACTGGAGACGAATACCTCGCTGGGATGTGGAAAAGCACTTTGATCTACGATCTAGGCTGGTATCGTACCGGTACCGATAGTGAGACATGGCCGTCGAGTACCACTTCTTACCGCGCTCCTAGCTGGTCCTGGATGTCTGTTGAAGGGGAAATATTTCTCCCCTCCGCCTCTGAGAACGTCATCGAACATTTTGCTACGGTTTTGGGACACCCGACGCCTGATCTCGTTGGGAGTTCGGTCTTTCACGCCAAGGGCCGAATCGACTTGGAATGTGTCACTCTCAGGTTGAACTTCATCAAGTGGGCAGGGGACACAATCGCCGAGTTCGGGGTCGCCGGCGTCCGTGTCATCGACGATGTCGTCGAAAGTGGATCCCACCTGGACTTGGAAGGTTCCAAAGAAGAGGTAATACGTTTGACTGAACAGAGGGGTGTCTACATGGTGCCGCTCTTTGCTACTAATTTGGCAATTTTCGCCGTTATGGTTTCGAAGGAACAAGCCCCTGGGCATTATCGGCGAGTTGGCGCTGCTAAAATCGAATTCGGGAGAATACTTCTCACACCGGAGCAGGGGATACCCGAGGGTTGGACTCAGGTTGGTTCTTCGCCGTATGTTGTCCACAGTACCATATCTCGCCTTTATATTACAGAACCGCAGCGAAAGGAGGCGCAGTGTGTAGTGAGACTTATTTAAGCAAGACAGTTACGGTGATATCAGTCGTATCTCATTATTATCAATAGCCGCTCAAGCTACCGCTTTTCATATTGTACAGCATCATTTCCCCCCTTTTCCCTCAGTAGATTGTCAATTCCGGTGATCCCTGAGCTCTGGGGGATGAAAACTTGGTCATTGGGGTAGACTATAGTGTTTTTAACGGCGTCGTACGAGGTAGCGAGTATGTTGGAAAGGTAAAGTGCCTTCTCGTTAGGAACGCTATCAGGGATTTCGAGCAGGTTCACGTCGCCGAGCAGGGTACGGACATACTCAGCCTAGCCACCAGTAAAGCCACCAGTAAAGTAGGAGTAGCCGAACATGCCGGCAGTCTGGGAACCGTACATAGACTTCTCCATAGTATTGGATTTTGTCTTCGCCAGGCTTAATTAGCCGTTCATGCTGATAGCTCCCTATCTTTGGTGACGCTAAACTAGTGCCAGGCAAGGAGATTAGCTCTAGTTACTGAATATTTGGGAGCTAACTGCCGCACTTCGCCCTGAAATCGGCCTAGCATTCTTGAAAGTCAGCTTTGTGTAGGTCCCGATCAGGGACCCGAATTTGAATGTCAAAAGGCCCGAGGTAGATGCGTACTTCTTCGTTGTCTAGGAACGATCTCTTAGATTTAACGAATCGCGGCCCGTCGCTATGGAGTAGGGAGACGAAAGTCCCTTCATGTTGCTAATTAGGTTAGATGGCGAATTGTCGCGTGCTTATGCCCTTTTTATTGTCTTTACCAAGCAAAATGTCGTACATGCTAGCGTTGCTGCCGAACATAAAGCCTCTCTGTATGCGTCCCTTGGCATATGGTTAGTAGTGATGCGGAGGAACGTGTCAGGCTCTAGATAAGGAGCGGGTGTGAAATTCTCTGTATTATCGTCATCGTGAATAGAAATCCAAGGGTCTTCAGCATAGACACGATATTCCTTGTGAACTGATAACGGGAAGCTTGTCAGGGTACGCAGTAGAAGGTCGTTGCGGTCATATCCAAGACCACTTCCAGCTTGTTCATTTTTCATTCAGTCTTTTCTCGAAAAAAAGTCAACTATCAAGACTCAAAAAGTGAGTACATCTTGTCGGCGTAGCCATCGGCAGGCTTTCTTAGGATAGCACCCGTGTTCAAGGCGTAGCTATCACGAAGGAGTTCGTCTCTCCAGTCATCAAAAGACGAATCTGAGCCACCCATCTTTATATAATCACCTTCAATGGCCATGATAGTAGTGGTGGGGGCCGTGTTAGATGTAGGTCATGTGAATATGCAAATGCAAACACAAATACGTGTTGGACTGCTACAGAACTGTAGCAAAAGTCTGACTTGGGTTAAACTATTGCGATTGTTATCGCTTTCTTTAGATGCATTGATTGTTGCCACAATATTTCCACCTGAAAAATGTTTTTCCGCGCATCCGGGTGATGCTTCGAGTCTCACAGGTTCACAGCGATCACCCGTGACTTACACTCGGGCCCCTCCAAATCTTCGGTTCGGTTTGTTGGGTTCAAGTTCACAACGAAGCAAGTACCCCTGAAGGTTCTTCGCTTCAAAGGGAATCATTTGCCGAAGATGAATGACCCGCTGCGTAGGAACGCATAGTTTACCATAGGTGGGCGTGCAGTAATATATGCAGCTTCAAATGTAGAAGCTAACTTCCAAGGGTTGATCTACATAATGCTTTCAAAGAGGCTGCATCATGAGAGACGCCAAATGACGGCCCAGTCGTTGTCTATTCCCGTTGTAGTGGAGAGTTGCGACCCAGACTCTGCGTGGTGAAGCTTCAGTCCGGCGAGGAGATTGCTGGGGAATCGATTATATGTGCCGACTGCATTTATGTGCTACCTTGAGGTTTCTTTTTCTAATACTCAAGTTCGTCATCACTAACTTTGTGGAACAGTAAGAGCTTCCTGTGAAAGGTTGTCATTGGAAAAGAAGCCCCCACGATACCTATTGGATTGTCAGGTGAGTTTACCACAGTACCACTCGCATGTTGCTGCAACTAACCTTAACGGGCGTAGCGACTCACCATTGACAGCCCAGAGTTTGAATAAGACACAGATTTCATTAACAGCCTTAATTTGCTTTTTTAGCCTCTATGAAAAGAGAATTTACAATTATCAAAAAAGAAAAGGAAAAGGCAATGAACGGTAGTAGGTAAATAGAAAGAATAGTTTAATAGGCTATACCTTATACCTTACCGCTGACCACGCGGTTAGATCTCCTGTTTCTATACCTTAATGTAACAACTAGCAATGTTGCTACTTTGACGTGATCGCTGCTACTACTCGTACAAGTATCGCTTCATGTGAGACCAACACTCTGATTAACTGTGACAGCATCGACAATAGATGGTTTACCGACGGTAACGGAATCGGGATCATGCGGGGAAGACAACAGGAGAGAAGGTTTACTGGTACTGGCCGAAGTGGGTCCCTGTTGCCGACCGGTCGGCTCTGCCATCCCGGCTTGGATGAGTTTCAGACGGAGAGGCGCATATCCAACCGGCCTGGCCTTACATAGTCAATATGCGGAGAACCAAGATCTTGGTCATTCCGAAAAGGCGTGGGGGTTCGTCTTTAGGTTGCCAAGGAAAAACCTAACTACTTAACAAAACCCACCAGATGGGGAAGTTGGAGAACTTTGAGGGGGAATGAGAGACCCAGTCGGTGATGTCGCCATCGACTTCAACATGTCGTGATCAATATCGACCAATCAGACGAACAGCAAATGTGTTTCATCATCCACCGCTGCTGGCGCAACCCACCCGGCAGTGTCGACCTGCAACGGCAGCTAAGCGATTACAGGAATGAGACGCCGGGGAATGTCATCATGGATTGATGATGCCATGCGGACCTTGGAGAACGGCAGTCAAAAGTGCTGTCAAGATGCACAAAGTAGTGATAAAAAGCGATCACACCCAAGACCAAACCGGGGAGTACCCAACGAGTCCAGCCCACTCTAGTAATCAATTCGCCAATCTCATCTCAGTACCTGCAAAAGCTTGCTCTGACGTTTTGACCTGGGTCTCTTGGGGGCCGCATTGAAAAGCCGTGCGTGTGGCCTCTAAGTTTCTTTCAATACACCATTGGCTTCAAACTTGACTTCAGGTGAAAACACGGGCCTCTCTCTCTGCTGAGGAAACAGCATATTTCTCAAACAACACGCCGAGAAAGGGACACAGCGAGAACTAAGGAAGGTATCAACAACACAGCAGGCTTGGCTCACGATGAGCGCGGCAACCGACCGCTCGCCTGAAAAGGTGGTTGAGACACCGGCAAAGGATACGAATGGAGCGGATAGTCCTTCTGAAATTGAAGCTGGAGACGAGGCGGTCGACACTAAAACGTTATTGAGAAAGCTAGACGCCAAACTACTGCCAGCGGTCGGCATTCTGGTGAGTATGCTCAAAACACCTAATCATTTTGGAGAGAGGTCAACTAACAGCGAATCGTTGAGTACTTGTTATCGTTCCTTGACCGATCTAATGGTAAGGTTTCAACTACACGATCCAAAAGCCGATGTGTACAATTCTAACCCATCGCAGTCGGTAATGCCAGAATTGAAGGTCTCACCGATGACTTGCATATGAGTAAGTAAATGGATGAAATCTGTTGGGAATGCACAGGTCAACTAATGAGCAATAGCTGGAAATCAGTACCTTACTGGTTTGACTCTGTACTTCATCGGTTACGTCCTCTTTGAAGTGAGTCATTGATGCTACCCTCCTTGATCAATGTTTAGACATGCTGACCCACAGCTAGATCCCATGCAACATCATCCTCAAGAGAACCACGCCGAGATTTTGGCTTCCCACGCTAACAATCGCCTGGGGGATTGTCGCCACGCTTATGGGTATCGTAACGAATATGGCTGGGTTCTTTGTTGCCCGCTTCTTCCTCGGTGTCACGGAGAGTGGACTATTCCCTGGTGTTGTGTATTATTTCTCTATGTGGTATAAGCGCCGTGAGAGACAGTACCGAATTTCGCTGTTCTTCAGTGCTGCCTCTCTTGCCGGTGCTTTCGGTGGTATCCTGGCATGGGTACGTCATTCCAAGCAACTCATTCCGGCCCATAACAACATGTTAACTTTATCCAGGGTATTGGTCATATGCGAGTTGTTTGGGATAATGGTTGGAGATGGATCTTTATTCTGGTCTGTTGTCTTCACACCCATCTCGTTACTCCACATAAATTCTAACAGAAACCAGGAGGGTATTGTGACGGTTATCATTGCAACGGGCGCGTACTGGTTCATCCAAAACTACCCCGATACCGCCATCTTCATATCGGACAAGGAACGTCGCTTTATCAGGGCCAGGCTTGCCGCTGACAGCGATGCGACTCACAACGAAAAGTTCACTTGGGGACACGTGATGGACGCCATTAAGGATCCCAAGTGTTGGCTGTACGGTCTCGGATTTCACACCATGAGCTTACCGCTTTACACGTTCTCCCTCTTCATCGTAAGTGTTTGCTGGCAAGTCCGGGCATTTGACAGAAGAAGGATATTAATAGCATCTAGCCCACCATCATCAAGAACCTCGGCTACACCGCTGCCGTAGCCCAGCTTCTGACGATTCCGCCATACGCTCTCGCATTCGTCACAACCTTGACAGTCGCAATCTACTCCGAGCGGACCGGCCGCCGCGCATTCTTCATCATGGGATCATCCGCTTTTGCGGCCATTGGCTACATCATCCTGCTTGCCAACGGCGACCCGACTGGAAAGCCAGGCGTCTCCTACCTCGGTACCTTTTTCGCTGCTGGAGGCATTTACCCAGCCACCGCTCTCGTCCTCTCGTGGCCGGCCATCAACGTTTCCGGTCAGACGAAGCGTGCTGTCGGAAATGCCATGCAGATTACCATTGGCAACTTGGGAGCTGTACTTGGAACGCAGCTCTACCGTTCCAATGATGGACCGAGATACTTCGTGGGCCATTCTTTTGCACTGGGGTACCTCCTTGCAAACATTGTTGTCTGTGGCATCTTATACGTCGTCCTTAAGCGTGAGAACACTAGGAGGGATGCAATCGCACCGGAAGTTCAAGCTATTGGGGATTTGGAGGACTGGCCTGGAGACAAGGATCCCAGATGGAGGTTCCAATACTAAAGACGATGTAGTGTTCAATTTCGGCAGGATTGTAAGTGTGAAGAAAGAGTGCTTAAAGCATTGGGAGGACTACCTATCCCAATAGAGAATATTTCACCTGGAGGTCGCGCTGATGACGGCTGAATATGGTCAATAGACATCAGATTGTCGTTGCTTAGAAAAACTGGGCCGTGCGTGGAAAACACATTGTTCTACCGAGGAGTTGCATTGTCTATTTTTCAACTGACGAAATCATCTCTGGCAGTTGATAGATTCGACACAGCATTTTCTTGCTCTAAGTTACAGAACAGACAGGCCCCAAAATTTAAGCTCGTTTGCGTTGTTAAAAGTAGCGTCTTGATGTGAGGAGCTTACGCGAAATGAAGATAAAATAAAAACAAAAACCAACGAAATGAACCTATCGGTTAAACTCGGGAATATGAAATGCAAGAAGAAGACACAGCTTTTCACCACGTCTGTTGGAAGCCCAAAAATCATTCGAGTGGACTAGGGACAGACCATTCATCCTCCCAACAGCCCAGGTATCTCATCGGATGGACGCGACAGAGGTACCTCTCTGGCTCGTCTTGCGGGTCGTAGGCATTGATGTCTTTCCAGTAAGGAGGAGGGAAGCAGATATCGCCATAATTGGGTTTGACCCTTTCAGTGAGATATTAGCGTTCAATCCGCTAGAAGACATTTTGAATGACTGGCAGTGAATTACTTACTTGTATCTCCAATTCCAGTATGTCCTCACGCCGCCGCGGCCGTTGTTGCACATTAACTCTTTAGTCATTCCGTTCATACACTCCTTGGTAGAAATCTCACGCTTCTCCTGAGGACCAATCATCTGGCATGGTCAATGTTTGTCTCTAAGAAAACGAGTTGTCGAGTCCATTTGAATCATTGGAAAGAAGCAATGGGGGTGCTAGCGAAAGGCGAAGACAAAAAGAACCAGAAAGACTCAGAAAGGAAAAGGAATGGTACCTTGAGCTCGAAACTCCATGAGGTATTGATTCTGTCAGTTATACAGGCTCTCATTACTTGCAGTCTGTCGTATGTCCCATTCAATTGATCGCACACATCCTCAAGGTTGAGAATATCTTGGTTTTTGTTATACCCGCCTTCCCTCCCTTCAGCGAAGCAAACGCTAAAAGCGAAGGATGCGTTGGCAAGGATCGCTAGGAGAATGTGACTGAAGTGCATCCTGATGAAGATCAGCTCGCAAATTTGTGGCTTAGAAACCTTGAATGTGACTCTTCGGGAGAAACTGCTAGCTATTTTGGTTCGGGCGGGTAGGTAGGTCATCTTAAAGCTCCAGACTCCATAGTGCTGACGGGGATAATCCCAAGCCATTTGCTTTGTTCAGTAATCATTTTTGGGGTTGCAAGGGGGCTTTTCTATTCTTACAATCTTTTGCTTTGTGTCAATATAAATGCAGAGAACTATCGGCAAGGGAACATATGTGGTCAAAAACATGAAAGGTAAAGCCCTTCAACCGGGTTGACTCTAACAATGAAGAGCGACTTTCAGAGATTCGTATTATCCAATCATAGCAGCAAGGGGTGATTTTTATACAAAAGACCCGGGGGCCAATACTTCGAAACCGACTTTACACATTCAATCAAAGCACAAAGAGCATTCCATGATTCAAGATCATTTCTTAATCATAGTTGAGTATGACATGCCAAATGTTTGTGACAGCAGTCACGTCCGCTTATAACTTTCCATTGATGGATGATTTGAATTTTAACACCATGGTTCATGTAATCTTTGTGTTTATGTATCAGCCAATTTAGCTTGGATTGCGAGCATTGAAGAGACGTGATTTGAGCAGTTTCCTCCGGATCTCTGGGGCACAAAAAGCATAAAAAACAAACATGTCTTTAAACGTCAAGATTTAGTCAATGTAAAAACAAAGAGAGAGCTTGAAGCACTCGCTGGGGGGAAACGTCTCACAGAACCCATAACACTAACTTCAAACCGTAAACTATGGAGATTGAATGAATAGAGTGTCATCCTTGTAACTAGTCAGATGTATGGACGCTCAATTCCGTGTCGACATCAACCACCGGTTTGATTATTGTAGCTTTAGCTATCGGATACTTAAGTCATCTTCCATTTATAAAACTTAAATAATAGCACCTGAACACCTCTGTAGTAACCCTGAATCAAACTCTGTGGCGCGAGCCGAAACTGGACGTGATTGCTGTTCAAGCTATATCTTGACGTTGAGGAAGGCGGTTGAAGTGTTCAGGGTTTCCAAAGTCTCGTACTTTCATTTCACTAAGTTTATAATCCACCCCGTCATGCATTCTGTATGTGTGTGTGCGCGAAGATGCGCATTGTGGTGCTCTTGATGTACTGCACCAATAGAGCCAGCCATGGCTCTTAGGGTCATCCCCGCGATTGCATCGACCGAGTGCCAGCCGTCGTGACGGGGCGAAGGATGTAGGCACTGAAGTGGGTCTAGTTACCCACATCAGAAAGTCAGGCACATAGTTGGGACGAACCTGGCCACCCAAATGGGCCACTTTCAAGTTCAGTTGCATCTAACCCCGCATAGCAGGATAATGTCAGAAGTCAAAAATGCCGTCAATTACAACTGCGTGATTGGCCACATAGGGCCCTTTGGAAAATGGTACAGTCACGACTGTATCACCAGCATGTACAGTCTTTTCTGGCTTTGTTTGAAGGCTATCACCCATCGTCAGTTTAAATGCTGTAGCGCATATCAGCGACGATGAACGACGTTACCAACAAGTAGACTGGGCCGTTATAATCACCAATGGGTCCGTTCAGCGCCCTATTCTTGCCGCCCACAACGTCGCGTGAGCTCGCCTGCCAGTGTATTTAGCCTAGAACCATGGATTGAATCGCACCCCGCGTGTCGGCGCTTTAGCACCGTTGTTGTCAAAAAAGAGGCTTCATTCCAAAAAGGCGGCACTAGCGAAGGCTTCAATTTGCATGTCAGCATTCAGTTCCAACAACACACCACGGCTTGTCAATGGAAACCCACTTGCTTGACCAGTTTGGGTAGACTGAAAAAGGTAGTGAGATAGAGCTGTTGGTGTTTTGCGCACTTTTCCCCCTGCTAATCCGTTGCGCCAAAGTCCACGCACGATGGCAGACCACGTATATCACCACACAGACCTTTTCTAACTCATGATAACTTCACTTCAGAGAAAAGCGCCTCACCAGGGTGCCTTTCATTGACCTCTGATGCGCGTAAGGCCAGTACCTAGCTAAGTGCGTTAGTTGCTTGTGCACGTCGGAAAGAAATAGGTCGAAGAAAATTGACATACTTTCCTCCATTCAATTAGACGCCCTATGATGCCCATTTCTCGATGTGAAGCCTAGCTTGACGTAAGGTCATGATAGAACAAGGGCCATCGAATGGATGGATGAATCATGGCCCGAGAGTCAGCGGATCCATGTTGATGTGGCACCGTTTGCAAGTTTTATCGTGGCATCAAAATGTGCTTTGCAAGTCTCCGAGTGGTGCGGCTGACCTCCATCTATAGGATTCGGGGATGTGGTCGTTCTTTCTGGTCGTAGCCGGATAATAAGTTGACAATTCTTGTGAAAACCTGGTTAAACTCTTAGCTTGTATCGGCATCTGGACTGACAACCTAGGCTCTTGTAGGTTGGTACCTACCCAATTAACCCAGAGGACTCTCATTGGCGCGGAAACAGCTACCAGCCGGGACAGACACCGCACACTGCCGGAGATCCTGCGCCCAGCTTTAAAACCGGAAAGAATCTTCGGGGATTTTGCGTCCGTGATTCTGCAAAGGTCATTTAGCGAATGGTCATCCGCGGCCCCGCAACGATGGACTGGGCTTGGATCCGAGAAAACTAAGCATCTACCGGATTATACGAGACGTTCGCATAGGCGACGCGTTTAGTACTTTGCTCACTATGTAGTTAGTCCAGTTTCCGAGGCAATCTAAGCTGTGAGGCACGAACACCCATGGAACCATGGTTTGGCTTATATAGTCCGTCATCTTCCACATGAACTCCCTAAATGAGATGCATAATAAAGCCGGGCCCTTGTTAACTTAGCTTTGTACCATCCAAGCAAAATCGTCGCCATGAGACTTTTCCAGACAAACGCTGAGCCTCTGTTGGCCAGCGTCACGCTCCTAGCCTTAGCAGGAACTGTCGTGGCGCAATGCAGCCTTCCGTCGTCATACCGCTGGTCATCGTCCGGCGTACTCGCTACTCCGAAGTCTGGATGGGTATCGCTCAAGGATTTCACAACTGCTCCGTATAACGGCCAGCATCTCGTGTATGCGACAACCCATGACACCGGTTCGAGTTGGGGCTCAATGAACTTCGGCCTCGTCTCTGACTGGTCTCAATTGGCCTCGGCAGCCCAGAATGGCATGAGTTCCGGCGCCGTTGCGCCATCGCTCTTTTACTTCGCCCCAAAGAGCATCTGGATTCTTGCCCATCAATGGGGCCCGACTACATTTTCATACCGGACGTCTACGAACCCAACCAATGCCAATGGCTGGTCAGCGGCGCAACCACTCTTCACCGGCACCATCACTGGCTCTAGCACGGGTGCAATTGATCAGGCAGTTATCGGCGACAGCACCAATATGTACCTATTCTTCTGCGGAGATAACGGCAAGATATATCGCGCAAGCATGCCTATTGGCAACTTCCCAGGCAGCTTCGGCTCATCTTCAACTGTTGTCATGAGTGACACCACCAACAACCTGTTTGAGGCTGTTCAGGTGTATACCTTGCAGGGTCAGCAAAAATACCTCATGATCGTTGAGGCGATTGGTTCCAACGGACGCTACTTCCGTTCGTTCACAGCCAGTAGCCTGGGCGGTTCCTGGACCGCCCAAGCTGCGACCGAGAGCAACCCCTTTGCCGGCAAGGCCAACAGCGGAGCCACATGGACAAATGACATCAGTCACGGCGAGCTCATCCGCACCAGCGCCGACCAGACCATGACCATTGATCCTTGCAAACTCCAACTTCTTTACCAAGGACGTTCGCCTAGCTCCTCTGGCGACTACGGCCTTCTGCCTTACCGGCCAGGCTTGCTCACTCTTACCAACCCCACCGGTAATAGCCCTCCTGCGACCAACCCTCCCGCCACACCCCCGCCCTCCAGTGGTGGGGGCACCATTCCGCAATGGGGACAGTGCGGTGGTACCGGTTGGACTGGATCGACTACTTGCCAGGTACTTGAGGACATTTCCCGTATTGTATTGACTACTTGCTAACGCAGACACAGGGCTCTTACAAGTGCACCTACGTCAACGATTGGTACTCTCAGTGCGTGTAGGGAGGTATAGGAATAAGATACTTGTTTTTGAGGGGCTGATCGGTGGCTTCGATTTGAGCTGGTAAACTCAAGCTGGCAAACTTATGTAAAGAAGGTTTGAAGATGTATATATTTCCAGGTGTGAAGTAGTTCTGCCTATCTACATAGTCTTGAAATGATGTGTTCTCTGGTGTGTTTTGCATAGCTGTCTCTGACCATGCAGAAGCCTTCTAAACTTATTGCAACCTAATCCAATTGTCAACGGTAGAGTAGGGGGTCATGAGATGGAAACGTATCAAGTAGGCGGGCGGGGAGGGCTGACCAACATGCCGCTATCAATCATATATGTGACATGTGGTGCTATGGAAGCGAACAAAGACCTACTTTATATGTCGAGCGACTTCTTGTACCAGATTCCTTGGCGCATTACGGGATGAACAAGTGTTTGGTGAAAAGCTAGGTCGCGTTCCATCACCCAGGCTATTGTTCGTGACCCGGGGTTGGCGGAATGGAAAGTGCTTGAGGACTTGTCAACGCCAATGACGAAAACCTCTTGAAGTCGTGCAGGGACAAGATCTTGAGGTCCAGACAGTTTGATAAGAACATCTCTAGCCCTGTTATTGGCAGCAGCATTGGTTCCCGCTAGGTAGCTTCGCATTTCTGCCTCGCAGAGGTATAGGCCCTAATGGATCTAATTTGATACGAGTCTAGCACAATACAAAAGTCCAGCGCATCCGGTCAGAATGGAGAACGAGATGAAATCTTTCGTTCTATATAGCCAATGTTCGAGTATCCCAATCATGTGATAAACTGTCATCCTTCTGCTTCATAAACATGTCTTCCCGTCTAGTGGGGTGCACTTAGTGTGACAGGATGACATTTGCCCCTCATTTCTTCGATCTAGTTATCGTCTGGCGTGCCCCCATGTTCCATCATTTCGAACATCCCCTCATAGCCAAAGGGATAAACTCGAGGATCTGGAGCTCTGGACAAAGCATGAATTCTCATAAGAATCCATCTAAGTTGGAGCAGGTCTCTGTCCGGCAGCTGCTCTTCGCTCTCAGCAACAATTTCAATGATACTTCTATCTTCAATCGGACGTGAGCTTATAATCCGCTCATCCTCTTCGATAAATATGTCGCGTGGGTCTGTCGAGAAAGAAATCATGCTGACCATTGATGAAATTCGAGTTTTCTTTAACCAATGAACCTTAAGTCGAATCATAGGTGTAGACGAGGTGGGTGCTTCAAGAGGCTCCGAGGCGAAAAGACCTTGAGCCCAGCTGGGTTGTAGTTGACGGCTCAAACAGATCATGTTCGCCATCTTAGTTGTGGTTTCCAAATGCAAACCGTGTGTAGCATACCGAAGTTTTATGAAAAGCCTCCGACAAAAATCACCGTCCCAAAAGGATGTCATGCAAAACAGATTCCTAAGTAAAGTATCCATACCTTCAAATCCATAAATTACCGAAGCAAAGATATAACATACTTCCGGATCAGCGGTAATAGTGGCGACACATAGACCCCTATCACGATAGTATGCCCAGAACGAATTCATTAGCAGTAGTTAACGCTACAGTTCTAACATTTCATACCTTGGTTCGCTCAAACTGATGTTGAGGATTTTCTGCACTTGTTCAATTGCCCAAATCATAAGACTCCTGGGGGAAATATTGAAGGAGAACTGTAAAGCGATGAGCATAGCCCGTAGTGCATGTGGAATGTGATGAAACTTACGCATCATGATCAGTTTTGGAAAGACAAGTGTTATTGTAGTAAGTTCACCGGTCATCAAGTGCCACTTTTGATGACTTGGGAGTGTCTGCAATTCCTAAAGGAGTTCCTAGAGAACACTAATTTCGAGCACCATGAGGAAGCTCCAGAATCCTGCTCTTGTGATGACTGCTTGAGGTTGCCAGTTTCATCAGCCCCAGCTAGGTCAGCTGTTGCAACTGGTATAATACTGTTAGCCCCAGTCTTTATCAGCAGGATTCCACTAATGCCGTATCACCATCAGCAAACCAAGCTACAATGGTCATTGTGTAGAGTAACGTAACCAATCCGCTCTTTCTGATCTGACGGACCAGATCTTGAGGGACTAGTCAGCAAAGCCATAGTAGACAAAGAAAGGTACAGATTGGATGGCTCTGGTTTGAAAATGCCTTCTCTCAGCTCACCACTTCCAAAGCATTTCTATGTCTCCCGCATGAGGACATGATTCTGTGGAGGGCTTCTGCCATACCATATGCCGTAGGTTTTCTTTCGGATGGGTATTCAAAGTTGAAGTGCGGCTCGGGAATCTGCACTAATTGAGCGATATCTGATCCACATTACCTACCAAGCTAAGTAGAACATCAAATCTTGATTTGGGGTGAATGAGCAAAACCTCTTGACAAACCAAGGCATCCTTACAGGAAACAGTTTACAAGTCCTATTCGCATTTTTCCTGTTGTAAAGATACTAGGATTCATTTAGAACTTATAAGATTCAAAGCAGCATTCGTGAATTCATCGATCGACCTCAGCGTGGACTGAAAAGTATCGGCTCGTCGGTTGCCCATTCTGAACCGGTAGCCCCAAATTTATCGTCCATCAAGAAGCTGGGCTGGCATTCTCCTCAGGCTTAAACTCCCCACGACTTGCGCTACGAATTTGAGGTTCAAGGGGGAAAACAGATTTCTCCGGAGTCACGCGAGAGTAGACACGATCCCAACGCTCCTTCAGCGCCTCTGGAGTCTTCCAAGCGTTCTCGGGATCCCGAAGCCAGAGTCGAATTAAATGACGCCTTGAAAACACAGTCATTAGTGGACCAGGAATCGTTCTTGATGCAGTACTTACTGTTTCTGATCAGAGTCCACGAAACCCCCACGGGCGTGGAAAATGCTCAGGTTGTTGGCGTACTGGATGTCACCTTTGAGAAAATCCAAGGAGGCGGCATACTTCTCGGCGAGAAAGTGCAGGGCATCAAGGGCCTCGGCTTGTGCCTCCGTGATGGGGGGGATATCTGATGATCGCGGGAGGCCCCAGTAGCCGGTGAAGCTACGTCGAGCGTACTGGATAATTAGACGTTCGGACTTGCCATCAGCTGCTGGCTGGTGATGCAAAAGAGGTCTACTGCTATAGGATCTGCCATCTTTCCCGAACCTATGCCAATTTTTAGCTACATATGCGTATTGAGTGGAGAATGCTTACTCGTCGGCGTCCCATGGCTCAGCCAAGGTACGAACCAAATCTGGCCTGGTTCTTGCTAATTCATTATAGACGTGCCAGCTGCTCGACAAATAGCTCTGGCCACCTTCAGCGGCCTCACCAAGAGCGAAGAGGGCAATCACATCGCCCGCGTCTGTGTGAAAGACCTGCTTCTCTGTGGTGTATGCCGGCGCACCGATCTTATGTGCGTCTACGACTTTGGTGAGATCTTTGATGTGGGCGAGCACTACATCTGCCGGTTCGCCTTGGAACTGGTTGTCTTGTCGACCACGAATCGGCGCCACATGAGAAGAGATCCCGGCATAAACGATGACATTCTCCTCACGGCTGTATTTGTCGACGGGCACCCCACGAACGACCTTAAACCCGTGGCCGTTGTGGATCTCATCCGAGATCGCGCGAAGGGTCTTGTGAAGATTAGGCAAAGGGAATGTCTCCTGACTTATCTCACCCAGGGGCTTCTTCAAAGCTACATTATGACTAATTAGCTCGCTCTATTCAAGAGGTAGCTGTAAGATTCACCTACATTTGAAGTAATTGAGTGCTTCATCGATCTCTTTCTTGTCGGCCTCAGTAAGAATGTAGTTCCAATCGTAGTGCTCAGCCAGCGTGTTGCCATCCCAAACTAGCTTTGACTCCAGCTTCTGGGGGAAACCCTCTGGCAATGACTTCTCCAAACTTTCCTTCTCTTGGCGACGTTTGATCCGTGCCAGGTAATTATCGTGGTTAGGGGTGTATGCGATGTCTGGTTGGCCCGGAGGACCAGGAAGTGATGGAGCTTGAACTGCAGCGGCGGCCATATTTTTATGCTACTTGTTGTGTGGGAGCGATGCTTCTCATAAGTTTACGACAACAGCTGAGGTCGCTCTGGGACTTTAGGTGATTTTATCTTTTGCCAGGTCAGACTCAAATTGTATGGGATGGCGCCCCTAAACTAACTCAAGCGTTCGTAGGTGGAGAGCATCGAATGACGAGCTGACTCGGAAGCTCGTTCCGAGGTGGACGCCTTGTACGAAAGTCATGACACTGTGAAGTGAACCAATGATAATTACTATATTGTGAATTGAATTTGTCAGACAATCTTTTAGTTGCACTTGTCATACTAACTCAGTAACTATTCTCGACCTCTCAATGGCTATCATTAGCTTCGCCCAGTTTGCCATTTCGGCTTGAGAAGGCGTCATGCCGCGTATGTTACGACTTTGCGGGGAACAGTGAAACGCGATTCGGCAGCGTCATCTTCCCGCGGATGTCGCAATCAGAAGCCAATCTCTTTGGATGCAACCGGTGATCGCCTGTGGCGCACAGCTCGAGTTTATTTAAAATTGTGGCTCGAAGCAGAGCCAAGCACGGTGATTGTGGCCCCGGCTAGGCATCGGACATTTATAAGCCCGGCCGTCCTCCGCATAAGCAGCAGGTCCGCGTCTGACACCATTGATGGCCGGGACTCCACTCTGTCCGAGCCGGTGCACTCGGTCGCGACCCACAAAACCGGCGGAGTCGATTCGGTTCCTTACGAGCTTGAAGCTTAATTCACTCTGGAATCGAAAAACAAGACAAGTTCCTTGAGTTTCACTGGAAATTAGGGCCTTCATTCTCAGTGTTATTCCCTCTCGAGTGGCTTTTACTCAGCTTCATCGCCCAGGCTCTCAGCATGGGCACAACACTAATCCAGGAGTGGACTGAAACTCAGATAGAACAACGCGACCCGTCAAACCACAAGTTACCACACTACGCAGTCACCATCATTTAACATGACGCAAAAAGAAGCCGAAGCTTGGCTAGGATTGCTGATAGGGACTTTTGGTCCTCAACGGTGTATTCAAAGCGGGAATTCAACATGCCAATGCCTCTTTGATTGGCCAATGCATTGCACCGTTTTGGCGACTAATGCTCGATTCTCCAGCCGAGTCTTGGCCGTGCTCTGGCTTTCCATCGACCCCGCATCATCCAGGCCCTGCAACTTTCCATCTCAACCGAGTCGGTTTCCGGGCAAACATGGTACGACTATCTTGGCGGTGCAACCAGTTTGGCCTATAGAGAGATAACGATTCAACGGCGACCAATGTGCCCAAGTAGGAAGGTGCTGACTGGTATGAGCGGGGAAGAATGAATGGTATGTAAATATAATGTAGCTCATCGTTGTAATCCAAGTGTTCATGAGACTACTTCTCGTCTCTGTGGCTATCATTGTTTGTCAAGCTTGTCCTTAGATGAGTCAAGATGAGGTCTCGGCTGTCCATCCTCGCCCTCGCGGGTACTCTCCTCCGTTCGTCGGTGGCCCAATTCCCTCCAACGCCTGAAGGAGTCACGGTGTTGAAATCCAAATTCGGTGAAGGTATCGAAATCAGCTACAAAGAGGTATGTGTCCTATCTTTAGTCACACGTGGGGCAAAGGCTGATAGGGCCAGCCCGGTCTATGTGAGGAAGCAGAAGGGGTCAAGTCCCACGCTGGATACATCAAGCTTCCACCCGGGACACTCGAAGGGGTCGGCCAAGAGCAAGATTATGAGATCAACACGTTCTTCTGGTTCTTCGAGGCTAAGAATGATCCCGAGAATGCCCCCTCTCAATCTGGATGAACGGTGGACCTGGTAGCTCGTCAATGCCCGGCCTGTTCAATGAGAACGGCCCTTGCTACATCAATCTAGACTCCAACTCGACTCGACCTAGTGAGTGGTCATGGAACAACAAAGGTGAGAATTCAAATCTGGAGTTTTCGCCGCTCACACGTTCCAGTCAACATGTTGTACATCGATCAACCAGTTCAAGTTGGTTTCTCGTATGACTCGCTGCGAAATGTCACCAGAAACCTTCTTGGAGGCACCCAGACTCTCAATGTATCAAGCCCCATCCCATCGCAAAATGTGACCTTCCAAACGGGGACTCTGGCCAGCGGAAACAGGAACACCACCAGCTGGGGAAGTCGCAACGCTGCTATTGCTCTGTGGCACTTCTCCCAGGTCTGGTTCCAGGAGTTCCCCGGCTATCACCCCAACGATGGCCGCATTAGCATCGCAACACAATCTTACGGTGGCCGATACGGCCCCGCATTTGCTGCTTACTTCCAAGAGCAGAATGAGAAAATCAGGAATGGCACCTGGGAGGGCACTGAAGGCGAAAAGTACATCTTGGACATGGACACTCTTCTCATCGTCAATGGGTGCATCGACAGACAGGTTCAGTGGCCGTCGTATCCGGAAATGGCATTCAACAACACGTATGGTATCGAAACGGTCAACGAGACGGTATACCGAGGCATGATTGATGCTTACTACAGCGAGGGTGGCTGCCGAGATCAAATTGACGCTTGTCGGGAGGTGTCAGCAGTCTACGATCCAGAGAACATCGGCATCAACGCCACAGTCAACAGAATCTGCGAGGCAGCTGAGACGTACTGCAGCAGATACATCCGCGACCCATATCTTAACGTTGCCGGTCGCGACTACTACGATGTCACCCAAGTTGACCCGACTCTGTTTCCGCCCCCGTTCACTGCCGGCTACCTCAACCAGCCATATGTGCAGTCCGCCCTCGGTGTGCCACTGAACTGGACAGGCAGCTCCAGCGCGTCTGCATCTGCATTCCGTGGCATCGGAGACTACCCCCGCCCTGGCTGGATTGAAGACATTGCCTATCTGCTGCACAATGGCGTCAAGGTCTCGCTCATGTACGGTGATCGGGATTTCGCATGCAATTGGATCGGGGGCGAGGAGGTCGCGCTTGCGATTCCCTGGGCGGACCAGGAGAACTTTGCTGCGGCGGGCTACGAACCTCTCCAGACGAACTGCACCTACGAGGGCGGCCAGGTCCGGCAATACGGAAATCTGTCCTATATCCGAGTATATCAGGCCGGTCACGCCGTTCCGTCATACCAGCCCGAGTCGGCGTACCGCATTTTCAACCGTGCTCTTTTCAACAAGGACATTGCTACTGGGCGCATCGACACAGCGACAAATCAGACCTACAGCACGCAGGGACCTGCTGATACGTTTGGCATCAAGAATGAGATTCCGCCCCAGTACGAAGACTTTTGCTACATCCTCGACACAAGCACGTGTAGCTCCGAGCAGATTGCAGCACTCCGTGCGGGAACTGCCGTTATCGAAAACTACATCATGATTGAGCCCGCTAGCGAGCAAGGAGCTGCCTTGGGAATCAAGGCAAGAGACATGTAAGTTATACTCACCCCTTCCAATACTGTTCAACGTGTATGCTAATTGCTGCTTTCAGCCTTGATGAAGTATAGAGACGGAATCTGTTGCTAGCCAGGACTATCATGGATAGTTGGTTCTCTTTCTGTGTTCGTGCCGCCGGGGAATCAAGAATGACACTGAGGCTCTCACATAGACAAGTGGTTTACACATCACGGGTGTTGCTTCGGACACCTGTTATTCGATTCCCATACGGTCCAGATAATCAACCTTGATACAGTTCGGCTCGGAGAACCTGAATGTTGACAGTGCAAGTGATTGTAGAATTGTGCACAAGAACCATCAAGTGATGCTTTTCTAGATGACTTTCAAAGTCTCAATTACACTCCGGCGGGATGTACAATCACCATTCTCTGGGGCGACTGTCCTATGCCGCTAAATCAACCACAAAAAGTCCTCGAGGGACGCCTTGTCGTCAAGGTTGTTAAACACCTTCTTCGTCTCGTCCAGCTCGCCTCACGCCGGCCTCCCCTTCTTCCTCGCGTCACCGTAGTCCCCAAGATACACCATCAGGTCCTCGAGAAAGCTGTCGACAAAGTGGTACCCGAGCGTCGCCCCGCCGTCCATGTGCTCCATCCCTACGGGCATGCCTTGGACCCCGCCCAGCTGCTTGAGCAGCCGGGTGCAGTGGTTTGAGACGGCGAAGTAGTTGATGCACACCACGGGGCGAGGCCCCTTCAACTTCGGCAGGACGGCCTTCTTGACCGTCTCGAGCAGAACCTTTAACGGCACCGCGTGAGACTCTCTTTCGAACCGGTCGATGCGCTTCTGGCTGGGCCCTCCGGCGTGCTGCTCGCCGTGGACGGCGAGCCACTATTCCGCATTGGGATAGTACTTCCACGCGTCAAGCTGCCAGAACAGAGACGATTTCGCCGGGTCGGCCCGCCTTTGGCGCGAGGAATGCCAGTCGGGCTCCGCGATGCCCTCGGTGCGGGTCCCGTTGGGGCCTTTGACCTTTTCCAAGCCCCGACCCATGGCCCGGCGGAAATTGCTGCTAGAGTTGCGCGTTGGGAGGACTCCCAGAAACATAAGGTCTTTAAAGACTTCGCAAAGGTCCTCCAGGAGCGGGATCCTCTTGATTGGCGAGCCCACGTGGCGCAGGGCGTTGTACATGTGCAGGGCGGCGGGGACGTAGCTGACGTCGCAGCACAGCAGGAGGCCCTCCTCGAACGACAGGTTGAGGATCTCAACCATGTGACATCCAGATATCCAGGGCACCTGGTATTACAAGTCGAAGCGTTTCTCACTCGTAAAGGTATTTAACCAGGTGATGACCTCTTCGAAGTGAGTCACGCACCAGTCGACGGTGGCCTCTTGCAGCAGCATTGGTCTTGGCGCAGCACAGGGATGGTTTCGGGCATGGCCTTCTTCACATCGTTGGCGAACAGAAGAGCGATGAGGCGGCAGTTTTTCGTGTTCATTAAGAAATTGGGCCACATGAAGGCCTTGTACGTCGACAGGAGCATATCGACCTAAACACTAGGCTGGGCGGGAGAATTTCGTCGACGTTTTCCAACGCATGGTGCATTAACGGAAGCAACGGCTCCGACATGATGCCCTCCTGCTCGATGGATGCTATTCCTCGCTTGGTGCTGAGAAGTTGGCGCATGCTTTCCTGCATAGCGTGGAAGACGACATCGTCCATCTCAATGTCTCCAGGCTGAACCGGGCGAGTGATGGGCCCCATGGGCCGCCGGACGACGTATCTCGGGTCTTGTCGCTGGCCGGCGCCGGGCTCAGCACGCAGAAGTCTTCATGGCCCCTGCAGCGCTCCAGCATGCCGTGGGGGTGTGAGAGGCCGACACCGTGGGCAAAACGCCCGGTGCCCTGGTGCAACAGCAGGTCTCCCTTGGAGCTGCTGAAGCGGGGGTTGATTCCTTTGGCTTCTAGGTAGTGTTTCTTCCACTTGGAAATGAGCTCATCGATGCCCGTTCCGTCAAGCTTGCAGTCAAAGAGCACGCCGGACCTTTGGAGTGCGAGGTTCGACAGCCATACTGCCATTAGAATGGGGACACGGCCTTCTGCTACGTCAACCCAGACCTCATTGATGTATGCACAGATTGAGTCCCATTCCTGTTGAGAGGTCAGAGATTTACGACATAAACCATTTGTTTCTGGGCACTCACATAGACAAAGTAGGTCAACTCGATCCATTCCCCCAAGTCGCTATGTTTAAGCAGGAGCTCACTAGAAGAAGCCGGCTTTTCGTATGGGTTGTCCTTCTCAGCAGGCTTACCGGCGTTGACAGGAGTGGATGATGCCGCAGTAGGTTGCTGTTCAACACCCACATCAACCGCGGTGGCGTCATCCAGATGGTTGAGAGCCGCGAAACGGTTGAGCGTGGCTGTCGGCCACGCTTCCTCTTGACCTTGGGCACCAGCGGGTTGTTTCGCACGCAGTGGCAGCAAGACCTGTAGTACGTCAACCAGTCTACCGTTGTTAGCGGAACTGAAGGTTCTCTCTAGCCATACCCTGTGGCGAAACGTACCTTTTGATAAATATTTCATGCTTGAAGTCAGCGACGGCGTCTTGCTCGATCTCGGCCGATGCTCCCAGGTCTCGATAGATGTCGAGGACTTGGGTCCGTTTCTTGATCGCATCGATCAATGCCGAGACAACCGATTGTGGGACTTCCGTTCCCTGGCGGCGAATACTTCGCGCAGCATGGATGATGTCCTCTGTCGTTTTGAAGGACGCGAAGGCGGCGTCCGATGCGTGGGAGGCGCAGCTTATCCAGATCCAGCTCAGTGCGTACTTTGTGGACTCTTTGTAAGAGCCATACAGGCTGGTCAGCGACTGTGCTGGCGACGCCATAGCCGCTGAGTGTAAATGGCAGAAGTTTGTGGGTAGGGCGGCACAAGCAGTGAAACAACAAAGACAAGTGTAAAAAGGATCCCAACCCGACTGATTCTCGGGGGGCCTCTCTTTTTTCTAAGCCCATCCTGCTGTGTAGAGCGTAGCAGTTCTCAGTCGTTACGGCCGGGTGCCGCTGCAGTTTGTCTGTTGGTTCCCTTCGCCAAGCGGTCTCCGACTTGAGTCGTTGCGACGCGCTGGTGCAAACGGAGGACACCCGCATCGGATGTCGTGCAGCTTCCCGTCACCGGAGCCATCGGCCCCGAATCTGGCGAAGCGGCCCGCAGGGTGTGGACGTGTCATTGGCCGCTTGACTATTCCTCTGCATGGTGTAGGGAGATGAAATTACTCAGGGGACGACTCGCACTTGGAGGGGGCTTGAAAGCTGTTGGGGAGTTGGAAACTGGAAGCCATCGAGACCATAAGTTGCCGAATCGAAGCATCCTGAAGCGCAACGGAAGAGCACAGATTGGTTTCCGGAGACGAAATTAGTCAGTTGGCGTGGAACCAAGGTTATCACCTAGTCGGCTCCGGCCTGAGAGTCTTGTCCCTAGAGTATCGTACAATTGGGCACATAATAGGCCAAGTCATCCAACAGAACGCCAAGGTAAGACACCAAACTTCCGCGGCTATGAACTACTGTGCACAGCGTGTGAGAAGCACGCGTTACTTTTTTGAGAACCGGTGCCGGGGAGGTAGACGACAATGCCTGCAAGGTTACGAGATAGCCTCGAGGACGGCACTCTGATATTCGTGTAGATCAGGCAGCAGTCCCGTGACCGTAACCGTTCGAACGAGGTTATTGATCGCATCAGTCAGAAAATTCGCAAATGGACCTCCTACGCCCGTCTTCCTTCATTTCCAATGAATCGTTCACATCAAATACGCATAGAACCCGGCTGATATGTTCATAGTCCAACATCTTGCAGCGCTGGTTCCCGCAAAGGTCTGATAAAGGCACCATCCACCGTCCGATGCACCCAGTCTTTGACTTCATGATGGAGACAGGCGTGCCGATGGGTCCAGGTAGCCCAGTTGAGATGTTACCCTGAAGAAGGAATCTGACCCGGATCGGTGGTCGATCTATACACTAACGCCCCCTAGAGTCGAAGCCGCTTGGCAGAATGCGTTTTTTGCCTCATCCAGCCCCCAAGAAGGAAACGGTTTAAACGCTACGGTTTTGTTTATAATTGGATAGGAATGGGGTAGTATTGGAGATCCTAACAAGAGGTATTTGTGAGACTACTTAAACGCCCTGAGCTTAGCGTGACGCGGTAAAACGTTGTGGCGGGGCGTAGTGTCATGATGACGAGAAACATAAAAAGATCAACAACCCCTTACCTCCCAGGTCAATCGCATTGTTTGTTTCAATTTTCACAAGACCTTTCTTTACGGGAGTAGAATGTGGGGAAGAGGTTTCATTCAAAGCACTTCATTGTGGTCACACACAATTAAGAGCATTGAGCATCAACTTGGTAACTTTTGATTGAAAGTTCGCTTCGGTGACATGATAGTCGCATACTACAGCCATGAAATCTCCAACCTGGTCAAATCAGACCCCAACTCCAAACGAACCCATGATCTTTTTCATATCTCATGATGTACACGGCCCCATTCCACGCTTACAACCCAGCGGCGAGGGTGTACCCGCCATCCACAGCCAGCGTCTGGCCATTGAGGTACTGGTTACACGCGAAAAACAGCACGGTGGCAGCCATGTCCTCGTCCTTGCCCGGGCGGCCGGCGGGGACCTTGTCGGCGTACTTCTCCTTGGGGATGGCGCTCTTCTGCTGGCCGTCGGCGGGCTCCTTGGTGGTCATCTCGCTGGGGAAGACGCCGGGGGCGATGCTGTTGACGCGGATCTTGAGGCCGTTGGAGGCAATCTCCTCGGCGAGCATGCGGTTGACGTGAATGGTGGCGGCCTTGGAGGCGTTGTAGGAGAAGTGGTGCTGCGACTTCTTGATCATGCCGCTGATGCTGCTGATGTTGACGACGGTGCCGGACCAGCCGGGGCGCGTGTCGGTCGACTTTTGCAGCAGCGGCAGGAAGCTCGCGGCGACGTAGAAGACGGCCGCGACGTTGGTGCGGTAGGTGTCGGTCCAGTCCTCAAAGTTGGACGACTCGGAGTCGAAGAGCGTGGCCTTCATGTCCTCGGCGCTGTCACTCTCGACGTCGACGGCGCCACTCGACACGCCGGCGTTGTTGATGAGCACGTCGAGGCAATCCTCCTTGGACGAGATCTCCTTGAAAAGCTTGTCAATGTCGGCCTTGCTGGTGACGTCGGCCTGGATGGGGATGATCTCGCCGGCGACGTTCTCGCCGCCGTACGTCTTGGCCGTGTTGTCGAGCTTGTCCTGGTTGCGCGACGTGATGTAGACCTTGGCGCCGTTGGCGGCGAGCGCCTGCGTGGCCATCAGGCCGATGCCCGTGCCGCCGCCCGTGACGAGCGCGACCTTGCCGGTGAGGTCGAAGAGGTGGTTGCGGGTGAAGAGCTTGTTGCCCTCGGGGCCGGCCGTCTTTTGATCTGTCGACATGCTGGCGTGTTGGTGGGGGTATCTGTGGGAGGTGTTGCGAGGTGCTGGTGAGATCACGGAAGATGAGGTTGCTGTGCGTGAGGCGGACAGGAATCTCGGTTTGTTTGTGATGGTATTGATGGTATTGGTAATGGTGGGAAGAAGCGAGGTCGAGTGCAGAGGGCGGGTGTTATAACACCTGGTCCTCGCAGCGAGGCGAAAGGCGGAAAGGGCTGATGATCTCATAGCCGTCTAATGTGAGTCGACTTCAGAGCTCCGAGGGCAGAGCAGCGTCCAATGGAATGGAGCAAGAGGCAAAAAAAAAAAATTTGCGAGGCGAAATGCGCGTGTAAGAGAGAGGGGAAAGAGAGCAGCACAGCAGGTCGGTCCTCACTAACGCAATGCAAACTCGTGCACACACAGAACGCCCAAGCGGTTCTCTTATTCTCAGGCCGGGACGGCAAGGGAATCGCGTTCCCGGCCATCGAGATTCACAGGGGAGAATCGCATACCGGTACCGTACTACGAGCTGGCGGTGGAAAAGAAAGACAAAAAAGACCATAGGCCTGGGCCTCCGCCGGGGCCAACTACGTATCAATACGTCTCAATGAGGTGAGTTGCGGTCGCTCCCGCCGCGGCGGGATGAGGTCAGTGAAGTCTCCATGACGACACCCTTCGGCAATCCCTGTGCGATTTTGGCGCCGATTCCCTCGCGGAGCGAAACATCCGCCCAGAGCACAGCTCTGCACCGCTTGGCGTGTGCGACGGGCTCCGCGCGGGCGGGGGTATGCGGGGAGCTGTGGTGGGGCAACCCTTATTTCTTTCACTACGTATGTACATAGTGTTATCCCATCCCATTTTCCCCGCTATGAGGCAAGTGTATATGGTACAGAGTGTATACCACTACATAATACCTTAGGTAGGTACTGAGATACTAGGATGTATCGGGTGAGCTGTACACCACACATCACCGCATTGCGCTTCGTACTGTAGGCCGCAGGTGCCCCGCCGGTTTGCACCCGTTCCAGACCGGGACCTGTCCTGGGCCGTCATCGAGCTTATTTTAGTTGAGCCTCCCGATGACACCCCGGTACGTACCATTGTTTCTCAATACCTTCACGACCTCACTCCTTCGGGCATTAAGCAGCAGCAGCGTTCCGGCGTGCGGCGCCAAAAATGGAATCTATTACCCTCGCCATCGCAACCCAGGGCCGACATCGAGGCCATGTGTATGGGGGAACCAGGTCCATCCTGGGGGTATTTACTCATACAAACCAATACAACCTGTCCATCCTCATCCTCTTTCATCCTCGTCCTCACCTGACCGTGATGTGCTGGATGGCGCTCTTCCACTTTTGCTCGTCGGTCCTGTCATCGCGTTAGCACCGTGGTCTTGAGGCCTGCATAAAACCGCACATAACGTACTTGTCAAACTTCAGGATCCTGGCCAAGACGGGAACGAGCTGCTCCCGCAGCTTGTTGTCCTTCTGCTCCAAAAACTGCAGCATGATCGTCTTGAGGTACATCGTGTCCGCTGATCCGCCGCCGCCGGGCCCGGGCGACCCGGCTCCGTTCAGTCCGGAACGGTTCGAGTCCATCGAGCTGCGGCCCGACGTGACGCTGGCGCCCAACTTGCTCTGCACCGTCTTGAGCTCCTTGTTGACCTTGTCGAACCGCTGCTTCGACTCCTCCAGCAGCCGCCGCAGGTCCGACTTCTGCTTCTCCGCGTCTCGCACCTGCTGCTCCGACGCGTCGAGCGTCGACCGCAGGTCCGACACCGCCGACCGCATCTCCTCGACCTCGGCCTCGGCCTTCTCCTCGACCGCCTCGAGCTCCTCGCGCCGCTTGCGCCACTCCCGCTCCTTGCGCTCCAGCTCGTCCTTCTCGCTCGACAGCGTCTTGATGTCGCGCTCCAGGTCGCGGATCTTCTGCTTCAGCTCCTCCGTCTCGCGCGTCTTGCGCCGGGCGAGCGTGCTGGATTCGTCTTCGATGCGGTCCCGCTCCTCAATGGCCGCCTCCATGCGTGCGCGCATCTCGCGCACCTTGCTGTCGGCGCGCTCGTCCACGTCGGCGAGCAGGCCGCGCATCCTCTCCGCCTCCCGTGACCGCTCCGACAGGTGCTTCTGGATCTCGGCGAGTTCCTCCTCGAGCGACTCCGACTGAGAACGGGCCTCCTTGAGCTGGATGGTCAGCTCGCCCGTCTGGTCGCGCATGCTGCCGAGCAGACCCTGCGCGTTGGCGTACTGCTGCGTCTTGAGGTCCGCCTCCTGCTGCAGAGACTTCTTCTCCTTCTCGAGCTTCTCCACCTGCTCCTCAAGCTCCTTGACTCTGGGCCGCAGCTTGTTGGCCTCCTCTTGCACCTTCTGCAGCTCCCGAGCCGTCTTCTCCTCCTTGGCGCTGATCTCCACCTTTTCGGCCTCGGAGCGACGCAAATCACGAGCGGAAACCCGTTGCGCGTCTTCCAGACGGAGACGGTTGTTCGTCTCGTTCGCCAGCTTCTCGCGGAGCGACTTGATCTCCGTCTCGCGATCCGTGGCCAGCCGCTGGACCCGGGCGACGTCAGCCTTGAGGTCCTTCTCCTTCTTCTCCAGGTTGCGGAGTTCCGTGTTCTTCGCGGCCAGCTCCTCCTTGGTCGTCTTGAGAGCGACAGAGTCCTGACGCAGACTCTTCATCTCGGGCTGGGCCTTCTGGAGCACCTCGCGCAATTCCGTGAGGTCCTTGAATCTGGTCTGGGCCAGCTGCTGAGCAGCACCCAGATCCGACTGCAGGGTCGACGACTTGCTCTTGAGGTCTTCGTACTCGCGCTGCAGGTTGTCGAATTCGCTCTGCAGCTTCTCGCTCGCCTTGGCGTCGTTTGCCGAGGACCCGAGCTCCTTCTCGAGCTCCTCGATGCGCGTCTGCAGGGCCTTCTTCTCGGCCTCAAGGTTCTTGATCTTCTCCTTGGCCACCACGTGCTCCTGGCCAATCTCGGTGACTTCGTCGCGCAGCGTCTCAATCTCCTCGCGGAGATCTTCCTCGGTCTTGCGTTGCTTCGTCAGCCTCTCAATCTGAGAGTCTTTTGTTGTGACTTCCTCCTTCAGGCGCGTAATCTCCGCTTCCAAGGCCTCCGTATCGGACTCCTTGGCTTCGTCGGCCGCTGGGGGAGTGTCGGTACCGGCGGTCGTCGCGGGTGTAGCAGCAGCTGCAGCGGCACCGGCCTTCTTCTTCTTCTTGTTCTTCTTGGCGTTCTTGCCTGCGCCGGCTGCGGGGGTGTCCGTAGGCCCTGGGGTCGTAGGGGTGGCTGGCGGGGCCTCGCTGGCCTGTTTCTCTAGCTGCTTGGTGAGCTCTGCAATATTCTTCTCGTGCTCGGCCTTGGCCTTCCTGATATTCTCAATCTGCCCGTTCAATGACGTGATCTTCTTCTCGACCTCAGTCTTGGCAGTGACAGCCTCCTTGGCGCGTGCCTCCTCCCTGTCTGCACGAGCATTAGATTCGTTGAGCTTCGACTGCACGGTTTTAGCCTCCTTCTTGGCGGATTCGAGTTCACCCTTGAGCTTAGCTTCCACTTCCTTGAGCTGTTTCTGCGAGGTCTCCAGACGCTCCGTGAGCGACTTGATTTCATTGTTCCTCGCTTCAAGCTGCGTCTCAAGGGAAGTCTTCACAGCAGCCACATCACGGAGTTCGCCGGCCTCCTTTGTCGCCTTCTCAAACTTTTCAGTGAGGTCGGCGCTGGAGTCCTTGGCAGAGGCGAGATCGGCCTTGAGCGAGTTGACCTCGGTCTTGAGCTTCTCAATCTCCTCCTCCTTGGCAGCCATGTCGGCCTCGTACTTGGGAGCCTCCTCATCGTAGGAGAAGAAGTCGCCTCCAGACTCCTCAGGCTTCTCGCCCGCAGGCTCCTGCGCCTTTTGCTTGGGCGAGAAGATGCCGAGGGCCTGCTGCAGAGGCGACTTGGCAGCGGACGGGTCGGGCGACTTGACCGAGCCGTCGTCCTTGGTGCTGGTCGCGGCATCGACCTGCTCCTTGGGCTCTTCCGTCTTCTCGCCAGCAGCCGGGGCGGCGGACTGCGCCGCCCTGAGCTCCTCGACCTCCTTCTTGAACTTCTCCACGTCCTTCTCGGCCGCTTCAAACTTCTTCTTGAAATCGTCCTTTTCGAGCGAGACCCGCTTGTATTCGTCCATGATCATCTGCTCCTTCTGCTTCAGCGAGTTGAGGTATTCCACCAACGCCTCGGGCTCGCGGATCGACCCGACGCTCGTGTGTTCCTTGAGCACCCGTTCGAAGGGCTCAATCGACGTGGCACGGCCGTGGGCGATTCGATAGGATCGGAGGAGCTCTGCAATCCGTTAGCACCGCGACTTCTGACAGGAATCAATCGCAGACGAGATACGCACCAGGGTACGTCTTCTCCAGCTTCTCCAACTTGCGAAGCTTCATGCGGACCTCGGGAGAGGGCTCTGCCGCGGCAGCTGCGGGGCACCCGCAGCGCCCTCGGCCTCCTTGTCCTTCTCATTCTCCCCGTTCTGGCCCTCCTCGGCCTTCTCCTTCACCTTCTCGTCACCCTTGTCCATGGCGTCGGCTGCCGGCTTGGGCGTTCCCGCGCGGCTGGGCTCCTCGCCGTCGTCGAGCGCAAAGGCCGCTTCAAAAACGGCCGGGTCGGGGTTCGAGGGGCTGCCGCCGTTGTCGTCCTTGGATACGTCAGCTGCCGCGCCTGCCTTCTTGGGGCGAGGTCGTCTCGCGGGCGACTGATTGTTGTTCCGCGAGGTGGAATCGGATCTGCGCGGCGTGCCGCCTGCCGGTTCTATCCTTTGTCGTGCCTGCTCCTGTCGAGCCTGTTCCTCCGCAATTGTCCGATCGATGGCGCCCTTGAGCCTCTGTTGGAAACCCATCATAGGTCGTTAGCCACGACGGAGATGCAGGACGATGAGAAGCGATGTGTGTGAAGAGAAACGCAGAAGGTTTGCATTGGGTCTGTGAAGAGGGTTTGGGACCAGAGACGAACCTGGAACATGTTGCCGGTCTAGGGATGATGGGATTACCCTGTGACCATGGACCGAATCGTATGCTCTGGCGGCAGGGTAAGGTAAGCAAATCAAAAGAGCTATGCGCGGACGTCGATGCAGAGGATCCAAGGGCACTGCATTATTGGTGGCGCAAATCGGTTGAAGAAAGGATGGAAAGGAAAGGCAATGGGGTGCGACGGGTGCTTTCGTGGTATGTGTGTGGCAGCGTGTCTGTGGCTCGGGATGGGTTGAGTGAGAATGGGAAACGGCAACTGATGCAAGGGACCCTTCGTACATGGAATTCACAAGTGTCCTCTCAGCCTTCTTTACGCACAGTAGCTGTTCCAGGTCTTCTTCTCTGCCAAACAACTGCCAGAACCGGGAGCACGGACTGGACTGGCCCCCCCCATAGTGTGGGGACCTCTCTGCGTTGCGTTAGTGTTCAGCCTCAGCACTAGCCACATTTGGCCCCGATGTCCAGTGCCAGTGACTGTGTCAGTGCCGGCTCCGTACGTTCGTTTGGCTCGCCGCGCGCATTCCGCACACCTCGCCTCTCTGCCACATTTGCGACTAGATGCTCCAATTCCGCATTGTATCCAGGATATGCGCCGCATGGGTGCGCTTAGGATGTTATGTCTTCATGAGCTGCAACTATGTTATGGAATCTTGTTGTAAGTAGCTAGCGGCGTAATTCGCTGCGTAATGTTCTACTTCCCGCCCTTGCCCTTGCGTTTCTTCGTTCCCGCCGCAGGCCCCTGTCGGCCCGTCGCCTTCGCGCCGTTGGGTTGGTCGCCGTCTTCCTCCTTGATCGCCGCGTCGGAATCATCACTATCCGACTCCTTGAACTCCTCGCCCGTGGGCACTTCGTCGCCGCCTGCCCGCGAGCCCAGGACCTCCTGCATAATGCGCTTGCCTTCGTCCATCTCACCGTTCGTGGCCCCGCAGCCCATGCACTTCCACGTACCGATTTCCGACAGGGCTTTCGTGCCCGGTGGGGCCTGGCCGTTGACCAACCGGCAGTTCTTGCAGATGAGGGCGATCCTGTTCTTGGACGCGGTCTCGTCCTCGCCGAGGAGAAGGTCCATGATGCGGTCGTACCAGTGCGACGAGCCAGGCATGCCATCGGCCTGCGCAAAGTGCTGCGACTGCATCGGCGGGGGCGGCGGGTGGGCATATGCGTTCGGGGCAAACTCTTCCGTGGGCTCGAGACCGTTCGGAGGTTGGGGCGGGCGTTGCCCACCCGGGAAACCGGGCGGAGGCGAACCCTGGCCGGGGAAAGGACCGTCCCGTCGCTGGATGTTGGCGGTGGGCGGAGGGGGCATGTTCGTGCGGCCACCCGGGGCGCTCTTGTTATGACCGCCTCCCTGTTGCTGCTGCTGCTGCCGCTGCTTCTTGTCCTCATCGCCGGCGCTCTGCTTCCTGCCCTTGCCCTTGCCCTCGCCGCCGCCATACTTTTCAAGGAGCTCCAAGGTGGTGTCGTACCTGGTGGCTTCCTTGAGCTTCTGGATGGTCTTTGCACGCTCGGCCTGCTGCTCCTTGAGGCGGACAGACAGCGAATCGATGCGGTAATTGAAGAGGGCAGTGACGGTGGTTCGCGTAAGGTAGATTCTGTGTGATGATCGTTAGCACGCGGTGGGCGCAAACGGGGGTCCGCGAGACAAAAGCCACGTACAGAACCGGACCTCCAGCGACGCCAGTCCATTCCCAAATGCCCATGCTGTTCATTCCCACCACGAGGAAGATGACGATCGAGTAGACGAGGTATGCGAAGGCGAGGTACAGCGACCACAGCACCCTGATGCGACGGGAGGTGGCGCGCGCGCCATCGAGCCTCGCCTGGGTGTCGGTGATCTTCGCCGAAAGAGCGGAAAGCGTCTTCTCAAAAGAGGCGGGGGAGGAGTCGTTGGCCTGGGATGTTGTCAGTCAAGCACTCTACAACTATCCGTCGCAGAGGATGCAAGGGGATGCAGCGGCGCAAACGTACCCTCCAGGGCCACAAGGAGACCATGGCGAAGAATGATGCGAACACGTGCCGACTTCAGTGCGGCATTGCCCACGGTATTGAAACAGACAGGAGAGATAAAGGGAAGAAGAAGATGGAACAAATGGAATAAACAGACAAGGTGTCGTAGGTAATGCGATGCGATGCAATGCGCAAGGTGGAATACAGACGAGCAGAGCCGTCGTTGTGACCCCCGTGAGAAGCAAAATGTTGAAAGGAACGGGATCGGGAGGCTGGTAGCCTGGGAGGGGGCGACGTGGATGGCGGGAGCTTCTGGAAAGGAAAAAAAAAAGAGGACTTGCCAGCTGTTACCTTATGACGCAGCAGCGATGACCGCAGCGGTGGCAGACGGTTCAACGGCGGGTGACGGTGAGCCAGACCTCCGGGTGAAAAAGTGGATCGGGAGCTCTCCCTTTTAGCTAGTCCGGAGCTGTTTTAGCGTCCTTTGCTGCTGGAGCTCAAGGATGCCTGTGCTAGCTGTTCGCCTACTAATAGCCTCCTCACCTGGCCGATGACGCCTTCACCGAGAGTTTCAAGACGACATCATCGACCTTGAGACTGAAAGACGGCACTCGCGTGCACTTCAACGATTTTGAAACGAGATGGAAATGAGTTGTGTCGGATTGCAAGTATTTACAGTCTACGTAGACAACGCACTGATCTCAAGTAGTCTAAATAAGCCGTATGCCTAATCACAATCTGTAAGTGAAACATGCCCTGCTGTGCAGCTCGGCGGAATTGTTTCTACCAATCGAAGATATAGCTCTTAAATACATGGATATAGGCGAGTTATATCCAGCACATTTATGGCAATGGAAACGAATCTGACTCGACTTGGTACTTTCCAAGACTAGTAGAGCCAAGTGGCCGAAAAATAACTTGACGGGGAACTCCGGGAACCTGTCCAAATTGAAGCAACTAATCATCCGGTTTTGACTAAGAAACCATTTAGTTTTCTCTTTTTCTCCTCAAACTTTTAGTTCTATTACGTTGTGGCGCAAGAGTCTCCCTCACATCTAACAAGGTGTCCGAATATTCCTCTCTCGGACTCGTAGAATTCTCAGAGGTGTATCCCTTTGAGAACAGCCAGCTCTACGACATCGCACCCATATCTTACGGTTCTCTTTACCCACGCAAGAACGTGAGAACGCTAGAAACTTGGGGACGTACGACCGGCCGTGGGAAGCTGGCGTGCCCTGCCAGCGCCTAAGATATATCGGAGCTGCACCAGAGCTGGACAATGGCATGAGGACTACCAAACACGTCCTCTCCCTAGGCCATGCAGTCCTACTCAATACATTATTTAGGTACTCGGCCTTGAATAGGCACCCTCAATTTCCTTCCTTGGATGCATTCCTTCGTTCCGTTCCCTTCAAGCTATCCACATCGTCGTACATAATGGATAGTCTCCTTAGAGGGGGAACGGCAACTCTCCGTTGGCACAATCGTCAGAACAGCGGTCTCAAGCACCGCCCTTAGCGGGTTGTTTCTTCGCGTTCACATTATCCCACTTGCTTAACAGACTGACAGGGAAAGTGATGCCGCAGGCCGCGATAGTGATTGCAAAGGCAACCTTGATACCCCATGCGTACGCACGGATAACGCCGTCCAGCTCGGCTCCGGAAAACACCTGGTGCAGCTCCGTGGCACCGGTCCCCGTGACAAGGGCGGGACTGACGCCCGGCGCGGTGGTGGCAAGCCTGTGGACGAGCTGGTTGACGAAGCCGGATTGCGCGGCTGCGAGCATGAATGTGCCCCCGAGAGATCGAGCGACTGTGCACGGGGGACACAATCAGCTTCGGCGATAGAACAGGGCGAAGGACACACTCACATATAATGATTGCAGTCGTGGGAGCGATATCGGCTGGCTCCGCAAAAGCCTGCGCGACAATGACTGGGACTTGGAGGGCGAGGCCGTATCCGAAGCCCGCCAAGATCTGGTACCCAACCCACTTGCCTGTCGAGGTCCCGACGTCGAGAGTAAACAGCAGCCCAGCGGCGATGGTGATGATCGCGGAGCCAACGGTCAGATAAGGCGCTGCAATACCCGTCTTCGTAATGGCTACGCCCGAGCCGTATGTGGCAATGCTGAACAGGACAATGAGAGGAATGTTGCGCACGCCCGAGCCAATCGGACTGACGTTGTCGATACTTTGGAAATAGATGGGCAGAAAATAGAGCGTGACGAAATACGCGCCCGCGAAGAAGAAGCCGTATACCGCGTTGACCCAGACGGTCCGTTTGCGCACAAGCCGTGGGGTTAGCATGGCGCGTTCGCCTTGCCATGTTTCTAGTATGACGAGTGCAATCATCAATGCAACAAAGCCGACTAGTAGACCGATGACAATGCTGGAATTCCACGCATGGCTTACACCGGCATACTGAAGTGCCAAAAGCAGGCAGAGGGATGCGCCCATTACCAGCACCGTCCCCAAGAAGTCCATTTGTAGAAGCTTCTCCTTGAGCGTAGCATCGATCACCTTGGCGGCTTGAGGGTTCTTGAAGGTGAGCAGGATGACAAAGGCGGCTAGACCGCCGATTGGAAGATTGATAAAAAAGCACCTAAAGTTGTCGTATCAGCTCAGGTCCGGCCATAACAGCAGTCGATGACCGAGAATAGTGCCTCGTCTTGCAACAAAACATTGTAGACTCACCACCTCCAGGAGGCCGCGTTTGTAAGCCCTCCGCCAATGAGGGGCCCAGCGACAGCGGCGACACCATACGACACACCAATGACCCCCGTATAGGTGGCTCTTTTCGTGGGCTCGGCAGCAAAGGCAGAGATCGTGTATACCCCAGGCGCGATGCCCGAGGCACCAAGGCCGGAGATTGCACGGCCAACAATCAGAGTCATGGAGTTTCGAGCAACAGCGCAAACCAGACTCCCCAGTTCAAAGATGAAGATGGCCACCAAGTAACTGGTTTTGAGGGGAAAGTATTTATACACTTTGCCCCACTGCGACTGGAACGCTCCGAGCGTCATGAAATACGCCGAGGCGTACCACGAGATATCATCGAGCCGGTGGAATTGGTCGGTGATCTTGGGAATAGCGGTTGCAACAATGGTCTGGAACGAGAAAGTCAGTTTACTGGTGTGTGACGGACTGGCAAAAGACGACTCTGTGGAGAAACTTGGAGCAGGAGAACTTACCTGATCTAGAGAAACGAGGGTGATACTGAGAATGAGGGCAAGCATGATGAAAAAGGCTTCGATACCCTTCGGGTAAGAAACAGGTGGTGGTTGCGGAGCATCCTCGGCTTTTTCTTCAGTAGCAGTACCATCTTCCTCAGGGGATTTTGGTTTCTCTATGCCATTGACAGGCGAGGGAGGCGAAGGTGTTGACAGAGACATGGGTGTTAATCGTATGGCTCAGTTGCTTCGGCTTGACATGCAACTCAGTGGCCTTTGGAAACACCGCCACAGAGCAATTATATATATACATCTGGCTGTTGAAATGCGGGGAGGTCATGGCCGGAGATGATTTCCGTGAAACACATTGCATTGTAGCTCTTGCCGTCCACTTACACCTCTATCCAGCCAGTGTTGTAATTACTACGAAGCTGAGCCTACCAAATCAACTGTTAACGCCGATCGGATATGCGTCACGTGACAATCACATCCTTGCCGGATACGTCCCAGTGCTGTTAATGCAGGCCTAGCAAGACGCCTTTAAGTCTGCATCCCCGTTAACGCCGCCAGCTACCCGTTGCCAGTGTTGTATAACGGAGCTAGACCTAGAAATCGCCGCTAAATCCGCAAGGTAACCAGATCATTAGAAAATCAATTCCTACATAGACTGGTGTACGGAGTTAGTCGCTCTGCATGCGAGTGTGCGCAAGACGATCCTAATCTTGCCGTGTCTGGTGGTGTAGCGTGTAAGTAAACCTGTAAACTGTCCCTCCTGAACGATGACTCTCCTGATGGTTTTGCATGCTCGTATATGAGAATATCATCGTGTGTACTGCCCTTCACAGTCCAGTGTTGCCCTCACTGCAGCGCTCTCCTTGATGGCGAGACGCAAAACCCATCTGGCACATCTCACTGCATAAGACTGTAGGGTCTATACCCCTTTCTCTTGTCAGGTATGTCATGACGGGCGCGATGAGGTCCAGGAGCACAGGAAAGAGCAACCGGCGCACGTCTCCTACAGCTTTGTCGCGAAACAGAGTCGTTCTCGACTTCGCACTTGTGGGCTAAGAAGTAAATGCATGGGAAAACTTGTTCATTGAACTCACTGACTGGGTTCCCTTGGATGGGACCTACCTATGCTACCGAAACTTACCTTCTCTACGGCAGTTCCAACCCATCTATCCGATCCAATTGTCATCCACCTCGACCAAACTCCACGCCTCCGTCCTAATCTCCAAGTCCACCAAACTAACCAGCCTCTTCAACATCTCCAGCATCTCAGGCGTACAGAACACTCTCACCCGCGCCTCGTCGCTCAGCCGCCCCAGCCGCTCCCTGACAAGCTGCACCGCTACCGTCTCGTTCTCCTCAGGCCGCCCCATCGCCCTCGCCAGCGCGGCCTCGAAGTTGTCGTGAACGAGCCACTTGACATCCTCTGCGATCGTCGCGAGAACCTGCCCCTGGATCCCGTCCCCGAACCGGTCCCGCTCGAACTCGAAGTTGTCGTGCACGCTCTGAACGACCATGGCCCGAATCTCCTCTCGCTGATGGAAGCGCGCCGCCTCAGGGCTGGTCCACGTGCCGTTGCGCATCCGCACGTCGCCCTCGGTGTCGAAGCTCCGTTGGGAACCCGACGATGACGTCGGGCTGGTCTCCATTTCGACAACCCGCAGACGGGTGATGGTGCGGTTGCTCTCCGGTGTCCTAAAGGGCGGCGACCCCGACTTGGGGGAGGACTTGATTACAGGGGTTTGAGGGCGACGGTACGGTGTCGGCGTCACGGGGCGGGAGGGAATGTGTTCTGGGGTCTGGTCAACCTGCAAGAGTTCCGCGAACATCTCAGCCGAGGTGCGAGGACGAACAGGCGTCCGGCTCAGAGTAAAAGGCGGCAGGGCCTTGCGCGGCATACCTTGGCTCATGTCTAGGGAGAAAGGATTTGTGTCGGTGATATCGACAGGGATCTCCTGCTTGAAGGTGTCAACGAGGTCGGCAATGGGCGCAGGAGGATGCTCCATGGAGGGCTTCTTGGCGCTAGGCATTGTTCTGGCTTTGATAAGTAGCTGGGGTTTTAAGTGTCTCTGATTTTGTTCTCATAGCAGTCTCTTGCTCCCGCATCAAAGCTGAACGCTATATAGATCCCAAACTGTGCTTCTGATCTTGCGATGACTCTGGTAAAGTCATCGCGAGCCTGTCCAAACGGATTTCCGCACAGTCACTGTTATCACTCTGAAAGTGATTGCGAAGCAACAGAGTTCTAGGAACATACTCATGAATCGCTTGATTCAAGGCTCCGACCTCCAGCAAACGCAGCGTTCTTCGTTCAGTCAGAAGTCAGCTTGCGCTTCCGACGCCACATCACATTGACTGTCGGGTTTGTGCACAAAACCTGCAAGTCGTGAGTCGGTGCCGTTGGAAGTTTGTTGAGCGTGACAGCGAGCTGCACACCGGCGTGGAGCCAACCGGCAGGGAAAAGAAGAAAAAAAGTTCCACGGCCCGCAGCAACAATCCGAAATTGGCACATACGGGAAAGCAAGCAGCCGGCCGCCGCGCCGTTGGATTTGAGGAAGGAAAGGCAAGTCGCCACATTCGGACGAACTGATGAGCACCCAGAGCCTTTGCTCGGACGCCAACTCAATTTAAAAATTGAGTGTGCAGCGCGAACCCCCCTTTTTCCTGACGGAATTTATGCCCTCTCGGACGTGGCTGCAGGGTCCTATATGCGCGTTCGCTGCTTAGATCCTGCAGGCGAATCCGTCCGGGACCCATCCGCTGGCGAATAGACGACGGCCTCGTGGCGCGTATAGTCATGGACGGACGAGAAAGATGCATTGCGTTTTTCTTTTCGCGGCTGCGAGTCGTCGCAATATTGGGCATGTGATTTGCCGAACACAACAGCTTCGCATTGCTCGGTCCCCACCTTCGAAATTCCTGCGTTCCTGTAAGGAATCGGTGAGTGGCAGAGGTGGACAGGAGTGCCGTCCTGAACTCCTTTGCGCATAACGAATACGGCACATGGATGGAGAGGGTTGTAGCATGACCAGTAGGATCCGAAGTCCTACGGACGGCGAGTGGCGCTTTCGGAGTTTGAGGAGCCCGCGAGGGTTGCTGATGAACAGATGAACGACATACACCGAGCGCGTGTGTTGGGTAAACTTCCTACAACACCCAGGAGGCGTGCGTTTCTTGCATCTGTCGCCCGTGTCCTGATCAGCAGCAATTTCCTCTGAACGCGACATGCAGAAACGAGTTGTCGACTCTGGGCTTGGCCCAGTTCCGCCGCTCGGTCCAGACGCCAATTGTTTCGCATACTGCTAGTTGCTGCCATTGCCCACGAAGTCACAAGTGAAATGTGATACTTCGACGTTGTATTTCTCGGGGGAGCTGTGAGGAGAAGACGTTGCCTAGACCGAGATGGGGCTCTCTCAAGGCAGGCTGGCTGGGGTTCGGGGGTTGGAGTTGCAGGAGCTGAAGCTGGAGATGGAGCTGGACTTCTGCGAGGATGCGTGTAAGTGAGGAGAAGCGGGCATAGGATGGACGCGAATGCAGGGAACAGGGTAGCATAAGAGCTACCCGTCCGCGTCGATCAGTACTCGCCGTGGTAGGTATGAGGTAGGATGAGAGGCACTCCACAGGCGATCCCGCTGCACCGCTGCAAATCCCATCGTTCATCGGTGGGCGAGCGCATTGCAATGTTGATGTTGTTAGAGTAAAGCTGACGGATGGTCGACAATGACGAGCGTTGTTCGAGCATCGTATCTGGGCTTGCACATGTCCAAGGCCCGGTTCAGGGATAGCGTAGCGGCCCTGGAGTCACTTGGACGAAGATGGATGGATGTACACCGAGATACCCACCCAATGCATGTCGTCACCAAGAATGGCACCAACGGCCGGCCGGGGACTCGGAGGCGAAGAAAAGGGAAAGCCGACCTAGGCATCCATCCGTAAGGCATCTCGGAAGAAAAGTAAGAAAAGCATGAACAAGGCATAAATGGAGATTTTCGAAAATGGATCGAAGATGGATCGAGAACACGGCCACTTGAGAAATTTCAGAAGGAGCACGGGAACAATCGGGATGGGTCCTGCCACAAACACCGGAACATTTCGACCGTGTACCTCTGCCGCCAAATCAGCAGGCGGGGTACTTTGGGTGGGAGCCGGCCGCCCTATTGGCTCCGGCCTGGGCCGGGCCACTCGGCGCTCGTTCGATTCTCTGGGCGGATGGGCTGTTGGATTTTGCACATTCGACACTGCAGGAAAATCAGACCACCTTGACTCGTTGGTCGAACCAAGACACGCCCTCCACGCCCCAATACGCACCTAACCTTGGAACCAACACACACACCTTAGTCACTCACTCATCTCGCTCATCTGCTCGTGGGCGCCGGCGCGCGCCTTTGAATGCCCGCGATGCGGTCCAATTGCTCCAGGGATTGCGGGACCATACCTATTCAACCATCCTCATCGACCTTGAGCACACATTTTATTTAATTTTTAATATTTTTTTACACCCAATCTCCAATGCATGCATCATCGAGAATGAATGAGGCTCCATCAAACTGCCTAGACTCCAGTCTCCCGGCCATGCGCCGCCACGCGTAGCGATGACAGGTGCCTCGTCTAATTCTCTGTGGCATCACTCTTCCATTACCGAGGACCGGCGGGGCTCTCGCACTCCAGTGCGGAAATCCTTTGAGGCCTGTAGCCAGTGTCTTCGGGGTCTGAGTGAGCACCCCCGACCATGTTTCTCATTCACAGCTCCCCAGCTATGCACTGGTGTACTCTGTAGATTACAGACAGCACTTACTAGCGTGTGTACCAGCTACGCTGCGCTGCCAACCACTCGGGTCATGTCTGGGGCATCATCCCGGGGGAATCACGCTCTACTTGCGCGGCGCAAATTACCAGCAAATCACTGCCTCTATGGCACGCCGTGAAGCCTTCGGAATCCTCTGCCCTCCGAAAAGACTGGGTCCTGGAACTTCTGCTCCCCGTGCCAGGGAAGTGGGCTGGAGCCGGAGGCGCGCATGGGTGGGAGGGGACCCTGGAGATCTCGATCGCACGCAGGAGCTGTCAAACGGGCGCCGGGCAAAGAGACAATCTGCAACGGCCGCCAGAAACAGCAGCGAGAGATAGCTTCGTCTAGCCAGGAAACAAAGCCTCTTCAACATCTAGCAACGACGTCAGTCTTGCCGTCCACGGCATCACTACATGACCATTCTGCACGTCAGGAAACGTCCTGGCCACCCTGGATCAGCGCATTTGCCGGTTCCCAAGAAACCTTCACCGGCCCCGTCCGCCAATTAGGTAATGCCTGACGTCCAGATTCGATGGTTTTCATGGAGCGCAACCCAATTCGCAACGGACACCCCTCTCCCCAATCTAGGTCTGTACGGGATTTTGGGTTTCGCTCTTGGTTTTTGAGAGCGTTTGAGCGCACTTTTGACAGGTTTGTGACGGATTTCAGGGTCATTGAACTATGTTTAGTGCCCATCGTCCCATCGTCCTTCACATGGGATTGGAAGCCCAGGGGACACCACACCTAAGATCAACATGGTCGGGTCCCAGGGTTTCGAGCAACCGCAAAAGATGAACCGCTACTTGCCCAACTTCCCGTTGTCAGATCTCACGCAAGATGTTGGCGGCGTTCACACTGGCAGCAAAGAATGCCGTGCCGGTTGCTTGCGGGTGGTTGCGATGAAGGCGCTCGCTTCCGATGCCCCATGGCCTTGTGGGCATTCCGCAATTTAGTCAACATAGCCGTCTCGCAAAGATAGCTAGCAGGCTCCTAGTCCCGCCAAGTTCCCGAGATGCCCCTCCATCGTTCTATTCTCTTTCCATCTCGTCGTGTCTCGTTCCGGGATTTGCACTAACACTCCCCTGACCCTGGTCTACCCTAGTCTACGTACCCTGGTCACTCAGACACTTTGACGCACTCTTTTATGTTTTCGCGCCTAGCCGAGTCCGGACTGGGTGGTGTGAGTAGCTAAGCAGCACCAACATCGTTCAGCCCAGGGCTGAGTGTTTTGGTAGGCAGTGCATAATCCCACTGAAAACTTCTCTGCATACCTAGAGCATGTGCTGATTGTGTACAGTCATCCACGAACAACGCACCTCTCATTCTGCCCCTGAGCCCATATTGTGCGGCACATGTGCACATAAGACTGTAGCATATTGAGCACAAACCTCCTCAGCGGATCAGAAATACAGGCGTACAACTCGCATCTCGAGAAGCTCGTTGGGAAACCGGATGCCCACCCGGCCACGCACAACACACGCTCGGAGCTGGTCCGGCGAGTAAAGGTGGCCACCCGGTAGTCCTGTATGCAGCCGAGCAGTGTGTGTGCTTGTATGTGCCATCCCTGACCTCTCCCCAAGTCGCCCTCTTTGCATCCTTGCCAGGCACGCCGTACGCCGTCCGTATGGCCCGCTTGCTCACCACGCCCAGACCCGGCGGACCACTGCCCCCCCTCGTGCATGTGTCAAAGGGACTTCCCATACCACATCTCATGTCAATCATCAGGTCTTTTCCACCGTCGGATCCGTCCGCCCGCACCATAGACCAAAGATGCCCCCGGCACCACATCAGCCTAGGGGTCTTCGCCGTCTTACCTTTTTCGTCACAATTTCCTCTGTCGACCACCCCGTGCCCATCTCTCTGTCGTATGACGAACCCGTCCATCGCCAGTTGTGTGGCCGTTTCAACCCGCACCCGCCTTACCATCACCCCATTCTCGTTACCCACCCTACCCGCATCCCAGCCGGGAGCCGGACCCCGGCTCGTGGCTCAAGGGTGTGCATCCCTGGCCATTGTGAGTGCCCGTCTTCACTTGTCTAGTATATAGCTTTGCATTCCTGTCTATGTCTCCCCACCTGTCCATGCTCGAACCATCAGCCTCAATCAAGTAACATCATACCTCCCTCTCGCCATTGGCACCCCAACACACAACATATCTGAACACAAGCTTCCATCTGCTCGTCGAGAATAACGCCACCTCCCCTCGCTCCTCTTTCAACGCCGACTCTTTTAGAACGACCCATCATCAGACCCCGTCCCTACCCTAGTCAACCTACTCCTTCATGAATCGCACCATGGCTCAACAACAATCCTTCGATTACAATCAAGTACCTCAGATGCCACAATCAATGGTTTGTAAACTTTTCTTAACCAATCACCCTTCCCGCCTTACACTAGACCTCGCGAATTGGTCTCACGAACAACCTTTAATTCACTCTCATAAATCCAATCGACACACACTAACACACCCTTTCAGAGCCCGCCCGAGCTCTCCCCCCTCTCCTTCTACGACAACCAGGCCGATTTTAGCGCCGACTCTGCCCCGTCCCGTGGCTCGCCCGTGTCCCCCGTCTTCCCCGCCTCTTCTTTCCAGCTCCCCTCCGGCGGTGACTGGCCCGTCTACTTCGAGAAGCCTGCTCTCTCCCCAGATCTCGACGTCTTCTACGGCGAGGCCTTTGGCAGCCCAATGTCTTTCCTCTCCTCCCAGAACATCACCCTCAGCCCACCGCCAACCCCGCCGACCTCATGTCCGACGCCGTCGCTTTTGGCCGCGAGGGCATCAACGACACCCAGCCCCTCTTCCAGTCCCTCGACGCGCCCGCCCGCCCCCAACCCCAACCTCAACAACAGCAGATCAAGTCCCCGCGTCCCGTAAGGACAACATCCGCCTCCGCCTCTCGCCCCCAGCCCCAACAACAATCACAACAGCAGCCCTCCCAAAGGACCTCCCCGCGCAACAACGACCTCAAGCGCAAATCCTCCGCCTCCTCCGCCTCCTCCCGCTCCGCGTCCCCCGAGCCCCCCGCCCGCCGAACAAAGCACGCGGAGCCCTCCAAGAACCCGCACAACATGATCGAGAAGCGGTACCGCGTAAACATCAACGAGAAGATTATCGCCCTCCGCGACGCCGTCCCCTCGCTGCGATGCGTCGTCCAGCAGACGGAGAACCCACAGGCCACCGCCGCCGCCGCCGAGAGCGACGAGCCGTTCGACGTCGTTGAGGAGCTCGGCGGCCTGATGCCCGCGCGCAAGCTCAACAAGGCCACGATCCTGAGCAAGGCGACCGAGTACATTACGCACCTGGAAAAGAAGAATGGGCAACTGTGGAAGGAGAACCAGGAGCTCGAGAAGAGGCTCGCCGAGGCGCAGCGGTGGCAGAGGGCGCAGACTGAGGCGGGGCCTTTCTGGGCGTGAGCGCCTCGGTTTTAGTCTCCTCGGCAAAGGAAACAAGACCTGAAAAAAGAAAATACATGAAAAAACACTACAATCCATCCTAGAGGTGTGTCGAAACGGCCTGTGCCATTGCGCGGAAAGAGAAAACTCTGGTTAGAGAAGATAGGGGTATGACTTCTGGAGACGATAAGTGGGCTGTTTGCGACTTTTGTTTCGACCGACGGCGTTTTCACGGTACGGAAGATGGTGTCTTGTCTCTTGTGATTTTCAGGAGAAAAGCTATTGTATACCACAGGGATGAATGCGGTTTGCACCATGATCAAAAAGGGCGTTTAATGGGAGTTCGGGACGAACGACATCTGTTCACGAACTGGGACGTCTGTTGTATTGGATTTGGCGGCTAAGCTGAGGCATTGGGCTATCGTTACTACCCCTCCCCCCTTTTCTTACCTTTGCATGAGAAATGCGCATAATGAAGAACTATTTCGAGAACACTTGGTTGCGACTTTCATGGACAATGATGACCTTTTTCGTGGATTGTGTACCATGGATCATACAAATTCCAGCTTCACACACGGGATCTTCCACAACGCTAACTGACCTTGAGCCATTTTAGCTTTTTTCCCGAGATCTCCACACTGATCACGAGCGCCACATTCAAAGCCCGGCGCGAAGCTCTGTCGATGCCCACATCAAGTTCTTGCTCCTTTGCAATCTATGAACAATTCCCGTCTACCAGAGCCCGCTCCGACATCGGCTTCAGCTACGACTCACCACGATCCACAGCACGTCGCATCCTTGCCGCCATCAGCACCGGGGGCCATTCTCCATCCATCATCTTAATCAAGGAAACTCGAACATAAACCTCGGTGTACCGAGCCCTTCCCAGACTCCCGAAGCCGTTATCTGCGAGACTGCTAGGGGTAGAGACCGGCGCCGATGTGGTGGATGTCCAGCTAGCCATCGGCGGAGCGGATGCTCGGACTGCTCGGGCGGGGTAGGCTCCGCTTCGGCTGGACTCGGACTCGGGCGCCGCACGGACGGAGCCACATGGGGCCGTTGCGGCGGGCCGGTAGCGTGCAGGCATCCCTCACATAGGGGCGTGTATCAGGGCGCTCTTCTCTGGAGCATTGATTTTCAATGGTAAAATAGTTTTTGATTGAGATGCACGGAAAGATGAGATGAACGATCGAAGAAGGGAGAGAGAACAGGACGGGGTGCATTCTAAATTGATCTTTGTTTTTTAATCGCGTCTTGATGACTCATTCCATGGTCTGACACCGGTCAGACCGGCACCATAAATGACGATATTACTGGTCATCGTCAACTTTGGGTTTCCAACAAAACTCGCGGTCTGGACTTGGTTTCGAGATTGAAGAAAGACGTCATTTAGATGAACTCAGGTATGCGACAGCGTTGATAATTGCTGTCACATAGAGCGAATGGTCGGACATCCGCTTCGCAGCAGTTTATACACTTTTGCATCCATGTTCTCGGACATTTCACATCCACAACCATAGTCTTTAATCTTTCAGATCAAAGAGCTGTTAGCCTACCGCTGGACATGGCGATTTCCGCAATGACTTGGGGAGTATGTCAATGTAGTGCAATGCCTTGTCGTCAGTGTGGTGGCTTGCATCGGTACCCGGGCTATTGGCAACGGGTCCCCGAATAGCCGAGTCCCCGCATCTGTCATAGAAGCGGCGGTAATCCCATCTTCTCTCAAACTCAACTTCGCATCCATCAATATGGAGGAGTCCAATCGCCCTATCCACCCAACAGAATGGCGCGGCTTCCTGTTCTCCCTTGCCCTTTCTACCCTGCCGGTCGAAGCATGTGAATCTGAGCTAGAACCTCTGCATCATGGGTATTAGGTCTTGATAATCGTGTACTCTATTGACAACCGGTGCATTCTTGTCTCCCAAGGCCTCAACCGCGTTCATCTTGTCTGAGGTAGCTCTGGTGGAGTCTGTGGCACTGGTTTTGCCACCGAGTCACTGACGATGAATTATCGTATGGTCCTATATGGAGCCACCCATAAGAAGTCGATGGGAGTTGAAAGCAATGTGCGTGGCCCTTATTGTTTGATCTTGCCCTTGTCTGTGGACTTCCACTGCGGGCAGCCGTTGCGGTAATCCGCCAGGGTGGAGTTTCCCGGATACCCGCGGGCACGTACCTGTACCCAGATACCCCGTACGCCAAGTATCCACGTACTCGAACACGGTGACCCGATCCGGGCTTTTGTCCTTCGGACGCTGCCATTGACACCAATCCTACACCCCATAGGCCCGACTTTTAGTCTTCCCCAACGACAATATTTTGAAAACTTATATAAATGAACTCGAACTGCAACATTCTAAGGAAGGAAAACATCTCACTCCAGTCTCTACACAACAACCAACTAGGAAAATGGACTCGAAGAAAGGAACAACCAGGTCAGTAAATCAAAGCCAAGAGCCTCCGTGCCAAGCTAAAACGTAGAAGCAGAGTATCTCGGCCACGAGAAACCGTCAAGGTACTCTATGATCACGAGCTGAAAAACGCGGAGGGAAAGTCAATCGTCGGTATCGAAGTGGCCTATCAACCAGGTGGATTCACTCCTCCCCATCGACACGGCGGTGCTACAGTGGTGGGACTTGTAGTTGAAGGACAAATACTCAGCGGCATGAACGGAAATCCGCCAAAAGTGTATGGGGTGGGAGAAAGCTTCATGGAGCTGCCGGGCTGTCATCACACAGTCAGCGAAAACTATAGCAAGGAGAGTCCTGCGAGACTTATTGCTGTTCTTGTTGTCGACACTGAGGTTGTGAGATCGGGTTATGGAAACCTCACTGTCATAGACGATGGATGGGAAACATGCATGTAGACGACATGTCAAGCACTAATCGTCCACATGGGAACAGTAGAAATATAACTAGTTGATATGTAGCCAAGTGCTTATATTTCATTAGATAAGCATAACAAATACTACTAGAGTTGAGAAATAAACGATACGCCTAGGAGAATAGGGCAAGAAAATCACCTGTGGCAGAGCTCTAAGGTTACAGCATCTATATATAAGGCCGAAAACACAGACGTCATCTTCGGAAGCTAATCTCATTGCTTTAGAGGCATGTCTGGAAGGTTGCAGTGTACGCCGCTCAACAGAGAAGACACTGCATCTCCCGCTCCAAAGGCTCCAGAACTCGCTCCTCGACTGTCTTTGCAAACTCATAGTTGCGGAGCGACGCAGTCGGATCGAGATAACACTGCAGGCAGTAGGTGATGGCTTTTGTGAAGGCTGACGTCAACTTGCCCTGGCTCACCTGCGTCTCGAGAGATCTCTGCGCTGTCGATAGGTCCGCACCCATGTTAAAACTCCCGTCGCGCCCCATGTCCTGCTGCATACGAAGGCTCTCTATGGGCTTGCCGACGTTGATCTCCAGGAGCATGACGGCCAGGGCGAGCAAGTTCAGCCTGTCTGGCTGGTCCTCTAGTTTGGGTTCCGTCGTTTTGAGATCTGCTTCGATGCTCCATTAACCTTAATCGCAACGGGGACTCCACAGGCAGGACGTGCTTGCAACATACCTATTACAGGATATCTCCTAGTCAGATATGGGTGCCGAACATCGACTGGGCCGTTATCCGCGCTCCCGGGTCGCAGAAACAGAATATCCTCACGGCTCCACGGCTCACGGAGCCACGGGGCTTCGCTAAGCTGCAGAACGGAACAGACCAAGGTGATGGCTAGGGTGTAGAGTTCCGGAAAGGAGATATTCTGCTTGAGACTTGGCAAGTAGTCACCTAGCGAGACGCCGTTGGCGATCAAATCGCACGGCGGGCTTTGCACCTCGCATGGACCACGCAGCTCGTCTGATGAGTCGAGGTTGAAGCCCACAAATGGGTGTGCAGCGGCCTGAATTCTCGAACAGATTTCGGTAATGGTTTGGATCGATGCAGGATCCTGGACCAGCCTGAGTTGAGGATCAGGAACAGAGAATGTTATCGTTGGTACCCCAGGGCGGATGCTGTGTTTCCAGCCTTAGCCGGTCAGTCTCTTAGGAGTAGAAAGTCGAATCACACACCTAGGATCAGAGCCATCATTGTCATCCAAGTTGAACTCGGTGTTGAGCCAGGTCAGAACTGATTCCCTCCAGATACACAGGCCGAAACAGTTCATCGAGCCGACCGCCCGGGATGAACCTCTCCAGGCCCGCCGTTGGCGCCGCACCAATCTCTGCTCCAGGAGCAGCCCGGCCTCGTGGGCGCCATGAGTCCGGCACCAGCTGCGCGACAATACTCGGTGGATCCTAGAGGCGTTTTGCTGGATAGTTTGCAGCGGTGCTACAAAGCGGATCCGGACCCGCGATTCTGACGAGTCGCTTTGCACGTTGTCCTGAAGTTTCGCAGCCTTCTCCAAAAAGCCGTACAGTCTCGCATTACACTCGTCGAGCTGTTCCAGCTTCTCGCCCACGGCTCGACGCTTCATGGTGAAAGCGACGCGCTTCCGGAAGTGGAATTTCTGCCGAAAAATAGGCGTTTCAGAGACTGGAGGATTGGCAAAAACGATCGCCTCCAACCCGTCCTGTGTAACCTGTCAAGAGTCAAGAATGTCAGCTCAAGTCGCCCGCAGCAAGTCCTGATGAATTGATCGAACCTTATCAGAACCGTCAATGTTGAGGTTTGCCGCGACAGAAATCATGATACGGGCGATCTCCTGTATTGTGCTAAAGGCCGGCTGGTACGCGTTGCCTAGTTTCTCACGGAGGTCCTTAACGAGCCACTCGCTTTTCCAGTCGTCGCTTTGCGGATCATTGATCATGTCAACGAGGTCTTCGTTGCTTACGACCTGCTTCAGCAACAGGCGGACATTCTGCTCGTATGCTGTGTGTCCCATCAGGAGGCGTCGGGTTACTTTGGACAGCTGACCTTTCCATTTGAAGAAGGCTACCGTCGGCTCCACAAAGTCCTCGTAGTGCTCAATTGCTGATATCAATAGGGGAACGGCACCCAGGACCAGACCAGCGATTTCCGCCATGATACAAAACTGTCGCACGGTTCCCTGCCGCGATGAGGCTAACAGCGAGATGCGGGAATATCACGAACTTGTCGCCGGGCACGCGCAAGAGATGTTTCTCCGTCACCGCTTACGGCTAGCGTCCTGCACGGCAGCCTGATGGCCTGCCGCTTCCAAGCGCTGACCAAGGAACGAATCGCAAATAAATCTCTCGACTTGGCCGGATGATGACAACTATTCCTCAAACTGACAGCATGGAAATACCTCCGGCCTTCCCGCTGGTGGCACCCAGCAAGTTGTGCCTCGCGGCGTTAAACCAGCTGTTATCGTCACTGGAAGTGGCCGGGAACGAGTACAGATCTCTCATGCCACCCCAGACGCTGAGAAATCAACGAGACCGGTTTAAAATATGGGCCGGTAATCTCGGTGCGCTTCAGGAAGGACGAGCTTCGCTAGACTTCCGTCTTCAGGAGTCGATCCTCATGCAGTCGGCTGTTCACAAGCTCCTGAAACAGTTGGAAAAGACGGTCATAAGCAGTAGGTCAGGCCGCGCTGAGCACGATGGCAATATGACCCTGACTGTATGCAACAGGCATCGAAGTGGTCCGCGGCGTCAGAAAGCCACTCGAAGAGTCATTGACTTCGGCTGACGAAGACGAAGACTTGTGGGGAGACTCCGGCGATGAAAGCAGCTCAGATGAACAAGAAGGCATTAATACGCGAACAGAGCTGGGTCAAAACACTATTGCAATCATGCAAATTCTCTCAGACCTGTTCAGGCTTTCCTTCAAGATTAGAAACCCTGCAACACGGTCCAGTGGACAATCCGTGATAAAGCCGCTTCTCTTCAAGCAAACAGTTAATGCTGACGACACCACAGCCGTGGATCTACTGGCTTGTTTTGCAGGATTTGACCGCGGCCACATCGAAGAGGCGTTCTGTGAGCTGCGACGCGCTGTCCATGGAAGACCAAGACTGAAAGACGTGTATCCTGCGTATGATTCTCTGGCCGATAGCGACACCAATGAGACGAGCCCACAGCTTGCAGCGTCTGAGGGTCCGGTAATTGAGCCGGGAGAGGAGCAACATGGCTTCTTGATCGATCGCTGGAGCAGATCCCTGACGAATCGCCGCCGATATTTTGCTTATTGGGAAAATCACGCGCTGAAGCTGGCTAGGGAGGACAAGGAGAAGGCACCGGACCAGGCCGAGTCCAAACTACAAGACTTTATGAAGGCACAGCCTACTCCTATGCCAATACCGGCTGCTGCTCTTGCGGCCGCCGTCATAATTCCGGCAGCGGTGGCTCCGAGTTTGGCCGGAAAGAGTATCCTTTCCGGGACTGAAGTGTCAACGTACAATCGGAAGCTGGACGATGAAATAGATACTCATTCGGTAGTATCGTACGCATCGACAACATACGACATTGACGGCACCGTTGCAGACCTGCCCCAAGCTCCTCCAGTCAAGCCGTCCCAGACAGAGTTCCAGTGTCCGTACTGCTGGGTCACCTGCCCGGCGCGCCACTCCAAAGGCAAATATTGGCGGTAGGTTTATCTGTTCCTTGTGTTGTAGTATTGCTTCTCCGCACTGCTAATCCGGGTTCTGCAGGGAGCACATCCTCCGCGATCTTCAGCCGTACATGTGCACATATGAAGAGTGCTCCGACGCCGACGCCCTGTATGCGACCCGGTCAGCCTGGCTGACACACGAGGCAGATGTCCACCGCCGGGTGTGGCGCTGTTTCGGGCACTTGGAGCCGCTCTTTAAGTCACAGGACGCCCTGCAGCAGCACCTGGAGGCCGAACACGACGACCTGCTGGGCCCGGTCCAGATTCAGGAGATAGCCAAACTTAGCCACACGAGCACGGTAGAACAGCGGAGCGTGTGTCCCTTTTGCCAGTCAGCTGGTCCGTTCAAAAAGGGGCTCGCGAACCACATGGCATTCCATATGGAACAACTCGCATGCTTTGCGGTGCCACGCAGCTCAGGTGTCGACAACGATGAATCGTCACGCGGGAGCAACACGAATACGGCCCATGGTGGGCTGTCTGCTGCTTCTTTGGCATCTGCTCTGCTGGTCTTCTCTGATGCCTCATCTGGGAAGGGAGATGGGTCGAGTTCAGAGGACTATGGGTTCATGGCAGTCGCCTTTTCACCCAACGGTAGGATGCTCGCCTCAGCTTCCCACAACGAGACTGTAAAGCTCTGGGATGCAGCGACGGGCCAATATCTCATGGCCCTTGAGGGCCATAGTGACTGGGTCACGTCGGTCGCTTTCTCACCCGACGGTAGGGTGCTCGCCTCAGCTTCCCACGACGAGACTATAAAGCTATGGGATTCAGCGACGGGCCAATGTCTCATGACGCTTGAGGGCCATAGTGGTACGGTCACGTCGGTCGCTTTCTCACCCGACGGTAGGGTGCTCGCCTCAGCTTCCCAAGACAAGACTATAAAGCTATGGGATTCAGCGACGGGCCAACATCTCATGACGCTTGAGGGCCATAGTGGTACGGTCTGGTCAGTCGCCTTCTCACCCGAAGGCAAGCATCTCGCTTCGGTCTCAACCGATGAGACTGTACGGCTCTGGGATGTGGCGACAGGTTCTCATGCAATCACGCTAGAGGGCCATGACAATCGGGTTACTTCTGTTGCCTTCTCACCTGACGCTAGGATGCTCGCCTCGGCCTCAAAGGATAATATTATACGGCTCTGGGATATGGCATCATTTCAATGTCTTAGGATTCTTGAGTGCTTTAGCTGGAACCATGGGGAGGTACGGATCTGGGATATAGCGACAGTCCAGCGGCTGCTCAAGAAGGGCGCTGACCTTAACTTGAAGGATGATGATGGCCGGACACCGCTGTCGTGGGCTGCTGAGGGTGGGGATGAGAGCGCCGTCCAACTACTGCTTGAGAATGGCGCTGACCTTGAGTCGAAGGATGAGGATGGCCGGAAGCCACTGTCATGGGCTGCCGAGAACGGACATGAAGGCGTTGTCTGGCTGCTGCTTGAGAAGGGCGCTTACCTTGAGTCGAAAGATGGGGATGACCAGACACTGCTGTTATGGGCTGCTGATTACGGCCTTGAGGATGTTGTCTAACTACTGCTTGAGAAGGTCACCTTGAGTCGAAAGATGAGGATAGCCGGATGCCGCTGTTACGGGCTGTTTAGAAGATGCATGAGGCCGTTGTCAACTCGATGCGTAAGGCCAATAGACGATCTCAACAAAATGCCAACAAACATGTTTTGTGGAACATATGTGATCCTTGTCCAAGGATTTATTAGCATAGTTGTTCTTACCGATGACTAACAGAATAAGTTTTACCACAAGAGTTTGGCTGCTAATTGAAACTAGACGCCAGCGACTAAACATGAGTAGCCGTAGTCAGTGGGCGTAATAGTGAGATTCTTTCAAAGGATGCTGTATCAACAGTACTCGAACTTTGATTCTTAACGTAAAGTGGTTAGCTTACACCAACAGAGGGCGCTGATAGAAAAGAAAACGACGTTACAGATCCAAGTCTCTGGAGGCTATTCCTGATCAACTTTCGATGGCTTCCGGCCGTACACAACATATCCATTCCAGTAAACATGCGTGTTTGTATTCTTTAGCTCCTCCCGCACGTTAGCACAAAAGACCAATGTCTCATTCTTTGACCAGTCCAATACGCGAGTAAAGAGTCCAAGGGTCAATGCCTCCAAGCCAGGGAGCAGTTGTTCCTGGTTCCAAATGCCTAATTCCCTAAGCTTCCTGTCCATCGGCCACGGAGAAGCTGGAAATGTGACCCGTCTCGTTTCTATGTCATCGAACCCAGCTGCTTCCATCATCATCGGTATTTGGTCCGTCTTGTCAACGGGGCGGCCGACTTTGTTGCAAGCATCGACGATGAGGTGGCTCCACTTGTAGAGTGCAGAGTCCATCTTGAAGGTGCCGTCATCGCATACGGGGGGCCAGAGGCTATCTTGGATCTCCAAGTAGCCTCCTGGTTCCAAGTGGTCGTATGCTTGTTCCAGTACGCCCTCCCAATTGGCAAAGCTTCCGTTCATGTTGCGGGCAAAGATGAAGTCAAAAGGCTCGGTCCAAGTCCATTCCATTTCCAAGTCATCAATCTCGAAGATACAATTAGGAGAGACGTATCCTGGCTGTATGGGACTGAGGTCAACACCGATAATTGTTGCCTCCGGGTGCGCGTCAGCGTAGTCGAGGGCCCAGATGCCCGTGCCTGTGCCGAGGTCGAGGACTCGTTTGACGGTGGTGGAGGCGTTCTTTGGACACAAGCACAAACTCCCGTCGAGAGTCAACATCCAAAGATGGTTGACGATATCTAGTCGATCTTGCTCTTCTTCGTCGTTCGGAAATGCATACTTGCCGTCACTCATGCGGTGGTATGTTCTTCCATTCTCGCGGCGGTAGTCCAGGATACTTGATCTCAGCGACGTATGCCATTTGCTCGTCAAGTAATCTCTGATAGAGTTAGAAGAATCTACGAAGGAGTCATCTGAATGATCTGATACTTGGCCATGCGGTTGAATAGCCATTTTTACTGGCTTTAGAACGATTGGTCCGATGTGATATGGCTGCTGGTTGGTCAAGTGTTTTCGGAAGTGGCTGTGGGAGAGAATGATGATTTCGGTTTACCCCTCTTTTCAGGAGAACCCTGTTGATAAACTGTTACTCCGCTTTTGCATACAGTTTTGTACTGGTTGCTCAAAAGATGTTGTGTGGTCTGTTGGTTGGATGTTGCAACTTCCATGTCCGGAACGGAAGCCCCACCTGTCTACCAGGGCATGGAAACCGCGAAACAACGCGTGGCTGACCAACAGTCCCATCTTCTGGCTTGCTAGAATTATTGAGTTTGCTGTCTTTGTTTGCAGTTGGCTCTTGATGCATGAGTTTTCAGCTGCATCGTTAGCTCAGTATGAACGACGGTCGGCGGGCTTGAATAACATGAAGAATATTAATTAATTAACTCGAATCGCAACCTTTGAACTGGGACTGCTTCGACTAGTCCTCCGGCAACTGGATTGCAGCTGCTTTCTTGTTCAAGGCCACGGAGATTGGAGCTTTTCTACGCAGACTCCTCTTGATGGAATCTCTTCATCATCAACGTGGTACTTCATTGTGACACCAAACTTCATTATCTACACCTACTCTCTTATTAATCACCATAGTCATCCCCTGTTACTTGTGATTGTTAACCTCACCCATGAGCTTCTTCCAGATCGTCAAAACTTTCTCCCTCATACATCTCACTCTCACAATAGAAGCCAGGAACTCGTCGAGTCCTTCTTGTATGTGCGCCCCTTCGCTGTAGCGATTTTTAAAGTCAGGTTATGGATGTCGTCTGAGTGCCGCCTGCGTCGCCTACGCTCTGTCTGGTGCTGCGAATCGTGTTTGTGATCCCGCTGGGCTATTCACAGATCTCTCACCCAACCTCATTCCGCCCCGTTGTGACTGCGCCATATTTCTATGTCTCTGCTTTGAGGGTTTCTCCGAACTTGACTGCGGGCTTTTGCGTTGTACCTATGGTTAGTATCTTGAAAGCTGGAATGTGCCCTTTGTAGTCGGTAAGAACCTTTCGCGGTCCGTCTTGATCAAGTTCATTTAGCGGTGTCCCAGGCGCTGCAAAGGTGCTGTTTTCCCTTTCATTTGGCGCCAGGCTATGGTTCCGCATGTCATCGGCCCGGGTTGCATCGAGCCTCACCTGGTCCGCATCCGTCATAGTCCTGACGTGATTCATTTAGTTTCCGAAGCGCTCAATCGCCTTGGCAACCTTGTTGAACTTTGCCTCGTCGAGCACCAGGAAGGCGCCCTACCTCCATGAGTCCGAGGCCAGGTCAAGTTGAATGAGCGAAGCCTCGTGGATGTAGTATTGCGCATGCGAGAAAGCGATCTGGAAGGCGTTGCGGATCTGCCACCCGTTCCAGCGGAGATGAGGCGCGTTCACTTACTCGTCGAAGTAGCGCTAGGCGTGCTCGATTATCCTCTCGGCCTTGATGATGAGCCGAGACTTCTCCACGGTGATTCCCAGGGACTGTTTCTACTTTCAATCATCAACCGCTCGCAGCTTCCGAATGTTTTCGCTGATGATGTCGATCGTCCGGTATCTGGAGAGCGGCCCGTAGTACGGACCGGTGTGAATTCTAGATTTGAAGACTAATCGGGGCGGTCAGCTCAGCAAAGCACAAAGTTTCAGTCAAGCTGGCGAAATACCTGGTTCAGTTTGAAGTCCATGTCCTCCGGTGTCAAATCTAAGTCACCGCACGCTGTCATAAACAGAGAGTTGTAATTAGCCTGAGCTACAGCCCCGGCGGTTCGGTGCCGTCTCCCCAGTTCCCCCGGAGCGCCATATGATAGAATGAAGAGACCAGAGCGCTTGCCACAGACAAGGTCATGGTCTTTAAAGCCAATGTCGCTGCACGGTGCGTTTCTCAAAGTGATTTGCGACCAAGTGCTGCTTGATGAGCTTATGGTTCTAGTCAATCTGCAAGTCGTCAAAGATGACTGATTGAGCGGGAATCAAGCTCAGCTATATTGTGTTGACCGTGTCGAAGCGCCGCTGGCAAAAGATAGAGATGATGAATCGTCTGGACAGGAGCATTTTGTTGGTCTCTTCGTCGAAATCGTCAAGCGTCGTCACGAATCCATCGCTCAAGGCTCCCAGGAGAGCGTTCGCCTCGATCCCGGCTTTCTAGCTCTCGTTCTTTTGTGTCATCATCTTGCTGCGTGTACTCTTCGATGCTGTCCTAAGCCTCACCAGCTTTTCCTCCTTCACTAGAGCTCGGCTAGTGATGTTTGCTTATATCATCGACACCTTGGGATTAGTCGTTGAAGGCTTTGGCGGGAAGAGGGCCTTCGAACTCGGGCTCCCGCAGGCATTGTCCCTTAGTGCCTCGGCGAAGTCGATATTAACATCGCTTTCAACATGGTTCGGCGTGTCCTTACATATCAACGCGCTGGACCGCTTCGGACAATCTAAGAATTGGCGCTTACTGTGGGGGTCTATTTGCGACCCACCGGATTTTCCTCTACAAAATGCCACACAGTAATTAGACTTTCCGTCCTTAGCTTGAATACGGTTAATTGAGCCACCCTACGTTGACCAATCACCGGCCAGACCCCTTACACCACCGTGTTGCTGGCTCAACACAGCAGTAACACTATATCCAGCCTTGTAGCAACCTCCCACTTGCTATTGCAACCCTTGTCGCCTTTCATCGTCGTGAAGGAACAGGTAAACCGGGCTGCTGCAGACAACGTAAGCAGCCACAAACTCATGGTGTTGAGAAATAAGCTGGTTTAATGGGCAGATGACCCCTGTGGCTACCGAGACGCCAAAATAGGCAGCGTTGAAAGTCCTGTCCAATGTGTAGTGTAGGTATTGGAACCCTGGTTGAATGACCCGCATCGCTGGACCAGGGATGCTCAAGAGCAGCAGGCTAGCCGTTAATTAAAGTCTGGAGGATTCTCAGCTTAGTGCCTCGGTTGGGCCGGCTGCCTAAATGAATGGGGCGGGAAATGGCTGTAACGGGAGACATCCCCTGGATGGCGCCTAACACTGGCCGTGATAGGATTGCAGTCCCTGCAAAGGATTGAAAGAAGGAAAGTGTCGGCAGCTAGGCGTTTCAAATCGGAAGCACAAAGTTTTCAGATAATCTCGCTCACCCGCTCATCTGACAATACTCTCAACGCATGTCTCGTAAACTGCCTTGGGCAAAAACCTGAGGCCTGCCCTTTTGCTCGATCGAGAGCGACTGACGAACAGTCAAGCAACAATGTCAACCTGCTTCGACCGTAGCAGCAACCAGGATCTGCAACTTGTCGCATGCGACCCTAACGGCAGTCTCAAGTCATGTTGTGCGCCCGGCGACTCTTGCGCGAGCAACGGGCTTTGCGTCACAAGCAATCCAGACACCTTGACACCGTATTTCATCAATGGGTGCACGGAGCCAAACTGGGACAGCGATACTTGTCTAAGTCAATGCGATAAGTGTAAGTTTTGATTCATTATCCTATCAAGTTCTCTTGGCGCTGATGAGCCGGCTGTCAATAGCGGGCGGGAATGGTGTTCAACCATGTGGAAAGGGCAAGTTTTGCTGCTTTGGGCTTCAGGGCTGCGACTGTAACAACGCCACTGCTGTCTTTAGTTTGGATTCCGTCAAGGTGGTTGCGAGCATTCCGATCAGTGCCTCGACAACATCAAGCGCGTCTTCAAGTACATCAAGCGCGTCTTCAAGTACATCCACCTCCGCTAGTAACACCGCAGCCGAGACCACAACAACCGCACCTACGTCGTCCGTTAGCTCCGAACCCCAATCTTCAAATAACAGCAATAGCCTCTCCGTCGGCTTAGGCGTAGGTCTTGGCGTCGGGATCCCGCTCATTGCTTTCTCCGTTGGTCTTATCTGGTTCTTGAAGAGGAGGCGAGGATCAAAGCCGGTCGCGGTTACGCCTCAAGAACCTTCTAAGCAGGAAATTGGTTACCATGCAGTACATCGCATCGAAGAGCTTGGTGGCGGCCACCCTCGCTCAGAGCTTCAAGCTGAATACCATCCAGCTGAACTTCCAGGAAGTCGGTTATGATTAGTTTGATGATGACACCGAATATGTTTTGGCCAGAAGCGTTGTTTTTCGGGAGTTGGAAAATTTTCTAGAGCTCTTGGATGTCGTTAAGGCCCATACGATTTTAGCTTATTTTGCTTCAAGGCCCAACTATCAGATACCAGAGGTGGCTAAAAGTATAGAGCTCTGGGCAAATATCTAGACAATATACTCTACATTGGAAAGTCTCTATCCGGTCACACTAATCAAGGGCATTCTGCGCCAACCTCATTGTTTACCGTACAACTGCCCATAAGACCCCTGTGCATGATGAGATCCATACACATTCTACCGCCTGTCTAGACTAATGCGTACTTGATAGACTACAAGTATCTTTTAGTGAATCGTAACATAGTGTTGTAGTCGCTAGATGTCGTTATGTCTCTCATCACTGCAAATGTCCTTTACCATAGACTTGACAGCCAGCCTGTTTTTACTGAAACAAAAAAAACATGTCTGACGTCGGCATCTTATAGTATTCAAAGCTGCACTCTCTGTTGTGCTCACGGCTTCTGATGGAGTAAAATGGGGTCAAACACGGCGATTTATGCCCATAGACACGCTGCTCGTGGGCCAAGGTGCCTCGTTCAGATAGACAGATGATCCATTGTGTCCTTGAGCTACCATGCAAATATTGCTTACACTCAATAATACTATATCCTGCACTTGGACTTCCAACGACTCGCTTTCGCTGCCTTCACATCGTCCCAACTCATCATGAGGGATCGAGCTGTTAGGCCCAATCAATCAGGTCTTGGATGGTTTCGATGTACGACGTGTCGGCGTCGGCTACGCCGCCGAAGTAAGTTTCCATGACATCATCAAGGCTTGGGAATCCCAAAGAGTTCTGCTCGCCAACCCCTGAAGGTTCAGAGATCACTCTCTCCGGGGGAGAACAGACATTGTCCCATGAAGTGCCAATTGGGTCGAGAGGTGGCGTTACTCTGCGTTCGTGATCGTCTTTCTCCTTGGAGGAAGTGGGAAGATGCGTATTAATGAAATTGCTTTCCCGCCTTGTCCCAGCAGACTGGCCCGTTGATCGGGGCGTGGAGTGAGGTACGGGCTGCCCGGTGGGAGTGGCTCTCTGCCCGACCGTCATGTGGCTGACAAGCCACACCGGAAAGTCGTACTCTTCAGCAATCCTCCCTTTGCTGATTGACAAGTCGACGGCCAATATCATTTTCAGGTACAAACTCGGGTTCTTCAAAAGATGGTGGGCCCAGTCAGTTATCACTGGTCCGGAGTTTGCGGGCTGGGATTGCGTGTCAGCCTGGGCCAGGTCAGCCGCACGCTTCGCAGTCTCTTTTAGGAGCTCAACGCCGTCGTACTGCGGCAGGAACGATTTCATTGCCCCCATTAGGACGTCCAGGCGAGCTTTGTTGGACGCTGCTGTAGTTGGAGACTCGAAACTCGATTCGCCATTGATTGCGGCCAGCCGCGCGCTAACGAGATTCAGGGCCAACGGCATGGCGATGCAAGCCATCCTTGAGTACGGAAATTATATCAGCAACAATAATGTGAAGCGCCAAGTCAAATGAAAGAGCACTGCACTTACGCGCTGATTGGAAGCCAACGAACAAGGCGACGCCTGGTCAGCTCCTTGAAGAGCTGCGTCATGTTAGCTGCAGCATCTTGCAGCTCACTGCGGTTCTTCTTGAGTTCCGCTGTTTTCCGAGTTCCCCCTACACTTCCGTCAAAGTTTAAGTGTATGTAGAAGAAAGTCCTGTAATGGTAGAAGGCGATCTTGGCATGACTGGGTTACGGATGGTTAGGCGTTGGCTGAATGCTCTTGAAAGAATTTGTTGGGTACTGTTACATACTAGTAATATATGTACATCAGGTTGATGTGCAGCATCACGGACTTGTGTAGATCGTGCCTCTTGTTCAAGGTAGTCTGCCGTGCCTCTTTCACGGCTGGGAACTTAGTGCTAGCTCGGACAAACCACCCCTTCATAGCAGCTTCGCATTGCTGAATCTTTGCGTCTTCCTCCTGAGTTGGCCAATGTCTCGACCATAACAAGTCTTCGAAAGGGTATACCAGCGTAAGAAGATCGGTCAGGACGATCGTTAAATCGATATATACCTTGAAGAGGCCGACGAGGCGCTTCTTGCTGGTGGGGTTGTAAACGTTGGACCTGTAGACCTCGCCTTCGAGATCGGAAATGATGAGGGATTTGTTTGCCTCAAACCTGCAGGATTCGCGAGTAATGTAAGGGTTGAAACGGGTACACAACGGCGAGATGCGGTCTAGAGAAACACAACACCACCACAGACGGCGTAGCGCTCTGTGATGCTTTTTGGTAGCTGTGTCGGACAATGCTGGCACCGTGTCTAAGCGGTCCGCGTTGAGGCTCTTGGCATGCTGGATGGCGCGTCCAAGCCACATCCTGTACGGGATATGGGTTGAGTTGCAGGGAGGTACCCAAGCAATGAGCAGGAGTGCGGATTGCGCCAGTGGTAAGAGCGAGCTCTCTGTGTCCATGTCGTAGAGCAACTGATTGTCAGTGAGCATACGCCGTCATCCCACATGAGACATCGTTCATCGTTACTGATCTGATCAGCGTACCTTGGCTCTTCGATAGAATGCGGCTCTCGCAGTTTTAAGGCTGGAATATCCCAGCTTCTTGATGGTCTCGTACGGCACAAACTGCAATGATAGATAAGCCGAATGTCGGGTGGCCCTCATGTGTGAAGGTAAAGCCCTATAGCCTCCTAGTGGTACATACTGTGCAGCTGCTAAACAGCATTGTCTGGAACAGTAACAGCGACATCGTATCATTTGACGCGACACCTCTTTCAGTCTGGGAGTACATGTCCCAGAATTCACCTTCGTCGATGAGAGGAATAAGAGGATGTATGTGCAAGTAGTATTGCTCCACGAAGTCATCAAGCATTGGGCGTGCCGGCACGTGCAGACAGCCTTGGAACTCCAAATAGTTGACGTCCTGGGATGGAATCTTGTGCAGGTTGCCGATGGTAAGAAACCGGAGGTGGGAGTAGATCACGGTAGATGCCACGTGGGAGCCGGCGTGAGCGCGGCGGCTTAACCACGAGCCACTGTCTACCTCTTGGTCGGTACCAGAGGCGAATGTCGAGGAGTTGATCGACTCCCAGGGAAGGCCAGGCATGTAAGCATCCAACAAGCCCTCGCGAGCCCTGTCGCTTACACCACCCGAGAAGACGTCACTAGGGTGCTCGACAGCCTCCTCGTGCGTAAGTTCGGATACCGAATTGCGGAGACCAGGTTCGCGGGGCAATGTATATGACACTATTTGAGGGTTGATTATTTCGATCCCATCCGGAGATGGGTTCTCTCGGCGGTCGCGTCGTCGTCCAGTGGCCCTATTAAGTGGCGCCTTTGTCAGCGGCTATAGTCCATCTCGGCCAAGGATTGATCTGCCGGTTATCGTATACAATCTAGAAGCCCTGCCAACGACGAGACAACTCTTTTCGTGCAGTTGGCAATTTGTGCAGGGTTGGTTGACTTTGTGGACGTCACACCGAACCTTACGATGTCGACAGGCCAGACAGGCCTTTGCGGCCCTTTGCTGGCCGGCCCTGGCCCCGGCCTTGCGGCTGGGCTCGTCCGTGACTGGGTTGGGCATCATGATGACAAGAACTCAATAGCTATTGAACCATGTGTGGGTCGTTGTTACGTTCATAGGGAGCGAGGTTCGGCGGCATTGAAATAGAGTATGTACCCCACGAGCGGGCGCAAATAAACTACCGGTAGTCCGTCCCGTGACGTCGACAAGGACATGCGGTGTCCGACAGCGGGGCTGAATGCGGATCCGTCAAGGAAAGCTCAAGCCTCACCGCAAAGAGTTAGGGTAATTCTTCATCAGTGCTAACACAGACCCCTGTAGCTACTATGTACATGGTGTCAACATGGTAGAGGCACGGTCGTCTAAGTGGGACAGCACGATTCGCCAGTAGAGCAAATAATTCTTATGACTCCGTGGATGCATGAAACGGTTCGGCATCACCCACCGGGTAATAGCCAAATGGCGTTGTTGGTAAGCGCCAGCTGACCTTTCGAAATTCATTAAAAGTAGATGTCTTTGTTTTTCTTCTACCTGAGAGCCGAATAAGCGCTTTATTCCTCTTCAACAGTCCCTCCCTCGCCAGCCCTCTCAACTCCAAGCTTGATTATTTAAATTTTGAGAGTCTCTTTGAGAAACGCAATCTGAGAAGCCACATTCATCTCGAAATCTTGGCCATAGTACATGCTGAAGTGGTTCTGGCCTTTGAACAACTGTAGCTTCTTGGGTTCGCGGGCGCGGTTGAACGCTTCGAGTTGCAGATGTGAGGGCGTCGTGACATCCTTCTCAGCTACGACCATGAGCAGCGGCGTGGGGGCGATGCGATGGACATAGGCTAGTGGTTCGAACATGGAACAGTTTAAGAGACTCTGTACCGTCGCCCACTTGCCCCAATTCTGACCCCGGCGCGTTATTTCGTCCGTCAGCGTGACTGCGGCTGGGTCTTGGATCACTGCCTTGGACGTGCGTGTCTTGATGTGTTCAAGTGACTCGGGAAAGCTCGGGATCTTGGACGGTGCCCCGCTGGAGATGGCGCTGGCACGTTCTTGGAACAAGGCGTCGGGCGGACTGTCCGACCTCTGGGAAATCCACTCGCCCGAAATGAACGGCACCTGGACGACGACGGCGGCAATGTTCTTGTTGAGGGCTGCGGCTACGAGGGCGGTGCCGCCAGACATGCTCGAGCCCCAGTACACAATCTTGTTTGCATCCACCTCGGGCAAGGTGGTAGCGTAGCAGAAAGCGTCGAAGTAGTCGCGTGTCTGCAACAAAGGGTCGACCTCGTCACGTGGGCTGCCCTCGCTGTCACCGAGACATCGGTTGTCATATATGAGTGCAGTGATGCCAGCGGCTTGGAAACGGACGGCGAAGTCGGGCAGGAAATTGATTCTGAGGCCAGCAAACTGTAGAAGCGCAAAGTCAGCTTCGCTTCAAACGACAAGAACAGGACACTTGCGCCGGAGTTCATGATGATACAAGGTGTGTTTTCGCCAGCGGGGAAGAGGGTGCCCCTGAGCTTGATGCCGTCATAGGTTTTGAATTCCACATCTCGGGAGGAAGCCATGTTGGCGAGGCTTCTAAAGCAAGATCGTGGAGTTGGAAAGGTAAAGTAGGGGTAGTGGTTCGTGTAAGTCCGAGAGTTGGGCTTCGTGCTTGATTCCAGGCACACAATGTCAAGATTTTTGAGACAAGCATCTCTGTAGATTTTAATGTCCTAGAAATAAGTGGCGAGGTGCCATGAGCCTTCGCTCGGGCCAGGCTCCCACGATAGCCGAAAGAGTGAGCTTCGACCCGGAGTACTCGGCTTGAAGCTCTTTTGTCTTCGGCCATAGTTGTGGATGCAAGCCTCCAGACTGGGTCCTGTGAGGTTTAGTGGCCTCCGAAGGTCCAACGCCTCTCTGCCGTTGGCAGGTTCCTGACGCGAATCATGCGGGGATTGGCTTGGGCGTTTTCTCCACACTTCGGTGTCTCGGACGGCTTTGCTGTCCTTCGTTTCCCCCGCCTGGAGCTAAAGAGGGGCGTGATCTGCCGGTGGTGAGTGTCTCGGCAATAAAGCCTGCGCCTCCTTTCGGCCCAGGCCGCTCATCGTGCCGAGCGTCCGTGCAGACCGCAAGTCGCGCGAGCGCACTACAACCAGAGGCCGTCGCGATCGAGATGTGCTAACCAGCAGCATGGACAGAACGGGAGAACGGCACAAGCGACGACTGCTCGGCAAAAATCCTCCAATTGCCCGTTAATCTGGGGCCCCACGGGGTAGCTGGACACGCTACAGCTCTTGATAAAGATGAGACTAATCGGCATCATGTATGCACCATCTCATCTGCATTTGACTTGAGCGATCCGCCGCTTCTTTTGTGGTTTTTTGCCATACCCAACATGTCTGCTCTTACTCAACTCTTCCATCAATATGCTCCGACAGCTACCAACCTGGCCAGGTCGCCTAAAGTGCAAGCCGCGGCAGCAACCCTCTGTCTCCTGGGCCTGCTTCCGCGTGTGAATGAATGGTTCTCCCTTACCAGGGCTAACAACAATGTGACTGACAAAGCTTGGGATTGGTCCAAGGAGATCATCGTCGTGACCGGTGGTAGCAGCGGCATCGGCGCCAAGGTCGTTGAGATGCTTGACCACAGAAACGTCAAGACCATCATTCTAGACCTGAATCCGCCCGCGGCCAAAATTGGTATGCTCCTACCCTCGCTACTCATCATGAGTCTAAAACCATCACGAAAATACAACATAGGCTGACATCAATATTGGTCAAGGACGCAACGTCTCGTTCTATCAGATCGATCTTTCCGATGCCTCTGCGATTGCCGCAGTGGCCGAACGCATTCGAGTCGAACACGGCGAGCCCAGCGTTTTAATCAACAACGCTGGCATCGGAAATGCTGAGCCGATTCTTACTGTATCGGAGGCGAAGCTGCAGAAGCTGTTTGGTGTCAACCTGATTGCTCCTTTCCTGCTGGTGCAGCAGTTTCTCCCTTCCATGGTCGCCCGGAACCATGGACATGTCATCAACATTGCTAGCCTGGCTTCCTTCAGCACCCAGGCCCGCAACGTCGATTACGGGTCCAGTAAAGCCGGTATTCTTGCTTTCCACGAAGGACTGAAGCAAGAGCTGAAGCATATATACAATGCGCCGGCAGTGCGTGCAACGTAAGCCCCGTTCCCTATCATCCAGGATCTTGTCGTCTATCGTAACAAGTCTAAACGGTTAACGTCAGTGTTATCCATCCTACTTGGGTCAGAACGCCCATGGTCGAGAAGCTTTCCAAGACCGGGAAGTTCAAGGAGCCCATGGTGAGCGCGTCCGATGTCGCCAGCGCTATTGTGAACCAAATTTTCTCCGGCTACGGGGCGCAGGTTTGTATTCCATCGAGCCTGGGCTGGGTTTCGATGCTCAGAGGATTCCCGGTGTGGCTCCAGGAAGCCTTGCGCGACCGAACGACGCGTGGATTTTTGGCTGCAATCGAGGAGTCAGGTTAAACACTGCAATTGTAACATGCACACGACGAGAAGGGAATTCTTGTAAGATAAGCCGTGGACATGTTTTTCTTGAGACAAGGGACATCATTACCAGTCGAAAGCTATCTGCTCAGAATATTGGCACTGAGAAGTCAGGTTTGGCGCTGGTGACGATGGCTAGCAAGAACTATTGGCCAAGGCTGACAACTTCAGCTGGAATTTGACTACAAGTCTGAATGAGCTATTTCATATATTTCCTGGTGTATGTGCAATCGAGCAGAGAAGTTTTTCGGTTCCACATTGACTTACCACAAGGGCCATTGTCTCCAAAATTGCACGACGGTTCGAATCGACTATTCGTATCCTTCGACTCCACTTTCCAATGCCACAAACCCCTGTGTTGACGAGATCAACCGCCCTCAAAGTATTGGCCAACCAGAAGCGGGCTTTCACAGGGTCTGTCATACGAATTGCGCATCTTGATCGCTCGTAAGAATGATGACCCCGCGTACGGGAACATGATCTGGCAAGCGCCCCTCTAAAGAAACAACGGCCCCCGCCCGCCTGCAGACTTTCCCAACCCTGTTTGGGCAGATGACCAACTTTTATTTCATGGTTTTGCCGGGTTATTGCTGCAGACCTAGCATTCGAGAATGTAGTCAGTGAGTTTGGAACCAACCAGACTGTGATCAGCCTGCAGGGTTTCTTCTTTCAGAAGACGGGCTTCAAGCACAATTGCGGGTTCTAGCACGAGCTGCAGATAAGCACGGTAAGAGACACGGTAGTTCTAAGCTTCATGAGCACTTGGGGATAACTGCTACATGCGTAACACCAGGACGTAATTTCTTTAAGGCCACCCAAACATTTTATCACAATTCCCACAGCAGCTATGAGGTTTTCTAATCCCTTGCTTCAAATTTCCTTGGCTTTTGGTTCTGTTGGTGGCTCGATCATCGAGGACTGCGAATCTTTGGCAGGCCGGCTGAGCCTCCCAAACACAACAGTACACGAGACAACTTTCATCTCAGCAGGAACCAATATTTCCCTCCCAAACAACCACCCATCATGCGCTATTCCATTCCAGGTTGCCGACGTTGACATCTGTCGTGTTGTTTTCCGTACGATCACCGGACCTAGAAGCAACATATCCCTCGAGGCTTGGCTCCCATTCGAGTGGAGCGGCCGTTTCTTGGGCACGGGGAACGGCGGCATGAACGGTTGCATCAAATATGGTGATCTGAACTACGGAGCCTCGCACCAGTTTGCGACCATTGGCAGTAACAATGGCCATGACGGTACTTCCGGGGCTCCATTTTACAAAAACCCCGGCGTTGTTCAAGATTACGTCTACCGCGCCGTACATCTCGAAGCGGAGCTAGGTAAGGCGGTAGTCGAGGAATTTTACGGCATGAAACATACAATGGCCTACTATATCGGCTGCTCAACCGGCGGCAGGCAAGGGTTAAAAGAGGCACAGAAATTCCCAGGCGACTTTGATGGCATCCTTGTCGGTGCCCCCGCTCTCGATTTTCACGCCCTCATGTACTGGACCGGACAGTTTTTTATCAAGACTGGGACCAATGAGACCTCGAGGTTTCTCTCAGCTGCGCGGTGGGAGTTGGTATATGCAGACGTCTTGAAACAGTGCGACGGCCTGGACGGCGTAGAAGACGGCATTATTGAAGACCCCAATCTCTGCCAGTATCGGCCCGAAGAACTTATTTGCTCCGACGTCCCATCTAAGACATGTTTGAGCGGAGAGCAGGCTGCTACGGTTCGGGCTGTGTTCTCTCCAGTCTACGGCTCAGAAGGCCAGCTGGTCTATCCTCGACTGCAGCCAGGAGCACAAGCAACAGAGCGGATGTTCAGCGGACAGCCTCAGCAGTACCCCGTAGACTGGTGGCGATATCTTGTGTACGACGATCCTGAATGGGACATCTCAACATTGAACCTTCGAGATTACGAAGCAGCTTCACGAAAAGACCCGTGGAATATGTCGACTTGGGAAGGCGATCTATCGGAGGCAAGCGAGCATGGGGTTAAGATCCTGCATTACCACGGCCTGGAGGACAACGCGATCAGCAGCGAAAACTCAGAAAGATACTATGATCTTGTTTCACGAACGATGAATCTTTCTTCGGCAGAGTTGGACGACTTTTATCGATTCTTCCGGATTTCGGGTATGCAGCATTGCAGTGGTGGCTCCGGGGCCAGCATCATTGGAGCCACTCCAAAGCCCGTTTCGTACGATCCAGATGCCAATGTATTGGCTGCGATTGTCCGATGGGTTGAAAATGGCACCGCGCCGGACTCTATTCTTGGCAGCCGACAGATGGCGTCAGGAGAGATTGACATGCAAAGGAGACACTGCAGATACCCAGCTCGAAACGTGTTCAAGGGTCAAGGCGATCCTAGTAAGCCTGGCAGCTGGGAATGTATTTAAGATTGCAGTGCCAACTAGGAATGAATGTTTGGTATGGAAATAGGCTCGGCGATGTTCTTTTTCTGACTTGATTAATTACTGCCGGAGCATGCTCTAACACAACCACCCTGTTAACGAGCCACCCCCACATCCGAGCCACCATCGGCACCACCATCACTACCACTATCACCACTTATTTCACTCCCTCTTCCACCCACTGAAACTGCGTGGGATAAAGGAAGCCAGCAAGTGGGCAGTTGACACACAAACCACACCAAACACCAAGGTCCCAGTATCGTCACGAGTGCACCTGGAGTGACCGATTACCCCAAGTGACTACCCCAACGCCTAGACCGTGAGATACTACTCTTTTCAGGTCCTCCTTGGCCTGATCAGGGCCATGAGCAAACCAGAAAAGTGTATCCTTCACGTCTTGCAGTCTGTTCGGATTTGCCCTTGTTGCTAAGTGGTACGCATGTGTGTGTCGTGATCTCTGGAGGAGGAGGATACCCTCCTAGACCTTAGAGGTCTAGTCAGGCCTAAGGAAACAAAGCAACAGTCACTTATTACACGTCTTGTTTAGATATCAAAGTGATGAATTCGTCCGTGTCTGTCTAAGTGCCTGTCTAAAGATGTCAAGCTTCTCTGTCTGCTTCGTGATGAGATCCCGATCTCTGTGATAGTATCTGACTAGAGCCCCCTTTTGTACTTGGAAGGGTCCTGCTTAGTCACATCTGATCAGGCCTGTGATTGTGTCTGCAGGCTGATAAAAGGAAAAATGAAAACGCGAAACCCTGCCCCTTTCCACCACCCAGATGCAACTTTCGGCTTCACTAGATAATTCAGATACGCTAGATTTATCTAGAATATCTGTATCGCCGATATCCGTATTTTGTGCCCGCTAGATATAGGCTATTGTCGCAAAGGTGCTATTAGGAGATGTTAGGACCTTTTTCCTTTTGCCCTTGTGCTAGTTATCTAGACAGGCCTACAGATCACTAGCTTATTACTCTACAATTACTAGTCTAAATGCCTGCTTATTATATCCCTTTTACAGCTTTTTAAATAAGTAATAAATAATATAAGTATTTAAGGTATCTTTATTTAGTTAATTAAATAAATATAACTAATATTATAAATTAGTAAAATAATAAAAGATTAACTATAAAATAGTAAATATTACTTTATCTTATTATTAGCTATTATTTTATTAGCTAATTAATTAGCTAAATAATACTTTTAATATTAAAGAATTAAATAAAAAGTATTATATAAATATTAGCTATAACTTAGCCTATTTTTAGCTAAACTTTATATTCTAAGTTATTATTATTACTTTATATATATTAAAATAATAATCTAAAAATACTTTTTTACTAATAATAATTAAGTTATTTATCTAGTTATTTAGACTTCTAACCTTTTTTTAATATACTTACTTTAATAAACTAAAAACTAATATATTTAAAGGCTAAAAGATAATAAAAGAATATAGTAATAAAAATAATAAATAAATATAATACTAAAAGTATTATTATATAAAGTCTATTATTATATAGCTATAATAGCTATCTAGAATTAATAGCCTAGCCTTATCTAGTTAACTAAGTATAGTCCCTAAGATAAAGACCTTCTTTAGCTACTTAAAAGTAATCTAGTTATTTATTTAGCTATTATCTAATACTATAAAATATTAGCTAATATATCTAAATAAATTAAATAATAAAAACTACTAAGCTTAGACTAATTTACCTTTATATATAATAAAAAGAAGTAAAGAGGTCTTAATAATAGATATATATTTAATTAATAATATCTATACCTTAGATCTAAGCTATTTTTTCTAAATATATTATAATACTATAAAGCCTAATATTAGCTTATTACTTTTTTTATTTTCTATAATACTAGTCTTATTTATATTTTATTAATTAAATAAATAAATACTTTTAATTATTAATAAATCTAAATAACTAAACTATTCTTAAATAATATTTATAATATAAGCTTTATATTACCTAAAATTAATTAATTAATATCTTTAGGTCCTAATTAATAAGTATTACTATAAGAATTAAGCTATTTATCTCTTCCTTAAAGGTCACTAAGTATTACCTATTATACGCTCTACTAGGCCCTTTACTTGTTGATAAGTAAGGGCACTACTTAGGGTAGCTTAGGTAGATATATAAGTAGCTAGATTAGCCTCTTGTAACTGCGATAATTGCTAATAATCAACCTACGCAGTATTTCTACTTTGCTTGCCGTATAGCTGATACTGAAGGGTCTGGTATGGTATACCCCAGTTACAAGCAGTGTTACCGGTCGGAGAGATGTATGAAGGATGATTGTATTAAGGTCTATCTTGACGTGCACACCGCTACTTATAGTTGGGCACGCACTACCCACGTGATGGCTGGCATCACGTGACGCTGGCAGTGGCCACCCTGCCAAGGGGGTAACAACTGCCCCCCGACGCTTTAATAAGCAATAGTCCCTATTGCTTCACTGGGCTAGTCCGGTAACCTTCTTCTGCAACGGCAGAAGGCGTGTCGGTAAGCGTGTTGGTAGGCGTGTTGGTAAACGTGTTGGTGGGTTTGTTGGTAAGCGCGTTGGTAAGTATGTCGGTAAGCGCGTCAGATAGATAGGGTTGAATTGAAGGTCGGCAGATAGGGGTGTCGTCTACTGCAGAGAGGTCGATCGCAACGTACGAGTGTAGGGCGTAGGTGTTGTTGCCTTTGTTTACCGAGGTTTGCTTCTCGGCCTGACTGGAAGGTCTGGCGGCTGACTCGAGGGTCAGCCAATTAATTGCCCTTACGTGAAGGTGCAATTATAGCTCTTTTAAGAAGTTGCTATCTTCCTGCCCTTTCTGTAAGGTGGCAGCTCCTTAGCCTTTGTTTACCGAGGTTCGCTTCTCGGCCTGACCGGAAGGTCTGGCAGCCGACTCAAAGGTCGGCCAATTGCCCTCACGTGAAGGTGCAATTATGGCTCTTTTGAGAAGTTGCTATCTTCCTGCCCTTTCTGTGAGGTGGCAGCTCCTTGGCCTTTCGGCCGATACACCTGTCTCCCTACCCGTACAGAGGTTGTGCTACCACTTGTTACCGGTCGGAGAGATGTATGAAGGATGATTGTATTAAGGTCTATCTTGACGTGCACACCGCTACTTATAGTTGGGCACGCACTACCCACGTGATGGCTGGCATCACGTGACGCTGGCAGTGGCCACCCTGCCAAGGGGGTAACAAGCAGCCTAGCGGATAGGGCAGCTATCTGCTATGTCTACAAGGGCTCGTTGGAGCTCAAACTTAGTGTATTGCTTTATAGTGTAATAGAGAAAATATCCTAAAAAGATAACGTTGTTTAGCGATAAATAGTAATTATTGTAATAGTTTGAAAAAAGGGATGTTCTTAACAATACAGCAATTTCGGATGGCTCGGATGTGGGGGTGGCTCTCTTGTGGGGTGGGTGGGTTAGTTAGCTCCGCCACACATGTCTGAACAACCTAGTGACCTTGAGCATGTTGGTTATTTACGTGGTACAATACGATAAACTAAAGCGAGAGAGAACGGCGCACACGTGGACTCATCCTGCCTCTCGGCATGTAAAAAAAATAATTCAGGATATTTGATCACATACTTCAAACATACGGCTCGTGCTTCCACTCTTGCTGCGGCAGTGAGTTGCACACCCACAGCTGCTGCGGGTGGGCCTGTGCCTTCTTCCACATGGCCTTCATGTCGACGTCTTTGAGCCTCGCGGCGTAGAACCACGCCTGCAGGCACGTAAAGGGCACCCTGAGGCGGCCTTGGTATCCGTCCTCGTCGGCGTCGCGACCGGCAGGCGGCTTCCAGTCAGGGTCGCAGGCCCAGACCCAAAATACCATCGTTGGCAGAGCGTTGATTTCCTCGGCCGTCATGAGCTCGGGGTGAACGCAGTCTGAGTCGATGATAATCAGGGTGTTGTCAAGAATGCCTTCGGTGTCGTCTAGTGACTTCCGGTATTCCTTGAAGTGCCTGTAGTTGTAAGCGAATGAGAAAATAATATATGGCTCGAGACGGGCCCACTCTCGGGCATTTCGCAAATCGCCGTCTGCAAAGGCAGTGTCCCCGATCCAGACGGGAGACCAGTATTGTATAAAGTTCTCGCCCGCGTTGTGGATGGAGCTGGGACCGGCAGTGGCGTAAATAGGCTGGTCGGTGGGGTTCTCTGGGTAGAAGAGTTCGTCGAAACCCTCGAGGCGCTCGAGGGCGTCATCCCAGCGGTCGCCGACGAGCTGCATGACCTGGGCCGACCTGTAGAAGACGAAGCCCCAGTTGTAGCAGTACTCAGTGATATCGAAGACCCAGGCGGGCGGCTTTGGCGAGACCTTTTGCCAGACGGTGTATAGAGTCTTGCGTTCCAGCATCATAGCATACTTTTCGGGGGATAACTTCTCAAGGGCGGGAACCATAAGCTTGGCGTTCCTGCGTGCGGTGCGTTCCAACTGCGAGCGGACGGCCTCCCTGGCAGGCTCCTCAGGCGTCTGCAGCTCCTCGGCCTGCAGTTGGGCGCGGTACTGGCGGTCAAGGTCGGCCGAGTCCTCAACATGGCGGCAGTCGATTACAATAAGCTTCCAGCAGTCAATGGTAAGTGTCGTCAGGCTACTCGGCTGAATGCCATACGTCAAAATGGTTTCAAATGAATTGAACCGCTTGTTGGTCAGCTTTTGCACCATGCGCATCTCGTCGAGGAGGAAGTGCGAGCGGCCGAGAAGGGCTTTGCATCTGACGCCGTTTACCTCGGACGGGTTCTCTAGAGCCAGCGCCACAAGGTTGACGCCATCGGTATGGTGGTGTAGGATGTCGAGAGAGACCTGTCTACGGTAGCGCACCTTGCTTGCTGGTGATAGATTGCGCGACATGATGGTAACAAGGTCGAGCGTCAAGTCAAGGGTTGAGGGTGAAACCGGTGAAAAGCGTGCGGGATACGAGCGCAGTGTCCACTTATGTGTATTTGGATGTACCTGGCGCCGTGGGACGTAGTAATGAAAGATCACGGTAAATGCAGTATGGGCTAATGGGGCGTTGATAGAGAGCAAAGAGACGTGTTGGAGTGGTTAAGTAGTCAATCAACAGAATTTCCTTGTTGTGAACGTTGGACCTGTCGCCTCGGCTGCTGCCTGGCCTTTTGCCAGGTGCCAAATGCATGTGCCATTGAACTTCGCTCATTTCGCTACCATAATTCGTCCTAGATATGTATCTAGCACTCGTCTAGACTGGCCCACGTTCGTCTGGGTTAGGCTGTCACATTGCCTACTTTGATATATGTGAGCAAACACTAGGCAGAAGCTCAGCTTAGACGAAGTAGGGTGAGTCGAGTTAAGTTACATGTGAGCATGGGCTGAGTTTGATGAGCTGAAGTGAGCTGAGCCTGAGCCGCCCTGAATTTGGCCTAAATAAGGCAAAGGCCATAGGGTGTTTAGATTGGGGTCATTGTACACAAATAATAAAAGGGGATACAACAAACATAATTTGCTTATCCATTTAGAGTACAACACAGCTTAGCGTCATCATCATCGTATAATCAACACCGCCCCTAAGCTAAGTCCTTCCGTTTCTGGTAGATTCAAGAGGTACAAAAACGCAAAAAAGCTCACCACAAGTCTTCGCCAAAGAACAATGTTACGATAGCAACAGATACTTTCCCAATACAACGTCTCAGTCCGTCGTAGTCGTTCAATCCATTCCATCAGACGATCAATACAGAAGTGAGCAAAGGAAAGGGGGTGTTTAAATGCATAACATATGCAATGTCTAGGTCAAGGGCAAAAGTAGGACAGAAAGTGGAGGAGAAGACGCAGGTGCAATAAACACTGTTGCTGTAGCCAAGACTGTAAGGTTGTAATTCCTTAAAAAATTCCAACGGAACACGTCCATGGGAAATCATCAAACTGAACGCCCAAATAAAATAATATTTAAGTTGGAATAACAGCACCAGCTGATTGTACGACACGCACGACTCAAGTACACACACCATGGCAGAGGTCACAGACTGGATACTCGCCCCTCGGTTATTCAATGAGGGGATGAAAGTATATTCATTGCCGAACTGACTCAGGGACGTACGAGATCATGTATCTCGTGTACGAAAGCCAAGTCTTGTAGTTAGAAAGATAATCACGGAAACACATCTTTGGTTCACCCCTACATTTTACCCTGTTACGATCGTACACAGGGTTCTCTCAGGTAAGGGAGAATCCATTCAACAATTTAGGACATACTTGTAGAACATTAAGGAAGATACCAGATAACTAGAATTTGCAATCAATCAGTTTACACGACGTTCTACCGTAGCTGTCGGTACGTACCGGTTGGACCATGTCTTCATTGTTCAGGATAGGTTAGCAAGCGACTTTAGAGGCGGTATGAAAGGATCTTGTTTATTGTTATCAATAATAACCGCAGAAATTCCATCGCTCCTATTCTTATGGACAGGCCTCTAGTCATTGGCTACTCATGAAAGAAGGCGTTCGTGGGACATGAAGCTTTTTCTTATTCCCCGAACGACGCGAGACATAAACGATAGGTAGAAAACAAGTTAAGTGCTCGATTCCAGTGCAGGTGTCGGTAGTTGAAGTTGAGTAGAGGAAATTCCCTGACACAAGTACTCGACGAACCTCCCTTGAAGTGCGGGTTCCTGTTTGTGTCTCACCAGTGATCAAGCCGTGTCATGAAGCTGAATTTGCTCCCCATTATGATCTTTCTATCAGGTAGGGTAGGATCGGGCTTGCTGGTCACGAATTATCTAGCCATCGTACCATCATTCTCTCATTTGTAATAATTTCCGAGGTATTCATTGCATTTACCAGGAAAATTAAAGAGAACAAGATATTACATAAAAATCTATTCATGTACTGTCTCCTAAATAACCTCAAAGCCATATCGCTGGCTCATTGACATGCTTCTTGATCTTTTGCACTCCGGTCCCACTCCAATCACCAAATATGATTATAAGTACGGAAAGTATGATTTAGAAGAGTTAGTAAAGGTAAGCTCATGAGGATGTGTTTGCCTCGAATATTCAAAGACGAAGAGCAATTTAAAGGAGCCAAAACGATTGAATTGGCCGTTATCGGCCAGTAGAAAAACGTAGGTATAATGCTAAAATACAGATCTATCGTTGTTGTCCGTTGTTTGGAAGCACTTAATACCTTGCACCTTTTCCCGGGTTCAGAAGCCCAACAGAAACAAATGCCTTCGCCTTTTCGCTGCGTTCAAAAATCCTTCAATGAATGCAATAGTCGAAGAGCCTCTCTTACCTTTGAATCTGTATTGCCGAAACTCTGTTCGTGACCCGATTGGCTGACATTCGTTCCGGACATAGATTGACCTTGGAAAGACTGCTGCTGACCAGCCGTATCTGATTTCTGTTGATCGTGGCATGAAGAGAGAATGCTTATAATCGTAGATCTTTGGTGCCACCCGTGTAATTCTCACACATGTCGATCCAATTGCCATAGAATCTACTCCTTTAACCATTGGAACCGCTGTCCTTCATCTCTACTACCATCGGGCACGGCCATATTCATGTATGAGCGAACGACATGGTTTATGACCAGTGGACATCTTTCGACATTCACTAGATTCGCTTGTTATTCACACTTACGAGGATGGAATACATGTATTGACTGCAATCATCACTATTGCTTATAAAAGACTCGAACGGCCACAGCGGAATTATTCGCTTCAATTCAAACCAACCAAAATACCAAAGAAAGCAACACAACCTTGCAACTAAGAAAACGCAGCACTCTTCAACCAAACCCAGCAACCATTCCAGGATCACTTATAAGGTCAGTCCCTTACTTGAACGCACTGCTGGATTTGTAAAAAGGGGATACCATCCAATTAAGGAAATAGACCAACTTCTACTTATTGCCAAGATGCTTGAGAAATATGACAAGGAGCGCGACGACGAGCTCGAGCGGTCGCGGAAGGAAAAAGAAGAAAGAGCGGAGGAGGCCCGCGAAAGGCGGGAAGAAGCCAGGGAATGGGCTGAGGCAAGCATCCCCTTTTCAGAAGTCTCGGGTGTGGAATGACCTGAACACTAAGATTTCGATGCAACAAGCATCATTTGAATCATTCGTTGTATGAAAAGATACTAATACGCCGGTTTGTTTACAGGCCCTCCTGGAAGAACGACGTATAGCTCGCGAGCGTGCGAGAGAGAGTGAGCGCGAGCGCCAGGAAGAGCGTCAACGTGATAGGGAGCGTTAATGTGAGCTACCACTAGTTCTGACATTCCGGTCAGAGACAAAGAGTCCATGGTGATCAGTGGGTGCGTGGTCACATCTAAGTGACAGAGGGCATATTCCAGTGAATAATGAATAAATTAAAGAGCAAAATTTGCAAGGTCTTGGTACTTAGTGCTTGAAATGAGTGATGTTGAGAGAGTTTCTGGTGTACAAAGGGGGTTTTCTTGTAATATCCTGAGGCCTATGACGCGTGCTTCTCAGTAGTAATGCATCTTGTTGGTGACTGGTCGTTCACCACAATAAGCCAATGAAATCGACTCCATAACTGTTCAACATGATTAATCTCAGCTAGCTGACAGCACCGCGAAAAAAATATCCTGTTTGTGTATCGAAGGGTGCTGCCCCTCTGATCCCTTTCCTCTTTCTTCATTCTTTTCTCCTTGTTATTCGTTTTGTCTGTATTTCAGCCCTCATTGAACACCGAGCTGATATTTTATGTAGCGAGGGATAAGTGGGCTTAGCGGGTGTAAGGAATGCTTTGAGACTTTCTCTGAGGGAGGAACAGATTGTAAACTAACAGTCAACGGGAGTGGCTCCGTTCCGCAGCAGTTCTAAGACAAACGAAAGCCGAAAGGAGTACTGAAGTGCAAATCGCCTGAAGTGGAGCCTTCAAGGCTTGACAGCTAGCACAACGAGCTTAGCAGGGAGAATTAACGACACGTCATCTATCTGTCTCAAGTAAAACATACGCTAGACTGTTTAATTTCCCTGCGATTGGACGTCTCCCTTACTCAGTTGATAAGATTTCTGTAGCATCCAGGCATTTGTTGTCGTTAAAAGCCAGACAATACTGAAAAACCAGTGAAGAGTTTATTTGTTGTACATTGAAGTCAGCTTTCAAGTTATGCTACTGATGTTCTGACATCGTGTTTGCGTAGCTTCTCTTCGAATTTATTACCTCGTGAGTTGTACTTTGAAGTGGTTTCTAGTACTGATGGTCCGTGCACTAAGATCTCAAGAGCATGAAGAGGACGCTCAATTTACACATGGCTATACCTCTACTGAGTATGTCTTTTGTCTTTCCTTGCGTGCCGCCTTTGCGGTCTAAAATCTACAAACCCAAATGTAGGATAGCGTGTACACTACGATAGACGTAAAAATGAACCATAGTAGGGACTAGCTTTAGTCTAATAGATTACAGCATATTAGTTTTAGTTTGAGCACTTTATTGTATGACAATCTAGGTAATAGCACGGTAATGATGAAGAAGTAGATTGTTGAAGGAGAGAGAAGACGCAGGCTGATTGCGGAGGAATGTCGCCAAATTGCCAACGACGAATATCTTTTCATGTGATGGATTGGTTAGAAAAGTAGCTGCATCAGGATGGCAGGCCAAGGACACTGCATAAGTTTGTGCACCGATACAACGCTGTCGACTCGTTGTGAATAAGTCGCTAAATTCATTTCACGATTTGACAAGACGTTAAACAGTATCCTCGAACTAGCCGTATCGATAAAATTGTGGCTGCAGTTCATCATCGTTAAGAATTGCATTGTAAAAATTGATCTAGCCCTTTACAGCCAACCGCCGGTAAAGGGAACTGTTCTGCAGACTGCGGTGCCACACAAGCCGGTCGAGCTAAAAAACTGGCCAATGGCATGTCACGCAGCTGTTCGAATTAGGCAATCGGAAAGACGGCGAAGAAACTGCGAAGAAACTGGGGGTGCACGACCATGCATCCAGCATCAACCTGCATTGAGCCATAAAATCGAACCTTTGGACGCTAAAAGAGCGTTTGAGCATCGAAGCCAGCGTCAGAGCCGAGCGCGATCCTGGGGAAGTGTTCATCCATGGAGTGCAGTGGCAGGCGGCCAACTCAGCAGGAAACTCTGTGGCCCCGGATCCCAAGATTTGGAGTTTGTCGGGTTTGACTCTGCAAAAAAACATCAGACGCATTCCTGCCCCCCAACAAACAAGGGTTACAGAACAACCTCTGGTTAAATGCATCTTGAAACAGCGCCAGCAAAGCCTCAAAGGCATAATTACTCTTCTTTCCGCTTTAACGAGCTCGCAAAGTAAACGAGTGCTATTTCTGTATCCACAATGGGCATTTTTTGTTTTTCCTGCATTGCCCGAGGAACAACGATTATGTCCCTCCAGGCAATCATCGCCAAACCCTGTTAGTGAGCGGGCAGGATTCTTGCTTGGCTTGCATATTCGGCCTGGCAACAAACTTATCGGAGACGTCGGGGGCTTTGACGCCCGACCGCCGACCTCACACGTGACTCTTTGCACCATGAAGCCTAGCTATGCCTCCGCCGTCCGCCGCCAACTCAGCTACGTCAACTCGGTGCGAGCGCACCCGGTTCCCAGATAGGATAATGCTGCTCAGCCAAGCCAGGCACAGCGCAATCCTCTTACCCAAAGTGACAGTTTGTCCGGTCAAAAAACATGCTCAACTCAACACCACGGTCGCCCGGGCGCTGCGCAGCCAGTCCTGCATTTTCCGTCGTTGACGTTGCGCCGTCTTACTTTGCCGCCCACGGGATCATACTTCGTCCTTTCGGGAAACGAGCGTGACGTACGCCGTGGGTGAAGCACGGAGCTTATGACGGCGAGGCCCCGATGGGCTCGTTCAGCTGATGTTGAGCATGGAAACTCTAGGCCCTTTGAGGCATATCGAGGTCCCTGAACGCTCCGCAGGGAACATTTACGACTACGAAAAGGGCAACGCAACATGCTCATTATTTAAGTTGACGCGTCCCCCCGCCTCGTCCCGGGGTGGGATGTCGTTTGCTCGACATGAACCAGAGATCACAACCACATCATTCCAATGCATTCACCTACTGAAAAAACACCGCTGACTCCGTCGCCCACCAAGAAACAGTCACCGCCGCTGCCGAAAATGAGCAACACGGACGTCCTCATCATCGGCGCCGGCCCAACCGGCCTCACGCTCGCGCTCGAGCTGTCGGTGCAGAGCATCCCCTTCCGCATCATCGACAAGCTCCCCGACATCTCGGACAAGTCGCGCGCGCTGGCCGTCCAGTGCCGCTCGCAGGAGCTCCTCAATCGCCACCCGCACATCGCCGAGTCCATGCTCAGCGACGGCACAGAGGGCCCCGGAGTCAACATCTACTGCAACAAGCGGCACCTCGTGACGGGCACCTTTGACGACCTCGGCATCGAGGACACAAAGTTCCCGCTGCCGCTGTGGATCTCGCAGGCCGACACCGAGGCGGCCATGCTCCGGCAGCTCGACGTGTACGGCGGCAAGGTGGAGCGCGGCGTCGCGGCCGAGGACATCAAGCAGGACGGCGTGCGGGCGAGCGCCACGCTCGTGACGGGCTCCAAGAGGGAGGTCGTGCGGGCCAAGTACATTGTCGGGTGCGACGGGGCGCACAGCATCGTGCGGCACAGCGCCGACGTGACGTTTGAGGGGTCGCAGTACCCGCAGCAGTACATCCTCTGCGACGCCAAGGTGCGGGGCGACTACGACGCCGAGCGCATCTCGCTGTTCCTGGGGCGGCGCGTCATGGTGGCGTTTCCGCTCAAGGACGGCGTGCTCCGCATGGTGGGCGAGCGGGCGTCGGGCAGCAAGCGCGAGGGCGACCCGGACGTGGAGGAGTTTGAGGAGTTCATGGAGGAGATGATGGGCCGCAAGCTCAAAATCGACGAGGCGCTGTGGCTCACGAGCTTCCGGTGGAACTGCCGCGGCGTCAACCGGTACCGCGACGGGCGGCTGTTGCTGGCGGGCGACGCGGCGCACATCCACTCGCCGGCGGGCGGGCAGGGCATGAACACGGGCATTCAAGACGCCATCAACCTCGGGTGGAAGATGGCGGCCGTGATCCGCGGCGAAAAGGAGGAGAGCTTCCTCGACACGTACAACGAGGAGCGGCACCCCGTCGGGCAGCACCTGCTCACGGGCACGGACCGCATCTTCACCATGGTGGCGTCGCAGAACACGCTCTTCACCTGCGTGCGCAACGCGCTGATGCCGTGGATCGTGCCGCGGATCTGGAGCAACAAGCCGCGGCGGCTGGCGCTCTTCACCTTCATCTCGCAGATGGCCATCAAGTACCGGCGCAGCTCCATCGTCGGCACGGCCATCGGGTTCGAGGGCCCCGTCCGGGGCGGCTGGCGGGCGCCGGACGGCGAGATCACGGACGAGAAGGGCGAGAAGGGCAAGTGGCTGCTCGGCCTGACGAGCGCGCGGGACCACACCGTCTTCCTGTTCGCGGGGCTCGACGCGGACGAGGAGAACCTCGACAAGGCGGAGGAGAAGCTCGTGACGGACGGCCGGTTCAAGGAGTACGGGGTCGTCAAGATCTACGCCGGGGAGACGGCCCGCGAGGGCGGGTACAGGGACGCGGACGGCGTGCTGCACAAGCGGTACGGGTTCGAGAACGGGGCGGGAATTGTGGTCGTGCGGCCGGACGGGTATGTCGCGTTCATCGGGCCGGCCGAGTGCGTGGAGGAGTTTCTCATGATGTGAGGTGGGGGTGGACGAACGGCTACGGACGGTGATTACAGACGGGGACTACTATGTACAGACGGAACCAAATGACGGTCGCTTTGCTTGCGAATCATGTTTCGCTTGGGTGTGTATAATGGGCTGTTGTGGGAAATAGCAGGCGTCTGGGGGACACACTGGAGTTTGGGGCGACGGGAAATAATCTCTCCTCTTCGAATCTCGTGGGATGTTGTTTTAGAAAAAAAAGGAAAAAGCCATAATGTTTTGAATGAAACGACGATGTTCGAGACCGTGGGGGTTCGCTGGGCTTCTGCATTGTTCGGCCGCATCCTCGGCGGCTCTACCGAATCAAGTTGATTGAACCAGGCGCCGCACTCGATACCGCCGTGCAGGGCACGCCAAAAATAATAATAAAAGATAAAAAGCCGGCGACTGTCAAGCTGAGACCTCAGCCAACCATCCCCCACCGTCCCCAAGCGTCCGAGGCCCCGGAAACTCTCCGAGCCAACGGCCGCGCCAGCAGCCATGTTCCCTTTTACGGCAGAGCCTCAACGCCGCCGCTGAGAGATGACGGCTATAGCGGTGCGTGTGGGAACACACCCCACAATCCATCCCCTTTTCTCTCTTCCCCTCGTTCTTTCTCTTGCTTGACCGCGTAGCTGTCCCAACGTCAGACAACAGAGTTTGATGGGGTCCTCAAACGAGAGACGACATCAGACTGACAGAGGCTGGGTAGGCGAAAAAGTGGCGCCTGGAGTACTCCCCGCATCAACAGTGCATCACTGCGGGTGCTGGCATTCGGACCGAATATGCCCTCAGGTCCAGGTTTTCTGGCGACTCTCTCCGTGTTCCCCAGTTCCCACTGGAATCATCCTCGGGGAAACGCAATGCAGATGCAAAGATGCGATGGGGGGAGAGATGGCGATCCAAGGGGCCCAATCGTCCTGTCCGTTGCCTGCCGTTGAGGTGATTGACGTGAACTGACCAAGTTGTTTGCCTCGACCAAGAGGGCAAACACACAAAAGACCAAACGGACCTAGTTCAGGGTGAGCGGCCAATGATAGCAGGGGCAAGCAACGACAATTCAAGTTGGGGTGAGACTTTTTTGTACATGAAATTCCTTTCTCGCTTCTGGATGAGAAGAAGAAGTGATGAGGTGCCACGATACCTAGCGTTCCGGTACTAGTGTAGTAGTATGTACTATGTCTATGTACTAGGTATAGGTATAGTACGGTCATTCTTGTGCAGACGGGCGACCGATGGCCGGAAACGGCCCTAGCGTCGCAGCCCGCCCTGCTAAGCACCGAGATCGACCTGGTTAAGCTTCGACTACAACCAGGGCCCCGGCACGCGTTTCAGAGCCGCGGTGGAGAACCAACGACGTCATCGGCGAAAAGCGTACAGTAGGTACGTACTAATACACTACAGGGCACTAGCGCCGCTCATTCAACGTCAGCTTCGACCGCGTCCTCCATCTCGCAAAAACCCCCATTCCCCATTTTTCCTTTTCTCGTCCCCCTTCGCCTTGATTTCCGCTCTTTCTACCCACTCCCACTCAACCCCCCGCCATCTCTTATCACCTCAACCATACCATCAACAAGGAGGGAGGGGAGAGAGTGCGCGCGCACACGGTACGTAACGGTGATCGAGTATGCGGGGTGCAGATGACCGCCCCTGACACGAGTCGAGTCGTGGCTGTTTGGGCCGAACGCCAACAACGACTGGATGCTCAACGAACGCCGGCCTCGACCCCGAAACTCTCGTGACCCCTGCGTGCCCGCCAACAATGATGCATTGCTCTTTTGTCAAGTCTTTTCCCCACCAACGCTCTTCCAGATCAGGCCTCGCCTCGCCTGTCCTTGTCCGTCCCTTTCGGCCCGGCCTGAGGGACATGGAATGTTGGTGCCAGCGGGCGGCCACCGCTCCTTGGACCTTGACCTGGTCCAGTTAGTTTCCTTGGCCTTCTGGCGCGGTTTTCGGCCGTGTTTCCTGCACCTGCACATAAACTTGGCAGCGAGCTGACGGCGCGCCATACTGTACATAATTGCCAGCCAACGCAGAGCCCGCCGTCGTCGGAGAAAATGACATACGTACCTCCCCCTAACACCGCCGCACCATGACGATGACATCGTTCTGTTATCCACACCCGTCGTTCGTCCCCACGTGGAGTGGGTGTGGGCAAACTTGCGACAGATTGAGCGGCGTGTCCGGGGCCCGGGCTGGGGGAGCCGACTGGGCTCGGGACGATGGGCGGGAGCGATGTAGCCATCGGCATTGGCAGCGCTGATGGGTTGCCGACTCTCTTGGCCATCCATCTATATAGAGTGCGTCCGTGGCCGCATTTCGACACGAGCTTGAGCCCTTTGGTCTAATCAGGGTCTTTTGCAATCTTTGGGGTTACGGGGTTTGATAGATCTTGCATACCGTTTTAAACCAACACCGCACGGGACATTTTGTCGGCGAGACACCACCCCCCACACACAATCTTTCTCTCAGCTCTCTTCACGCACTCGCACGACATCCACAACACACGTACACATCTCGACTAACCTCCTAATCTCATCTCATCATGGGTTGGTTTGGGTTGAAGGGCGGATGGCTCACATTCTGGGTCACCGTCGCCTGCGCGACAGACATGACACTCTTCGGGTATGTCCATCCCATCTCACCCGACACATATCGTCCCATTGGCTGACACGCGACCTCTCAGATACGACCAAGGTGTCTTTGGCGGCGTCATCGTCACTGACGACTTTCTCGAGACCATGGGCATCGTCGGCAACGACAAGCTCCAGTCCACCGTCACGGCCATCTACGACATTGGCTGCTTCCTCGGCGCCATCTCCACCATGTGGATCGGCGAGAGGCTGGGCCGCAAGAAGACCATCCTCGTCGGCACCACCATCATGTCCATCGGCGCCATCCTGCAGACCGCCGCCTTTGGCCTGCCGCAGATGTTCGTCGGCCGCGTCATCGCCGGCATCGGCAACGGCATCAACACCTCCACGGCGCCCGTGTGGCAGGGTGAGACCAGCAAGGCCAGCTGGCGAGGAAAGCTCATCGTCATCGAGATGATTATGAACATCTTTGGCTTCTCCCTGAGTGAGTCTCCCGTTGCGTCCCCCGCCGACATGAGAGCACGTGTGCTGACCATTGACAGGTAACTGGGTGACCTTTGGCTTCTCGTTCCTCACCGGCTCCGTCGCCTGGCGCGTGCCCCTCGCCTTCCAGTTCTTGTTCATCATCATCCTCTACGGCACCGTCCCCTGGCTCCCAGAGTCCCCTCGGTACGTCCTTTCTGGTTTTGTACCCAATACCATCCTTGGACATGTGACTAACGTCACCACTTTAGCTGGCTCATCGCCCAGGGACGCGTCCCCGAAGCCGAGCAGATCCTCGCGGACCTCGAGGACCGCCCCGTCGACGACGCCTTCATCCAGACCCAGTCCAAGGACATCCAGTGGGCCGTCAACTACGAGCGCGAGAACGCCGTTCCGTGGTCCGACCTCCTCCGCGGCCGCACCGGCGAGACCGCCGGCACCGGCACCGTGCGCCGCCTCATCCTCGGCATGGGCACGCAGGCCATGCAGCAGTTCAGCGGAATCAACGTCACGAGTTACTACCTCCCCTGGTCCTCATCAACTCTGTGGGTCTGAGCAACAGCCTGGCGAGATTGCTGGCGGCTTGCAACTCGGTCAGTTATCTGCTGTTCAGTCTGATCGGAATCCCCAACGTCGAGCGGTGGGGCCGCAGAAAGATGATGATGTGTAAGTTGGAGACCTCTCTCCCAGATAAGGAGAGACAACCATGAGGTGGAACAAGTCACTGACACCAAACAGATGCCGCCTTTGGCCAGTTCGTCTGCTACGCCGTCATCACCATATGCATCCGCTACAACGAGATGGCCGGCCTTGCCCCCGAGACCCAAGCCCAGTGGGCCAAGGCTTCCATCGCCTTCTTCTTCCTGTACTACGTCTTCTTCGGCATCGGCTGGCAGGGTGTCCCCTGGCTGTACCCCACCGAAATCAACAGTTTGTCAATGCGTACAAAGGGCGCCGCGCTCGGTACCGCCACGAACTGGATCATCAACTTCATGGTAAGTCCCTCCTTCTCTGGCATGTTCAGTACGAACCAGATCGCTAACACCATTCCCAGGTCGTCGAGATCACCCCGCCCGGCATCACCGCCCTCGGCTGGCAATTCTACATCATCTGGACCGTCTTCAACTTCTCTTTCGTGCCCATCGTCTACCTCTTCTACCCGGAGACGGCGGACCGCTCGCTCGAGGACGTCGACCGCTTCTTCGCCGAGAACCACGACATCTTTGTCTTTAAGGACAAGGATGCTACCTCGTCCAAGCGCCCACTCAAGTACCTCGCCCAGGAGCAGGAGGAGATTATGAAGCGCAACAGCGTCGTCGCGCCCGGCGACGTCGAGGATATGCTGCGCCGGAGAGGCGTCGCCGAGAAGATCAAGAAGGGCTCGGACGACGAGGAGATGGCGTTTGGCGAGCACAAGGAGAGGACTTGAGGCAGGTCCTCGGTGGGGAGTGCGGGAGAGCGGGTGGTGTAGGATATGATTATGGATTTATGAGCGACGACTGTAGAATATCTATCATGATACCAGATGATTTTCAAGCTTTTATTCAATTTGACAGACTTCTGTCTATTTGTATACAACGGGATGTTCGCCCCCTCAAATTTGGTGATGACAAAACCCTGCAATGGGCAAAATTTTCCACTTCTTCCTTGATTCAGACGCCAACCACCATTTCGAAGAGTGGGGGTCGGAGAAGAACCAAACCGATAACTGTGGCCTCGTAGTTCTACGACCCCGACCCCAAGGGACGCATGATTTCCTCGATCCCCTCGCCGGCCACCCCGCGCATCCTGCCATATTGAACACCGCTTTCTGGACAGTCCCTGCTCTCAACTTTCTATCGCATGTCCGCATCTGAGCAAATGCAATTCTGTGGCTGCCGAACGCTATCAAGGCGTAGCAGAGCAGTTTCATCGTCGGTCTGACTATCGGAACACATGCCATGTCACAATTGATCCGCACAACCGGGCGATGGCGGATCTGTCCCAGCCATCCACTACCGTCTCGAGGTCTTCCTCCCATGAACCATTCAAGAAATTTAGACTTCTTCCATCTTGACTGTGGTTTGACTATTTTGAGTTCAAGATGGGACACGTAGATGTATTTGGGTTGTTCGCGATCCTCAGTGATACAATCGTAACGCACTTCCGAATCCGGAATCAGTAGCTGCTGTAAACCATCGAGTGCGGTCTTTATCATTTGTAAAGATGCCCAAGAAGTAGCGCACCACTCATAGGTTAAATATAGCGACGCGCTTGTAAGTTGCGTGTTATTAATAGCGCCACTATTCATACTCTCCATTTTTATCAAACCCTTGTCAGCTATGCATCTGTCATTCTAGGAAACTGCACCCATTCTGGTAGCAGGCTGGAAAATTGGAAGACGGGATGATGGCAATTCGTTGATTTAATATAAATCGCAAACATATAGAAACATCTTCGCACTGCGCAGAATGTACCCCGCCTATTTTATTCTAGCCTCCACCAAACCAACGCCTGTCTTTGGTTACCCAAAGTCGTAATCGTTAGCCTATGCTTAACCAACCACTGACATGTGTCTCTTCACGCCACATACCGAAATACTCGAACACAAATAGGTTTGCACAAAACGGGCTTGTCACTTAAAATTACTGCCAAATATTCGCGCAGCTCTCAACGGAACAGATTAGCGATTTATAAACTATGACAATTTTGCCAGCTATTGACAGTGATAAGTGATGGTTAGATACCAGTGGTAACTGTGGTGCGGACTCGACTGCCGGAAAATGACAGAACATATGGAGAAGGCGACGGCATTCTGAGGGATAATGATATCTCGTTTGGCTGCCAGTGGGTGTCAGTACGAAACATGTAAACTCGTCACCGATTGATAATATGAACCGTAGAATCGCGAGTATTAAACCGTGCCACATTGAAATCTTGTGTTAGCAATGTCCTGACACTGCACGCAAGAGAGGCTTGATAGCTATTTACCCCGGGGACGTCGTAGCTACGGACGGTCCTTTTCTATTGACTAATTCAATGTTCCATATCAGTCGCTGTAACAATTCACAGTCAATACTAGATAATATTTAAAAAATGAATCTGTTCATTGTAGGCAGTTATCAACAAGATATAACGTTCATGACACACACCCAAAGATTTGTGCCTGCACAATTTGAGAAATTTTGAAGCCAATCTAGTCGACTATTACTTTCGATTAAGTATATTTCATCGGAACCTAAGTAGCACAGCTTCGTCCTGCAAGATTGAACCCAATGTCTAGGTGTTAGACACAGAAGAGATTATATAATACTGCGTTATTGACTATAGTGGTGTAATGATAGGTTACTTGACTTTAAAGGTGCCAAAGAAATGATGCGATTAATTGCAGGTAGTAATCAACGCCTTATATCCTTCGGCCCAGATGAATAACAGAGATGGTCTCAATACTACACTCGAAGCCCTCTTGTTGAGACAAAAATTACGAAGCTACAGGACCGACCATGGAGATTGAATGACCAATGGCAGGTTCCATGACTTTCCAACATAATCAGCCAAGTCGTTGCAAAGCCTCAGCCAAGAAATGTGACGAGAGCGAGCCCCGCTCTTAGTCAATTCCATGGCGGCATTAGAATATACAACGTCCACTAGAGTTGCTCCCTGGGGCCGTAGTGTCCTCCATCCAACACTCAATCTCGTTCAAAGCCGCAAGTCTGGCTACATCACGCTAAAGTACTCGTTAAAGAACAGAACCGTCATGGCGAGTCCCGATAAAAGCAATAAGGTGTGGCCAATGGTGAGGTGGAAGATAGATTGAGAATCTGCTGTTACCACACTGGCTGGAGTGGCACCTGGAACTGCAAGCTTCGTGTTAGGACTTGTGCTTTTAATTGTATATATTCTTTTGGGCTAGATGGTAACTTGAAGGAGACACTTACAAGACGAAGGGGCCGATCCTGGGTTTGAAACAGCCGGAGGTGCCACACCCTGGCTTCCACTTGCACCTGGCCCTGGGACTGAGCCGGGCTCAGATTGGTGCCCGGGGCCACCGCCTTCCGGCCCAGGAGGAAGTTGGGAAGACCCATTGGATCCATTAGGGACGCCTTGGGTACCGGTCCCTCCCGGCGATGATTTCGGCATGGCGGTACCCCAAGAGACACCTGTGATGGGACGGGTGATGGTTGCAGTCACTGGTGTTGGACCACACGTGGTACAAACCTCGATCCCGGAAGTGAAGCCGAGCGGGACATCCATGGAGGGTATTGTAGGCTTGACTGCCACGCCGCTATAAGTCTCCGTCACAGCGTATTCTTGCTTATAAAGACCGGTCGAGCAGAAGGCGTCGTACGTGGTGGTGTACGAAAGGGTCTGGACGCAAGTGTCACAGCCGCATTTCCTACAGTGTGGCGCCTGGATCTCAACACAGATGGGCCCTCCATCGAAGGTCGGTGGATAGACCACCGGGGTAGGCGCACAGCCGTTACAGATTGAAGGGGTGCTTGCGGTGAAGCACTGGGTGATGGTGGCCGTGCGGTAAACGAGGCTCACTTCTTGGGCCATGGCAGCGGTATTAAAGGCAAAGGCAGCCGCCAAGGTGACAAGATACCTACGCATAATTCGATTTTCAACAATAAATACAAAGATTATGTGGATGGGATAGAGTAAAGAGCGTGGTGGACAAAGAGAAATGCGCTGCAAAAGCGGCCACTGGCCTTTTAGTTCGGGTATTGTTCAACCGTGTGTTTTGACAAAAGAGTGGACGATGCTGAGCGATCGTGTAGGATACAAATAATGGTAACGATAGGAATTTCCTAAGGCAATGGGACCTGGTCAGATAATTATATACCAGAGACTGGAGTCACCCATTACATAGAAAAAGTTGACGCCATCCACATGATCTCGCGTTCGACGAGATATGTGAGCTACGTCGAGGAAATTAGACATGGCTAATGGCGATTGATTTAAATCTCATGTCCACACTGAACTTCACTTTATACTGCGAACTGCCAAGCAGATTTATCAGAATCTTGTTAAACAGTGTTAATCTTAAAGTGGCCCTGGCATGCCATCTGTCCAGCTTTTATGTAACTGGTTGTGGCGTTCTCGGGACTCTGCCTCAAGCTCGTACAAAGATGCGGGCCGAAGAATTGCAAGGGAAGTTGATAATTCGAATGGCCCCGGTCGATTGCCAATACCTACGGATCAACACCTTCGATCACAGGGTTAAATACCAACTGTCGTGGCTGAAGGATGTGCATCTGTACATATCCCTTGCGGAGTACCATCCAACGGCGCGTCCGGGCCGCTCCCTGATACATTCTTGATCGCCATCGCCATTCCTTTCGGTGGTCTTAGACACGTTAAAAGTAGTGTTTCACACAATGTCACCCCTGGAAAACTTGTCGGTTCTCGCTCGCTGGCCCGTACTTCTATCCCAATTAATCCCCAGTTCCGAGCCGACACAACGGTCGTACCATAATCGGCAACACATTTACTTGATTGCAAAAATGAAAAAACACATATTTTTTTGCCGCTCTCGAACACCTTGGCGACGGCGCTGCCTTTCGACCAGTTGAGCAGGACGATGATCTTGTATTGACCCGAGCTGATAGGACCTCTCGCTAAAGAGCCCGGCCTTTCCCAGCCTTCCAGGCTCGTCTGGCACATCTCTGAATTCGGGTACGGCTACGTTGCCTTTTCCACTCGAATCACCTAGATCGTCCACATTAACCTCGTCAAGCGCTCGAGGGCCTTCAAAATCCCCAGCTCGACGTCCTCAAGAACAGCAGCTTCGGGGTCCATCACTGCAACTTCAGGATCGACCCTCTCCTCTGGAACAACGGTTTCGGGCTCCACCATCACTTTTTTGAAATCTAATCCGTTTTCTAGTAGCCCAGCTGGCTTGTCGGTGATTTTTTTTCGCTTTCCCTGCCATTAGTGGCACCAAGAGAGATGTGGAGAAGAGAGCTCTTGGAGGGTTTCTCAGCCAGGGCGTAGGCACCAACAGTGACAGCTGCAGCAGCGCCAGCAACTTCGCCTTGTCTGACGGCAGGCTCTTGGACTCTGGGAATCCTGTCTTATACATTCCTGGCGAGCCTTAAAGTTGCTCTGGATGTCAAGAACATCGCCGAGCAACGCCATCACCACCACGTTTGAAAATCTAGATGGTATACTTCGGTTCACAAACCCCTGAATCCCAAGTGGCCAAGCAAACTTCTGCCAGGATCTTGATGGGAAGGTCTTCATTACGTTTACGTCAAGACCCGACAACCGTCAGCCAAGTTTTCTTTATGCTTACAGATATAAGTTGCGCGCCTGCTCAGCGCCTCGTTGGTACTGATGAATGGCTAGATGCCCTGATGTATCTTGACCTGAACAGCGGATCAATGTGTGAATGGACAGACCGTTGAAGATACTTTGCCCACGTTGACAAGCAGCATGGATTCTTTGGTTCCAGCACATTCTCAAGTCCTTTTGGTCCTTCTTCCAGCTCTTCTTCGAGCACTTCTCTTGTCCTGACTCCCTTGTTGTCCACCTCGGTACTCCCGATGGACGCAACAGCTACAACTGTGACGTCCAGCAGCTCATTGGCAACATCATCGACGATATACAGGCCTCCTGCTAGGGAAATCTCGAACTCTGGACGCGGTTCCGTATCGACATCTACAAACACGCCCAGCTCTTCTCCCATAATTACGACCTCAACTAGTAGCTCAGTTTCTAAGACTACTGCTGTTCCTGACGTTACCACACCCGCAACTACTCCTAGTTCCGGCACCACCACTATCACTACTATTACTACTACTGATACTATCACGACCACAGCTACTCCTAAATCTACCACCACTACAATCCCTACCAGCAGCAGTAGCCTCCTGTTGTTAATTGTTTTGGTCGCCGCTTACTTAAGGGGTGGCTCTAATGCCTTCTATGCTATGGAGTGCTAGTGAACTACGGGATGAGCCATGGGGGTAGATAAAGTTGACAGGTATCAGGCAGCAGCTAGCCCACTAGTCAATTTAACCGCTGGTCCGCCTATTAGTAGAGTGTGCTCTTAGATTAATAAAGATAATAGCAGGCACTGAAACAGTAAACAGTGAGTTCACACTCTGAGACTGGTTAATCTTTTGCCGGTTTGCTTGGAAGGGGGGGGGGGGGGGGGGGGGGGGGGGTGGTGATGAAACTCCTTAAAGACCGTTATCGAAATTCCTGCTTTTTGAGCAGGTACATACTCAATATTCGAGTAACTTATACTGATTTACACTCGTTACAGACCGTTTTGTCACTACAAGTCAGGTGAACGCGAAATTTTTAAAAGGTGATGGAAATTATTAACATGAGACAACGATAGAGCTATGCTCAGGTTCGCAGAATAAATCAAGAAGCAGCAAGCATTCTGCTCGACAATACGAGGAACATTTTGTACTGTCGAGAAGAGAAGCTGGGTCAAACTGGACCTTTGACAAACCATGATGGTCTGAAAATGGTGCTTCTTGACGTTAGATTTACAGGATATTTACGATGACGAAGAAATGCATTTTTCTACGTGCTCAGGGTGAAGAGTTATAAGTAGCACACATTTTTCGGTCCACTATTCTTCTCTAGAGAATACCGCGCTGTTTACTCCTCTTACGGGTCCTAATTGAATGATATATTTGATTGATCAGCAAATCCAATCGGACCACTATCCTGGTAACATAGCCCTTGGAAAGCTTAAGAGACATGTACATCAATACGAGATACGTTAATTTTATCGATTATCCAATCAAGTACCGTAAGTTTGCAGTGAGATTTACCTTGAATCCGATTTTGGCACAACCTTTTTAGTAAATATAGACGTTCCTCGCGAACTGCTCCACATAGCCTCTCATACATTTCCAGCAGACAGAGGGAGGACACAAGGTAATCCTGTCAATGTTTCCCAGGCCGCGTTCGGCGCACTGAGCGAGGTAAGCAGTAGCAGCTAGCCGTGCTAGCCAATTCCCACTAGCCCTCACAACTGCATTCCCAGGCGGAAACTCCCGAAGCTCATCCCAACCCTCGACCGAAGTCATGTAAACCCCGGGAGACTCCGTTCGCAAATGGTCACATTTCTTTTGCGATGGCAAATGGTAAATGGTAGGACTCCTGAGAGCAGGAATCACGTCCACGTCGCCGATCCATTTACCACGTTCTCGGATTGAAATAACACATTCCATTGAGGATATCTGAACGTCTTGGATACCTCTGGAGCTGAAATCCTCAAGGGGACGTTCCCAATTTGTGAAAGAGAGGTGCATAGACGTGTGTCCGAAGAGGTCAATTGCTGTTCCGTCAAACGGGCGGGGGTCTGATGACCTCCAAAACACATCGTCCTGCAGCGGTGTTAGTGGGCTTTCGACTGAGAAAAACATGACAAATCCGGGTTTTCCAATGTTCCCAAGGATGCGAGTGAATGAACTGGCATTGCCAGAGATTAGAGGATCACAAAGAAGCTTTTATCCGGTCAGCATACGTTCGCAAGTCTTTTGCTCAATCCGAACGTGAAACACACACCTTTTTTGGAACAAATATCGAGTCACCAATTGAGATACCAACAGCGGTCGCTGGAATCTTAGATGGCAAAATATCGTGAGTTGCTACGAGGTAAGACAGAATCGAGATCGTCTGACTAAATGCTGATGTCTTCCGACTGGCTTGATCAGGGTGGGTATGATTGAAGATTTCCGACATGCAAGCAGCGCCAACGATTGGCTTACTCAACAATTGGACGTGAATAACTGGTCCTGGTATAGACTCAAAGGCGCTAGCATTGGCTACGGCCAGACACTCCAGGGTTCGCAAGACGATGTTTCCTCGGTTGCTACTCAGCACATCTGGGGATACCATATCATGCTCCAGACACCATAAAATGTCTTCGGGTGTGATTTTTGGTGCAGAAGGACGAGGAAACTGTGGATCCCAGTGAACGTAGATGGCAGCGAAATCCGGATTCCCATACCAAAGACTCAACTCCAATGCTTCTTCTGTGTGGGGCATGCGCACACATGTGAGGGTCGAATAGCTTAAAGGCTTGTATTTCGAATAGTCGGTGTTCTCATGGATGGTTTCACCTTTTATAACTTGTTCCATCATATCGGGATGAAGCCATCGAGAGTGGGTACTGGAAAACCTCTTTGCGAGAGATGGATGATCGTCCTCAGGAGACTTTGCTTCTCTTACTAAGACAGTAGCGTAATTGTAAACTTTTTCGTCCCGGCGAGCTTCATCCGTGTACTGAATGATGCATCGATGATTCTGAAGACCTTGGATTCTCTTCGCCAGCCGCCGAAGTAGTTCCACTCTCCCATCCCCGTCCCGGAGGTGACTGACGAGTATCGAAATATTTTCGAGACCCAAGAAAGGGCGGATGTAAGTTTCTCTAGAGTTCCCTGAACCAACACTTGCTGTCTTGCTGGAGCGTCCTTGGGTGGGCAGAAATTGCGTTCGGCTCCTCCCAAGATTGATGAATATCAGAGATTCATGCCCATCGGCAAAATATTTCATGGTCGCTTCCATGATCAGCGAGTATGCTAGCTCCATGTTCCCAGTGGTTACATTGGCAGACGAAGTAGTGTTTGTGGGTTTCAGAACACCATGTAGCGCATTCCGCGCTAGGAAACCGATGATCCTAATTGCTTCCGATGTTTGGGAGGGGTCTACGGGCACGTTCCAGCAGGAAAGTATGGAGCCCAGTGTGACCAACATCAACTCTTGAAAGGTTATACGGGCGGGATCCGGTTGGAATTGACCTTTTGTTCTAACAGGCTGGCCATAATATTTCAGCTGTGCCAAGGATAAGGACCATGAGACACCACTTGTGGGGGTCAGGGCGGAAGGAGAGCATCCAAGAGATAGAATCCCTCCCGCGGCAACTAAATTGTCTTGCATCAGTACTTGGACGTTCTGGCTGCCGAAAAAGTCGATGTCAGGATAAATGTGCCAGGCTGCAAGCCCGAGAATTGCTGATCCGTCTTGAACTTCTTGCGGGATGCCAGACACTAAACGCTCGACTGTGATAAGGGTTTTCTTCCAGGCCTCGATTACACCGGGAAACACCATCTGGTCTGTTTCTATAGAGAGATTGATATTCTTGAGAATCAGTCTCAATTGCGTTTGCTGCTTGATCATAATCGCGTCAGCGGTTTGCAGCCAGGCTCGTGCGCTTGCGTCCCATTCTGCGAGTTGAATTCTTGAGATTTCTTGTTGCGCTGCTGCCGCTGTCGTCGAAAATAGGATTTCTTCTTCGCCTCGCTCCCAAGATCGAGCTATTGCATTTCTTTGCCCTTCCACAAGTTCCACCCAGATGGAAGTGGCCTCTGCTGCGCCGAATATTGCTGCTAGGAGACAGGCCAACAGATGAACGTGAATGGCACCCGCCTTGCAATCCTCTGACGAGGTTGCAGACGCCCATATTGATGTCGCATCAATTCCTGCGTATGATCCAAATACCGCTGCAGAGTAATTCTTGGACTCTAGGTCCGTTGCTTGCTTTGAAATTTCAGAAACTCTCTTTCCATACGCCTTGATCAAGTTGGGAGTTTCAGGGCAAACGCCTCGAAAAAGCGCCGCTAAACGACGTGCTGTAACGTGACTCTTCCCCTGTTCTGCATCTTGCTTCCTGCTGGCCGAGAGCAGCTTGCCGATTGGTTGGTATTCCTTTGGGGCTTCATACTTCACTAAACAAAAGTCGAAATTGATACTAGCTGCTGCAACAGTGATTTCGTTTGTCGCTTGAGCTAAAGAAGCCTGCAATCTCGATATTGACATGTTGTGTGATATGTGATGGGTGAGGTACTAAGTGCGATGTCGAACGTGATCTACTGCAACATCCTTTGAACATGGCTGGTTGGGCAAAATCTGGCCTGCTAGAATGCGCGCAAGGTCTTTGCGATAATGGAGGTTGATGGAGGATGGAGAACCGGACTAACATTAGAAATGCAAAGGTCGAGACATAAGACAAGGCGGCCAAAGATATAGTCGCGACTTTGGAGTATGCAATAAGGCGTCCCACGTTCTAGGCTGCCATCACATCTGGAATTCCCACTGGTTCGTGGCTTGCCGACAGCTCCCTTATCGCGCCAATGATACAGGCGTGTGACGAGTGTGGATGTATTGACTGGCTGGTGTGCAAGTTGCTATCATCATCCCCCTATTGGCCTATTATGTAGTTCTCCTATTGGATCTGGCTTGCTTATAATGCATGTGGGGGTGGTGTGACTATTAAGCTAACTGCATTTGAGGTACCAGAAAGCAGACCTCACAGGATAGAACAAATCTCGAGGCACAAAGCCTCTTATGCTCAAGTTTCGGATTTAAGGAGAGCGATCGAGGTGAAAAGCAGGCTGATTGATAAGTGGAAGTTGATTGAGGAAGGTGTACGACCCAAAGATTCGCTCTTCGCTAGGTGTTTGCAAAGGGCCATGTCTTCGACTGTGTCACACAAAGGGAGACGCTAGGACACTATTACTTGGAAAGAACAAAATTGAAGCGAAAGATTTGAATTCGTCTGATCTATTGTATTCCATCACACCTCAAAAACTCATCAATACTCTTAAATATACGGCGAAGCAGCTCAAGGTCGCTTCCCTATTAGTAGAGGAGCTCGTAACTGCGCAGAGCTCGTCGAAGAATGATAATACCGCTGTCTGGACCCTAAGTCAACCTCCAAACTCAGAAGTCTAAAAGTACAATACTTGTTTGCAGAAGAGCCAAGAAGCATACACACAGGGACTCTGGTAAAATAAAAGACTCTGAAAGAAAATGAGAAAAGAAATGGTTTCGTCAAGTTATACTCAAACTTAGAGCAAGAAGCACACGCCGGCAACAACACCCATAGCCAACGTGATGAAGCTGCACGGAATGAGGGGCTTGTTTGAATCGGCAGTGACCACGGATGCGGGTTGTGTCGTGCCTGGAGCTCCAGGATTGGCCGTGGGTTGCTGCTGTCCTGGATTGGCCTGGTCTTGGCCTTGAGCTACGCCGGAAGCGTTGGCAGTAGGCGCACTTGGGGAAGCTGCAACGACAGTACTGGGCGAAGCGTGCTGTGCTGGAGAGGGTGCACCGGAGGCCTGAGGAGATCCGACAGAAGGTTGTTGAGATGCGTTTGGTGGGTTGGGCATGGGGCAGCTGGCGCCTTCGCAGGGCGTGACGAGATTGCACTGGTCACCGGCACACTCATACATGTTGTTGACCTCACTGGCCGGGCAGGGTTGGTGTTCGCAGGTGCCGTCGGTGCAGACGTATTTCATATCGCACTCGTCTCCCTGGCATGCCTCAGTTCTGCAGACATCGCCGTAGCAGGTTATCTTCTCCTGGGTGCACTCGTCACCCTGGCACTGGGAGTACTGGCAGTTTCCGTTCTCGCAGATGATCTTGCGGCCGCAATCGTCTCCGCTGCAGGTCTCGGGGTGGCAGACTCCATCCTCACAGACAAGACGGCGCCGGTCCGCTGCACAGGAGCACTGGGAGCTGTAGCTGACGTAGTCTCCGTAGCACATCACATTCTGGTTGCATTCTTGGCCGAAGCAGGGAAGGTCGTAGCATTCGCCATTGGCGCATGGGCAGGGAGTTGGAACTGCAGTCTCAGGGCAGTAGGTCGTCGTCACGGTGGTGACGCTAGTGGTGAGAGATCCGATGACGCAGTCAGAGACGCCAGGAGGGCAGGTGGTGACAGTAGCGGTAAATGTAGTCGTCAATGTGGCTGTCACTGTAGGAACTGCGATGGTAGTGCCGTTGGTAGGAAGCATAAGACCACCAGAAGCAGAAGTCGAGCTGGAGCTAGAGCTCAGGCTTGGGACAATGCCGCCGTCGACGTAGATGGTCAAGCGAATATTCGCGGCGATCTGACGTTTCGTAAGACCACCAAGGCCACCGCAGCGCTCAGTGTTGTTGCCGGGACAGACAATGTTGCACTGGTTCTCGCTGACCAGAGTGGTTGAGGCAGCCTCCACATTACCACCACAGTAGCACCCGACGCCAGAGACTCCGGCGTACAATCTGTTTCCGCTCGTGCAAGTGCTCACACACAGTTCAAGGGTCATCGACGCATCAGAGAGAGCAAGGTTGAAGGTGGGGAAGCCCGCCGATGAGACGAAACATCCCAGCAGAGACGCGCCACCAACGGTCGGAAGGTTCGGGATTGCCGTCGCAGAGGCAGAGGAAGAGAAGGTAGAAGTTAAAGAGGTGCTTGAAGACGCCGTGCTGCTATAAACGGTTGACAAACTGTGAGAGGTGGTCGAAGAAGAAATGCTGCTCGTGCTCGTGGAGCTGATGCTAGAGCCAGTGCTAGTGGAACTAGTAGACGCTGTCGAGAGAGTGATTGTGCGGCTAGTTGACGTGCCCGAGGTGGAGCTACTGGACGACGATGACCCGGTAGACAACGACCCGACAGTGGAAGTAGAAGGTGTCTGGGTCTTCGAGAGGGTCGTGGATAGGGTCGTCGAAAGAGAAGTCGAGCTAGAAGACGAGGCAGTTGACAACAAAGTCGGTAGGGCAGTCGATAAGCCAGATGAAGACGTGGTAGTCGAAAGCGTGGTCGACGGTGCAGTCGAAGTGCTGGATGAAGACAAGGTTGCAGAAGTGGTCGTCGAAGTGTCAGTTGACGTGGAAGTTGTCGTCGTGGGCAGTTGAATAGCGTTACACAATGGCGAAGCTGCCAAGAATAGCATAAAAGCAGTGGTAGCCTTGAAGGAGGGCATTTTGAAATGAGTGACAATGAATAACGAGTGACAGAGACCACGGGAAGAAAAAAGAGTGAAATGTGGTCTACGAGACAAAACCGACTGAGCACAAGAGCTAAGTGGTCGTCGAAGTGTCAGTTGACGTGGAAGTTGTCGTCGTGGGCAGTTGAATAGCGTTACACAATGGCGAAGCTGCCAAGAATAGCATAAAAGCAGTGGTAGCCTTGAAGGAGGGCATTTTGAAATGAGTGACAATGAATAACGAGTGACAGAGACCACGGGAAGAAAAAAGAGTGAAATGTGGTCTACGAGACAAAACCGACTGAGCACAAGAGCTATTGGATGGCTGTCTTGTTTGTTGGTAGTGTGACGAGCAAAAGAAATATACAAACCTGGTGGAAATGTCCTCCTTTTATATGTTTATATCCGCTGCCGCCGTTGACCGTCATCTCATGGGAATGCGGAAGGTTTCACTCGGCATCTGTGGTTCCAGATGGTCCGTCGAAAGGTGGGACTAGGGTGAGCAGAGAGGCCTGGATGGAAGGCACTTTATTTTCCTGGCATCTCGGAAACCGGCAAAAGGGATGGATTGCATATTTGAAGAGGTTCCGATATCTTTCCGAGAAAGGAGTGGCAACAGTCAGTCTCTCAAATTGTCCTGCAACCAGATTATGACGTATGAAACCAACATTCGAAGGAAGACATCTTCCATGATCTTGGTAACAAGCCTATCGCTTCCATCCTCTGATCAGCACTTCACATTGATGAGACTACGTGATACATCTTGGCTCCCTGTTCTTACGTCTGCCACTACTCATAGACTCTTGTAGAGACTACATAGGTACTCGATAAACGTGAACACCTTCGGGCCATAAATCAGGCTCAATATGAAAACATTGATAGAAGCCTCAGCGAACACTTAGCTTCCCTTACGGAATAATGTCTCAGATCATACACGCTACTCCAAAAATGGAGTCCGCATTCAAAAGGGTATTCTCAGTCGTAAGGTAAAGTTCGGCATTTGGTGCCGTGTTGTCGTTAATTGTCACCCCTAGAATGTTGGACTATGTGCGGAGGTGACGCCTCATGCCTCCGCTGACCCTAGCGAACAATGCCGCGCGTATCGATGCATGGCGACACATTTAGCAGACATCTGGGAAACCCGCGGGCCGTTTGATGTCTGGCTGGCCTCATTCTACAGCATTCCTTAGAACTTCTAGATCACGGACTGAGAAGTAGCACTCGTCATCGACGCGTTAGGCGCTGAGACTGGAATCTGGGCGCCCCTGACGTATGGCTACCGAGAAAGTCTGCCAAAGACACATCAGAGACAGCGAAGAGCCCCAAAGCTTAGCTCAACCCCGCAGGAGGCGTTCTTCACTCACGTCTCTTCTCTGGCGATGCTGCGTACCCATGTCTGGTCAATTGCTCCGTTTCAGAATCCTGGTTGATTGTCTTCGTGGCATACCTAGATTTGTGGTCGAGGGGCCAAAGCAGAGAGAAGGATATCAGACATGCCTCCCTTGCCCTGCTGCGGGTATCAATATTGTTGTTCTCCACTCGCACGAGCTCCGCATTGCACGGATCGTTTGCCCTGCGTGGTCATCACCAAGCCCTGAACCGACATTTTTATGATCATTGCAGCCACTCAAGACTACGACTTGATTAAATACACATGATTTGGTGCGAGTTAGACGGCCCGAAAATCCTTCAGCTCATGGTTTTTTGTCGCCCTTTTGTCCCTTTGCGGTTTCCATTACCAACATGCGTCGGAATGAAAAACCATGTCTGACATCAGACATGACATCCACTAGGTGCCGGTTTACCGCATACTTTCGAGCATTCGAGCACTGCCGCATAGCTGCAAAAGTTAGCAGTAATAACCAATGCCACCGGGAATGAAACATCAACAAACGGGAGCCAGAAATCTCTCTTTAGATATTATTAACAAGTGGAACAAAGCACACCTCCTGCAACTTCTGTTTATATCCCGTCAAGTACTAGGCCCAAAGTCTGCGGAAGAAATTTGTTTACTTTGCACATTTGGCCAAACAGATCATCCGACTGCATGTCTGGATAGCCTCATAAACTACAGCTACATTGAGGCTGTAGCTACGGCTACGGAAGGGCTATCACAACCACAAATACGCAATGCCTAGCCCTTGGGTCGCTAATCGACGCCACTTTGGTTCTTTGTTTTGTTACATAAGCTATTGTTTCAAAAGCAGAGAACATGAATTTTCAACCAGGTAGAAAAAGATATCGCATTGTATGGCTGGTCTGCACCTATGCTAAAAAGGTTTCTATACCCCTGATCAAACCCTGCTTAGCTAAGAAACACAAGAAAGCAACGTGAAGATTACTTTAATGGGAGCAAAAAACCCTGCTCCGTTCCAAAACACACTAGGATGGCCGTGCTATGCTTGGTACCACGATTTAGATATTGACAACTGGACCGAACCCCTATGGAATCAGACGAATAGCACAATACAATCCCTTAGTAGATGGGAAGAAGCTGAACGACCGTGCAACCCATAAGTGGTCTCTGGCCCCACCTAAAGAAGCTCAAAACCAAGGCGTTCTCCCTTTTGCACACCATATATCCGCCGGCCCCCTTTGCCCTTTGGGCCGCCTTCCTTTGGATATTCCAGGCCGTCGGCCGTGAGAAAGACTCCCCGAGTTCCGCCCGAGCACTTCAGTTCCACGGTGTTTTCGGACGGTACCGTTGCAGTACCGCCAGGGGTGATGACCATTCCGGCAAAGGGGGAGGAGTCGTTACCGAGGTGGGCAACGCCAACAGTGTCGCCATTGGTGCGGAAGATGGACCCATGGCCGGCGTGTACAAGAACCACTTCAGCCAGGCACTCAGCTTTAGGGATGTGGCTGAGCTCTTGACCCTGAACATAAGGGCCAAACTCCGGTGGGGCATCGGGGTAGGTCATGTTGGCCCAGAGGCGGAAGCCGATGGAAGTATCCGTGTCTCTAACGGGAACATTAGCCGCCATAGCTGCGACGGCGAAGATAGTAGCCTTAACGAGAGTTTCCACAATCATTTTGAAGGTGGCGTTTAATGGAAGAGCAATGAAATTACGGTTCGGTAGGAGCTGGTATTCTCTGATTGATGCTGATATATTTATGGGGATGTGGTTTGGTGGTCATAATTCAACTCATTTGTTGGGAACTCATTCCTCTTATATAGTGGTACTGAACGTTCCTGGCTGCAACGGTTCTGAATGTGGCAATGTCAAGTCACTTGTTTTGTCTAAAAATGTGCCGCACACGCACAACTGTCTTACCTAAATCCTGCACGCCGCTCGTACGATGTCAGCCTCGCTGCAGTCCGCCCAAATTGCAAACTACCTATGACCATCCCGAACGCCCTCTCTCGGGTAGTCACTCTGCAGTTGAGCGGCCATTGCTCTAGCAAGCAATTCTACTTTTATATCTCGGCAAAATCATGACAGCCCCTTAGGAACACGGAGATGACTAGTGGACGCAGTCACTCGACTAGCTTTCGAGGACTGCACCGCGCACCTCGGCTGATCCCGTGAATGTAACTGCATTCCCATTTGTGCCTATCTGCCAATATCTCAAATAATCTGGCTCGTCCGAACAATCTGCAACGGCCGCAATGTCCTGTTGGCATCTCGTTAGTTCTTATTGAAGAAGAAGATTTTTTTGAATGTATTCCAGAGCACTTCTTCTTTATTCAATGCTGGTCCTGGTAGCAGACTTGGTCGCTGTCGAATCCATTAAATACGTGTAAGGGCAATCCTTCACGCAGGCTCCATCTTTGGCAAGGGGTTTCCCCGCATGGTTGGCCGGCCTCTTGGGGCTAGTTAACGCTCTTCTCGCTGTCTTCGTCTCCGTTGCCACTTTCGCAACGTGCTGACTGGCTATAAGTAACGGCGCAGGTAGCGTGGCATTTGCTGTCGCTTACGGGTTTGCCTTTGACGTTCTCATCTTGCTGCCGCCTACCGTAGCACGACTCTCGTGCTGCAGCTTTAATTACTTGGAACGTAGCTGGGCAAGTTGTCCACGACGAATGCACCTAATTCGCTGGCCGGGTTACCTGCCCTGGGTGCTCTTCTTGAAGCCACTGGCAGCTGCCTGGGCATACAGTTGTCGGGGCTCGGTACAACTGTGATGACGATATTGGTTGTCGTTTCGAGAAGTAATAGGCTTGGTTAAAGTCGGACTTGGATGGTTCAAGGGAGATTGTGCCTCGCTTAGGCAGTTGAGCATTTTGGTCCTTGTTGGAAGATCTTATGTGCGGTTGTATGAGGGTACGTAATTCCTACTTTCTTCATCGTTATGGGCTTCAAAGATACTAACAACACTTAGCTGCAGCTGCCACCAACGCGGGATCGGGGCGGAAACAGAAAATGGGTCGCCGCATGAGCCGGCTTAGCGACCTCGGTCTTAGCCGGAGTGGAAGAGCCCCGCACTTCATGCCGAGGTGGTCGAGGCAGCGTAGCTGTGATACACAGTAATTATCCGAACGTCTCTGTTTGAGTTACCGCAACAGATCTTTTGGCAGTTTTCACGGAACTATCAAGGGCCTTTCTCAAAGAATTGTTAATTACTCTGCGAAGGTGCATAAATAAGTCATGTCTCGCGTTCCCTTCGCAGAGCCGTCGTGGCTCAGAGGCCTACCCTCACCTTACTTCAATGATTCACACAGGAGGTTCCAAGTTGCATGCCGTATTTTTATCGACGAAAAATTAAACAAAAATGCCCTTGAATGGGAAACATCTGAAGAGATACCACCCGATGTGTTCAGGACGTTCGCTGAGGGCAACTTTCTTCTTCCGGCACTGCCAGCACCTTTGCCTGTTGAGTGGCTGCGAAAGCTAGGCATTACCCACATGCCAGGGCAGGTACCAATTGATGAATGGGATTATTTGCACACAATGATCTACGCTGATGAGGTACGGACGGTTTCAACTTATTTGCTAGTGAAAGTGCACGACTAACCACATTATTTAGATGAGTCGATCCGGGCTAGCTGGCCCTGGAGGGTCCATCACGACTGGCGTCGCGTTTGGGATTCCGCCTTTGCTACACTACGCCGAGCCCAAGTTACAAGAAAGGTTCCTCCCAGACCTTTTGCTTGGACGCAAAAGAACCTGTATCGCGATTACAGAGCCCGAGTAAGTTAGGGTTCCGTGCCACCAACACTAATGTCCTCTTGAAATGGAGCTAACTTCTTGCTCCAATTATCGCAGCGCCGGATCAGACGTAGCTAACATCACCACTACTGCGGAGCTGAATGGTAACGGATACATCGTAAGCGGAACCAAAAAATGGATCACCAACGGTGTAATGGCGGACTACGCGACTTTGGCAGTCCGAACCGGTGGTGAAGGCTCAGGAGCCAAGGGTATTTCACTCTTGATGGTACCTCTGAGGCAGCCTGGAATATCTAGAAGGCGTCTCAAGGTCTCTGGGCAAATCATTGCGGGCACCTCCTTTATCGAGTTGGCCGACGTTCACGTACCGCGAGAGAATCTCATCGGCCGTGAGAACGAAGGCATGAAGTACATCATGCACAACTTCAACCATGAGCGTATGTTTATCTCAGTGGGTGTGACAAGGCAGGCCAGAGTAGCGCTGAGCTCAGCGTTTGAGTATGTACTTCAACGCGAAGCATTCGGAAAAGTGAGTGACTACTTTTGTTTTCCCTCGAAGGACTTGAAGGACTGTACTGACAGCATTCGGCAAGCCCCTCATTGAGCAACCAGTTGTGCGTCATCGTCTGGCAAAATGCGGAGCATTGCTTGAGTCGCAATCCGCTTGGGTTGAATCGTTTGCGTATCAATTGTCAAAGATGCCCAAGGAGACTGCGGACGAGGAGCTTGGCGGGTTGACATCCTTGTGCAAAGCCAATGCTGGAATCGTGCTGGATGAATGTGCAAGATGCGCTGTTCTGCTCTTTGGAGGCAACGGATACACTCGCACTGGAAAAGGAGAGATTGCAGAAAGTAAGTCACCACGTTCCAGTCTTCATTGCTTTTTCACTTCATAGAGCTAATGGTCTCGATTCAGAGATCTATCGCGAAGTGCCAGGCGCGCGCACACCTGGTGGGAGTGAGGATGTTTTGCTTGATCTGGCTATTCGTCAGTTGACTAAGAGGTTCCTTGCAGAGACTGAGAGGGAGAAAAAGAGATCAAAGCTGTGAAGACGAACAGCTCTCCTTTTGTACATTTGTGAATATTTATAAACACAATAGTGGCAAAGATTCAAATTTACGTAGATGAGCTCTTTACGTACTAATTGCCTTGTACTAGGTGAACTGTGGAAAGTTCATCAACATGAACACGAATAGTAGGAGCTATGTATGTGCGTAAACTTGTGCTCGATACGAATACAATTGTCTAGAGCCAGGCCCCCAGATCGCTTTCATAAAGATTGTATAAGACGTTGTCTTTGCCTAATCTCGGCATGTTCTCTCGAGGCGCAGTGGGCGCTCGTCTATGGCGTTGTTTTGAGTCGTCGATTGCTTTACGCACAGTAGCTTCAGACAGCGCTATCGGTGTTGTTCTTGCAATCAAAGTTGCCATCAGAGTTGAAATAACAACTCTGATAGTACGCGCAGTAGCCTTCGAGGTTCCATATCCACATTCCCTCCGAGCCCACCTTGCATTCCAACATATTTACACCGGACATGTATAATCGTTGAGCTTTTTGCAAGCTGAACCTGGGTCTTGGGCATTGACTATTTCAACGACAATGACGCCTATAAGAGTGGTCTTCAACGTGATGGGAAGCGTGGTATCGAATTTCAAGCGCTAAGGTGATCGTAGGATTCAGACGGAAAATCGGAAGTGGGTAAGCGTGATTAGTTTTTGGGGCGCCTAATTGAGGTTCGAGGGGTTCTCCAGCTTATATAGATTCAGAGAAAGTATGGCCATAAGGCTTTCAGAATCATGAAACTCCCAGAATAGAAACTGCCAGTAAAGTCTATTGCTTCTTCTAATTAATGAACCCCCATCGCCTTACAACTCAATTAGCCAACTAGTGGCTATTTCGATCATTAGTTGTACATGATATAGGCAACCTTCTATTAGAGTTTCCTAAGAGTTTGACTGATACACTGTGGCTATTAAGAGTTTTCAGTGGGTAAGCTGGCTGTGTACTATTCCGACGAACACGCAAACTTGGACCCACCTGTATTATGATGCGACAACCTGAATCATGGAGAGGTGTAACCCTACCGATATATCCGTGACCAACCTTTTTCCTGCTTGCTTTTACATATCGCGGGTGACATTGAAACGCCTGGTCTACATCGGTGCCTTGACTTCATGGCAGCACACTCTTCCTGCATGCAAATATCGTCATCTATGTGCCATGAAGTTATGGCCATGATGTATGCTACACCTTTAGCTGACGGAGAGATTCTCAGACTTTTTTCTTCATTTTGATCTGAGCTTGTGCTGTTTGTGTTCTACAAGCAGTATGCCACATTGTTGGCTTTAAGAAGGATGTAAGGAGCGACGAAGACGATGATAGGAAGAGTAAACCCAAGAGTGGGAGCTTCGCATATGAATCAAGTCGACTGAACAATATCATAGTTAGTCTGCAAACTTGGGTACTCAGGAACTAATCTTTCTATGCGTACATGCTCCGGAAATGAAAATGCCTCAGCACTCTATTAGACGTGGCTGTAGTTCCAGTTCCCCTTGCTTCTCAATTACTGACATATACCTCCCTACTGGGAGTAAGTTTAAATACATTTTTTTTCGTACTCTTCAATGGATTTCTCAACGTCATATATGAAATCCTTCATCGATTTCTCTTCGAATAACACCATGAGGAGTACCCTGCCTACTTCCAATATGTCTTTGCTACTTACCTTCATTCTCGCCAGCGTCTTTCCTCCGTCCTGGATAAAGGACCAAAACATTCTCGCAAACGCCTGTCCCTTTGATAAGAGTCGCAAGAGTCCATTGCAACCTTGAATCGAATTTGGATTTGCACCCATGAAGGCCAAATAGACTCGCAGGCTGGTGATAGCATTATGCAAGGACAAGAGGGTTGTTACGAGACCCGGAAAATCCAAGAAATATATGTTGACGGGGTTCATATGCGTTTCCCTGTACATTTCGTCCCATTCCATGAACCACTTGCATATCTTCACAAGATCAAATGTAGTATCGAGGTGCTCTATGCGATAGATCTCCTGAGAATTATGCGGACTCGGACTTTTCAGAGAGACGTCGAGCCATACCTTCAAGCTCAAACACAGATAGGAGCAACGTTTGACAGCCACGTTCGTAATTGTTTGTGTGGGGTGCATCCCGCGCCCGTTCTTTCGCAGGTACTCTACGTACTTAGGGATGCCTCGATCCAAATGGCCGTGCGAAACGGACGCTTGCCACGCTAGGATGTATTTTTGGGGGTGAATCAAAACCATCGGCTTTTTGGGGTTCCTGGGGGGATTTCAAGGCGTTCGGGTCAGGGGAGGTGTACACTGACGAGATGGAGATGTATGTTCCGTTTGAGGACCAAGAATCACGGCGTTGCACGGTCCTCTCCGGCATTGGCCTGGGCCCAGGGGGGCGAATATCAGGAGTGGCATCAGAACGCTTTGCTTTTGAAGAAGCATTTGCAATCGGACGCGGTAGGAAAGGGTTTTCGTGAACACTGCTGCGGTCGGGGCAGGGTCGTCCTGGCCCTCGGAATATCCATTCGTCTAAGGTCGGTATTCCTTCGTGTTCTTCCTTCTCGAAGACATATTGATGAACAGTTGGTGCTGATTTGGGCATTTCCCTCTGAACTAGAAGTCGAGATCGAGGAGTTGTTGGGGCTGATTCAGGTCTATTCCTCTTGATAGGAAACTGGAAATTGTCTTGTGGTGCTCTAGATATTTCCTTGTCAAAGTAAAACTGAGGTTGATAATGTAATGTTTCGGGCATTTCCTTGTCAAAGGGTAACTGAAAATCGTCTGGTGGCGTTCTAGACGTTTCCTTGTCGAAGGAATATTGAAACTGAGAATGCAATGGTTCGAACTTTTCCCTCCCAAATGAATGATGAGAAACATAAGAAACGGTCGATATTGGCTCGGCGTTTTCTCTCTTAGTAAAAGACTGAGGGAACGTTGACACTTCATGCTTTTCCATCCCAAAGACAAACAGGCTAGGAAATTGTGTTGATTCGGGCTCTTCCACTTCGAATATGTATTGAGTTAAACCAGACAATTATTCGGCCTTTACCTGCTCGAACAACTTCGGAGCAGAAGTTGGTGACGATTCGATACTGTTCCCCTCGACGAATGATTCAGGAACGGGTGACGGGGATTCGGGCGTTCCCTGTGTACCTCTCATAGGTCGAGCCTCGGCGATCTCTACTTTGCCACCAGCTTGTTCTTTCCTGATTTTACTAGTTCCAACGATTGGATTTTGGTTGTGACCTCGATTGACAGCACGCTCCAGGAGGTTGTGGAGCTTTTTTTCCTGCAGTATTCGGTCATCTGATTGGGGGTTGTGGCCGGCCTTCCTGACACGATATCTGTGCTCCAGGCCGCTGAAGGGAGGTCCCTGATCTCTTCCCCGGAACTATTGTTCTCGGAGTCAGTCTGACTTGAACTGCTATGATCATCGCACTCGCTTTTGTCGCCATGGCCCGCGACGTCTAGCAGACAGTCATGGTGCATGACTTTGGAGGCAGAAGGTCGCTTGTTGGGGGTTGGAGCCAACAGCTGCCCCAAGAGGTCTATCATGGACTGCGTAGTCTGGAAGGGCGCCAGCCTTCCTGCAGGAAAGGAACCCGCATCAACGGCATGATCCCTAATCAGATTCAGATCTGCTAGGAACAATTCATTCGTCAGCATCAGGAAGATGACTGTCCCAAGCGACCATATATTTTGACAGCGTAAGGATAGTCTCTATCGGACACAAAACCCAGCATCTCGGGAGAGATGAAATCTAGAGTTGTCATCCGCATGGTCCCAAGAGTAGCCTGTTGCGGTCGCAGGCGTTTGCTGATGCCAAAGTCAGATATTTGTACTAGCCATTGCGGGCCTTTCGACACGACAAGGATATTCTGTTCAGGGTGTGAATTGGAGATGCATATGATGTTCAGATTCCCACGTACCCCTGGTTTGAGATCCCGGTGTGCAAAGCCGTTTTGATGCATACAGTTAAGCCCGTCGGCTAATTGATAAGTGAACGTTGTGGCCTCTTCTTCAGTAATTGGGCGAGTGAGGTATTTCTGGAGATCCCCGTTTTCCACATATTCCATGGCGATAAATGTGGCATCTGGACTTTCGAACCAGCCGAACGAATGAACGAACGACGAAACGTACTATAGTAGCCAATAAATGTTAGCATTAGGGCAAGTACTGATGCCTTTGAAGATCTTAAACGTAAGGCTTACCCGCGCTTGGGAGAATTTCATGACAGCCTCTAACTCTCGTAGGTAGTTGATGGCATCGTCTCTTCGTGGCTCAGTCGGGATTTCTTTTACCGCCCCGACTGTTGGTCCATCTTTCTTCGCAGGTCAAGTGCATGTTTCTAGCCAAACCGTGCCGTAGGCACCTTGGCCCAGCCGCCTCTGTCGTTTCCATCGCTCCTTCACTTTTATCCTTCGCTCTTCGCCAGATTTCCCGCGCTTGTAATATGCGTGCTGGGTGTATTTCGACGAGAATGCGGTTTCGAGTTTTGATTCTAGGACTAGGTCTGACGGGAGCGACATGGTGGGTCGTGCGGGGCTTGGAGGAGGAGGTCGCTTCTAGGAAAGGACATCTGCTGACACCTGATAGTTTCCTAGTCGTCAAAGGTAGTACCTGGTGGAGAAAATCTTTAGACTGACGTCTACAATCGTTGCAGAAACTTCTCAACCTTGGGGTTAGAGCCCGACAGTCATCGTCTGTCGAGGGCTGAGTTGAAGTGGCTATGTGATAGTAGATGGTTGTTGCCGGCTCTTTAGCTCATTACCAAGCCTTCTTGATCACAGGACTCATGCATGCGTGGTACTTTTTGAGCCAATCCATCCATTTTGACGTGCACCAGCTTGGCTCAGCCACACCAGTCTCGCTTATTACCAAGTTCTGTAGGCCCATTCTTCCTACCTCAGACTTTTGTTCAAGTCAATTCAAAAAGCTCTTCGCAACGGAGTATCATCTGTTAGGCTTCAAGATCAGTCCGCGTTCATTAATTTAGAAATGTCGGTGGAACTAGCGCTTGCGGCTGTTTCGGCTGCTGACCTTTGTCTGAAGTTCGTAGCCTCGTCGGCCACGTATCATGGCTGAAATCACAGCTGTCTCCTTTTCCGCTTGTACCTATGCTGGCTTCTGCGTTTCAGATATGGAAAAAAGCTGCTGTCTGTATGCAAAGACACCAGAGACGCTAGTGATGCTATACAGGAGAAGGTTGACATCGTAGAGGCTATCTGGAGCAAAACCACTCTGCAGGTCAACTTTTTGAAAAGAGTCCTTCATACGCTAGAGGAAGAACATTGTGAAATCTATATAAGGGTCCTCGAGAGACTTTATAGCAAACTCTCTATTGCTATATCCAAGATCGAGTCGGTACTTCGAAGTGGCTCGAAGCCAGGCGTCAGGAAGTTTAAGTATGCTCGAGTTCGCGAAACCATTGACGATTCAATTTCAGATCTTCAGCAATGGCAGAAAAATTTCGATCCTTCTTGGTACCTGATCCTTCGTATGGAGAGCAAATTCATCGACCAAGAGCTATTTGGTCAACAGAGAGCCGCAGAGTGCTCTGCTCCATCGTCGCAAACGGCCTCAGTCTCGCCATTGCCAAACTCGACACTTGTGTCAGCTCAAAGCTTACGTGCCAGCCTCAAAGGCAACGGCATGTCTGACATGCACATATCATTGCCGGAGGCTGGTTTAGACTGGGCCGGAACTCAGGAAATACAGTATACAAGCACGACTTTGGTAAAACGGCAGAGCTCTAAGAAGATGCTGGTCGTCGATACTATTATCTGTGACTCGGGCTACGACATCGGCCGATTGAGAAATGACGCAGATCATCTCGCCAAGAAGCTCAAGAGGGATGATATGGTTGAATTTGGCCTCCTCCCTTGTAAAGGAGTAATCAAAAGAATCGACCCGCAAACTCGACAGATTGCCTCGATAAACCTAGCTTTCCAGTTGTCTCCTGCGATGACGGAAGTAACCCCCGTCAGTTTACGTCATCATCTCCTGCAAGAGCGCGCGTTCAGCTTGACCCAAGTTTTGAACATCGCGACACAGTTGGCTCGAGCCGTGAGGTACGTCCACACATTCGATTTCGTCCACAAAAATATACGCCCCGAGACTATTCTTGTGTTTTCAGATCCCGCCACGGGATCGGATCTCGTCTCAGCCTTTCTTCTCTGGTTCGACTCCTTCCGCAGCGTCAACTTCCACACACTGAAAGCAGGGACGACGCGTGGGAGCGCAACCTCTACCGACACCCAAGCCGTCAAGGAATTCGGGCGTTAGAGGACTATATTATGCAACATGACGCTATACAGCCTCGGAATTTGTCTGCTAGAATTGGGTTTATGGGAAACATTCGTTTAATATAAGACTCTAATAAGATGCATTGTAGCATGGTTCCAGGGAGCGGCCTGGGGCTAAGGCTTAGCGACTTTGAATTTCAAACGGAAAACCCCACTCAGACGCTGAAGACCAAGGAAAAGCTGGTCGAGTTAGCAAAGTCTCGGTTGCCTATGCGGATGGGAGACAAATACTCCTTGGTGGTCCTGACATGCCTGACCTGCCTTGACCCGGACAATGATGAATTTGGAGGCGAAGATATGCAAGATGAAGATAGGATTCTGGTGGGAGTACGGTTTAATATTGAGAGGGTTTTGCTTCGACTGGGGAAATTGTCTTGTAGGCATGAGCAGCAATCATTGGCACAGAGATGTAAAAGTTCTGTACTTACTGTTACGTCGTGAGGCTGAATTTCTTTATCAGTTCACCAGCTGAATCCGTGGTCACTATGTGACCCATCCTGACTTGTTAATTAAGCACACGTTCAGTATATATGGACTTTCAAGAATGGGAACAGCAGCAACAAACATCTCTTATCCGGCATTTCATGCCACACAGGGAAGCTTCCAGAGCTCTAGACAACATCAAACCAGAAATACCACCTCTCCAGCCGTCAAGCTGCCAACCGCTGTTTTCTACACTTGTGTTGCGGTTGTCTGTCAGCGGGCCAACGAGAAGCCCACACATCACACTTCTTCCAGTCGGAGGTGAGAGTGCGACTTTTCGCCACATTTTCGTGATCTAGATGGGTTGCGCATTTAGATCATGTGCCTTTCCAAAGTTGGACATTTACCAGGGGCTCAGCCAGATAGGCCAGCGAAATCGTTTGATTCCCTCAAGACATCCTTCCATGCGTCCGAGAGGATGACCCCGTTTCTATATAGCACGATGTCATTTTTCCCCTTGTCAAGTCTGCCTGCTTCCAGCCTCCTGGACCATTGAAAACTGCCGCAAATGTCCGACGAGAGACGCTGAGAGTATGTTGGTTTGAATTACCCACCATTCTCTGATTTCACTTGATACAATGTAGCCTTAAGACCGTCGCACCGACCCCATGGTCACGGCGACCCCCGACGACTACTGCTCAGCATGCCACGACTTTGACCCCAGGGGCCGCTCCACGTGCTCGATTTTGTCCTCAGCGACACTTTTGGCATCCACGTTGTGGCCCTCGAGAATCAGACGCCGGCCGAGTTGCAGCGTCGCCGCGATGACTGCTACCGCTGCGCCGTGCTGCTCGTCGCCGCCTACAAGCTGGTCTTCGACTGGGACAAGATGACAATCTGGTTCGAGGACCATCAGAACCCAAGTCTCTCACTCATTGGCAAAGACGCCTGCTCCTTCGAGCTGTACACTACCGAGGCTGACAGCACAGTCAAGCACCTCCATCCGCTCCTCAAGGTCCCAGCCACTCCCCGCTCAGAAGCTACCATGGACTTCATGGCCCGCCAGATGAAAGACTGCCAGGACAATATCAATCACGAGTCTATGCCAAAAGAGGCTCATCGGACTCACTGACAAGGGCGGCCACATCATCCACCCCGACGAGCCCGTGCCCTACATTGTACTGAGCTACTGCTGGGCGGCGACAAGGACATCCGTACACTACGTGCCAACATCACGGCACAAATGGACTCGATCAATCTAGGTCACCTACCGCGCTGCTTGCGGGACGTCGCCATCATCGCCCCGCGCCTCAGCGTCAACCACCTCTGGGTCTACAGCCTGTGCATCATCCAGGACGACTGGGAGCACCAGTTCCCGCGCATGTCCTGGGTTTACAAGAACGCGAGCGTCGTCATCGCCGCCGCCGCCACCGGTATCTGCCAGGACTCCTTCCTCGGCGATGAAGAGGACGATGAGAGAATGCGACGCCCAGAACCGTTCGTCATCCGCGACGCCCACCCCTGCCAGCCCGTGCGCGTGCGCACCCGCGCTGTCCCGACCATCGGCCTTCACGAGGACCTGCAGTCCTTCTACAGCGCGCGCGACTCCCTCGACTACCGCGTCTGACCCCTCCAGAAACGCCTCCTGGCCACGCGCATCCTCGTCTTTTCGCGCACAGAGCTGCAGTGGTCGTGCCAGGCCCTGCAGGCTTGCGAGGGCGGCCACACGAGCTCCCCCAACCACCCCTTCACCCCGCTCATCACGCTCGACACAGCCAAGAAGGCGTATTTGCTCTGATACAGGCAGGTCATGGAGTTCTCCTAGCGCCGCCTCACCTTTGAGGGGGATAAACTGCCCGCCATCTCGACCGTGGCCGGTCACGTTGCCGACATCACCGGCTCACGGCACATAGCCGGCCTGTGGCGCAATAATTTCATCCATGACATGTGCTGCGAGCGCCACATGTTCGAGAGCCTCCAGTGGGAGGCGACGCGCCTCTGGCGCGCCCCGTCCTTCTCCTGGGCCAGCTTGGCGGACAACGTCTTCTACAACGATAACTCGATCGCCGCAAAGGGCTTCTACGTCTTCCAGGTCCTCGACGCTGAGGTCACGCGCCAAAGCAACCCTGTCTTCGGCCAGGTTGTCGACGCCTGGGATGACATGGAAGCGCCTCTGATCGAGGCTACCCTTGAGACTCATCTGCCCTACGACGGCAGTGACCTGTTCAACTACAACAACCCAGCGCCATATTCCTCCATGGTCAGCCAGAGACGCTGTTCCTCGCGAAAGTCGGTGGGTGACACGCACCTAGCGCCGAGGCCAATCCGCACCATGAGCAGGGATTTTGCCCACGGGCTTGGCAAAGCGGCGTACCGTGTTAGGGACATTGGCAGCGTCGAGCTGAACCCGCCCGTGACGGTATGGGTGATGATCGTAGGGTACTGGTGGGAGCACACAAATAAGTACCCTAACGGCCAGCGGTGGGTGACAAGTATCATCCTGGGACGTTCGGAGAGTCTGCTCGGCGCATACGAGCGCCTAGGGTACAGAAATCAGCCGTGGCCGCCGTGGGAGAGGATTCTGCAGGAGGACTTTGATAGGATCAACGCTCACGTCAATAACGAGGGAGAGAAGTCACATTGCCGTATCGTTCAAGTGAAATTAACTAATCAAAAGTCTTTGTTCAAAGCAACTACCTAGCTTTTACAGTAATGTTTAGAAATGACGTACTTCCCATACGAGCCGTCACCCAAATTGCACCGCACGCATCCAACGACTAAACTATCTTTTTCTTCATCATCAAGAACAGAAAACTTTCTTGAAGACTGCCGTATTATTCCCGCAGTGTAAGCTTTCAAAACAGCCCAAAATAAAGTATCGCTGCACTTGTCGGTGTCTACAATGTCCCGCGACCAAACCTATCCAACCGAATGGAAGGAAAACGCGCCCTACCACGATATAATGCCTAATTGTTCTAAATTGAACTATTAAGAGGAAACAGAGACTCTTCACGCTATTAAAAACATCGAGGCCCAAGGATTTGCATCGCGAATTTCCCATGTGGCAGATATAGCCGACCGACTCTTCCGCCAGTGGTGGTGGATTAATAGGAGTGGGCGGTGTCTGACACGCTCTGACTAGCCACATGGGCCCAACATGATATAGGTATTGCTCTGGAATGAATGGTCATTGATATCACTACCTGAATAAGGTTCTCTAGACGCAGATCGAATGATCTTCTCCCTTTGTTCTTCTTGAAAAGTGACCTCTCCTCGAAAGCCAGAGGACTCAGAGCACCGTTTGATGTCGAGCTCTGCTTGTGTCAGCGATCTTCCGATACATATCACTTTGCAAAATCCTCCGGAGCAGAAAACCGTCCTGGTGCTGCGGAGTGCAGGTTTCAAACTTGACGTTGACGCACAGCGGTATTATGTGACTGACAATGGGGCAATCAGACGACGGGTTTCTCAACCCCAGAAGACACTTTACAAATACATACAGAGCTAAGACATGTCAACACCCTCTCTTTTGCTTTCCGGGTGAATCATCTCCTCCATAAACAGATCATAAATGCCCTCTTCTGCTGACTTCACAGCCTTGTAGATCCAAAGACTGCCCTGTCCCTCCGCTGCAAGCAATAAATCACCCTTCCCACTGTTTTGTAGTTTGTTGGCGACGGGCGACAACACTCGTGCCATAGCGATAGGTCCCCCCTCCGGTACCACAACCCGCCCGGCGAAGATTGCAGTCGCAACCCCCAACACAAGCTGTGCCAACGTAACCGAAACCAAAATCAAGTTAGCATAGTCCCAGTGGTCAATGACCAAGTGAGAACCCTTTATGGCGGCGAAACCATCGACCACCAAGGGTTCGTTGCCTTGTGCACACATAGCTATCGTTCCTATAGCGAATCGTGCCATATTCAACGCCATCAAATCATTGGATCCCATTTTTGGCAGACCAAAGGCAGACTCAGACGGGTATACCTGGTACTGCATGTCGTCTACTTCCAAAGACGAGACTCCGATGCCCTGTAGTGAAATGGCAGCGGCGGCCATAGATCTAAGACTTTCGGAGACCTCGTGCTCCGGCCTGGTGGCGTTTCCGACGCGGCCAACGGTAACGTTACAACGGTAATACCACGGCTTATCCTCTGCAGCTTCGAAAGCGGCGACAGTTCTGCAACCAGCCCCACAGCTTTCCGAGGTGTTGGTCATGAAGGTGGTCTGGTTGACGCCACCTCGAATAGGTATGAAGACCTCCTCCACAGTCCCATCCCCCTTGGTTTCGATACTGATTCTGTCTTCGGTTCCGTTCCCACCGCTTGTCACGTACCAGCTACGACACACTGCTGAAGAGTTAAGGGTTCGATCGGTGGTAACGACAAGGCTTCCTACTTGACTGGAGTCATTGTAGTCATCGTCATCATTCTTGTTATCTTCTATAGGCAAGGCCGATGTCTCGTGAAAAACGTATTCGCAGTGTGTTTCGTCGCAGAACATGAGGGGATCGGAAGGTGTCCATATAGACCCAACAGTTGGGATCTTCTCAACCAACGCAGTATCGAAGGCAAGGGAGAGCTGACCGTAGCTGGAGCAGGTTAGTATTCGTTCGTGGCCGTTTGAAGGCCTTGGGGGAGGGGGTAAAAGACGAGCCTGTTTGCAGTATATTCTTGAGACTTGAGAGAATCAGTGTTACTTTGAACCATCTTCGTTGTTTGTATGCTGGACATGATGGGTATCGATATTTTCCCCTCCTGTACTACCATTGCTAAGGAATCGTGTATCTCGACGGAGTAACATAGTCCAAGTAGCGCCAGCGCGACTTGAACCGCCTAGTTATCATCCAAGCACATGAGCATCTAAACACTGCTTGCGAATCCGTTTCTAGGGAAGAAGAGAGGGGGGAAAAGTAGTATGTATGGAGGAAGATGTATGAACATACCAGGATTAGACACAACCATATCAAAGCAGCGGTGTGGACGCTTAGGCGACTTGTCCGTACTGCGAGCTTAATGATGCAGCTGACACTCTCTGCTTGCAGGATCAAATTGACCTTGGGTCACCGGTCAGTCTCAATGGGTTTAGGGGCCTGAAAATACTCGACGTACCTTCCGCAACGAGTGATAGCGACGGCTCAATATCCACCATCGAAGTGTGACCACAAAGTCGTTAAGCCCTTTCAGCACAGAAATACTAAGCGCAATAGACAAGCCAGTTATGATGGCATTGACTTCCCGCTTTGTCATTTGGGACATGATGGGGAGCACTTCCGAGTAGAAAACAAGACAGACGTACAAGGCGAAAACGATCGCAAAGGTAACTAGCCATCCACCAAAGATGCCCAGGTATACCCACCATCGATTTCTCCTTCGAGCTCTCAATCCTCGGAATCCGCCCTGGACATTATGCGGGCTCTCTAAACCCATCGACGTCAAGGCCTGTGGTGGGCCATCTGTTTAAAAAATTAGCTACGCACATTAGATAACCATTTGTCCGTGAGGTTCAGACAGGCTAATTGCGTGAGGAGAGTAAATACCATTAGAGAGAAGAGAGAAGGGATGCATGGTATGCATGGTATGCATCATGGGACGACTATTTGGGAGAGGGGGTTCGTTGGCAGGAAGTGTAGGAGACACGCAAAATTAGATACAAAGTACAGTCAAAAAGAACAAGTCTCGATTTCAGGGACAGAAGGAGACGACCCTGAGAAAGAGGACGAGAATTCCGAAGAAACTTCATATCCCCGTCTTATTACATGCACGCTAGTGCTGGGAAACGCATATCGGGGCAGTGTTCCCACAGGGATCCTTACGACTAGTGACGGTGAATACTCAGGTTAAGAAAAGTCTGTTGTCAGGGGCTGTACCCTTGCTAGTAACCGGACAAAACTGTCCCACTATGTCTAGCCGGTACTGCGGTCCATTAAGAACGCGGCGTCCAGTCTGTGAAGCCGGCAGCCGGCTCGTGCCCCGCAAGGGCTCTTACGGGTTTCGGAGGTAACAGTGGTGTAGAATGATGGGGCTGGGAGGTCTATACTGAAGGCATCAAAACTCTCCCCCGCTTCCGGAGATCTTCGCAGCTCCTTCATAACCTATATATCCTAACCCTCTAGACCCAACAAATACCCATTGCTCAGTTACAAATTTCTTCCTGGCTATTATCTCACCACATTTCTTACACTCTGCTACCATTTTCTGTCACTCTTTTGACTAAGTCCTTTAAGCTTCATATTCGCTATCATGTGTCGTTCGTCTCTTATTGTACTCTCTGGCATGCTTGCAGCTACTGCCGGTGCAGCAACCACTACCGCAACTGCCACGTCTGCTCTGCCTACCGCGCTGCCTTCTCTCGCCTCCCAGCTCCCTTCGTGTGTTGCGCCATGCTGGAACAAAGTCAATTCAGAGATCGGCTGCGCTGCTGGAAATTTCAGTTGTTTGTGCGAGATAGACGGCGAGCTAGTCGTCAAAATGGGTATCTGCATTCGCAACAACGACTGTTCGGACAAGGAAGCCTCCCGTAAGTGAATCACTCCCCTTAACCCCCCTATTTTCTTCGGGGTAAAGGGAAGAAACTAACTTGAGTTTATCCTATCCTATTCAGAGGCAGTAGAAATCATCGGATCGATTTGCGATGTCTACAAACAGTCGTCAGGGGCTGATGCTGTTTCGTCTGCCTCAAGCATTATCACGGCGGCTGCCGGGAAGGCCACCGTCACAGCTTCCTCGACGCCTACTTCTACCAACGCTGCCAACCTGATGGGCCACAAAATCGAGGTGGCTGTGGTTGCCGTAGCGGCTGCAATTCTTCTGTGAGCCGGCCTACCCGATATGATCAGCTACATACCTCGTCATGTTACAACACTGGACTGCGCTATTGCTCAGTGAATATGATATACAGAAGGATTCACACTACATCAAACGCACTATATCAGCAGCAAAGTACCAAAATTAGGCATCTGGAGATTGAAGAATATTTAGACATGTTTCCATACTGAAATAGAAAAATGATTTGCCATCATAAGCTACAGGCTGTATTCGCTCAGTATTTCAATCTGATATAGCATTTATTTCTTCATCGCATGTATGCCTGCATGTTAGGAATCGCTCTTCGAGATTTTGCATCGTCTGGATGAGGTGTAACAGACTATCTAGCACCAGACTATAGGTACAGTCCTAATGCATACCAATATACAGTCATGCGATGCTGTGTGCATCGGGAACCACCAAAAGGGGATGGCAGGATTCAATCGATAGGTAATCAATATACCTGTTAAATCCCTAAGCTTTCATGTTGGGAAACTAAACGAGATGTCCCCAATGGGCGCTTGAGGAGGCGCGTTGAATTCCGGCATGTCAATCAGGAAACACATTTACTGAAGCAGATGATAAAACCTTGGTATCCCCAAAATCGCAAGGCTGACTTCTGCAATATCTCCGAGAAAAGTGCGAAACGTCAGGGGCACGGGGCTTCTCACGAGCTGTTCCCGCTTTCGCCAGAGTCAGCCCCATCAGGTATATGCCATCCTAGCGGATTGACATCGGCACAGTACATGCGACAAGGAATAAATAGGGGTTGGGCAGATTCAAGGAGTGTTCACATGCTTTTTTTGGTATTCCATCTCCCAAAGATTAGCCGGCAGAATCGGCAAGGTTGAGCTGATACTATCAGCCGTACTTGGGCCCCTGAGCTTTATTGAGGTACTCTTTGTCTTCAATACAACTCTCCCCAGGACCACCATTATCGGGCACCCAACCTCAAACTTATACAAGTGTATTCACTCGCTAGAGGACGCTGGTGATACCTGTCGTCTGCAAAACACATTGGAAGGCGGAATTGTAAAGCAAGTACCCGAACGTAGCTAGAACAGACGTCAAGCAACAGGGAGCTGAGATAGAGCAAGCGCAAATTGAATCTCAAGGATTGGTGGGCCCAACGCGTACGTCCGCGTGATATCAGCAAGTCGGCGAAGGCGAGGAAGAACACGAACAGGAGGCGGCGTTAGTCTGAATTCGGACTGTCTTGGATTTCCTTGTCTGACACTATTAGATCGAGCAACCCCATCCCATCAACTGCCAATGACCGCTCAAGCAAGGTCTACGGTCGGATATCCATTCTCAGCCGATCATGTTAGCGGTTTAAACCATGGCCCCAGAATTCCTACAGGGAAACCGACACCAGAGAATACACATAGCAACCAAGGCTTCAGTTATTTATGAGCAAAGGGGGTCTATGGGAGGGAGTGAAACCCGGAAAGGAGAACAGGAATATTAGCACCCGCAACATTTGGCCTAATGCTCATAAGAATGCCTTGTTTGGAGCACACAATTGCCCGTTCTCGTCACTTCAGTGACACGTCTGCTTGTCTAATGCAGTCTCTAAATGGTATTGAAAGTATCGAGGATCTCTCCGAGAATAAGCTCATGCCTCTCTCTCACTGCGTTTGCGGTTAGAAAAGACTACTACATTACACTATCGGCACTATTCCACACACCCTGTCCTAGTATGTTTCAGCATGTGTCTCCTACATGTGTGGCAAGAGTGGCTAAGTCTTAAAAAGTTCTACCAAGGCACCTTAACGTTTCCATCCTGCAAATCCGAGTGGTGTATGTTAATATGATTAAATGTACTATTAGTGTAGTAAATTCGATTGGCCCGTAAGCATGGACCCACCAGTGATTCTGCCTTACTCTAACAGCGGCATCTCCGCCCCCCACACGTGCGGAACACCTGATCCATGTGATTTTCGCGGCTGTTGATAGGTGGTAGTAAGGGAATGTTAAGGTTTTAAATTAAGGCCCACCGCTCGCTCAAGGTGGAATCTCATAGGGCGGCAAATTGGTCTTAGAACGGAGGGGAAGTTGGTGTGTGCGCGTGCGGACAACTCACTTCTGCCGACTTTCAATCCGAACGTCGAACGCGCTGTAGTATGGCTAACACCCCCACCCCCCCCCCCAAAAAAAAAACCCCCCCACCTTGTTTTTTTGCCCCATATGTATGTGTACCTGTTGTGATCTAACCCACCCACCCCACAAGAGAGCCACCCCCACATCCGAGCCATCCGAAATTGCTGCATCGTTAAGAACATCCCTTTTTTCAAACTATCGCAACAATTGCTATTTGTTGCCAAATAACGCCATCTTTTTGGGATACCTTCTCTATTACACCATGAAGTAATACACTGAGTTTGAGCTCCAACAAGCCCTTGTAGACGTAGCAGATGGCTGCCTTATCCGCCAGGCTGCTCGTAACTAGGGTATACTATACCAGACCCTTCAGCATCGGCTGCACAGTAAGCAAAACAGAAATACTACGTAGGTTAATTATCAGCGATTATTATAGTCATAAGAGGCTAATCTAGCTACTTATATATCTACCTAAGCTACCCTAAGCAGTACCTTTACTTATTAGTAAGTAAAGGGCCTAGTAAAGTATATAATAAGTAATACTTAGTAACCTCTAAAGAAAAAATAAATAGCTTAATTCTTATAGTAATACTTATTAATTAAGACTTAAAGATACTAATTAATTAATTTTAAGTAATATAAAGCTTATATTATAAATATTATTTAAAAATAATTTAATTATTTAAATTTATTAGTAATTAAGAGTATTTATTTATTTAACTAATAGAATATAAATAAGACTAGTATTATAAAAAGCAAAAAAAGTAATAAACTAATACTAGGCTTTATAGTATTATAATATATTTAGAAAAAATAGCCTAAATTTAAAGTATAAATATTACTAATTAAGTATATATTTACTACTAAGACCTTTTTATTTCTTTTTATTATATATAAGGATAAGTTAATTTAAGCTTAGTAGTTTTTATTATTTAACTTATTTAAATATATTAGCTAGTATTTTATAGTATTAAATAATAGCTAAATAAATAACTAAATTACTTTTAAGTAGCTAAAAAAGGTCTTTATTCTAGAGACTATACTTAGTTAACTAAATAAGGCTAGGTTACTAATTCTAAATAACTATTATAGTTATATAATAATAGACTTTATATAATAATACTTCTAGTATTATATTTATTTACTATTTTTATTACTATATTCTTTTATTATCCTTTAGCCTTTAAATATATTAGTTTTTAGCTTATTAAAATAAGTATATTAAAAAAAAGTTAAAAGTTTAAGTAATTAGATAAGTAATTTAATTATTACTAATAAAAAGGTATTTTTAGATTATTATTTTAATATATATAAAGTAATAATAATAATTTAGAATATAAAGTTTAGCTAAAAATAGGCTAAGTTATAGCTAATATTTATATAGTACTTTTTATTTAACTCCTTAGTATTAAAAGTATTATTTAGTTAACTAATTAGTTAATAAAGCAGTAGTTAATAATAAAATAAAGTAATATTTATTATTTTATAATTAACCTTTTATTACTTTACTAATTTATAGTATTAATTATATCTATTTAACTAGCTAAATAAAAATACCTTAAATACTTATATTATCTATTACTTATCTAAAAAGCTATAAAAGGAATATAATAAGTAAATATCTAGACTAGTAATTATAAAGTAATAAGCTAGCGATCTATAGGCTTGTCTAAATAACTAGCACAAGGGCAAAAGGAAAAAGGTCCTAACATCTCCTAACAGCACCTTCACAACAATAGCCCATATCCAGCAGGCACAAAATACGGATATCAGCGATACAGATAGTCTAAATAAATCCAGCGCATCTGAATTATCTAGTAAAGCCGAAAGTTGTATCTGGGTGGGTGGAAGAGGGAGTGAAATAAGTGGTGATAGTAGTAGTGATGGTGGTACCGATGGTGGCTCGGATGTGGGGGTGGCTCGTTAACAGGGTGGTTGTGTTAAGCTAGGAAGCTGACTGTCGGTTTGCGCTTGTTGGTCCTAATGACTGACACAAAATCCAGAAAAGGAGCCTGTCCGGCCACGAATCTGAAAACATTGGTTGCTTTTAACTTACTACTACCACGGATTAACGGTATGGCTAAACACGATAAATCTACGGAGCTTATGAGACAGACACCTAGCATAGATCATTGTAGAAATGTCCCTGAAGTGCGTGTCTACTGAGGATAGATAGGCAGCAGATGTCAACTGCCAGTGTGCATTAATAAGCGCACATACAGAGCTGATCTACTAAGAGTTAGAGTAAAGATGAAACCAATCAAATGACCATGTTTTCATGTACCTCGCTTATCATACATTTGGGTGTGTGAAAGTCGTACTAGCAAAACGCCTGAGCCACGAGGAGAAGCATTGCGCCTTTACCGCAAGTGACTATTTCCTCATATCACTATTTCCAGTAGTCATGACTAGAGCTGTTCTTACTAGGAGACTGCTATAGGCAGAGTAGGGCGATCAGCTTACTTTCTTTTCCAGGTATACTATTGCTATGGAATAGTACTGTCCTTTCTTCTGTAGCTAGTCAAGGCCACACGCATGGTAGCAAGTCTTAGCTGGAGGAGCCGGAGTAGGCTAGATATCCCATCGACTGCCAGTTGGCGTCGCTACAAGTAAATCGCTTGAAGAAGCTCCATTTGTTTGCGCACAAGATCCCAATTTTGACTTGCGATGCTAGATCATGTCGGCCTGTTACTCGCATTGGCTTTGCTCTCTCCTGCGATATACTAACGCCAACTGGGAGTCGATGGGATAGAGTTTTCTCCTGCACTGCTATTTCAATTGGGATAAAAAGTTCGGGAGCATGGTTCACATTAACCATGTTGGTATGTAACTCATAGTTGGATTTAACGCCATCGGTTGAACAAAAAAGACTGAGAGCTTGTGGACGCTCCCATTTATTGTCTAAGCCATAAAGAGATTACTCCTGACGTATAAGTTCAGTTCGCCTGAATCATGGACCCTAGGCCCGTACAACTAGGGAGCCATTATGGGACCGTCAGTTGTCCCGAAATCCGAACCATTGATACGATGCCAGCCACTCCCAAAGAACGGATTTTATCCAAACTGGATGATTTATAAACTTTCATCAACCACTAAAGTGTCAAAAAAGCATCTCCAATTTCGAAACCCAAGCGGACTAAACGTTCCGCACTTGGCATCGAGGCACTGCAACCTGACGATGTTTGATACCTTAATCTCCCACTTCGGAGAAGGAATGATATAAAGAAATGATCGAAGTGACACAACTATAATGTAGATTGTCAGGAACGTGCCACCCCCGAGTAATCGGTATGACTCGGTAATAACGCCAATCTTACAAGATGGTAACAGTCGTTGCTTCCACTTTGAAGGTGCACAGCAAAGTCCCTTCCAAGTAGTTATAGCTCCGAACCGGTGGCAAATGTTTCGACCTTATTTTCATAACTATGGCGTTCTGTTATACTTGGTGCACCCATCAAGGCGTGACTACGCATTTTTTTGAGGGAAGCTGAAGATTGTTTACTGCGCGGATTCTTCCATTTATTTCTCTACTCGTTTCTCTCTAACTTCTAGTGAAGCAGCATCAACGCATTAGTCCGAGACTCGATGCTTGGTGGAAAAACGACCCATAGTGGATAAACTAGAGTCAGGTCATGACTGGGCCACGTAGCTGGGCCAAAGTTTGTCCAGGGATGCCCCTCCTATGATCATGGGTTTGAGCATGGAAAAAAGTTGATATAGGCGGTGACGAAGGCGCTGACAATGGTTTCAAGGCAGGGGCTGTTGGCGGACCAATGGCTTAGTAGCGGGGAGGAGGACAAGGTACTTCAAAGTGGCAGCCTGAAGAAGGCTGGTAGTTAAGATTATGCCTATCTTGAACCCTGCTTGCGTCGATGTGAGGCTTGCGTGATACGTCGATCCTATTCTGGACTTCGGCAAATCAGTCTGACTTGGCCCTTTGATATGACCCAGGAGCTGGTAGTGAATTAAGCTGCATTATTCTTTGAAGATTCTGTATCGGATAATCTCATAAAGTGTGAGGATTCTACTGTTATGACACTGGTATGTTGATTTACTAGCCCATGCAGCCTATAACGTAGATGCTACCCTAACCTTATTTTCTATTCATATACTTTATTAGGAGGTCACCTCTGTCTCCAAAACTGTTGTGTTACCCTAATATATCACCTAATAGAGTTCATAATATTACCCAGTAAGGTTTGGACCTTGGACCTTGGGCGTATGATGCTGTGTGATTATGCTTTGCTCATTTCTAGCAGCGCATAGACTTCCTCAATTCCGTTAGTGCATTATTAGCACACTCACAAGACTTAAGGCCCTACAACTTCCCAGAAGGGATAATGAATCCGAGCCGGGGAGCTTCCCGGTCATCCTTTTAGCCACTTTCCTTCTTATCTTACTCACGTATGGTAATTGCCGTAGCCCTAAACTGCTAGAGCTAGACTGACAGTGCTGGTAAGATCATTCCGTATGCATAGTGACCAACTGATAGTATCTAATCATCTAGTATCGCGTATTACAATCCGTAACAGGCCAACTACGTCACATGCAAGAGATAGTGTTGTTCGTTCGCAAAGTATGCTGACTGCCAACGTAACACTGACCACGATTCGTCCCAATTTGTATCAAATGTATCCCAAAAATATCATCCATACGGGGCGAATAGATCTCTGCTGTAACCGGGACAGGAGAACGGATGCACCGATCATGTACCTAATCAACAGCGTGCCACTTCATACTCCGGTGAAAAAGCTAATGTGGGTTTGTTAGCAGCAGCACTGCCCTCGAAGCGGGGATACTAATTCAAGTTCCAATCTGGCCACTGAAGCACCAAGGCAGTTGAAGACGCTTGTCAAGACTCCATCGGCAAAACACAGCCACCTAGCTGACTGCCATACAGGTTCATGGGAGCAGCAAGACAACCTAACATAAGGAGAAACTATATATAAGATCTCTGTATCCTGTCTAACCTCCGAGTTTCTGCAGAAAACTACTCTTATTTTATGATTCGACACTTCTTTGGCCATTAGACGAAACTCTCACAATGTCGATATTATTCAGACCCGTCACATACCTCGCCATCGCAGTGGCCCTAGCGCCTCCCGCATATGGGTCATTTCCCCCGACCCCAAACAACACCATACCTGGGAAATGGCGAGAGTCGATTTTACGGACGTGGGATTACACTCTTATGCGATCGGAGGTCTGGACTCCTGAAGCGACGCTTACAGGTTATCAAAACTGGGCCTTGGATCAGATGATGGACGGAAACGGGTCAGTTACCTGGCGGAATCTTCTATGATCACAAAATTAACGCTTCGAAACAACGCTATAGAACCATCAACGTGTGCATGAGATGGAACTCCAATGAGACAGTCACCGAGACAGTGCGCCAGCAAATCGAAATCGTGTACAAAAAGCAATATGAAAAATGGTTCAAGTGGTTGACCGGCTGGGACAACTACCCGTTTAACGAGTTCAAGTTCAATGTTATAGGTTGGGCAGTCCGGGAACGACACTTGATTCAAGGCCCAGCCGACAACTTTGAAGTCTACACTGATTTCAGAGACGATGAAGGCCTTCCGACCTGTGACCCAGGATGTTCTCGCCACGAACACCCGGATGGCGACTACAGCGATTGCCCTGGAGGTTACGATCAGCGTTTCCACCAGTTTTTCTTCATCAACAGTGCGTGGGAGAACTTTAACATGGGCGCTGCCTCCGGATATGGCATTGACATTAGCCTCTTCGGGTGGAAAACAGTTGGTAGCAAATTGGGAGATTGGTCTATCCTAATTCATGAAGTGGTAAGTTATCTGGAACTTGATGATTTTAAAGACTAAAAAAAAAAAAACCTTGGCTTTGAAACTTATATAGAGGGTCCAACAACTAACAAGTTAACTGTCCACAGGGTCACACGTTTGGTTTCCCAGACTACGTCACTGATGGTACGAAGAACCACTCCTTGTGCGACATTTTGTGGACACCTCCGAATGCGCCCAACGATTTTGTCATGATGCCTGGTGATTCGGGGCGCACGTTCCTCAGGTTACCGAATTTGAGGGCTGGATGCTGCGCCACTGGTGGTCAAGGTTCTCCCGCGTGCGAGCCTGGCAGAACGACAACACAACCTTTCCGCCGCTGCCCACTTGTCAGTGGGAACAACCACAATAGCATCGTGTAACATAAAAAAGCCATCCTATCATTCAGGATATTTCCTGGTCTTGAGCAGCCTGTATTGTGTGCTAGGCTCCTGCTGCTACAATAGCGAAATACTGCAACAGCCAGACGAACTACAAATCTATGCATAGAACAGAAGCAGAGAAAACCAATTTAACCCACATACATCCTTGAGTGAAAATCGGCCAGGCGGAAGTTGTTTCTTTGGATTTCCCATCCGTTCTGCTGACTAACAAGTTCCTCTTTAGCCCTGTTAGCCCTCGTTTTAGAGGATCCGAGAACCCAGTCATTCACGAAACGAGAACGAGAACGAGGTGACAGGCGGTGGTGTGGCCCAGCACCAAAACATGACCATCCTCATTATGGCCACTTCCCTTGTTACATTCAGCCCATGACAGGAAACCTGTCAGTATAGTGTGGTACTTGTAGAGGTAAGGGTGTGTAATTATCGGTATTGAGTAGAGGAGTACATTCGTACATCTAATGGAGGCAAAAGAAATTTCAGGCCATGTTCCCTGTATGACCGATACCTTCATAGTCTAATACGTGCATACGAGGCATGCGAATTATAGTTGTGACTAAGCTGGAACGGCAAATACACTAACTCATGTTGAATATTTGTGTGGCAGCTACCTCTCTCAGACACTGGCGACAACTTCTCTGTCCAGCGACTGAGCTAAGACCATGTCATAATACCTTCCTCGCCTCTGAAACAGTTCCTCGTGGGTGCCCTCCTCGGCCACCTGGCCTCGGTGCAGCACAAAGATGCGGTCGCAGCGCTGTATAGTTGACAGGCGATGAGCAACGGCAATAGTGGTTCGACCGGGCTTCTCCCGCGCGACCGCCTCGATGGCGGCCTGCACCAGCGCCTCGTTGGCGGTGTCCAATGCGCTGGTGGCTTCGTCAAACAGCAACACCTCCGGCTCACGGATGAGCGCCCGCGCGATTGCGAGACGCTGGCGCTGGCCTCCAGAGAGAGCGACACCGCGGTTTCCGACATCGGTCGCGTACCCGTCGGGCAAGCTGCTAATAAAGTCGTGCATGTTGGCCGACCGGCACGCGCGCTCCACGCGCTCGTCTGCGTCGGGCGCCGCCGCTTCGTCGTCTGGAAGACTGAGGAGAATGTTATCCCGGATGCTGCCCTGGAACAGCGCCGTTTCCTGCGACACAAGGCCGATGCGGGAGCGGTGGAATTGCACGTCCAGGTCTCGGAGGGGCGTGCCCTCGACGAGGAGCTGTCCGGAGCTGATGTCGTAAAATCGCTCTAGGAGGGCAACCATGGTGCTCTTGCCGCAGCCCGAGGCACCTACGATGCCAACGGACTGGCCCTTTTGGATCTTGAGATTAAGACCGTGTAGTACAGAGCGACTGGGCCGGCTGGGATATGCGAAGGTCACGTCGCGGAACTCAATGGCCACCGAACTCCTCTCGCTCGCCGACAGTTCCTTGGCGCCGGAGGAGGTGTTTATGGGAGGCTGCGATGTGCGCAAGTCAATGATGTGGTTTGCCGCGGAGTGTGCTTTCGAAACGTCTATTCCAAAAGGTCAGTATTCTTGGTCTCTCTCTGCCTTGTGAATCCTACTTGAGATGGGTGCGTTTAGTGAAGCAACTTACTGGATGAAAAGCCGAACAGGACGCCGCCCGATTGCGACCCCATTAGCACCGCCATGAAGACAATGAAGAATGTCCGCATATCGTAGTGACCCTCAGACAACAGCTTGCCGCCATACCAGAAGGCCAGGCCCGTCACGGCCATGTTGATACTCTCGGCGAATGCATGGACGATCATAGTTATCATCTTGCTACGCAACTCCCGGCTGGCGCACTCATCAAGACGAGCCTGGAAGCCGTTCAGGATCTTTTCTTCCAACGTCAAGCTAGAGACGGTGCGAATGGCGCCGACAGCCTCGGACGCGAAGCGGGCGCTTTCCAGATACATCTGGGTCAGACGGTCCTCGTTGGCCATCTCGAGGCGCAGACGGAAAAAGCCGGCACCGAAAAGTGTCGGCATGCCGCCCGCGATGACGACCAGACCCAGGCGCCATCCCATGGCAACTGCCAGAACGAAACACGAGATGATGTCAACAAAGATGACTATGATAAGAGCAAGGTTGGTGGACAGCAAGTTCTGAAGCCTCTGGGGATGCAGCGAGAGCCGGCTGGTCATCTCGGACGCACCGTGGCCCGTGGTGTCAAAAAAGGCAACATCCTGCCGCAGCATAGCGTCGAAATACCCCCGGCGGTAGAAGCGCGTGGTGTGGAACGATGCCACAGTCCAGAAGAACCCGACGCCGAGGTAGCACACGAAGACACCTAGGCTGAAGACGAAGTACATCAATGCCCAAAAGTTACCGCGCTCTACCAGGTGGTGGCCGGGAGGGAGCTGCAGTGTCGGGAGACTGGATCCGAAGAGGACGGCCTGTGCGGGGAAGAGACCGCCGCCAGCTGCCGAGGAGAGGATTCCAAAGAGCCAGATTGGCCAGATGTGCCAGTGCTCCTTCCAGATGATGATTTTGAGGCACTTGACGATGGAAAGCTTGCGGGAAACGTCCGCGTCTTCGTCCTTGGCCTCGTCTTCATCCTCTGCCGGATCTGCTGCCAGTTGGGATTGCTTGGTTGCAGACTTGGACAAGACTACTGGTTTCTCCTCTACGCCTTCGACTGAGCTATCATCTCTACTTGGAACTTCTGAGGACGCGTACGTCTCAATAACCGCTTGTGCAGCTGCTGCCTCGCCCGTATTGAGAGTCTGGGCATTGACGAGCTGGTGGTACGCTCCCCGTAGATCGAGCAGCTGTTGGTGGGCGCCCTGCTCTACGACCTCGCCCCGACTAAGCACGATGATCTTGTCGGCTTTCTGGACCGTTGAAAGTTTGTGCGCAATCATGATTGTGGTACGTTGCTTAGAAACATTGTCAAGGGAAGCCTGCACTTTCCTCTCTGCCGTAGGATCCAAGGCCGAGGTAGCTTCGTCCAGTAGCAGGATCTGCGGATTAGAGATGACACTCCGGGCAATGGCAACACGCTGCTTTTGACCTCCACTCAACAGAGCGCCGCGTTCTCCGACCCTGGTGTCGTACTTTTGCGGCAGCTCCTGGATGAACTCATCCGCAAACGCCTGGATGCAGGCTTGTCGGACGAGTTCTCTCTTCTCAGGCTCAGGGAGATCGTTCATAGGCGTTCCGTATAGCCCGTGGACTACGTTGTTGTAGATTGTGTCGCTGAAGAGCACTGGCTCTTGCTGAACGAGGCCGATCCTCCCACGCAGCCATCTGAGGTCCAAGTCGGCAATGTCATGACCGTCCACGTGGATGGATCCGCTGGTCGGGCTGAACCACCGTTCGGCCAGTCCGACAATGGTACTCTTTCCAGACCCAGACGCACCCACCAGCGCCGTGACCTTACCGGCCTCGAAGGTGAGGCTGACGTCGCGCAAGACTTGAACAGAGGGCCGCGACGGATAAGCAAAGCTGATGTTGCGTAGCTCAACCATACCTTCACACTTGTCGGGCCGCTCGCCCGTGTCGGCCAGGGGATCGATCTCAGACTTGCGGTCGATCATCTCGAACATGCCCTTAGCGGCAGCTGAAGCCTTGGCGAAGTCACCGAATCCCGGGGCCACGTTGGATGCGGCGTTTGTGCCCAAAAGGACCGCGAGCAGCACCGAGATGATTTGCCCACCGCCGCCGATCTCGCCGTTGTTAAGCAGCTTTACGCCGTAGAACCAGGCAAGCGAGTAGGCGCAGTAGATGGTGAAGAACTCCACACTCCACTGGACCCCGATGACGGGGCCCTTGCGGAAGCCGAGCTTCTGCGCCGCGGCCAGGTAGTCGTCGTACTTGCGGCTCAGCTTAGCACTGGCATTGTAAGCCGTCACGATTCGGGTCGAACCCAGAGCCTCCTCAACCAGGCCACCGGCGCGGTTATATATCTCTAGGATCTTTGCCTCAATCTTGGCGTCTGATGGTGTATTCTGATTAGCGATGAGAATTGGGTGCAGGGAAGCAAGGCACACTTACCGAGGCCGAAGGTGATTTTGAACCCGATGAAGAGAACGGGCAGCGAGGTAGCCGTGACAAGGGTGAGCTTCCACTGCCGCGTAAAAGCGACCACAAAAGCGGCAACGAACATGGACATGTTCTGGATCAAACTGCCGACCTTCTCGGTGCTGCCGTTTTCCACCATGTCGGCGCTATTGGAAATAGTAGACGCGACGGTGCCAGGCGCGCAAGAGTCGATGAAGGAAACATCCTGCCGGATCATCGACCGAATGAAATCGACGCGGAATGCCCTAGTCACGCGAATGCCCACCAGACCAAAGCACGTGGAATGCACGTAGACGAGAAAGAAGCGGCCGATGAAGAGGTAGAGCAGCCAGAGGGCGTTCTTTGACATGTTGCGGTAGAGGTCCTGCCCCGAAATACTGCCATTTTCGTAATTGTTGAACTGATTCACCGAAGAGCCAAACACCACCGTCATCAGCGGGGGCAGAATACCGGAGGCGATGGCAGCAAGCAGGCCGATGAGCCGGAGGGCGTGATCCAGAGGTGTCGAGTAAGACCAGTGCACGCGGAAGAAGAAGTGGAGCGACCCGGGTTTCTTCTCCTTGCTGTCTTTGGCCTTGCCAGCGTCAGTTTGGTCGCTGTTGCTTGTCTCATTGTCGACCTGGCCTGATGCGCTGTGTCTGGAATTGACGGCGGTGTCTGTCTCGGCGACCGTGGCAAGGGGAGCCGACTTCTCTCCGAGGTCTGTCATCTAGGATGTGGGCGCGCAAGTGCGTGCTACCGTTTTCACCGCCAACGGAATTGTCCTCTGAACAAAATCGAGGACTTTTCGCCGAACAAGGTGAGTAGTGGCCCAGTTGTTGGCGAAGAAATCCCACCACAGCCGTTTGCAAGTGGCGAGAAAACAGATGGGAGAAGAAGTTGCGCGGCGCCTATTGGAATCGGGTTTTTGGGACAATTGAATAGCCACAAGGCGGCCCAAATATCAGTTCGACGATACGCCTGACCGTAAAAGTTGTAACGGCGCAGCGTTTTCGCTTACGATGCAACCAGAATGATTCATAACAGTACAGGGGACGGAAACGCGAATGCGGAAGGTCATTTCGTATACAGATGATACAAACCTATGGGTCTTTTGCGGCATGTAGGGTTCTAGAGTCTAGACCAAGTCCAATATTTGAACAACACGTCTGATTGGCTCCGCGAAGGCTCCTGATCTACGGTTGGTGCTTATCGCGTTGGTTGTCTGCTTGGCCCGTCGCAAGCACTGTGTTCGCGCACATGGATCATTGATTAAATTAAACACTGCTGGGGTCGGAATATAAAAGATAGGAGCTGACTTGAATATGTGTAGAGTCTAGAACGCCGGGGGAGTATCCGGTGCGGGTCGTCCCGTACGTGTTGTCTGCCAGGGCAGGGAAGGGGGGCAAGGGTGAGGGGTGCTGCGATGAAGATTGACACGCCCTCACATATCCCACCAATTACAGTTTTGTTGGCCTGTACAGGGCTAGAGACGGCTCAGAGATGCATATGCTCGAGAGCCTAGAATCAATTGCTTGGCCTACAGGATGTTTTTGACGCCCTGTAAGCTTACAAAATCAGGAGGCGTACAGCTATCTGCCCCTCAACCAGGGCCGCCGCAATGTTCTAGCCATCAGTAAAGTATGTCGGTGTTGTAGCCGCGGTTGCAATGCATGAAGGGACGTTTGTATGCGAGGACCGCTGTTTCCACGCGGCAGGGTGTAAATACTATTAGCCGCGACATGGTATGCAGGGACCTCGGACACGGGCAGGCAACCCACTTTCCGACTACATGAACCCATGCAAGATTCTGCTCTCGGAAGTATCACTACAAAGCAGATACTTCAAATGCAGGTAAGCAAGAAAGGCTATCTTGAGGCCTAGACCTCGTTCGCTTCAATGATATGCTTCGGATTCAGCCCGAGCCTGGAGACAGACAGGGATACAGCGGCTGAAGCCTCGCGATGCAAGGTTGAGACTGCATGCTCCGCTACACGTGTACATGTGCGGAAGATTATATGCAGGGTCTATGGTTTCGGCCCAAAAGCTCACTTCCGCGGCTTACACGCATTTGGAAAGAGGGAAGACAAGATGTCGAGGGCATGCTGCATCTGTAAATGCGGCCTCTAAGCCATTCGGGCGCAAATGAGGAGGCGGAAACCGTCAGCAGGCGGCTGCATTCGGATCTATCACGGATCTTGTAACGTAACGTGTAATCCCTCCAATCATTTCCTGTTCTGCTTGGCTGTCTTGCGGCAAAACGGAATTGCGCGTGAAAACCTTGAGACGCATTATCACAAGCAGACGGACACGCTGTCAAGGCCATGCTCGGCTAGCCAATGGGGAATAACAGGGGGGAGGGGGAGGAAGGGCGAAGCAAGGCTTCACCTCGGGACATGATTCTGCAGACGGGGGAGAGGGGTAAGCCTCAGTGTAGCAATGTGCTCGGAAACGAGGTCCTGCGCTAGATGATGGCGATTGGGTGTCGAACGATAGTTGGATCGGGGGGTCGTGTGATGGCAGACAGCAAGCCGAAAATGACAGCGAACGCCGTGAAGCATAGTCCTTCGAATATGGCAGGCGAGCATACGGGTAGGATTGCGGGTTTTACCTTGTTTGAGTGCCTCGCAATAAAACTAGTCGTTGGCCCTGAGAAATTCTTTTCTATCTCCAGATTCTTTCTATCTTATTTTCACGTCAAAATATTGTCTGACGCATTCCGTTTCCTCCAAAATGTCCAACATAGAGGTTTTGATCAATACTCTGGCCCCCGATGCTGTTGTCATCGAGGAGCCCAACGGTACTCTCTCCTCACTGGTAAGCATCTTCCCAAAGGCAGAGTTTCTGTCATCACTAGGCAATCTAGGCAAGACGAATCGCGGCGAGCTGGCCCGTCGCTTGTTCTTTATTTGGGCAGGCTACGTTGTCCTACGATGCATCTACAACCTCTACTTTCATCCTCTTCGTAAGATCCCCGGTCCATGGCTGGCGGCCATGACGCCGCTCTGCGACTTTTGGTACGATGCTGTCAAGAGCGGCAACTACCTCTGGGAGATTCAGAAGATGCATGAGAAATACGGTACGCTCCATTCACCTCCTTTCCCTTTCCAACAGACGTCATCATGCAGTCACTTTCACGGATTGCTAATTTTAAGGCCCCATTGTTCGCATCAACCCCAACGAAGTTCACATTGACGACCCGGAATACTACCAAAACGTCTATGTCGGCGGCACTCACCGCGTCAACAAGGACTCGTCTACCGTAGCCGGTTTCGGGGTCCCTGCATCTGTAGCAGCCACTGTGAACCACGGACAGCACCGCTCCCGCCGCGGTTACATGAACCCCTACTTCGCCAAGCGGTCCATCGTTTCCATGGAGCCCCAGATTCACGAGCGTATCACGGCCATGCTGAACCGCCTCGACGGTGCCCGCAAGGAGGGCACCAAAATCTCGTTGGACCTGGCGTTCTCCGCCATGACGGCCGACATCATCACCCAACGCTTCTTCGGCTACCACTACGACTACCTCAGCATCCCTAGCCTAGTTTCGCCCATTCGTGAGGCCTTCAAGGGTGTTTCGGAAATCTTCCACTGGACTCGCTTTGTGCCGTGGGCCATCAAATACCTCAAGAAGCTGCCCATCCCCATTATCCGCCTCATCTTGCCACCTGTTGCCGAACTTCTCCTTCTACAAGAAGACATCAAGATGAACATCAAGAAGAAACTTGCCAGCAAGGAAGATAGCTCCGCGTCCAAATCAATCATGATCGAGGCCCTCGGCGACCCGCACGTTCCTGCGCAGGAACGCACCATGAAGCGTCTTGTAGATGAAGGCCAGGTCATTATTTTCGCTGGAACAGAAACCTCGTCGAGATCGCTCGCCGTCGGCATGTTCTACTTGCTTGACAACAAGTCTCTCGTCACTAAGGCCCTTGTGGAGCTCTCCAAGGTGGACCACATCCCCGACGAAGAGCTCACAATGAAGGATCTCGAGACACTGCCTTTCATGGTACATATTCTTCCCTGTTCACTGACGGCGCACGCAGCCGAGAGTTTCCAGTTAGCTAACAAAATTCTCAGACTGGCATTGTTAAAGAGGCTATCCGCCTTTCTTATGGACCCATCACCCGTCTTCCCCGCGTGTTCACCCACGAGACGCTTCAGTACAAGAACCATGCCATTCCCCCTGGAGTAAGTGATTCTGTCATCTTTCTGAGCTTTCGAACAAATTTTCTAAAGAAAACAGACGCCTGTAAGTCAGTCGACGTATTTCGTGCACACTAACCCCAAGTGCTTCGCGGATCCCTTCACCTTCAACCCAGACCGCTGGGTGGAGGCGGCCAAGGCAGGGTTTCCTCTCGAGAGGTACCTCACGAGCTTCACCAAGGGTTCCCGGCAGTGCCTCGGTATCGGGTAAGTAAAAAAAAGATGCCAATTCCATCGTCCGTTACGAAATTCTGATGACAAACGATATCCAGCTTGGCCCACGCCGAGCTGTACCTGACATTCACCCGCGTTCTTCGCAACTTCGATATGGATCTGGTGAACACGTCGGTCGCCGACGTCCAGGTCCACAACGTATTGATTATCGGCCAGCCCAAGTTCGAGAAGGGCAAGGGTGAAGGACAGGGCGAGGTCGAGGTGATGGTGACACGCAGGCTGAGGTCCTGAGATGGTCTTGGTTCTGCGGAAGTATGGATGTCTGATCTTGGGTCAAAAGATGCACGGAGCATTCATTGAAGGCCAGGAAAATCGGCGGAAACCCTTCATGAGAGTGCAGAAATTGTAGGGTGTATTTGGATGTTTAGATTGCTACCTCGAATGATTTGCCCTGGTCGCTTTCTCTCATTGGTTTTATTTGCCAGTACCACCGCGCACGCAAAGTAGGTTCGAGATGGCTTGATGTTCAAACAACTTGCGATTTGATGCCATGTGGGTAAACATGTGTTGCCATCTAAATATCTGACCAAATGAACAATGGTAAATGTGTATTAAATGCAATCAGTGACCGGAGATTAACTTTCTATCATACTTAAAGCAGGAAGGCTCCAAAAGCAGTATGTGGAGAGCTTGAGCTTGCACAAGACGACTGATGAAGTTGGCGCGGTTTACTTTGAGAAGACAACACTACATGACAGCCAACCGAACCCAAGTACATTCACTCAAACCTTCATCGTGCAGCGGAAGTATGTAAATGTGGAAGCTGAATTATCAAGACTCCATCTGTCCTAAATACAAAACCCCATAAAACCCCCAAACAGTGATCTACGATCCACATATGACTAACTAGATATACTCCTGCGGCCAGAACTTCTTTGCCCACTTTGAAACAGCGCCCACAGTGGTACTCGCATTGAGAGACGTCTTCGGGACCAGTGGCGTCGCGACTTGGACAACTTCCCCGGCGATGTGCTTCTCAACAAAGTCGGCAACGGGAGGGTAAGCCCACTCCTTGGGGTTAACGGCCCCCACGAGGTCACCGGCAGCCTGGTACCGACGGAACTCCTTCGCCGTGGCACTGTCGCCACCAGCAGCGCTAGTGACGAGCTCGCGGAGACGGTAGCGAGGATCGCTCAAGTGCCAGGTGACATAGCCCTGGCAGAAAGTCTTCAGGGTGTAGGCGATGCTCGGGTCCTTGTCGGCAAAGACCTCGACAATCTGCTCCGAGCAGCGGATCGTGTCGCGCGTTAGCTTGTCCAGCGCCTCGGCCAGCGTGATGCGGTCGCACTTGGCGTAGTTGTTGACGAGCGACGTCTGGTCGCGCGGCTCGTCGAATTCTGGAGGGTTGCAACATGGTTAGCGAGCGATCTTGGCGAGCCACTCGAGCCTTGGCGAGCGCGCAGGAAACGAATCGGGGGCGGAAACAAGCTTCTGGTCCGAGCTTCACGCTTCTACCCCCGGACGCTGATCGGCTCGGCACCGGTGCCAAGCTTGGAGATTATGGACGTACCTTTGTAGAATGACAGCAGGTCGTTCACAAACACCATCCAGTTCTCCATCTGGGAGATGACGGACGTGATTTCAGTGAAGAGCGCCTTTTCGTCAAACTGGGCTTTGGGGAAGATGGATGCGCCGACGCAGTGGCCAAGACCGTTCATGCGGCGCAGAAAGCCGGGGAAGTCGTACGAGCCCGGGAATCCCTGAAAGTTGTGCTGCTCAATCCAGCAACCCTGGAAAACTGTGGCTCATTTAGCTTCGTGCGCGGGAAGAATTGTGGGCATTCCAAAGCTGCTTACAGTCGGTGGTGCTCCGGACCAGGTTTAAGCCGCAGTACGGGCCGTAGTGGCTAAGCACAGTCGGGAACTGCGCGTTCACCATTTGCCACCAAGGGTGCTGTTGAGGCTTCCCGGCAAGAAGATCCTGGTAGAATGACTGCATGGTTGCGTCGGGGTCATCCTGGCTATCGTCAAGCACCAGCATGTAAGTGTAGTGGATGCTCAGGTCTGCCATGACCTCGGGGTCGACGCGCACCCAGGCATAGACTACCATGGCCACAATTGTCTGAAGAGATGCCTGCAGGCGTCTGGGGCTGGCTTTGATCAGGCGCTGCTGCGTCGGCTGGGCAAAGTGCTTCGCCGCCTTGGTGTAGGCATAATGCAAGTTACGGACCCTCTCCTCGTGTGTGTAGTTGGTGTCGTTGTAATTGATGATGCTGAGAAAACGCACCACAGCATCGAGGTAACAGTCCGTGGGAAAGCTTGCGGTGTCCATGGCGTTTGTTGCAGACTGCTGTCTGTAATGATTGGGAAATGATTCAATGAGGGGAGTGTATCAGGACAAACTGGAGCTACAAGGCAAGGTGGAACATGAGGAAATGAATAGAATTAGAAGGCAAATATGGCATCGAGAAGTCGCCGTTTTGGCCCGCAGTCAAATGATGTGCTATTTCCAATCTGATACGTCCGGCGTTGCCTTCGTGAGGCAACCTACCAACATGAATCACGAAGCGCCAAAGTATTGCTTACACCCGCATGACAACGTTACTGTGAATCCTTCGCGGAGAGCCGAAACCCGCGATAGGGAAGGTCCATGAGGACTGCGCAGTGTTTGAGCTTGTGATGGATCTCAATTTCCTTATCCTTGACTGTTTTCCTTGCTCACAGGTTCTAGGCCGTATCTTTAGCTACAAGGGGGTTAGAGTTTGTCATATTTGGTCAAGTTTGATATCTGTACGTCTTAAGCGGAGAGCTAGACCGAGATTTCTTCACTTGGACTTTGATGGCATTCCGGGGGGCGTCTTGAAAAAAAAAAGACCCCGGTCAAATCACACAAAAGGCCCGACGGGATGGAGAGTTGCGTTGTGTACATGTACATCAAGTTACAACTACGTGAAGAAGAGGATAAATTCGCTGATTCTGTAAGGGTCTCGAGATTCGACTACGTGGCTCCGTCTGTTTCGGCCTACAGACCACCTCGTAAACCTGCAAACCCCGCAATAAGCGCTATTTCGGCTTATTTGCGGTACAGAATGCGAGATACGATATAGGCTTTAAGAGCAAGGTCTAGACCAAGAGGCCCGGGGCGAATCTCGCAAACTGTATCGTGCTATCCTTGCTCGAACTCGGTTGTGCAGCGCGCTCAGTTGAATAACCATACCCCGTGCTTGGTTCCCAGGATATCTAGACGTATTTTTCCTCCCATGCGGCTTACATGAACCTGCAGGAAAGCATCCTTTGGTGTGGCTTCCGCGATATTAGGAGACTGATGGTGGCTGCAGGGGCAATTTAGATTCCGAGTTTGTATTATACAGACTCCTAGTGGACTTCCGCACCATGTCCTGCAAAGAATAGCCACCTGCGATCCTTCTAATGCTACGTCATATGTACACGCCGTAATCGAAACGAAGAACACCTACCTACAAGGGGAATTAGCGGCCGTGTGTGTTTCCCGCAGGCTAGTCAGCAGCGGACGTTCACACCATCACCCGCGGAGACCTTCTAATGATCTTGCCGAGGCGGCAACTAGTGTAGGCGCCGTAAGTCTTGGAGCCCGCTGCTACTGCACACCAGCAAGACAGTACAGGGCACTGTTCTCTGTGTATGCAACATATCAGTGGCCAGTAGTCTAGGTGCAATATGCAACATTGCCCAGGGGTCTACCAATCAGAACATCACGACGCCGCTTCTGACCCAGTTGAATCTGATTGCAACATATTGTGCCATGCAATCACCGGGAATAGTACGGGTCGGTTCACAGTGTTTGTGCTGACATCTTGCAAGTAGATGATAGGATAAACAGGTGCAGTAAGTCTTTCGATTAAGGGCAACTCGTTGGCCAAGCGTATGTAATGTGCGGGTGCAACACGTGTGCAGGGATATTATGCAGAGTGGGTGTGTGGATGTGTGGATGTGCGCTTAACCCCCTGCTACTGAGTATTGACCTTCCAGAAGCGGATCTTCAGGGATATTCCAAAACGGCAGGCCATTTATGGGCGCTATTCTCTCTCACCCTACATGTCAGTGTTTCACTGTGTAGTGACAAGAAGGGGCGTGAACCGCACGTCTCCGCCCATGTAGACCCTATTCACAGAAGTGGCTGAACCTTGATGCCCAGGGTCCTTTCCGCGCGGGCCCACTGGGAGTCTGGGGTTCTGGACACTCAAGAAATGAGCGCGAGGCTTCAGGGTCCGTCCCGCGAACAGATTACTTTGAGGAGTATCGGGATTCGGACCACTGAAAAAAGGAATCTAGACCTTCGGGTACCTTATCAGAAGGATCAAATTGGACCGGAGTAGGTAGCCTATTGTCATTCCTCCAACACTCATTGGCCGTATCGGTACGAGCGGCACGAAGCGCATGGCGTTAGCCGACGGAGTGCAACAGTGTTTGCCGATGGTCCCTTCAGCGCAGGCGGTTTGTGAGGAGCAAATCTCGGCTTTTGTCGCTGCGCGCCTGTCCCACCGGCTACGACTGTATCGCAACACAGTATCTCGCATTTTGAAGTGTCGCCTTTTTTCGGACTTTCCCGTCAGGAAGTAAACCATCGTCTAAATGTCCGATTGCCTATCTCCTACATGCTATCCGATGAACTGAAAGAAAGGGTCGAAATATTTTACAAAAATCTCGCAATTGAGACTTAAAACAGAGCCCTCAGATGTCGTGGTTTTTTTTTTTTGGGGGGGGTTTTGGGGGGGGGGTTTTTTTTTTTTGCCAGATTAAGGTGAAGAGGAGCCGCAAAGAAATGGAAAGCAACACCAATAAATTCAGTGAAATAAGATAGAAACAAGACCAAATAGGATTGCTGTTCTCAATTTCGCCAAATGCGTTAAAGCTGCATACAACATTGGATCAAAGTGTGTACAGTTGCTTCATGTAACAAGTCGTTCTGAATTTCCGAAGCTGTTTTATTATCCTGTCTAAAATGACTAACATTTGACCTGAATAACCACCTCATCTACAGTTCATTCGGTTTAGCCTCATCAACTATGAATTGTGAGATGAAAACTAAATGTAGAGCCAGTCATACCGAGTGCAGCGTGTAAATCATCTACAACTCAATCTCCTCCTTGCGGCGACGAATCATGATTCGCGCATTATCATTGGCCGACCAGTACAGAGCCTGGAACGTAGGTTCCGTGGGGGCGCCCGGCGCCAGCTTGAAATCGTACTTCAGGAGAATGTGGCTGAGGGCGATCTTGAGCTCGTTGGCGGCAAAGAACCGGCCCGGGCACGCGTGCTTGCCCATGCCGAATCCCAGGGCATCGGGTGTCGTCGACACGAATTGTGCCGTCTCGAGCCCTTGCTCCTCGCGCATGCGCAGGAAGCGGTAGCCGTCAAACTTCTCTGGGTTGGGGTACTTCTCCGCATCCCAAGACTTCGAGGTGGATACCATGAGCTTAGTGCCCTTGGGGATCTTGGTACCGTCTTGCAACTCTGTGTCCTTTAGTGCGATGCGACGCATGACAGCTGAGAGGGAGTGTGTTAGCGGTTCAACCCTTGAAAAGTCAGAAATGCCGATGGATGGGTTCTCTTACCGACGGCCGCGGGCTTCATGCGCTGACTCTCCTTAAGCACACTGTCCATGAGACGCAGCTTGTAAAGGGTGGACTTGCTCCACTGGTTGTCGGACAAGACGGTAATGACCTCCTTGCGCATGTCCTCGACGAGCTGGGAGTCCTGGCAAAGATAGATCATGAGCGTGCTCAACGAGTCTGACCCCGAAAAGTTGGCGGCGATGGCCATCATAATCTGGGCAACGGTAGGGTCATAGGGACGGCCGTTGGCAGCGTCCTCCATCCACTGCATCGCGTCGAGGTGGCGAACGGGTTCAAGGCCCTGCTTCACGCGCTCCTCTTTCTCGCAGCGGCGGTTTTGAAGGACCGGGTCAACGATGTTGAAAGACGTCTTCAGCTCTTGCCTAATGGCTCGGCAGCGGGGGAGACACCAGTAGACAAGGGGGCGCAGGAACTTGGGCCACAGGCGGAGGTCCTGCGCGGCCTGCATTGAGTCCCTGGTGTAGTCGACCGTGACCTGAAGCCAGTCATCATTGCGGCAGAGCTCCTCGCCGAGGAAGACTCGGGAAGACAGCTGGGAGACGATCTTGAAAGCGAGAATCTTGAGCGAAACCTCGTGCCATTCTGTCGATCGACGTTAGCACTTTTTTCACCCTGATTGTACACGTCAAATCAACAAACCTGTTTCATCCGTAAAGTGCTTCTGGAGCGCATGGCTTGCTTCCTCGGAGAGGGGGATATTGAGCCTGACAATGTCCTGGATGAGGTTGATCTTGACGGCGTCATGGAAGATTCTGTCACGGGTCTGTCCTTGGCGGAAAGGAGCAAAGCCATCAAGATTGGTGTGCATGTCCTACATCAAGATAAGCTTTGTGTCAGAACAGCCGTAGTGGTCACTGTTGCTCACCTCCTCCACGTGCTTGCCAAAGTCAAGCGCCTCGTCGTCCTTGATTCCAGTGGCATAGTCTGCAGAGAGAAGAAGCTCAATGCCATTCTCAGTCTGCACGCGGAACTTGTCGCCGACCTAGCAGAAAGTGTAAGTTATACTGTATGACTCCACATATGCGTTGAGCAGGGACTGATGGCTTACATTGACAAGGGCATCATCAAGAATCTCCTTGGCGTGGTTGCAAAACTTCTTTCGCTGCTCCTTGGCCGTCAACTGCCACCGTTTCTTTCCGTTGACAAGAGGAAGACTGGATATGTCATTGTTGTCCTTGCGTGCGAAAATGGTGAGTCTTCCAAGGATTGCACTCAAGGCCAGTGCAATAATAACACCAAGGCCCTCGGGCGAGGAGAATTGCTGCAGAGCAGCAAGGAGCGCGTCTTCAATCATAATGTCGATTTGATGTCAAACGTACAAGGAGATGATCTACAGAGACAGAGAGTCCAAAGAAGGTTTACTGAAGATGAAGATTGAAGTAAAAAGATGATTATGTTCGAGTTGGGCATTGGGGCATCCTGTAATGACATTGCTAAGTGGATGAGCGAAATTTACATGAGTGACAATTCTACACAACCGCGGTTTGCCTATCAAAAGACAGCCGAACGAGTTGGCTACTGTCGCCACTTCACATCACGAACCTGAAGCTGTACAGATGCACTTGGTGCGCGGTGGAACTTTTGCTTCGAATCCCCGCCCGGAGCTGCGCGATTCCACGACAGAATCTTACACCCCTTGTAAGCCTTGGTCAAGGTCACATCTCCAGTTCGCCCGCAATGGCTGGTTACTTCTGATGCCGTGATAGCACGAGATATCAGCCACTTCGGAGCCTCGGCGAACCCATGCTTTCCTGATCCTGCGACTCAACTTTCGCGGCCCGCTCGACGGGACAAGGATTCCATTCAACGGCTTCCACGCCCAGGCGGTAAGGGATCAGGGGTTAGGGATTAGGGATTAGGGATTAGGGATCAGGGACCAGGGGCTTAGGGGTTTAGGACCCTGCATGGCTGCACTTCAGTGGTGTGATCGTAAGCTGCATGAAACCCCTGTCTCCGTAGATCTAGAACCTGCATGGACCGCAGGTGGCAAATTTTCCGACGGGTCCTACAGGTCTCCTATCTATTCTGCTGGCCGGAATCCCAGTTGCAGGTGGCAGGGTTAGAGGTTCTAGACTGGTTGTGTAATGCTGGCATCGGCTCCCTTCAGACCGGCATCTTTTCCCCCGGATGTATACAGTGCGGGTGATTGAACCACGCCAGCCGTGAATCTTGAACTGCCACCCCCTAATGTTGGTATTGTTTTCTGTAGCCGAAATCTGTATCGACAACTAGTCAAACCTCGGAAGCTCATTCCGCTGGAAGGATATCGCTTCGCCAGGCGAAGATCGGGAGCATGACATGCGAGAGGGGTCAAACAAGCTGCGTGACAGACATTGGGTCGCGGGAGGCAGTGTTGAAGGAGTCTCGACTACCAGATACGGCGCTCCCCTACAAGACGACGACGGATGATCTTGGGATACATAGTAGACACAGATTGCCATCAAGAAAGAGCTTGAGTTCATCACAAACTACCTTCTCTTCTCAGGAACACCACCACCTGCGTCTGTCCTTTGACCTCCCGCTCCTTTACTCACTCTTTTCTGTGAACACTTTGCAGTTCAGCTACTCTCAGCCATCATCATGGGCGTAGAATCGGAACCTGTCTTGACACGCCCTTGGGCGTTACCAGATGACCAAGATCTTCAGAACACGCCAACCTTATCCACAAAACCCATCGAGACGACAGCGAAGGCGGCATGTAGCGCTGAGGATTTTGACACAATTCTGTCATGGAATGACACAGAGCACTCTTTCTATGATGAGTGCCTCCATTGGCATTTCGAGAAGCAAGCTACCTCGCAACCCGACTCCCCAGCCATCCTATCTTCTCATCAGACTTACACCTATGGGGAGTTGGAAGCCACGACTGCGCGCCTCGCCAAATACCTCTCTCAAGAGTGTGGTGTAGGGCCGGAAGTCATTGTGCCGGTTTGCTTTCCTAAGTCGGCCCTGGCCATTGTTGCCATGCTCTCAATTCTCCGAGCTGGGGGTGCTTATACTGCACTCGACCCGAAGTATCCCGATGCACGAATCCAGCAGATTCTGCAACAGACCCAAGCAACGACGGTTTTGGCATCTCCTGATTCCGTTAACCGTTTCGAGGGACTGGTGCAGAATCTGGTGCCCATCTCGGAGGAGCACCTCCTCACATTACCCAAAGACACAGATGACCAACCGCTTCCTTCTCCCGATAGCAAGAAAGCCAGCCCAAAAAATGCTTGCATCGTCGTCTTTACCTCGGGTAGCACGGGTACCCCCAAAGGCATCGTCCTAGAGCATAGGCACATGTGTGCCACCGCCCATGAGCACGGCCGGGCCTTTGGGATTCGCAAGGGGCTTCGTGTGCTGCAGTTCGCTGCCTACACATTTGACATGGCCAACTCGGACATCTTCTGCACCCTATTCCACGGAGGCACCATCTGCGTCCCGTCAGAGAATGAGCGCATGGACGACCTTGCCGGCTTCGTGGCGCGGTTCCAGGTCGAGTCAGCCAAGATCACCCCGTCCCTAGCCGGTCTGCTCACCCCAGCCGACATGCCAAGCCTCAAGACCATCATTCTGGGAGGTGAGGTTGCCTCCAAGGACCTACTGGCCCGCTGGGCGGACTATGCCCAGACGATCATCAGCTATGGTCCTGCGGAGTGCGCCGTGACCTCGGCAAGTCATGTTTACGTGAAGGGGGCCGATGCCGGTGTCATCGGCAGAGGTTTCGGTACACGACTATGGATTGTAGACCCCCATAGCTGCCACGTCATTTTGCCTATCGGCTCCGTGGGTGAACTCCTGGTCGAAGGACCCAACGTCGGCCGAGGATACCTGGCCAACCCTGAGCTGACGGAGCAGTTCTTTGTCGGTGCCCCTGACTGGTGCAGCAACAAAACCAACAGCCAGGGCGAGCCGCGGCGATTCTACAAGACGGGTGATCTGGTCCAGTATGATTCCGACGGCGCGGTGCGCTTCGTCGGCCGCAAGGACTCGCAGATCAAGTTGCGCGGCCAGCGTCTCGAACTCGGCGAGGTGCAGCACCATCTCAAGGAGGCTTTTCCCAAGGCCGTGGCAGTCCTCCCGGCTATGATTGCACCCCATGCTCTTGGCGCTGCCAAGAGTCTCGCAGCTTTTGTCCAATTAAGAGACGGTGCCGGCATCATTCAAACCAAAGAAGACAACATTGTCGCATCTCACCTTTTGGGGACGGATGAATGGCAAGCCAGCGTCAAGGCTGCGCATGAACTACTGTCGGAGGCTCTGCCCTCTTACATGGTCCCGGCGCAGTTCATCCCGGTGTCCCAAATGCCAACAAACGCATCTTGGAAGACCGACGTGCGGCGCCTGCAAGAGTTGGCTGCTGACCTCCCCCTGGACGTGTTGACTCTTCTGGGTTCTTCCCTTTCACTTCCGTCCACCAGCCAAGAGTCCCTGACGGAAACGGAACTCAAACTACAAGAGCTTTGGGCCACCGTCCTTGGCCGTGAGTCTGGCCAGCTAGGTCTTGATGACAGCTTCTTCCACATTGGCGGCAATTCTCTCGAGGCTATTCGCCTCGTCGGCCTCGCCCGCGCCCAAGGTCTGGACTTGACGGTCCAGCAGATTTTCCAAAGTCCCAAGTTGAGAGACCAAGCCGGCTTGCTCAAGCCTCGTGCCGAGATTGCGTCAGAAGGGGAACCCATCCCTCCACTGTCGCTGCTCAACCCAGAGACGGATCGCGATACGGCGCTTCAGTATGCTGCCAAGCTTGCCGATGTCGAGCCGAGCCAGATCGAAGACATCTTTCCGTGCACACCTCTGCAAGAGGGCCTGCTGGCCATGACTGCTCAGCGTGAGGGAGATTACGTTGCGCGCAGCGTGTACCGTCTTCCCGCCTCGACTGATCTAGATCGCTTCAAGAGAGCGTGCGAGGAGGTAGTAGCCAAGGCACCAACCCTGCGCACGCGAGTGGTGAGTCTCCCCGATGATGGGCTGGTCCAGGTCGTTGTCAACGAATCTTTCCAATGGGGTCCCGTCCTGGACATGGACTCTGCCTCTTCTCTCGAGTGCCAGAAACCAGGCCAGGTTCTCGGATCAGCATTGTCCTTCTTTGCTCTGGCCGAAAGCGCCCGGGAGGCGGCGACGTACTTCGTGTGGACAATCCATCACGCGCTCTATGACGGTTGGTCGGCGCCCCTCATCTTAGACGCGATCGAGCAGGTGTACAGCGACGGCCAGTCACCAGTCTTTGCCCCCTTCCAAGGCTTCGTCAAGCACGTTCTCCGGCAGGACAAGACAGCTGCCGAGGACTTTTGGCGAGTCCAGTTCGACGGCGGCGACGGCGCCGTTTCCTTCCCCGCTCTCCCCGACCCCTCAAAGGTGCCCCTTGCCGACACCGTCATGGACCGTCTCGTGAGCCTCACCTGGATCCGCAGCAACACCACACCCGCCACGGCTGTCCGCACGGCCTGGGCTATCCTGCAATCCCAGATCTCCGGATCCAAGGATATCGTCTTTGGCGCAACCTTGACGGGCCGGCAGGCCGATGTCGCTGGCGTGGAGCGCATGACGGCGCCAACCATCGCCCCGCTTCCCGTACGAGTGACGCTACAAAATGATCAGAATGTGCAGGATATGCTGCAATCGATCCAGCAGCAGATGGTAAACATGCTTCCCTTTGAGCAGTTTGGCGTTCAGAACATCAAGCGCGTGTCCGGCGCTGCTCGCGATGCTTGCCAGGCGCAGACGCTCCTCCTGATCCAGCCCGCCGGTCAAAACCTGTCGCTGAGGCAGAACGGCCTCATGTCTCACGTCTCTGGCTTCGTCCACGAGACCAAGTCCTATGCTCTCACGCTCTACTGCTACCTTGAGGCCGATGGCGTGCACATCTATGCCGTATTTGACTCGTCGGTGATCAAGGAGGAGCGGGTCTCCAGGATTCTGGGACAGTTTGAGCACATCTTGAAGCAGTTGAGCGACGCAGAGAAGCTTGCCTTGAAAGTCTCTGATCTTGAGGTAGCTTCCCCTCAAGATATGAGAGACATCTGGCGCTGGAACGCCCAAGTCCCCCCGACAATGGACCGCTGTGTGCACGACATGATAATCAACCGCGCCCATCAACAGCCCGAGGCAGACGCCATCCATGCATGGGACGGCGACCTGACATACGAACAGCTGGATACCCTGTCATCGACGCTGGCTCGCCGTCTTATCCAGCTCGGGGTCGGTCCAAACATGATTGTGCCCCTCTGCTTCGAGAAGTCCATGTGGACTCCCGTGGCTGTGATGGGCGTCATGAAGGCTGGAGGATGCTCTGTCCTGCTGGACGGCGGACAGCCAGAGCAGCGCTTGCAGACAATCGTGCAGCAGGTCGCACCTAGCGTCATGATTGCCTCGGCCCTGCGCAGGGATGAGCCATCTAGACTCTGCGCGTCCGAGGAACTGAAGGTGGTGGTCTTGGACCGGCAGGCTCTCGACGAGCTTGAGGCTACTGACGTCCCAGCGCCTCTTCCCGCAGTGCCGACGTCTAGCTTGCTGTACCTCGTCTTTACTTCCGGCAGCACCGGCCTGCCCAAGGGAGCCCAAGTCACTCACTCTAACTACGCGAGTGCTCTGCACTACCAGGGCGACTTCTTCGGCTACCAGACCACATCTCGCGTGTACGACTTTGCGTCCTACTCCTTCGACGGCGCTTGGTTCAACATGCTGCATACTCTCGAGGCCGGTGGGTGCGTCTGCATTCCTCTGGACGAGGACCGCAGAAATGACCTGGCCGCCTCGATCAACCACATGGGGGCCAACATGCTCAACCTCAATGCCACGACCCACCGTCTCCTAAACCCGGCGACACTCCCGGCCGTAAACAACCTCATTTCTTTGGGCGAGCCGATCCGCAAGGAAGATGTCGAGATCTGGACACCGGGAGTCATCAAGCAGGCCTACGGCCCCGCTGAGTGCACCCCCATCTCGACCGCCCTGCGCGGGAAGGCCGACGACCAGCCAAACGTCGGCATCGGCAGCGGTCTGGGCTCCCTCACCTGGGTTGTGGACTCGGAGACCGGCCGACTGATGCCGCCAGGAATCACGGGAGAGCTCTGGCTTGAGGGCCCCATCGTCGGCGCCGGGTACCTGAACGAAAAGGAGAAGACGGCGGCCGCTTTCGTCCATGACCCGGCGTGGCTGCTTAGGGGAGGAGGCGGCGTTCCAGGCCGCCAGGGCCGTCTCTACAGAACTGGCGACCTCGTGCGACAGCTCGACGACGGACCTCTGGTGTTTGTCGGACGCAAAGATACCCAGGTCAAGATCCGCGGCCAGAGAGTCGAGCTGGAAGACATTGAACACCACCTCCACCGCGTCATGGTCTCTCGGCACGAGAACGTCACCCTGGTTGCCGAGGTCATCAAGCCGGAGGGCCAGCAGCCCATCCTCGTGGCCTACGTCGCTCTCTCTTCCCCGGGCCAGGTGTCCCTGGATCATATCCTCGCCTCCCTGGTGGTCGGGGAGCCCGGCAAGGAGTTGGCCACCGCGCTTCCCGCGCATCTCGTGCCCACGGCTTACATCCCGCTCGAGCAAATTCCGCTCACGATGACGGGCAAGACGGACCGCAAGCGCCTGCGCGAGATGGGAGCCGCGATGACGCGGGACCAGCTGGTCGCCCTGCACGAGGCGCATTCGGGTATCGCCTCGAGGGAGCCGTCCACCCCGGAGGAGCTGCAGCTCAGGGAACTCTGGGCGCGGGTGCTCAACCAAACAGAGATCTCAAAGATCAGCGCGGAGAGCAACTTCTTCGTCATCGGCGGCGACTCCATCCAGGCCATGCGCATGGTGGCCCTGGCCCACGAACACGACATGCGCCTGACCGTGGCCGACATCTTCCAGAGTCCGCGCCTGAGCGACATGGCGAAGCGGGTCAAGACGGTGCAGAAGAAGGAGTCGGCGTACTCGGAGCCGCAGCCGTTCACCCTGCTCTCCGAGGATGACCTGGCAGGGCAAGAGCTCGGCGTCTTCATCAGAGAGACGATTGCCCCGGCCGTCGAATTCCACCTCGAGGACATCCAGGACGTCATGCCGACGACGGCCACCCAGGCGATGTGCGCCGACGCGGCCATGCACGACCCGGCACAGGGGTGCTTCATGGTCCACGTGGACGTCCCCGAGCGCGTCTCCCTCGACACGATAGAGGAGTGTTGTCAAAAGGTCTGGAACCACCTCAGCATCCTGGCCGCCGTGTTTGTGACGCCCGGCGAGAGGATGTTGCAGGTGATCCCGCGGAACTCGGCGGCGCCGGTCGAACGGCACCAGATCGGCGACGCACAAGACATGGAAGGCTTCGCCGCGGACGTCTTCCACGCCGCGCTCCAGCCCGCCATGGTCCCGGGGTCCCTCTACACGCGGTTCTACGTGCTGCACGGCGCGGGCCATTCCACGCGCTGGGGCCTCCGGCTGTCCCACGCCCACTTCGACCGCACCAGCCTGACGCCCATCCTCGACTGCTTCGCCGCCAGCCTGCAGGGCAAGGTGCTGGCGCCCATGGCGCGCTTCTCGGGCTTCGTGGGCTGCGTGCGCGAGGCCGAGGACAGGATGCTGGCGCACTGGCGCGAGGTGCTCCGGGGCTCGAAGCCCCTCGCGCTGCCCCTACGGGGCAGCCCGCCGAGATCGTGTCCATCAAGCGCGCCATCCGGGCCCCGCCCGCGGTCGAGGGCTTCACGGCGGCGAACCTGTACGTCGCGGCCTGCGTGCAGGCGCTCGCGCAGCTGCGCGATACGGACGACGTGGTGACGACGATGACGGTGTCGGGCCGCTCCACGCTCCCGCCCGCGCTGGCCAACGTTGTTGGCCCGACCGTCAACATGGTGCCCCTGCGCGTGCGGCTCGACGCCGGCAGGACATTCAGGGGCACGCTCGAGGCAACGCGGCGCGCGCAGCTCGACGTGCTCGGCTTCGAGACGAGCACGGCGGCGCCGCTGTTCGAGGCCTGCACGCCCGAGGCGACGTGGCGGCCCGAGGAGCGCCGGTCGACGTACATCGTGCAGTTTCAGAACCCGGAGCCGTTCACGGTGGACCTGATGGGCGACGGTGAGTGCTGCCAGGAGCTCGGCTGGTTCGGGCCGGACAAGGTGTGGGAGCACTCGGAGGAGGTGTGGCTCATCGCGCGGCCGGACCCGGAGACTGAGACGTGGAACCTGTGGTACAGCGCCAACACGGTCAACTTTAGCCTGGAGAGGTTAGAGGAGCTTATCCAGGAGCTGGAGGCGGTCGTCGAAAAGACTATGAAAGGCGCGGCGAAATGAGTAGATTGTTCGGGCGGTTGAAGTTTTGGTGGCTTTTGTGAAAGGTGTAGATGTTATTTTTGTCAGCATTTTGGCATACTATGGGTCTTTCTTAGAACTTTGCGACAGAAATGGTAATTGATTTCCATGTTATACTTATACTCGATTCGCATCATTTCATACGAAGCGCTGAAATCGTACATTTGAAAAGACAAAAAGCTAATTCGTGACAATGGTATATTATGCGATTGAATCATATGTGTCTCTTCTGAATGCCATGCTTTACAACCTTCTTAAGCTGGCTTCCAGTCTTCCTCCTACCAACATTTTCCACGGTGTTATTCAATTAGCGAATTTATAGACGACCTCTTTCAGAAAAGCTCCCCAATCTAGAAACTACATTGTCATGGGTCCTTTCAGGTGAACCAAACTTTTGTTTTTTATTTTATGTTCATGTCTGTTTTATGTACTCTCGACGATGGCGTCTCACGTCTCGTGTCGAACAGCGCCATCCTCTTCATTCGACAGCATCCCATCCCGGATGAGCTCCAATCACTGCTCCGCAAACTTCAGCATGAACTCCGCCATGTAGCCAAGAAATTCCTCCGCGAGCGTCTCGTCCAGACGGCCGTCGTTGAAGCAGATGGAAAGCCCCGTGGCGCCCTTCCAGCTGTCCATCCTGATGAGCCTGTGCAAGGGGTACTGGTCAGCAGTTCGCCGGCAACAAGCGCAGCCCAGAGGGGCGAGAGATAGTTAGGGATAGTTAGGGCGTGTGAGGAATACTTACACGTCGGAAAGATAGGTGTCGAGGTGGAACAGGCAGCTCTCCACGACCAGCAGCTTCTCGCTGCTGGCGCCGAGCACCTCTCCGGGGACGTACTTGTCCACGATGCCGTCGCTTGCAAAGACCTATTAGGGAAGCCTGGTGTTAGCATGGCAAGACCCGCCATAGCGACGAAATAAGTTCGGAGAGCAAAATACGAACCGGAAAGCTAGTGGGCGGAAACGACGGTGGTGCACTAGTTGAAAGACGTATCAGCCGATACACCCAATCCCTAAACGTTGACATGAGGGGGGGGATACTCACGACCCAAGCACGCTCGCGAGGAAGTTGCCCTTGGCCTGGTCGACGGCGAGCTGGAACTCGTTCCGCAGCCAATACTCGTAGCCGTCCCTGACGCGCGCGGCCAGCGCCCCCAGCGTGGCCCGGACGGCCTCGGCGTCGCCCTCGTCCACGGCCCACTCGCGCAGCGGTGCGAACTCGACCGAGGCGCCGGCCTGGCACGAGCCGTAGCGCCGCGCCGCGTCGCCGCGGAGGTAGCGCCTGCCATTGACGGGCAGCGGGGAAGAGAGCGCGACGGAGTCCGGGGCGTCGGCCGGCAGGGGCCGGGCGCGGAGCAGGGCGAGGACCATGGTGGCGTGGCCGAGGTGCGTGACGGTGAAGCTCGGGCCAAGCCGCGTCTTGATGGCAGCCTTGATGGCGACGCTCTGCTCGGCGGTGAATGCGCGCCATATCGTGCGCGGGGCGCCGGTGCCGGCGGCGACGGGGAGACCCCAGCTGGACTTTGGGGTGTCAGTTATAGTCATGCAGCGGATGGGGTGGATGTTATGCGAAGGAGAGGAAGGAAGAGACTCACTCCGCTTTTGAGCAGGGCGGCAATGAACTCGTCTCGCGTCTTCTCGTAGTCCTCGCCCAGGGCGCCGACATCGACCTTGCACGCGTCGAGAACGGGCAAGTTCAGGTTAGCAATCTCGTTGCCCCACGCATACTGCGACAATGCCGGCTCAGCCTCGCCGGCGCCCAGCTGTTCCCCAAGGCGGCGCAGCAGATCCCCCACGAAGACGCGCGAGCTGATACTGTCCCAGTGGATGTGGTTGAAGACGCCGAGCACATCCACGCGGGCGCCGGCCGCCAGCGGCGCCTGTTCGCCTTGCACGTCGGCCACGACGACGAGCGTCACGGGCGGGAGGGACTTGGCGGGGTCGATCTGGCGCTGCTTGCCAATCTCGGCCGCGACCTGCAGCCCGGTCTGAGACGTAGGCCTCGCAGTGACGGCGGCCCGGGCCCATTGCAGGGCCTCGGCGTCGGACGCCGGAGGGGTGTAGGTGATGTGCGGGGGGCCGTACTCGGAGGCCCAGGCGGTGGTGCAGGCGACCTCGGGGTGGTGGAACCGGACGTGGAGCAGCGCGTCGGCGAAATGGCGCGCGAGGCCGGCCAGGGAGAGACCAGCAGTCTCGACGCGGAGGGTGGTGCTGAGGTAGTTGTCGTATTGGCCGCGGGAGTTGGGGCCGCGCAGGCCGACCCACGCTTCGGTGCCGAGCCCGAGGCGCCGCACGGCACGGGGGTCGTCCGGTGACGGGTGCCAGCGGAAGGCGGCGGGGTCGAGCCGGGGGATGGGGGGAAGGGACATGGTTGGGAGTGATAGGCAAAGTCTCGGGGAGAAAATGTGTAAGACAGATAGAAGAAGAAAAATTCCGTAGTCTGAAAGCAATGCGGGGGGTTTTGATGCTGTTCAAAGTGAAGTAATCGAATAAATGGATTGGTTAACTTGGTTTACTGCGGTCTTTCAAACCCTTTATCAGAAGCCGTCGTCAAACTACTTACTATGTATTCTCTCCAATACGATGGAACACCAAATGGTGAGGGCTTTCAACCACGCCAGAGTCTTTGTCCTCGGGGCTTGTCGCCCGAACAAGCAGCGCAAGCCCGCCCACCAGCTGCTTGTCCCCGTCGCTCGCCATAAGTGGCACCGTACTAACTCGCAAATCTAAATACGGTGGCGTGCCGGGGTCGAGTCTGGTCACACAACACACGCCCCCTCCCCTTCCCCAGCTCCACTCCGCCTCCGCCGCGCTAGGTCGGACCGGGATGGACTGCATCAGGATGGGTCCCGATGGTACACGGTGCCGTCTACGGTGAGTACATTCATGGGAATACGCCCCCGAGGGGTCTGCTCAGAGGGATCCTGGGACCGTAGAGGTCCCTTGCTGCTGTTCAGCTTGGACGAGCGCGATGGATTCACGGCTCATGTCTTGCTTGCATAGACCGACCTCGACCACTGTCACCATCGCCGGCGCCTCCAAGTCGCCTACCGCGAAGATAGGCAAAGGCAGCATCCGCCCCGAATGCCGCCAAGATACAGCCGATGCCTCGTCGTCGAGGATTCAGGGACGTCCCCATCGTCCACCTCGACAGCTGCGGTTCCTGATTCCTCACATAAACCGTCCCGTCGTCTCTCCTCCTCTCCCCGGACCAATCCGTACGCATGGTCGCGGCTCACTTACACACACTCTCCTCACCCTATCCTGTCCCCCTGCAACCCGTACACACTCCACCATGCCACTCCTCCGCCCCCCCTTCGACCCGGAGCTCGCGCCCATCCAAGCTTCCTTCGAGCCCTTCGGCCCCATCACCCCAGAGTTCGTCGTCAGACACCATGCCCGCACCGATCGTGCCCTGGAGGCCCCGCACATCGCCGCCGCGGAAGCCATAGGCGACCGGCCCCTCACGCACGCCGAGCACACGGCCCCGGGCTTCGGCCCGATCGACCCTCCCGTCGCGCTCTCCACCTTCACGCCCAACATGGTCCCGGTGGCGGGAAACCCGTGCCGGCCCTGCATCCTGTACATTCACGGCGGCGGCCTCATCTTCCTGCACCGCCTCGTCGGCCTTTCGCAGCCGCTGGACTGGGCCGTGGCCGCGGGCGCCGTGCTCGTTAGCGTCGAGTACCGCCGCGCGCCGGAGCACCCGCAACCAGCGGCGTCGGACGACTGCTTCGCGGCGCTGCGGTGGGTGCGGGCATCGGCGGGCGCGCTGGGCGTCGACGCCGCGCGCATCCTGGTGGCCGGGCAGTCGGCGGGCAGCGGGCTGGCGGCCGGGCTGGCGCTGCGGGCGCGCGACGCGGGCCTTGAGCCGCCGGTGCGCGCGCAGATGCTGCCGTGCCCGATGCTCGACGACCGCTGCGAGTCGGTCAGCTGCGCGCAGTTCGACGGCGGCGTGGAGCCGTGGGACCGGACTAAGAACGCGGCGGCGTGGGGCATCGCGCTGGGCGGGCCGGCCGGGGCCGAGGCGGGCAACACGGTGAGCCCCTACTGGGCGCCGGCGCGGGCCGAGACACTGGTGGGGCTGCCGCCCGCGTACATCGAGGCGGGCTCCGCCGAGTTCTGCCGCGACGAGGCGGTGGAGTACGCGTCGCGGCTGTGGGCGGCCGGGGTCTCGGCGGACCTGCACGTGTGGGCGGGCGGCTTCCACGGGTTCGACGAGATGGCGCCGGACTCGTGGCTGGGGCGCCGGGCCATCGCAGCCAAGATGGAGTGGGTGCGGCGGGTGCTGACGGAATGATGGGATGGAGGGGGGACGGGGAGACGCAATGCAGCTGCGTTGCGTCAACGGGCGCACCATGTGGTGAGCAGCCATACCCATGGCTGGATTGGGAGAAAGAATGTCCCCATGTTGGATCCGAAAGGGTACAGAGAAGGGGAAAGATTCGAGAAATACGCCGTTTGTTCCAGTGGAGGCATAGGGGGACCCTTGTATACACATCTTACACGTCTCCAACCAACCCGTCTTACACGTCGCAATCGGGCTAGTGGTCTTACGCCAACTCTCTGAATCCTGCGCATTTCGGGCGCGGCCGAGCCAAGGGGGCGGACTCTGAACTGATGACACGCCTCTCCTTACGGCTTCCTCTATTGATGTGAAGCCGGATGGGTGCCAGCGGACGCTGGAGGGCCACAGCAGCTTAGAGAACGTGTTCGAGGCGGCAATCCGGCAACCAAGTCAACGGCCCCATGATCGGCATTGTGTGCTCTTACAGCACGGCGCATGGATTAAGAATCACTCTCACAACATACTTTGGTTGCCTCCAGAGTATCGAGCGGCGTGTCATGCAGCAGAAGGATCAAGAATAGCTATTGGATGCCAGTCGGGCCGTGTCTTGCTTTCCGAATTTGCGTTAGAGAGTTATAAGCTGTAAATTACCCGGCTATATATCCTTCAACTGACGTACTTGATGAGCGAGTGTCCCAGATAAGCGAATGTCTTATTAAACCCCGACCGCAATATAACGATAACAGGGAATTAAAACCAACGATCTGTAATCAACTCAAACTACCCATAATCCTCATGTTCAGACATCCCTTTAACAATGTGTCATGTTTGTACATTGTATCCTTTGTTATCATAGACGCCGCATCGTCGCTGGCCTGTTTCACCCCTCGGTTTACGACCACTACTTCTGCGACTTTTGTCCTGAACCTGCGCATTTACCTTCATTTGAGACTGTATCTCTCCTGCATCAGCAAAAATAAGGCTTCCTCTGCGCTTAGACGTGTTTTCTTTGACCTCCACCCTCGACTTGGTTGATTGTCCTCCTCATAATAAACCTGAACCTTAGGCCTCAGTAGGGCTACGTGGTGCATGATCCCTCTTGTCCCTTTGGATAATCGTTCAACACCCTTGTAATTGGACGCTGGGGAGCTGCTCTGATGATGGGAGATCTGATTCTTAATGAGGTTAGATTGAGAGCTTGCTTCTGTTGGGTTGCTTGGTGTTATTAAAACCTAAGGTAGGGGATGTCTGAGGGAGTGATTCTGGAGGTGTTGGAGAATGTAACCCGATAATCAGCTTTGAGAGGACGCTTTCTGCACTTAGACGACCGATTTCTGCTCTTTCAAAACCTCCTTGAATATTCTCTTTTGTTATAGGTTTACTGAACGCTTTGCGATATGCAGGAGAGAAGTGCGCCAACTCTTGTCCTCGTCTTCTCCCGTAAACACGCCAACAATTCAAACACCCTTCCTCATCCCCTTTCAATAACCCCCAGAAGCTCGTCAACAACGACGACCCTAAACGCCCGATCGAGCCCACACACCTCCTCGCCGTCCCCAACCACCCCTTTCAGCGACGCAAAAGCCCCCGGCAGACGCCTTGGATCCAGCGCGGCCCTCACTGAGGCGGTATACCGCCCGCCCATGACCCCGTTTAGCGTCCTCAGATGCTCCGCCGCCGCGATCGCATCCCCACCACCTGCCGGCCCCCTCGCCTCCGCTACGGCGCCCCCGAGCCCAATCTCCATCAGCACCACCCCCATCGCCAGGATATCTCTCCTCTTCGCCTCCTCCAGCGCCGCCTCCCCGCTGCCGTCGTCACCCGTCCGCCGCCAGAGCTCGCCCGCCTCCAACCCGAACCCCACGAGCAGCGGCAGCGACACTCGGGCCTCGTACTCCCCGCCCCGGACCGCGAACCAGACGTTCTCGGCGCGGACGTCCCCGTGGACCCGGTCCGCGGCGTGCAGCTCGCTCAGACTCCTCGCCAGCGACCCGGCAAAGCGGATCCTGTCCGACGACAACCTCGCCGCAGCCTCGCGCCTCCCGCGCGTGAAGTGGCCCGCTGGGGTACCCAGGTGGTCCGACAACCTGTGCAACCCCCGGTGATATCCCTGGAGGGGCGACGCGTCATAGAGGTATTCCATGCGTCGACGGGGCTGGTCCACGCGGAAGCCCACACAGTGGAGGACGTAGGCTGAGGCACCGGCGTGCAGGAATGTAGCGAGCTTGAGGGTCTTCTGGCACATACTGGGGTCATCCAGAGATACCGCACGGGTCTCGACGATGGCCCCATTGTCGTCGAATCGCAGATGCGGCGTTGAAGCGTCCAGGTCTGGGGAGGGACAGGATTCGCGAGGAGCAGGCTCGGTTTCAGGGGCGCGTCGCCGCGTTGGATTCGGATCTGCCAGATATCGTGCTCGAAGCTGGGGTCGCGCGCAGTGGCGAAATTGCGGAGTTGTATAGCGCAGGGGTTGGAACGGAACAAGTCTTGGTTGAGGGTGTGTCTGATGGCGAGGACGAGGTCGGCGCGGACGTCGCCGTGGAGCGCTTTCAGTTGTTTGTGAGTATGGGATAGGATTCTTGCATACTTGGGAGTCGTGGACGAGGTCTGGTCTTGCTCGAAGGCGAGTAAGATTGCGTCGATGGCCGTAAAGGAGGCTCGGCAAGGTGCCAGTTCCTTGGGGGCGAGTTCGAGGAGCGTTGTGGAGGCGGCTTCAATCTGGCATACTTCGTCGTGATGGACCAGGCTGTACAAAGTTGACGTGCGAGTCAGCTCGGAATAGAGCTGCTCAAGTTGAACCCGCGTATGATCTGGGATATTGTTACTTTGATTGATCACATTGGCCAATCTATCGGCAATTTGGTTGGCTCTCTGGACCACTTCGTCCATGGCTGAGTTGCCAGTCTCGCTTTTTCGTCTCGCCTTCTGTGGTTCAAGTCAGCAGATCACGGCGAAAGAGTCACATCATAATACAGCATTCCTGATATAAAGGGGTCCATGTTGGTTTCTGTTTCAACGCCGGGTTTCGCTCCGCGTACTCCGAGGTCCTTATGACGATCTCACTCTACTGCGGAAAAAGTACTCAGCGCACCCCATTCTACTAAATCAATTCCATGTCTGACTAGCAGTATGCAGGCATCTGCAAGGACGAACTCTAATCCAAGGAAGATATGTTGCTTATGTCCGTTGTCCGACACAAGCTCATCAGCCTTACCAGGCATCATTTAGCCGCCAGTTAAGGTGTATTTCATGACCATGACATCACCTCAAAGACTGTACGAGGTAACATCTTGGGAAGGCAACGGCGTGTGTAGGGAGCGAGAGAAGGCGGACGTTGCTCGACAAGGAAGAGCAAAGTATATGTCGTGAGGTGACCTATGACGGAAGTAAGCCTGGTCGGTATACCTATGGCAGTGTATGCCCAATGTCCTCAAAGCAAGAAATTCGGCCATGGGTCCGCCCCAATTAGACTGCCAGTCTTGTCAGTCTGCGCTCGTCTTAATATTGTCTGCTAAATCTGGAGCGGATTTGCAACCTGGCAGTGCTCCAGAAAAAAGAAATGTAACATCTCCAAGAGGAAAATCCGGCGAATCCGTGTCATGTTGATTGGGCCAAAGAGTCACTTGGCAATTTCAGCATTCGTATCGGCCAACCTCCGTTTGCACAGTCGTCGTTCCTTGATACTTTGAGGTGCAGGCGGTGAGGAAGCATCTCGTCGTAAACGGTTTCGTGTCGGCAACCAGGGCCGCTTAGTTGCCAATGTTCACTCCTCCCCGGCGATTACGTCGGGACAGAAGTCCCCACGTCGCTATTAAAGAGATAAGAATGCCCCATGATTGGACCATTGGGTGGAGGTCCTCTGCCTGCATCTGCGGCTTGCTCGCTTGGGCATATATTCCGCTGTAAGTATACGTAGCCGTAGCCAGCGACTAATATTTGGCGATGCCGTTGCGGCTGCCAAAGGTTGACTACGTAATGCATTTGGTAGGAGCAGATCGGACTTCTCATCCGAGCCTACGTATTGGCCAGCTGCGCACAATCGATAGGGTCTGAGGATTAGCCCATACGGTAAAGCCGGTGATCTCTTGGGGATTAGCAACGCTGCATGTATCGGGTTGTATCTTTGGGTACAAGATTATTCAGACGACTAAAAGACAAGAGGTTTCGACCGGCGATTGAATCAATTTCGGAAGGCATTGTAAGGGTCAGGGACGAACATATCGCACCCAAATGGCACAAGTGCGTGGACGCCCCAGAATCTCATCGCGGACACAGACTGGCGGTACGTCGCATTTACGCGCCGAGGTCCGTTTCCCCTAGTGCAGATGGGGAAGAGAGGAAAACAACCCGACAACTGTTTTTGGTGGATTATCCGCATAGTTATTGGTTTGTGGCATTCGAAACGAGGCATATACTGTACAAGGATCGCGGGCGTGCCTCGTATTGAGGCACCGCGGTCTCTCTGGGCGTATCCCTCGGCCCCCATGAGAATTCGGAAAGGAAATAGTCTAGTAACCAGATGCGGAACCTGTAACGTCTGATGCAAGGCACGACAGCAGGTAAGCCTCTGCATGGTGCGTCATTCCCTCCTGCCTCCGCGTCGCGCTATCGGACAATGGCGGTAGCCGGTACGTCAGCTTTGCACCAAACTGCGACCCTACTTTGCCTCTCCATTGAACCCATCTCGCTTACCATCTGCGTCATACTCTCACGAACTTACGAGGAGGCAGCCTCCTTGACGTCCTCCTTGACCTCGTGGGCCAGCTCGGCAGCGCTCTTCTTCTGCGAGGATTGCCACATGAGGATACGGCTGCACTGGACGACACCGACGACACCGAGGAAGAAGTTGACAGCGGCGAGGCTACGCACATCAGCCAAAGGCTCCCAGAAAAGACGCAGGGATAACGTACAGGTAGTTCTTGGGCTTGATGATAAAGCACCAGCGGGTCCAGATGATACCGGTGGCCGTCAGGGCACCGTTCTGGGTCAGGGAGAGCTTCTCGGCGGGACGGGCAAAGTCGGCAACACCGGCAAGGACAAGAGCCCACTGTACGTTATATCGCTGGTCAGCAATCCGGATGTATCGATCATATCCCAGCCATATCGGTCTTGGTTTCGTCTTCACGGGTTCCTTCTTGTGGAACTCCGACATCGCGACCGGAACTTCTACAAGGGAGGTCTCCGTTGGGACAAGCTTCAGCGCGCAAGATATCGTACCTTCATAACAGGGGCCCTGCAACCAACAGAGTCAGTGGCATGTTCGCAGTGCGAGCCAGAGCTTCGCTTGCATCGGTTCGGGGTAGAACTCACCAGAAGTGCACCGTCTTGAGGCCGACGGGGCTGTCCCACATGCGCTTGAACCAGCTAGCCTGAGCCTCGGCAGAGGCGGTCGAGCTCTGCCATCTCTTGGAGCTCTCGCGGAACTGGGTGCGGAACTGGGAGGTGCGGAAAGCGTTGCGGATCTGGGCGCCGGCGAACATCTGCTGGCGGAAGGCCGGGCGCGCGGCGTTGAAGAAGTTGTTGGCGGGGGCCATTGTGACTTTTTTTTTTTCGCGCGGATCTAAATCGTTGGGGGGTATTCGGTTCGATGGGGGGATTGGCGAAGGAGAGCGATTGAAAACGGCACTCGATCACGGGAGAATGGGGTTGGTTGGAGCGGAGAGGTTTCCTTATCGACGACGGACTCGGAGGTTGGACGGAGGGAGATGGAGGTTGAGTCAAGGTTGGGAAGAGAAGGACCAGGCGTTGAGGATTTGGGATAGTCCGAGGGTGAGCGGGCAGCTTTTTTGGCTGGGATGCCGGAGACCGGGGAACGGTTGCACAGAGCGCGCACCCGCAGCCCAGCGAGATCGCACGCCGCACATGGTGCACTGCGAAGTAGCGCACAGCAGCTCAGCCAGCAGCTCAGCACGCGCAGCACCGCCAGCCGGACTTAAGCGGGAACAACGTCCACCGACGTCCACCCAAAAAAAAAGTTGGCGAGGGAGCACTGGCCAAGCGCCAACTAGCAAACATCCCGCCCAAATCGGGGAGACACATTATGCAAATGCACAAGTGACAGCTCCAAGGTCCAACCAATCACCAGACGTCAATTATACACAACCCAGGTCTGGCAGACTTTGTGCAAAAAAAGATCCACCCCCGAACGTGCGGCATCTCGTCAACTTCAATCCTCGCCCAATTCCCCATCGCTTCCCAGAGCCTCCCCAATCAAATCGACCCCGATTGACCTTACCTTCCCCCGTCCGCCCGTCCGCCCTCCCGCGCAGCGCAAACATGTCGAGCAAGTACGCATTCACAAAGGCCCTCAAGGAGGTGCGCTTCCTCTTCTGCCAGACGGGCGAGCACAGCGCCGCGACCCGGTACGTTTCGATCCTCCACGGCCCTCGGCGACTCCAGCCTCGACACCGGAGCTCCCGTGCTACCGTCCCTGCCTCCAGGCCGCCCTGTGGCATCAATCGCTGACGTGCCTCTTCTTCGATAGCTCCTTCGTTGCGAGAGCGTACCCCACGATGAAGAAGAACAACCCCCAGACCCCGATCCTCCTCCGCGAGGCCGCCGGCACGCTACCCAAGGTCTATGCGAGATACGGTTAGGATGCACTCTCAATGGAGGACTCGCTACGATGGATGGGTAAATGCTGACGAGATATCGTTGAAACAGAGTTCGGCGTTGAGAAGAGCCAATCGCTCGAGGGTGAGCATTACCCCCACCGAGAACATCCCCATGGCGATGGATACTGGTGCTGACTTCGATAAACAGGCCTGTCGGACAAGCAGATCGAGGACACAGTCACCACCCTGGTCAAGAACGACGCATGAGGAGGCTGATTAGGGGATACGTTTGAACAAACAGATAAAAGACTTTGTACCATCACCTTGTTGAGATTCCGGACCGAGTCGACGTTGAAACCAAACGAAACGTGCTTCGAATGAATGAGCATAGGGCCAAAGGGTGCGAATGGATGGACTTGGCTTGTATTTGACTGGTTCAATGTACTGCTCCGGCTGGCCATCGTGATTCGGATTAAGCATGGCGATCATCCTGTGTATCAATGGTTCACTTGGCGGACAGTCACTGACAGAGCAGCAAGATTTTGAAAGGAATTTCATTCTGGTTCTGCTGCGTAGCTCCTGGACCTGTAGCCGTGGGTATCACTCAAACATAGACCCTCCTCGAAGCCGCTCTCCAAATCTTCCCCACTATTTCCTTCAGAAACCCCTCTCACAAACACTCAAGGTACGACGATGCTTTCAGCCAGCCTGCTCTCTCATATGACCTCCGATCTCTCTGTATTTGCTTCTGTGCCCAAATTCTTTCCTTCGAAGCATCACACATCTCTCTACTGCTTACCGCTGTCCTTTTTGCAATCCGGGCTTGCGGTCTCGCCCTTGTGGGCAGTGATGCTGTCATTCGGAGTGGAGGCGGTGGCGGCAGTCGACACTGAACGTGCCTTTCCCCAGACGCTGCTAGCTGGGAGACCCGTCACAGGCTTGGGAGCCGGGGGCAGTGAGGGAAACTCGGCTTTGCTGCCAACAGAAACCGGATTGGTGTTGGGGCTGGAAGCGTAGCGTTGCTGTTGAAGGTGACTCTGTCCCTGTTTTTCCTGCTTCTTAGGCGAGGGGCGGTTCTTCTTGGGGCCCTGCTGGCCCTGCTTGCTCTGTTGTTGCTTATGGTTTGTCTGCTGGCTGTTGCCCTTGGGCTGCTTGGTGCTGAAGTCCCTCTTGGGGCGCTGTACTTGCCAGTCGCCATCGTCATCCGGCGTGCTTTGCGAGACAGGCAGGTCTTCACCAGTGCAAGAATGGTTCTTGTCCATCTCCACGGCGTCCTTGCCTGAAGTCTGCTGATCGGCAACTTGAGCCCCGTCAGTTACCGCAGGACTCTTCGCATCTCTATCCATGGCAAAGCCCTGCTGAGATACCAAGCTCTTCTCCTTGCCTTTGGAACTCTCGACAGCGTTCCCATCGGACTGGTTGTCCTCTTCCTTGGCAGGCGAGTTGCCGGGGGTGAGAGTGCGCGATGTCTTTGACGAAGTTTGGGACACGTTGCGATGGTGAATGGTGGGCTTCAACGGAACCGGCGCAAGCTCAATCTTCTTGGGAGCAGCCGCAGTCGAGAGGGCAGTTGGCGAAACAAATTCCTTGGCCTTCGGGTTAAGCAAAATTTTCGACTTTGGAGTCGCCTCTGCACCTGCTGCAGGTTCCTTCAGCGAAGAGCTTGGTGTAGCTAGGACTGCTCTGGCAGACGGAGGAGTTGCAGGAGTTGACAGCATCCCAGGCGACCCGTCGGTAGAGCGGCCCTCCTGGTCGGTGGTGGAGCTGAAATGTGCGGTGCTTGCAGCAGAAGGAAGTTCAGTATCGGTGAATTGTAGCGCTTCGAAGCTGCTGTTACCTGCTGTGCCTCCAGAAGCGGAGGGCTCCCGGTCAGCAAAGTGCAACTGAGCGGGCTGCTTCTTCCTATTCTTGGGCAGCCGTAACGAGCCGCCACCATTTGCGCGGAAACTCTTGTTGATAGACTCTTGAACGTCCGATTTCTCAGGCTTGTTCTTTGGATCATTGTCCTCTGAGCGAAAGATCTCCTTGTCCTTGGTAGCCTCCAGGGTGTTGCTCTCTGCTGTTTCAGCAACAGGTGGCACTAAGGCTTGTGGGACAGCATTTGCAGGACTATCGATGGCAATTTGCTTTGTGCTGGTGGACCCAGCTTCCTTCACTGCCACAATCCGCTTTGCCTTGGCGATGACTTCCATGAGGGTTGCAGGGTCAATATCCTCTGCCGCTTCAATGTCAAGTGGCATAGGGACGTCAGGGGCTTGCTTCTCTGTAGCGTTGATAGGGGTGTCTCTCGCAGGTTGTTGAGTACTGCTTGGTTCGCCCTGGTTCGCACAAGCGGGTGCCTTCTTCTTCTTCTTGGGCTTCTTGTTGCTCTTCTTCTTCGTGGAATTCTCGACAAGAATCATCATGTGGACAGCATCTTGGTTCTGGTTCGAATCAATCAGATTGTCAAACTCATGACCAGCTCGGGTGCGGGGCTCGTCAATTTGTTCGCCGAAGCGCTCTTCCACGCTGGAGCTACTCATAGCCGATGAGTCGTGCCTTGCACCCATTCTTATCACTGGCGCATCGAAATGCTCGATGCTGAGGTCATCATTCTGCGAAAATATCTTCCTGTACTTGCCCTTGGCGTAGGAGCTCTCCGATTGGGATTGTGCAGGAACAGCCTTGCTGTTCTCAGTGGTTGTTGTGCCTCTAGGAGCAATCTCGGTAGTTGTTTGGGACTCCTTCTGTCTATCTGAAGATGAATTTTTGGGAGTAGTGGTGGCATTAGGTGCACAAGGATTCTTTTTGGTTGGTGTCGTCAATTGGTCATTGTCCTGAGGTGCGGTGGTTTCATCAGACGCGTGAGTGTTCTCATCAGCTTTCCTTGGCTTCTGCGGTGTGGCCGGCAGGTTGACCACAATGGCTTTGTTGCCCCCTTTGCCAGGGCTGCCGTCGGAAATATGAGGACTAGAGGTCCTGGTTGCCTGCTCTTCGTCCGGGATTACCTCCTCGGAAGGCGGTTTTGACTGAGACTCGGCTTCAGCAGAAGTTTGAAGCACCTCGGTATCAGTGGGCTTCGTCTTCGCCTTGGGGATGTTGCAAGTCGACGTGATGTTCCCGACCAGCCCAAGTATCTCTTGCGGAACTCCCTGCTGGATGTTCAAGGGCGGCGGAGCTGCTGAACCATGTACCCCAGGAGGCTGAAGAGGCTTTGCAAGAAGGACTTGTGGTAGCTGGGGTCGAGGCACCATGTACTGCTCCAAGGAAACCTGCGCTCTCGAATCACGACGGACAGACGAAGGCTGGGTATGACTAGATCCACTCGAATGGCCCTTCCACGCTGATTGTTGTGAGCCGTTGTATGACTTTACCGAGCCGTGCTGATCGTTTTCATGCCCGTAGATGCCATGCATAGCGTTACCATAGTCCGAATGATGCATCGCGCCAATCCTTATTATGCAGTCCAGCTCGTCACTGCTGAAGTGATTCGTGGCCGAAGCCTCTCTTACGCGCGAGCCATCGCTAAATCTGTGTCGCAGGCTATAGTCAGCAGTTTCAAGGATCAAGGAAGTAAGTCATGTTACTAACCTGACAAAGAAGCAAACAAAACCTCCCTGGTGCTCGTTTGCCTGCAGCCGCTTTACGTTCTCAACCTTTCCCCACCGAGACATTATACCATGAATCTTGGCATCAAGGACATCTTGAGCGATCCGTGGGGCCGGGTTCAGTTGGATGTACACAGAGCGTTCGCGCTCCTCACACCTCGCACACGTGCAGGGCGTGTAAGCATACTTGCTGCCATTCTTGGGATGCTGGTTTGAGCAGTATGAGTCTCCTTTGCTCGAGGCCCGGGAGTATGAGCGAGGGCGGTTCTCTTTGGTTGGAGATCGACGGAAGACAGGGCCGTGGATTGACTCATCTGCATGCGGAACTTTCTCCCAGCCCCTGGACTCACCGCGAGGCCGCGGCTGACCGTGACTTGCGTCACCAGGGGCACTTGATGTCTTCGAATGCTCCTGTCGTGCATCTTGACCCGTATCGAAGCGTGAAGGACCCGTTGACGACCCTTGCCCGGACCCTTGTTCAAAGGCAGAGTGAACTACTACATTTCGCTTCTCTGTATACTTGTGAGAAGGATTGTCGTCAAAAGTTGTTCTCTGGTAAACAGGAGGCTGTATGCGTTTCCCATCTCTCGATGCCGTGGAGCTCTGAACTGGCGAGGTATACCCTTTATTATGGAATCTGTTATCTGCAGGCTTTTGTGGAGTCATGTTGACTGGATGGCGAGTGCCATAACGCTGTTGTTCGGGCACAGCCTGTGCAGGAGGCGCGGATGGACCAAGAGGACCATGGTAAGGTTGCGGCTCACCGTTGGAACCTGTCATGAATGGTGTATTGAAGGCATAGCCGTAAGGTCTCATGGGATAATGGTAGAACCCTGGTCTGATAGTACCCAAGTTGGTGATATGAGGCGCAGGGGCTTCGGTAGCCTTGTTTCTGTTGCTCGGGACAGAAGTTAAGGACATCGGCCGGTTGTCTGGAAAGGAATCTTCGGACCGATTGTTGGAGTCTGGGTCTGCAGCAAGGCCAAGGTTCCAAGGTCTTGCTTTGTGCTTGCTGTTCGTGCCGCTGACCACGATGGGCTTTTTTGTAGTGGTGATGTTTCTGGCCGGAACATGAGTGGCAGCGGTCGCTTCGTCAACTTCAGCAAAGCCCAGCTGAGACGATGAAAAACCAGCGCCGCCAACGATTATGGTTGACGGGGACACCGCAGGGGGGATGCCACTCGGCGTGTCGTGCACAAGTTGACCCGCTACATATATGTTAGCCGAGTCTTACAACACAGACAGAATGGGATTTACCAAGCCAGCAATGCAGAGTGTTGTTGTGCCAGTTAGCCTTCATACTGTTAGCCGGGTAGGCGTTTGGCCGAGCCCATGGCTTGCCCAACAGCTGGTCTTGTCGATAACACAGAGTATACCGAACAAGCATAACGTCAATGAATGGCAGCTTTTGGAATTCGAGCCAGGGGCCTGAAGTGATGAGACTGACAACATCACCTTCCCAACAGTTGAACGCCATGAGCTTCGTCTTGTTCTCAGTATTTTGGACCCACTCGTCGCACAGAATGCCGACGTAGACTGCAGTAGCTCTGATTTTGTCGCGAGAAAGGTTCTCGTTCTCGTTGAAGAGTAGAAGAATGAGGTTCCACAGGTTTTGCGCACCGTGGAAATAGATGTCGAAACAGTCGAAGTAATCGTACAGGTCCTCCCAGCATTCGGGCTGGGGCATGGACTTCAGGGATCTCCAGTGCTTCTTGCGGATGGCGTTGGCTCTCTCCTGGAGCTCTTCGGCGCTCCACAGATCAAGTTCGCGGAAAACAAGGACGTGGTTCATGCTAAGGCCGCGGGTGGGGACCTCGCCGTTGTTGGTGCTGAAAATCGCCTTGGTTTCTTTGCGGCTGTAGAAGGAGATGGGGAGATTATCCTCTACATAGCGCCTGGACATCTCTCCCTCCTTGGCAGGAACCATCTTGTAGCCGTTTGGAATGCCACCGGGATAGTGGTAGGTGTGGCTTGGAGGCAGGTCCCGAGCATTTGTTATCGGAGAGGTCGAATTCGCGCCTTGCGCATCGCGATCGAAGCTGCTCACGAGGAAGCCGCGATCGTGGAAAGAGCCCTGGTCACCGTGGAAGGATGAAGCCATGTTGCAGAGCTAAACTATCCAACGTCGTCTCGTCAGGTAGCAGGAGAAATAAATGGGTTGAAGGGATGGAGGCTTGTTTGAAGGAAAGCTGATGATATCTCGTGGTAGTGGGGACAGGTGTTGGGATGGAGGATGAGATTGCAGAGTAAAAAGCTGTGAAGTTGCGACGCAAAGGTGAAGGAACAAAAAGAAGGGACGAAGAACTGTTGCGACGTAAATAAAGGGGAAGGACGAGCAGAGGTAAAGGGACAGAACAGGCAGGAAAGAGGAAAGCACACACAGTGCCTTCTGAGGAAGGAGCTAAAGCAAACACTTGCCTGAGGGAAACAAGCCATCAAAACGCAAAGGTATTCACTCTAGGACGAGCTGGATGAAGGACAACAGGAAGGACAGCGATGGCAGAGCCAGCACTGGTGACCAAAGAGAACAGGCCAGAGAGCAATGTGACAGCAGCGATTGCAAAGTCCACAATAGCACTATGGGCAATTCTAAGTCCTGGTGAATCCATACCAGTAACTGAAGGTTTCTTCTAGCAGTCATGGGTTCAACTACCTTTGATGCTCATCTTATGGAAAGGAAGGCATGGATTTTGCTAAGACACATCAGTAACATTTCTCTGGGTCACAAATCCAACAGGGGTCATAGACAGACCTCCGAGAGGGTGTTGTGATATGTTAGACAAGTTCCAGGCGATAATGATCTACCTAACTCTTAGTCTAGGATGACCTTCAATGCATGTTATGCCCATTGCCGTTCTAGCTCGACCCGTCATGATGCCCACTACGTCGAATTGAGCCACAAAGCGGTTTTAGGGTAGCATCACAAGATACAACACCATCAGGTGGGAGGAGGGATATATTCATCATTTAACTAATGTAACACCTGAGTGGGCAGGTTGCAGGTATCTGGTTATACAAAGGTAAGAAAGAAGCTGGCGTAGCCATTTTGAAAGACCGTATGTCTCTCAGCTCTTCTCGCCGTTCAAAGCATTGAGCATCTTGAGAATCTCAGATTCGCTGTCGCCAGCAACAGCCTTGCCATTGTTCCAGTCCACCGTCTGTATGTCTCGGTCAGTATGGGACACCGTAAGGGGAAAGCGGGGAGGCTCCGTCCGGGGACAGAGCTGCCTGGGCAGCGAATACATACCACGGGTCTCTGGAAGGACTCGGAGTTCTGCTGGAACTTCCTCATCGCCTCCTGTTCGGTCGACGCGCCCTTAATGATGGACGAGATCCTGTTCTTCCCGACGTACTCCAAGATGGTCTGGACCTGGTCGGCAGTAGGCGGGTCCTCGGTAATGTTGAGCTCGAACTCGGCGCGCGACTTCTTGGGGTTCGTCTGGACGCTGTGATCGCTTGCTTGATCTTCGGTGGCACCGGACGCGGCATTCGCCGACACCTGCTTGAGGATGTTGGCAACCCTCACGGAGGCGGGGGAGCTCGCTTTGTGGAAGAGGGTGACGATGTCGAGGGTCTTGTGCTGGAGTAGGTATTAGGTATCAATCACGGGGATCCAATTGTGGACAGACTGCCTTACGAAGCGGAACATTGTGGCGGGTCGTTGGATTGTTGTTTTGGTGGTGTGGTTTGTTTAGAGTGAGCTGTGCTTCGTGAATCGTGCAGGGCCTGATGCGATGAAGTCGGCAGTGGAGCTTGGAGCTCCTAGGAAATTTACGTCATCCTTGCCGGCCGCTTAGCTTTAGACGCCAATGCCGGATTAGCGCACAGGCGGGGCCTGCCGCGCTTGACCCCTGGCCGATGCACCTGGAACCGACCAAGGGACAGGAACATGGAGCTTCGCTTTTCGACCCCTCACTCCCGTCATTTGAATGGGTCTTGAGCAAGGCATCTGGGCAGTCTGACTTCATTGCATTTACTTGGCGGAGGTTGTCATCAGGGTCCAATTATGCCACGATACGTTGCTTTTGTATGTACCAAACCGGACTCTGTGCCTGATGCTGGAGGCAACCAGGGCCCGGTACCTCGTTGTTGGGAAACATCACCCAGCAACGGGTCGTTCATAGAGGTATTGGTCGTTGGCGATTCACAGGCACAGTCCCCTTGGGAATCGATGGGAGGAACGATTGCTAGGGATAGCGCAAAGCTTCGTCCTCATTCGTCGTTGGGCGATTTCCGCAGGGGTGGTTCATGTTTGAGGCACGCGACGGTCGGTGCGAGGTGCAATCGGACACCACCCAGCTTCACCAACACCCAAGGTAGGGCTGAACATTGGCAACATGGTTGCAACAGAAAAAAAAAATCAACCACCCTTCAACCTCCTGGCCGAGTGCAATCGCCGATTAACCATGTGGTTTCGGGCAGATCTGTCAAGGCGTTTTTGCGGAGAAATGACCATCGCATGACGTAGGAGAGAGCTTTGCACCCGTCTGAGCTGAGAATCGCCGCTGAAGACGTCATGACGTCCTGCAGTGAAGTAAGTGGTGGGGTGGTTGTTGCGCAGTGCAAGACAGCTCTTTCCCATCTCATATAGAAAGCCCATCCGCTGAACAGACAAGCTCTTATTCTGCTCTTCCATCAATCAACACTCTCGATACCCATCACTCTCTAAGACCAATCATCTCAATTTTGTACCAGAACAATCTACCATCTCTTCACCACCACACAAACAAAAACACCATCATGTCTGGAAACTCTAGTGTTGGCACCAGCGGCGTCTACGAGGCCGGTGACCAGCGCAACGTCAAGAACTCGGAGCTTGACACTGGTGACCGCTTCCACGAGGGCAAGGAGAACTCTCACCTTGGCAACGACTCCAGTACGTTTCTTTTCCATTGCCAATGACCTGCCCGTCGTATTGACCTCCGCCTAGAGGACGAGAGATCTATCGCCAACAGACTCGCTGCCGAGGAGAAGAAGCACCGCCAGGGCGACGATGAGGATGACGCTGAAACCCGTCAGTCCAAGAAGGACTCTACGTTGCCCGTAAGTCACATTCTGCGAATGAAAGACTGATCAACGCTAACCACCATCGCTAGGCCAAGATGCACGGCAACGAGCCCTCCAAGGGCGCTAAGATCGATCAGGAGCTCCAGGAGGAGGACGAACTCCGCCTGAGACAGAAGCAGGGCAAATAAGTGCACAATTTAAGTGATTTGATTTGTGGATCGGCGTTGGTCAGGAAGCATGAGCATAGATGAGGTTCATAGCATGAATATCACGACTTTGCTGATACAAGGATGACTGAAAGTCGGTTAAGTTTGACGTTCAGTGATTTGTAATATTTCCTGCAGACCAAAATGTTGACCCTTGGTTCCGTCTCGTAAACACTTTGGTACAGTATGATTAATGGGACAAACATTGTTGATCATCGCACAGCGGGTTGCTGTTATCAACATTCACAGTTTAATACACAGCTATGAATAGACTAATGCAGGCCACAGCGAAGAGGGTACTTGCCATACGGCAGGATACAAAATAAGCGGGTGGACCCGGCAGAAAATTGAGCGGTATAACTTCACGGAATGAAACGAGACGATGATCAGAAGATAATGCATGAATTCTATTAACGTGATATTGAGTGGCTATACTGGTACCTGAATGCGGAGTCAGCAACGTGCATCCCAATGGAGATCAGACAAGAGAGGTAATGTCAAGGTTGGAGGTCAGAATATGTAAGAAATTGAATATCATATATTCAGACGATATAGCCGCTCCGGCGAAAGAGGGCCACCGAATGAAATCAATCGCAAATTGTTCTCATCATTCCAGGAGAGGGCGGGTACGAGAAGATTGGAATTGTAAACATACCTTTGTTCATTCTGCAGCCTCGTCGTTGAGGGCCATGTTTTTGCACCTCGAAGCTGGTAAAGAAGGGAGAGTAGACATAGAAGAGGAAGCACGAAGAACTGCACCTTTAAGCTGAAGAGAAAAAAAAAGTTCTGTCGTTGGTGGGGCACGCGCCATGCAGCATGAGCACCATGAGGTGGGCGACGACCGCTGACCGCCCAGCTAGGCCATTTTTGGAAATACCCACTCGGCTCGGCAAATCGCACCTTCCGACAGTCGAAAAACGCTCTTGCCCTAAGGTCCCCAAGCTTGTGCGTCTGGAAATCGACGCAACTCGACAAAAAAACCGCTGTGCCGAAACGTGACTTCGAACTCCATCACCACTAACCAGCAGCAAATCTTCGACGTCTGGTAAGTCGACGCGCCCCTCCACAACCAAACAAAAACACCACTCCGAGTCCGCATCACCGATTTCTAACTTCGCGATCCAACTTCCAGACCGACCAGCAAAATGGGTGACGCTACCATCGAGGGTTCTAAGTGGCGACTGGTCGAGGTCGGCCGTGTCGTCCTTCTCCAGGGCAACAGCCCCTACGCCGGCCGCCTGGCGACTATCGTCGAGATCATCGACCACAAGCGCGTACGTTACGACAGCTCCTCCTGATCCTGCTCCTCCCCCCGATACGATTGCTTCTGAGCGCGCGCGCACACATGCACTGTTATAGAAGGAAACAGAATTCTAACATCAAGTTCGAATTATAGGCTCTGGTCGACGGCCCCTCCTCAGACGCTCAGCTCGCCGTTCCCCGCCAGCCCATCTCTCTCGCCAACGCCCTCCTCTCTTCCCTCAAGGTCGAGGGCCTGCCCCGTGGCGCCCGCACCGGCACCGTCAAGAAGTTCTGGGAGAAGTCCGAGATCGACGCCAAGTGGAAGGAGACCAACTGGTTCAAGCGCAGCACCCAGATCGAGCGGAGAAAGAACCTCACCGACTTTGACCGCTTCAAGGTCCTCCGCCTCAAGAAGCAGCGCCGTTTCGAGCAGCGCAAGGAGCTGGCCAAGGTCAAGGCCGCGGCGTAATGGACTTGCGATTGGGACGTCTATGGGGTTGACTTTGAAGACTACGGGGCTGGTTTAGAGCGTGACAGCATGGGATCCGGTTTGGTCTGCATCACCGCAGCATTGGGTTGCTGCACATCTCTTTTGCTCCGTAACTGGAAGGGCTGTATGTCACAATCATCATCAATCATATGATGACCGGCGTCAAATACGGAAATTCAGAGACAAAAAATGAATTCATGGCACAATCAGAAAAATAGATTGGTTGGCTCGTGACGGGGACACGGAGTAAAGATTTTTTTCGGTTTTCCTTTGAGACTCTGTAATTCTGACGATCATGAACTTTTCTGGCGTGCATGTATGTATGTTGTATCTGCCGCGGAATCGCCCACGAAACCCAGCGTTTCTCCGCCCAGCCCAATGTCCGAGACTTGTAGACAACGTCAGGCTCTCCCTCAGCCTTGTAGAAATAACGGGCAGGATGTCATTCGTCTCTTTAAAGGACCTTGCAACCGCGTGCATCTGGGGATTCTGAGCTGGGGACCGACCGGCTGTTTGCTTACCTAATACTCCCCAGTCGCCAGAGGTGCTCCTGCCCGCAGTCAGTGTTCTGCAAACCCTATCAATTTTCTACGATCTCTCCTTCAAACCACAAGCCACCGAATATTCCCCCACGTCGAGTCGAGATTCCCTCGTTCTAAACTTTGGTAAGTACCGCTGTGCCCCTGACGGAATTTTTGACGCCATTGCCCAAACGACGAAGCCACGGCTGCTCGACCGAATTTTGTGCGAAAAGTTGGCAATTCCCTATTTTTTCCCACAGACACACCAAACCCGAAGCTCGCCAAATCAGCTTCTTTGCGCGATCCTAGCTCCCACCACACCACCACCACCAAAAAAAGAACCCCGCAGCTAACAATTTTTTCCGCGGTTCACAGTCGACAAAATGGCCAACCCCCGCGTTGAAGAGCTTCCCGATGACGAGACCAAGAAGGTCTCCGTCGAGGAGCACGAGGACGAGAGCTCCGACTCCGAGGTTGAGGGCGAGGAGGCCGAGGGCCTTCCCTCCGGCTCCACCGCCATCATCCACTCCCGCAACGAGAAGAAGGCCCGCAAGGCCCTCGAGAAGCTGCACCTGACGAGAGTGCAGGGCATCACCCGCGTCACTCTCCGTCGCCCCAAGAACGTGAGTGTCTGAGAAAGAAGCGCCGGTGCCTTTGGAGGTGGTACAGTGCGAAGCGGGGGTTCAACAAGGCTGACCCACGTCCCAGATCCTCTTCGTCATCAACAACCCCGAGGTCTACAAGTCCCCCAACAGCAACACCTACATGTAAGTCACAGGCGCGCCAGACCGCAAGACATGCGGAAGCTGACACTGTGTCCCAGCGTCTTCGGTGAGGCCAAGATTGAGGACCTTAACGCCACTGCCCAGCAGGCTGCCGCCAGCAGCTCGCCGCTGCCGGTGGTGAGCACGACCACGCTGGCCACAGCCACGCTGAGCCCAGCAAGGCCGCCGACGCCGAGGCCAAGAAGGACGAGGAGGAAGATGACGGCGAGGAGGTTGATGCTGAGGGCATCGAGGACAAGGATATTGAGCTGGTCATGACCCAGGCCAACGTCAGCCGGAAGAAGGCCATCAAGGCCCTGAAGGAGAACGACAATGATATCGTCAACTCGATTATGGCATTGAGTATTTAGCGACGGCTACGGCCAAAGATAGTTTCTCAAAATCTCGATAACGGCAAAAAGGACGGCACGGGTTGGCATGTACAATTCCCAGGGAGTTGACTCCGAAAAGTCTCTTTCGCAATAAGAGGTCATGATAATCGGCGTTTTCGTCTTAGTTCTGTGTATATCGTGAAACGTGCAAGCATCGTCAATGGTTCATCAATTACATTCCGAGATATGCTGCAGTTCGTTCATACAGATCGAGTTGAGTTACCCCTCGATTCTCGCGTATTGGCTCAGACCGAATTCGCAGGGAGCTCTGCCCCACCATCTAACCGTTTGCTCCCGCCAACCAAGTGCCACATCCGTGCGGCTATCACGTGATCTTCCGTGTGACCCAGTTCATCCCGGCTCTTTCTCTGCTTTCCGTTCGGCAAAGTCAATCAACAACCTCACGTCGACGCAACTCCCTCTCCACTCCCCCGAACCCTCAACATATCCTCAAAATGGCCGCAGTACGTATATCCCATCCGTTTTCGATCGTACCCTCCTACCGATTGATGCAATTCCCGACGATGCCGCCAATTGGGCCGCGCACCCGCGGTTCTGCTCCCTTGAAGCCGGGCCTGAGCTAATTTCTTCTTCCCCTGCAACAGCGAAGCGCAGCTCTCAAGCTCGACTGGGCCAAGGTCACCACCTCGCTCGGCCTGCGCGGCCAGACCGCTGCCTCTCTCCAGGCCTTCAAGCAGCGCAACGAGACCGCTCGCCGCCGCGTTCAGCAGCTCTCGGAGCTCCCCACGACCGTCGACTTCGCCCACTACCGCTCCGTCCTCAAGAACCAGGCCGTCGTCGACGAGATCGAGAAGCGCTTCACCGCCTTCAAGCCCGCCACCTACGACGTTAGCCGCCAGATCAAGGCCATCGAGGCCTTCGAGGTCGAGGCTGTCAAGAACGCCGAGGCCACCAAGCAGAAGGTCGACCTCGAGCTCAAGGACCTCGAGAAGACTCTGACCAACATCGAGTCCGCTCGTCCCTTCGAGGACCTCACTGTCGTACGTGCCGACCCGGGGAATGGCAATTGCACGCGTTTGGATGCTTACAATGATCGCAGGACGACGTTGCCGCCGCCGAGCCCTCGATCGACGAGAAGACCTCCCAGCTCGTCTCCAAGGGCCGCTGGTCCGTTCCGGGATACAAGGTACGGTCAATCTGCAACGCAGGTGCGCTCCGGCATGCTAATACCCTCTGCAGGAGAAGTTCGGCGATCTCTCGGTGCTATAGACGCGTTCGCTCTTCGATTCCCTTTGTGTACTCTAGCATTGTAGATAGGCGATCGGTCCGAGGGGAGGGAATCAACCCAGTGGACATTAATATCGACCTTTTGTACCAAGCGCATTGTTTCAATACCTGATGCCCATCCGCGGTGCTCGACAAAGTGTCCGACGCATATCTGACGAGCGCTACAGTTCGGTTGAATTTTTCCGTTCGGAGTTTACGTCCTCGGCGGTAACCCCAGTGTCCTTTATCCGACCCAAACTAGCAACCATTCGCCAAAACAGCCCCCTTTCTTACCAGCAGTATGAGAAACCCGTGCAAATTAACCTTTGGATGTCGGATAGCCAGCCCACCGAACTCTGCTACAATGCGGCGCTCAGGGTTGCGCTTACGCCCGCTCCGAAACTCGGCACTACTGCCGGATAAATGAGATCTAATCGCGACATCAAAAGCCCGGAATCACCGACTACCCCACCCACATCGTCAGTCTCAATTCTCAGCTTAAAAGTATCTAACTTTCCACCTGGCTACAAGCGTCGTGCGGATGCTATATACCGTCACTCTCGTCGATTCACTGGCCCTGTTAGGTTTGCTAGGCGTCCTATGCTCGCTACTAATCTCATTCACGCAAACTCGCCATGGACTCATTGAACCACTTCATCCTCAAAGAAGCACCCCCTCTAGATCCTGCCTGGCTCACCTTCGAGGAAGAAGCAGGTCTCAAGGCCCCGAAGAAACTTTACAGCTCACCTCTTGATCGCCAGCCCGTTTACGCGGAAGAATGTAGACAGCTGAACGCCCGTATGCTCAGCCCCGAGGGGCCATATCATCATCTCTCGCACTTCTCGACGCAGAAAATGACCACCTCGTCAAGCCTCGACGGCTTCGCCATCCCGATTCTCCGCTTCTTCGACGATAGCCTCGACTCGACGTCCAAAAACGATGGGTTCGTAGTGGTCTACTACCATGGCGGCGGACTGTACGTTGGTGAGGCAGATAGTGAAGAACTCGCATGCAGGCGAATCGTCAACGACTTTGCAGGTGCGACGGTGTATTCCGTGGGATATAGGCTCATGCCGACCTTTTCTGCGTCGACCTGCGTATCTGACTCGCTTGACGCCTTCACCCACGTCCGCTCCCGCCACTCGTCCGCGAAGCTCGTACTCTTCGGCTCCTCGAGCGGTGGGCAGCTCGCGACCACCGTCTCGCAACTCGCGCCACGTGGTAGCTTCCACGGCGTCGTGCTCCGGTGTCCCGTGACCAGCGACGGCGGCGGCTCTCTGGACTTCGTCCCGGAATATCTTCGGCATGCGTATACCTCCGCCTCGCCATCTTTCACGAGTACTTTGGGGAATGTATTCCGGCGGGTTTCGCCGAGAGACGGGCTGGAGACGCTGCCGCTCGAAGCCAAACCGGAGGAACTGAGGGGAATGCCGAGGACATGGGTACAGGTGTGCAGTAATGATACGCTGTACTCGGACGGGGTTTGCTATGCGATGGCGCTGACGGAGGCCGGGGTTGAGGTCCGGGTTGAGGTTGTGACAGGATGGCCGCATACGTTCTGGCTGAAGGCGCCCGGGTTGAGGAGGGCGATTGAGGCGGAGGAGGAGATGGTGGAAGGGTTGAGGTGGGTTTTGGAGGGTTAGTGGAAACTGAGTAAAGATTTCAATGATTTTTATAAACTTAATCTATGAAAGTCAAGACTTTTGATCATTGTTCCAATAGGACAGAGTTACTTATTTGTATTATATCTAGTGATGGTCGATAGTATCTCCTCATGCCGTCATTTCCAACTGGATTTGACTATGGTTCCAGGAATGATTGCTAAGCGCTGCATGGACCACCTTCAATAATAAGGAGCAAATGTAACACATAAGAGATCCAGTTCATGACTGTCTCTCTGTATCTTCCACGTGCAGGATGAAAACATGTAGGTGTGGCACAATGTCTTGGTTTTTCTCGGAGCTCGGGTCCATCTGGAAACAAAACGCCATTTTCAGAAGGGTTTTCCTTTGACTTGGCGCAAGTTTTTGCTAAACTGACGAGATGTTCATGCGACACAATCCAATATGTCCCATTTCGTGCTGGAGGGAGATCAGGCTGTATCTGTGGCGAGAATTCACTTGACGAGTGGGGTCAAGTTCACGACATCGGCATGTCAGCTAGCTACGATAAGCAAAACAAAGTGTATTATCGAAATTCGAGAGTGTCAACAACTACATCGTCCTGCTATCTTGCTTTGAAGACATAACTCATCTATGTATTGAGCTAAACATATCTTGGGAATGTGCCTGTATTAACACAAGGGCCAGGGTTCTGGAATTACAAGAAGGATAAAGAACTATTCAATTACATCACAGAGAATGGCCAAGAGTAATAGCAAGGTCGCAACTCCTAGCCCATATATGAAGAATAACTGCCTTTAAATGAGTTTCTTGACCATCTATGATTACTGTGCACTCAGGAGGCTGAATTCCCTTTCAGATTGTTTTTGCCTTTTCTTACTGCGCCGGGCTCCGTCGACCGTTCTTTCCTTACGTATCGCTCCTTCCTGCTTTCTGTTTTCTCTTGAAGCTAACTACTCATACGGACCGATCGGTTGGTATGCCGCCCAAAGAGTATTTCATTCTCATCTCTCACCCCTCAACCGACTTTCTTTCTTCCACCCACCCACATCACAACAATCCAGCCTGCCTAAAGAGGTCAGGTAGGACAATACAAAGTAAGAAAGCCAAATACACACTTGATATTCACACGCGCTCACAAGTCAAATAGTACCCAAGGAAAAACAGCAGAAATCCAACAGCAACCATGGCGGGTGACGGGCGCAAGAAAGGAGGTGTCTACAGTGACAACCCCAACACCAAGAGAACGCGCGACTTTCTGCGAAGACTCCCTCCCAACAGAAAGGAGGCGAGACGCAGGGGATCCCTTGAGTACCGTGCTTTCCGCACTACTTGCATCACCCGCTCAAAGAAGGCGGACTATCACAAGGCCACTCGCAACGGCAAGCTTGCCATGTTGCGTGAAGCTTGCCACAAGTCGCTTGCCAACCGGTATGTACCTTTCGCCTTTCATCTCCCTTCACTACCTTTGATTGCCGTCTTTCTTTAAGCGTTCATCACGGAATACACGTGAATATGGCTTGTATACTGACTGGACACCCAGGCTGAAGAGAGGCGTTGAGTACGTGGGTACCGACATTGAGATCTTCATTGCTCGCTTTCACGATCGCGTCATCAAGCAGAACGCCGACGCTGACGCTGGCGCCTCTGATGATGCCGACACTTCCGGCCCTGCTAGTGAGGCGTGCGACTTGGAATCCGACAACGAGCAGCCCGCCACTGTCCCCATCGGCGACCCGTCGACGGCGTCCGCGAGCCTGTCTGACACAGCCAATTTGGCCGACTTTATCGACTACGACCAGGGTGTGGCCGATGAGTTCAGCAAATACGTGGAGCAGCTCGAGGAGAAGCAGGAGATGATCCTCCAGGAGCTGAGCGTCCGCTCCTACACCCAGTTCGAGACCGCGAACAGCTTGGGTCTCCTGCTTGAGGCCGCTGGCTTCTAAGCACAAAACTTCCAACTCTCTCATCTGATGATGGTCGCGACTTACGCTGGCTGGCTGGGATGCCAACGTAAGATGCCGTCCTCAACTCGGCAGACACTGGCTGGGGTTGACGGGTAGACACGTAAGGGATGGGATGAATATCAACACCCTTGATGGATAGGGGAAGTTTCTGGTACGGCAAGGAGTGAACATTATGACAGACGCGAATCAAGGAAATCCGGCCGACACTGAGACTCCACGTGAAGACGGGCGGTGATGTTTATGTGGCGATGAACAATGACGTACAGACCCGACGTAATGAGACCCAGACAAGACACGAGACGATTCGTATGTCGACACCTTCATCAGCCTAATACGAAGTCCTGACTTCCAATGTGATGGTGATCCATGATGGCGACTTGACTGGCTGGAGCCTCAGCTACTGTCATGAGACTGAACTTGGGCACCACGCAACCAGCCGCCCCTTGTGGGTCAGGCATAGGTCTGTGTAAGCTGGCTGCGAGCTACCAGCCTGGTAAAACCCTCAAAGGCCATAGTCCATGGCATCGAGAACAAGCAAAGATGCCGCGCAGGCTCACTTTTCCGTACCAACGTTCGCAGATGCAGCGGTACAGGAGCAGATGCGAACAAGTCTCTCAACAGACCAGTTTGCACCACGCTTCAACGCAGAACACCCATCGAAGCAAACAGACTAAACACAACGTCATCGCGCTCTGGGGCCCGGTCATCCCCAGCTAGAAAGCAACCACCACGGGACATGGGACCGAACCGCAGTCCCCGCCTCCCCCGTCGTACTCGGACGTGGACCAAGGATGTCGGATTAAGCTAAAACGCACGCCCGGTTGTGTCGCCGGTGTGGGAACAAGTCCCACCGGCTCCGGTCAAGCCCGCCCCCCTGCTACCTGCCTGGCCCCGTCGAGGTCCCCATCCAGACTTTCCACGCCCCCGCCGCCGCCAATTTGCAATTTCCGTAGATATCCCGCGCACAATATCTGTAATCCCACCACTCGAAAGACGAGAACCCACAGAGGGTTCTCTCGCCCCGCCAGCCATGAGCGCAGTCTGGGCCGCACCGAAGCATCCACAAGAAGTGGCTATTCGTCTGCGCCGATGGTTTAGTGGTAAAATTCTCCGTTGCCATCAAGCAGCGTCGGGGAGCCGGGGGTTCGATTCCCCCTCGGCGCAATTCTTTTGCGTTTGTACATCTTTTTGCCGGATGGCTGGTGGCGTTGGTTATCCCACGGGAGAGGGGCGGCTGTAGGGGTCATGTTTCTTAACGTTTGTGAGGTGAGCGGGCGGCTGGGTGGTTGCTTGTTGACGGGACATAGGGGCCGGATGTGTCTAATCAGGTGATGTGTGGGATACTTGGTGTCGGATTGGCGGCTGGGGGAACGAGTATTGTCATGGCGTTGACTCTTCTGGTGTTGCCGGTTCGACGTCTCTCGTGATGGTGTTTGGCCGTTAACTATAGTGTTGCAAGATCTTGCGCACGGGACGGACTGCGGTACCAATGCCATCAATTCTCTTGCTCAAAAATCGTGAACGGTAGAAACAAGTTTTATGCTCTTGAGAACCGAAGTTGCTCTGATCTGTTCTAGGATGCAAGAGTTCTAAAAAGGTATCGTGAGAACCGGGGACATGCATGGTGAAAACAACCACCAAAAGACCTAAACGCCAGGGTCCACTGATCCGACCCTCCAAAGTCCATCCAAAGACATCATCAAATTGTACCGAAATTGTAAACGACAGAAACCCTTCTGGCGGTAAAGACCATGTACGACGCTGTCATGATGCAAGAAACAATCTGTGTGACGCACAAATCAAACGCTTTGACATGCAACTCCAGCATCATGCACGATGCACCCAAACTCAACCCAAGAATGCAGCAACTCATCAAAGCTTCTCCATAAAATTCTTCCTCACGGTCCACATGCGCGCCCGCTTGCCGTACAGATACATCGGGATGGAGAAGAAGAGGAAGATGAGCTGGATGACGCCCAGCCAGATAAAGACCATCTTGGGCCCGTCGTCGGTGAGCCAGTGCGTGACGAAGAGGCTAAAGACCAGCCCGTGGAAGATGTTCTTGCTAAAGTTGAGCGTGACGAGCGCCTCGCCCGCGTACTGTCGGTAGCTGTCCACGCAGAACGTGATGGAGGTCGTGGACCCCAGCGTGCAGCCGAACGAGATGAGACCGAAAAAGATGGTGGGCACGATCCAGTGGTCGCGCTCCTGCGCGGACCATCCGAAGCCCATGAGGCCGATGACGGTGGTGACGGCAACGGGCGCGGCCATGACGAGACGGAACTCGGGCTCGTATAGGCCACCGTTGCGGCGGGCCATGGCCTTGACGATGATGTCACTGACCTTGCCGGCGACGGCCGTGCCGAGGATGCCTCCAATGAAGGGGGACAGGTAGACGAGGCCCGTCTGCAGGGCATTGAAGTTGTAAGACTCGCGGTTGCGGTAGATGAGGGCCACCGACTCGGAGACGACAATCAGCCAGCCAACCGACAGGGCGTAGACGACCGAGGACCACAGCACCGCCGGGTAGGCGAACAGGACAAAGGGCCGGAGCATGACCTTGAACCACTTGTCATGGTTGAGGCGGCCGTTCCAGGGCTTCAGCTGCTCGGTGAAGGACTTTGCGGGCTGGTGGCGGAGGGCGTGGGTGTAGGCCAGGGCCTTTGGCGGGGAGTGGACGTCCAAAGAGTCCGTGGCGAACTTTTCGCTCTCAATGGCGGGCGCATTGGCGAAGTAGTCCGATCCCGAGGTGGGGGTACCCGAGGTGCCCGAGGGGCGGGGGCCGGGCGCAGTGTTGTGAGCGTCGGAGCCGTTGTCAGCGTTCTTCTCAACGTCTTCCTTTTCCTGGCTGGGGTCGAAAGCGAACCCGACGTGCAGGTCCTTGTGGTGCGAAGGAGTATGCGGCGACTGTAGAGCAGGGCTGGCGGAGGCTGTGATAACATCCGCAGACCCTTGAGGAATGTCGCGACGTGATGACTGCCTACGCCCGAAGCTTGGCCTTCGAGATGGCTTCCGTGACTTGGGAACTGGCGTCCGGTCCCAGAACGTCTCGGGCACGAAGAAGAACAGAAGCACGCCGCAGAATGCGACGACCATCGCAACGACCCTATAAAGCGTGTGAGTCATGGTTTGTATTCTAGATGGGTTAGGAACGTGACGACTTACCAGAACACCCATCGCCATCCCAAGGCTTGGATGACGACGGCGCTGATGAGCGGCACCAGGTTCTTTCCGCCGAGCAGCAGCAGCGTGTAAATGCCGATGCGGAACGCACGCTCGTGGAGGAAGAAGATCTCGGCGATGGTGGCCGACGGGAGACACTCGACGGGGCTCACGGCGATGCCCTGGAAGATTCTGGCCAGGATGAGAGACGTGAAGTTGGGCGACACGGCGGCCCAGACCGAACTGATAATGAAGATGACTGCGCTGAACAGGTAGACCGGCCTCTTTCCATACAGGATAGCCGTAGGCGAGAAGATGACGGAGCCGAGACCCATGCCCATCATGTACAAGCCAGTGGTCAACGAGACCGTTTCCGTCTCGATGTGGTAGTCTTGGGCCACGTTGGTGAAGCCGGCAGCAAGCAAGGGGGTCATGCCTCCGCCGACCATGCAGTAGAAGCCGAGAGACAGCAGCGCGCAGTCGCGCCGCCATGCGGGCCAGTTGAGGGGATCGTTGGCCGACTCTTCCGGTTGGGGGTTGAGGATGATTCCGTCCTTTGTGGTCTTGGCCTCATCCGCTGGAGCTGGATGCCCGGGGGAAGGACGACCGCTAGGCGTCTCAGGCGGCTCCGGGAACCCTGTGGGGATGGAAGAGTGAGAAGTTCTGGCGGGCGCATTGCGCAAGCCCAGGGGCTCATTGCGATGGCTGGCGAGGAGAAGAACGGAGCCTGTATAATGTCAACATGGAGTCTTTGAGGAGTGCAAGTCGCGGGTGTACTAACCGGGTACTTCGATCGTTGTCGGGTCGTTGAGGACGCCCATACTCCATTTTGGAATGCTGGCATTTTGCTCTTCGTTGGTCAGGTTTTTGGGTTTATTGCCAAAAACGCCTCCAAATCGGCTCTTCCAAGTCAGAATGCCTGCCATGGTTACCGATTTCTCGACAGTTTTCCGGCCCAAATGGGGAGAGAGGGAAGAAAAAAAAAAGGGGCAAGGCTAGTACTGTAATCGGTGTCGCGTCTGTTGATAATGCCAAGATTCTGCAAGTCGTGTAAAGAGATGAGAAAGGTGAAAGGAGACGAGTCAAGGGTCGCCAAGAGAGAAGGGGTGCAGTGGTTCGACTGAAGGTTGATCTCAAGTTCGGTCGGGCATGATTCTTCTAGACCAACCGTGCACCCAAAGACCAGATAAGGTTGCAGAAGTCAAAGAGCCGGGGATGGATAAAGCCGAAGCAGCCGCCTAGCAATGCGGTCTCGACAGATTACAAATTCTCCAAGGGAGTATGCAAGATGAGGATGATGAGCTCGCGGCGTTGAACGCAGAGGGGAGCGAGGAGGAGTAGAGTTGAAGGCGGGGTGGACAAAGATGAAATAGCGTCGCGACGAATCTGTCGATAGGAGATAGACAGCCTTCCTTGTATACCGACAAACGACTGCACCCAAAAGCGGCAGACGGTGGACGGGACAAGAGGCGTTCGTTCAGGGCCCGTGCAGAGCGATGGCGTCAGTAGCTATAACGCCCTGTTTGGTTCTGATTAAATAATGATGGGGGTAGCGTCTCACGTAGTGGCAGACGACCAGCAGATCAAGGATGAACCTCGAGCTTTATGGTGGAATGGGGCGGTTGAGGTTGAGCAGAGTGTTGTTATGCTCCGTCAAGCTGGAGGGGGGACATGGGACGAAATGGGATATCGGCAGGCCAGTACCAGGATTGGCTGACCACCGAGTCAAGTGTCAAAGACGACAACAACACGCCGGGATTTATGCTCCCTGTCTTGGAAGAGTCGCTTCGGGCGGGTTCTGTGGGGGTCTTGGGCTGGAGGGCAAAGGAGACGTTCGTCCACTTGATAGACTCGACAACCCTGACAGACGGGCAGGTGACTCGATTCCAGAGCTGCGATGGTCGAAGGAGGTGAGCAACGGGCCACATGCCCAGGCTGATGGATGGTGTGCGCATCTGGATCCTGGCCCCGGGATTCAGGGACCCCTAAAAAGCGAGGCTACTGGAGGCTACTGGAGGCACGTTGCTGACGTCTGACTGGCCGCAGAGTATCTTGCGGCTCCACGCTTGCGAGTTCCATCGTCCATGGGCACAGCCCTTCTTCTCCACTTGAATCGGTAGGAGTGGGAGGAAGGGAGGGGGCAACGTGAATCAGCGGTCGAAGCCGATAGCAAGGCGGTGACGCCAAACCCGGGGACAAGACGCCCAAGTGACTCGAAAGGGGGCCCTCGAAGCAACCACACTCGTCGCGCGCGGTCTGCTGTCCTTTTGCTGATCTTCGGATGCCATGCGACGGCAACTGTCAGTCGCGCACTTTTCCCATGGGGAAATTATAATCATGGCCAGGGTTGCCCTTTTCGCATGAGGCTTGGGGGCGGTGTCAGATATAAATAAGGTGCGTGCCTCAATATCTCGGTCGATATTATACGCGAATGCTTGCGACCGTCGTATGCGGCTCATCTGGACAGGATTAGAACAAAAGATCCAATATATTCGACGTTGGAAAACGGGTAGAACAAACCCTCGTCCATCAAAAGGGTGCCAAGAGTCCTTTCAGCTGATTGCCGCTGGTGCCGTCCCCCCCAAATCCGCGAAACCGCAGATGGGATCCCTGCAGAATCTGCAAACCGCCTGCTTATGTCACCCCAAGCCGCAGCGCCACAACGTCATCGTGCGCAAAGACCTTCGACCCCACACATGGCATGGCGCCTTCCCTCTCCCCCCAATGAGAAACAGCCGTAGTTTAAGCGTGTCAGCGTCCGCATCTGCACCTGCCAGGAAAGGAGCTACCCTAAGCAGCCAAGCAACAACCGACCCGTAGGCGTACGGAAGCTGGACTCGATTTCCTACTGAATCTCCAGATGAACGACTTGACAGACAACGGCAGCTAAGCAAACCCCGGCTCTGTCAAGCACGATTTCCTTGCTAGCTCACACCCCTCAGACACCGACTCTCGTTGCTCTCTCTCTTTCCCATTGGCACATCTCGCGACTTGATCCCTCGTGTCGGCCTTCCCACGTCCTCCCTTCCAAGATTCTGTCGCATATCAGCATCTCGAGTTGCATCGCGACACATCACGAGACGGCCTTCAACGACGTCATTCAGCACCACACGACGTGCATATGCGCAGAGAAAGTATCTTTGACCGCGATTCATTATGCAGCTCCTAAGACATACCGCCCGCAGCGCCCTCCGGACCTGCGACACTCCCCTTGCCAATGGTATTCGGATCGCGCCGTTCAAGCAACCCTTCGCAGCCGCCGTTGCCCCCTTCTCCACGTCTCGTAACAGACCTGCCAAGAACCAGATCTACGCATCGTGAGTGGGACACTGCATGCTTCTTTACACGCTCGTTCCAATTCGTCCGCCATTCCATGCATGTTCGGTTACTTGCCATCAGCCGCCCGCTAACCTCCTGCCGCCGCTTCCAGTGTCCGACGTCCCGATGACTTCCATACCTACCAGCTCCTCTCGTCCTCCTCTCGAACACCTCTGATAACCCTGTGGACCACATCCTGGTGCGGGACGTGTCGAGTCGTGGCGCCTCTAATTCGATCCATTGTGGAATCCGGCGTGGGTGAGGCTGAGGGCGGTGTCGGTTACTGCACGGTCGAGTTTGACTCTCCCGACGTCATGAGCGGGGGGCTGGGCATGACCTACATGATCACGTCGATCCCGACGCTGTTGAGCTTCGACAACCAAGAAGCCCAGATCCAGACAAAGGTTCACGACGCGAAAAAGTTGACGGACCGCGCCTTCCTCGAAGAATGGATCAGGACCGAGGCGAGGCGGCACGGGCAGCGCGGAGGCGGCGGGGGATCCGGCGGCGTCTTCGGCGGGCTATTTGGCGGCTTCAAATGATCCCGGATGGACAGTCACTAGTACGCCGTGCTTCGAGCAATGGCATGTACCTCAATGCGTCTGCCAGCAAAGGGCTGACTAGGCTACCCGGGCGTGATCAAGACGAAAACGCTCATTATTCGGTTGGTCGTTGACTACAAATGCAATACACTCGATACCCGTTCTCAAGGCGTGTAAAACACCTCCTCGACGGGCTTCCACCACGACGGCTCGCCGGCCTCGCTGCTCACGGCGCCGGGGACCACCGACTCCTGCCAACCGTCGGTCATGGCCCACCACTCGCGCACTTTCGGATTTTCCTTCATCTTCTCCATGTCGCCGGCCCAGTCGTAGCCGACATACTTGAAGGTGGCGAACAAAATGCGTGAATCGGGCTCGTGCCAGATGCTGTCTGTTTGGGGGTCAGCTTCTGGGGGGCTTCCCGTGACGGTGTCGGGCACCTACAGTCGACAATGTTGCACTCCTTGATCTGCTTGAGAACCTCGGGCCAGACGTTGGCATGGACCTCCTTGTACTTGTCGATAAACTCGGGCTTAAGCTTCACAATCTGGGCAATACGACGACCGGGGTTCTTCTGTCTGGTGGTGACGGGCGCAGCAGCCTCCACTTCGGTTGGGCTACTGGCCGCGGCGGGGGGAGAAGCACGTTTGCTGGACCACATGATGCTCGTTGGACTCGTCTGAAGGGCTCGTCGTCAATGGCGAAGGAGGTGAAGTTTTTGCTCGCAAATTGTGCTCGGCGGAGGGCTGACCCAAGTGTGTCCCGTGGACTCGAGCGTAGGCCTAGGGAGCCTGGAGCGTCTGCTTAGAGCCGATCAGCGGGGGGCGGTCGAAGACTCGGCTGGATAGGCGGCGGAGAAAGCAACGGGGCTCGGCCACGTCGGGCGAAGAATGTCGCGAGGCGGGGCGCGAGGGGTAGGATTGCGGGGATTTGGGGGACGGCACCCTTCAGTGGCATTCACCGACACACCCGCTGCAGACACGCGAGACACAGAGCACAACAGGACAGCAGCTTTCTGAAAACACAGCAGTTCAAACAAGCAAGCAAACGCTACGCGCACACACTACTGCACACCTGTCTTTGGGAGAGCCGTTTTGGCTGTGGTGTCAGGTGAAGGGGTCGCCGAGCGACTTGGAAGAGAACCGGAGACGGACACTTTGGAACGTCGACGGCAACGATCCCGTCTCTTCGTGCTTATCGTTTGACCCAATCAACACTGCTAGATGCGATGTGATGTAATTCGTCGTCGTACGGTCGGGGGACGGAGTGGTCGGCTGCAGTGACGTTGGGGGAGACACTATCAATGGGAGATACGCAGTCGGCAGCCCGCGCCAGACTGCGAATGGGCGACAGCCTGTCTCTTATACATTCGCCGGTGCAAAGTGCCCAGTCCTTTTCATTGCAGGCCTGCGCCAGCAGCAGCAGCAGAGATGCAGACACTTCAGTACCGGGGTCCGTGTCGAGTGTCACACGGTGCCGCATCGTCTGAACTCGAGGATCTGAGTGTCTCCGGGCGTCTGTCTCACTCACTCTATTTCACTCGTGAGGGGGCTACCCACACTCAATATTCTCCAACCGTTTTCGAACAGCAGACAGACCGCGGCAGCGGAACCGTCAAGGTTCTGGGTCCTGCACTGCAATGTGCCTAGGCACACACAAACCCCGGTGGGAGAGTTCCATCGAGTTGTGCTTCCCCCCCGGTCAGCTCGGGGCTCCGGTCTCGACCCTCGAACTCAACCCCCACCAGCCGCCCCGAGTTCCCTCTTTCAGCCTGGATGGGTTTCCATGGATCCAGTGGTTCCTGGTGGTATTTATCCGCTAATCAGGGGTCTCGGGGGTTTTTTTTTTCTCCCTCCGTGTGGGAGTCGCCACGGACGTCGGCTCGTGCGAACAGGGCAAACAGACGACCCGGCCTGAGTTTGACGGGTTGATGGCAGAGCAGGGTGACAGGACACAGGTGCGCTTGTCGGTGCGGCGCTGCGGGCAAGTCGAAGCGAGTCGGTTATCTGCCCGCGTCTGCGGGTCCTGATCGGCGAATCATGGAGGTTCCGCCCGCCTGCCCGACCAACGGACGGGTTGGTAAGCTCGCCTGCTCTGCTCTCCGCTGCATCGCGTCTCTGTGGGCCGCTCTGCTGTTACTATTACAGTATGACCGTGACATCCCGCCGACCTGCCGGCGGGTTAGTAATCGAGCCGCTGAAGATCAGTACAGCGCACAACCGTGGTATCCGTCACTACACGGGGGACTCTTCTAATCAACTTGTTATGAAGAACAGGACATAGGCAAGTGTTTGCTCGAAATCGCAACAGTAGAGTGCGTGCCTGCCCCATGCAACGTTTGCTTGTTTCCATCACGCGTCTCAGCCCTGCCCGTCTCGCGAGCACCTGAACCCAGTCTCACAACCTGCGACCGACGCCGTCGGATGGTTTCAAGCTTGAAATTCGAGCGGACCGGCCAGCGGCAACTCCCGCTCCCGTCTCAGGTGTTGTCCGTGTTTATAGATTGTAGAAGAGGTGATCGACTCGGTCCCCTTGGGTTCGAGGCTGAAAATAGCCGCCTTTGGACGAGCCCTCTGCTGGGGTGTTGTCTCTATGGCACGTCTCAACATGATCCGAACCTCCTGTCAGCTATGTACGGCGATCATGACCGTGGTCCCCAGCCTCATACCATCAACCTTGGCACGTTATTTAAGGCATTGAGCCAGATCTAAATTGTATCCTGCCTTTCTTATTCCATCACCTGCCCGTCATCTCCACCATCCATCCATGATCCCAGCACTTGGAGGGACCAAAGAAAACTAGACAAGAGAGGCAGCAGGCGTGGAGGACATAAAACGAGCAACGGAGGTAACAGGCACAAAGGTAGAGCGGTGTGTATCAACCCTGAAGCTTGCCCATTTCCTGCCTCTCCATGTGGCTCGGTACTAGATGCGTCGACCGACTGCGGTGGACGCGCCGCATCTCATGTCTGTGTAGTTGACATCAAAGTGCCATGTGGTTTGGAGACTTGTCATAGCCCCGCACACATTGAAGTAGGCACATGCAACATGATGGAATCACCAATGGACGCGATGAATGACTGTACAACCGTGATACGAGTGCGCGTGCCGCCCAGTCGGCACTAGCTTTTGCAGAGGCAGAAGTCGGGGAGGCTGATATACCATTCACAAGGGATTGAATGAAGGATGGACTGGTGATCACAGCGTAGCGGAATCGATGGGCTGCTGTCGTTTTATCGGGACTGTGAGGGTTGCGAGCGGATGGTGAGGCTTGAGTCTGCATAGTGTGCGGCGCTGGCGTGTAAGCATGACGCTGGTCCTGGCAATGTGTCTATCGGTCTATAGTCGGCGTCTCAAGCCGAGAACCCCAAAGAGAAGCAAAGGTTTACCAAAGAGGTTTTGAACGGCTCTGCTCGCCATTGCGAGCGGAAGGACAAGTCAGTGCTAGAGACTCAAATTGCAAGTCCGTCTCGTTCCCGCAGGCGGTGTCTTGCTTGGTTCCTTCGGCATGCTGTCCGAGCATTAGTCTCCCACGGGACACTGCGTGACATCTCTGAGAAGACGGAACTGATTCGACCCCTAAAGCGAAAGACTGCAATTCCGTCTTCTTTAGCAGGTAGTAGAGTTGCCGCTACTGTAACGCGATGCAGCGTCGTCGAGGGCTGCGTGTGATTGAGAGTTGATGGGTAAGAATGTGGAAAGGCTGGAATAATCAGCTGATTATGTTATGACTGACCTGAGTCTTTGGAAAGAATTCAGGGTTATTCTGCCCGGTTTCCGAGCATTTAGTGTGACTTAATGATTAAAACTGCTATTTTATACTTGTTTTAATAGTGTTGAACATGTGTACACATTCACATTTTGTATTACTGCGCAATCTTCGGTCGAATCTAGCGATGATATCCATAATAACATCCTGACTGAGCCATGAGATGGAACAGTAACTCAATTCACTGCAATTGACCACGACCAGCGGCTTCCGGTCTTGTGTCGCTGTCCACCGAGCCCTGGATGCTATCACGGGCCGGAGCGGGACCTCGCTCAAACCTGGACTCGGTGTGTCGTTGTCGAGCATTCATAGACCCACAACCACGGACTCCTGACATCTCAATTCACGAGTCATCAAAGTGCGCCGATGGTTTAGTGGTAAAATTCTCCGTTGCCATCAAGCAGCGTCGGGGAGCCGGGGGTTCGATTCCCCCTCGGCGCATTCCTTTTGTTTTTGCTTTGGTGCCGTCCTCGTCATGCACCACCGGGGTTGGTTGCATTTGCTGTGTGGACTTTTGGTTTTTGGCCGTTTTGTGTGCGCCAGCCAGGACAACAGACCCCACATTGGCTTTGTGCTCGGTGGGTGCATCCTGAGTGAAGATTGCAGATGTATGAGCTGTGGACAAGAGAATGTCGTCGGGGGATGTTGAGATGAGTGCTTGGAAAAGCTCGCGTTTGACTGAGACTAAGGAATATGTGCACCAAACAATACCAAGTCTGTTTCATAATCTCGTTGATGCTCGCGGCCGCCCTCTCGTTTCTACGACTTGAGTCTTCGCAACCATTCCTCTAGCAATATGGAAATTGTTGGTGACTGCCGCAATTTCTCTCGAGATGATCAAAGCAGCATCAAGCGCAAGTTGTTATCAACCACCTGTATTCATAGCCTCATAGCCATAATTGCTCAATGTCACCCGCAAACGCAATAGTGCTAGTCAAAAAGATCATCGTCGCAAATGCAAAAGCTAAAGTGTCCCTGGCAAGGCTCGAACTTGCGACCTTTGGATGTCCCTGGAGTGTATTCCAGAGTCATTTCAACAAACTGAATATGAGACCAACGCTCTTCCAACTGAGCCACAGAGACCGTGTGAGTGGGTGACGGGGTGGATGGAAGACGAGAAGAAGGGCACATCGTGGGCGGGGAGCGAAAAGATGCAGATGGGGCAGTGGAGATGACAGCAGCCAGTCATGCGTTGAAGACGAGGACGAGGACCCTCTGTTAAGTATATCAGAGGACGTTCAATTAAGCTCCTCGTCCCGAGCAAGGAATCCCTCGGAGCCTCATGGCTGCCTGCTCTCACCGGCGACAACCGGTGCCTTGACTTGTAGGAGCTTCTCAGCATTCCGGTAGGCAATCTTCTCGAGTTCCTCCGTCGTGACCATCCCGCTGTCCCGCAGCTCCCGGACCCACGCCAGCCCGTTCTCGTTCTTCTCGAACGGGTAGTCCACGCTGTAGAGAACGTGGTCGATGGGCGTGTTCTTGAGCACACAAGCCATAGGCGCCAGGCCCCATACCCCACTCGTCGTGATCCAGATGTTATCCTCCCAGACCTGCCGCCACTTGCGCTGCCGCGCGCCCCAGCGGATCGAGAGCTTCTCCACGCGCTCCATCATGAAGGGGAGCATCTCGCCAAAGTGCCCGATGATGATCTTCAGCCCCGGCACCGCGTCGAACAAGCCGACGGCGAAGAGCTTGAGGACGCCGAGCCCGGTGTCCTGATGCCAGCCGAACCCGCTGGACCCGAGACTCCGCGCGGCGCCGGGCTCGTAGCTCCCTTCGTACGCCGGGAGCTGACGCTCCGACGGAAAGGTCGGGTGCAGATAGATGGGCACGTCAAGCTCCGCCGCCGCGACGAAGACGGGCCAGAACCGTCTGTCGTCGTAATGCGTCCCGTCCACGTGCGCATCCACCAGGGCGCCGACGAACCCCAGCTCCCGGACACATCGCCGGAGCTCCGCTGCCGCAGCCTCAGGATCGGCCATCGGCAGCACCGCGAACCCCGCCAGCCGGGATGAATTGTCCCGTACGGCGCCCGCGAGCGTGTCGTTGGCGAGGCGGCTGAGTGCCAGCGGTCGCGCACCGAGACCCGGGGCGTGGGATACGATTTGGAGGGCGATGCGGTTCGTGTCCATGTCGGACAGGCGGAGGGGCCCGACGTCTTGCAGACGGGCCGCGACATCCGGGAGGTGCTTGAGTTGTTCGCCGTAGATGTCGGACAGCTCGGAGAAGACGTCCGGGGCGATGAAGTGCTCTTCGAGCGTGATGAGCGGTGGGACTTGGTCGGACATCTTTGTGGGTGTGTGCTTTTGAAGATATGCCGTCTTTAGCGGCAATGTGAGGTGCACGGAATGTGTACGTGGGATGTCCGACCCTCCGGGTTTTGGAGGTTAAATCCCAACGCTTCACCACTATCATATGTAACCCCGCATGACTTTCTTCGAAGTTCGGATCGGATCGAACTGGCCGAGACATGCAGCAGAAGCATGATATTGGATCGTAGATCCAATGTAAAGTGATCAACCCCTGCAACTTCCCAGTCCGGATCTACTGAAAGCCACTCATCCTGATGCGAGTGATCCGGTGGCCCATATCACAGCGTCAATTTCAATCATACGGATAAGAAGCTGCGATTCATTATGGCGACTTTTCCGGGGACCACCAAGTACCATAGGGATGTTGTCGTTATCTTGGGGGGCCGGCATACGTTTTGTAATTCAGTCGTCCAAGGGCAACTATATCACGCCTGTGAGGCAGGGTCAGGATGAAGTTGTTGGGCTGGGCCAATGGCTCGGATAATAAGCCGGCAGCGTTCTGCATTGATAATGTATTTTGAGACCTGTCAGCTAAAATGATCGAACACTTTGGACAATATGAGAATTCTCGTATACATCTTGTCAACGTCAATTTACCCAAACTTCAGTTGGCTCTCAATGACACGAGTAAAGCACGAGATCGAAAGACGAGCCGACTTGAAGGCACAGTGTCGAGCCTGGTCTTCACTGTGACAACTGCCCCACCATCCACGTCAAGTGCAAAATGCACCGTGACTCCAAGTCCAAGGCCTCACTTACATGACAAGCCTCACCACACGCATTTTCATATACCCCTTTCACGAATCTCACTACAGAATACAAACATGGCCACGAGGATACCCCACGTGCTGGAGAGCTACCTCGCCCTCCCGGCCGAATGCGCCCAGATCCTCCTGACCAGCGTCCTCGGCGCCAGCACAAACTGGCTCGTCCTGCGCTACCTGTACTCCTACCTCCGAAAACCCGCCGCCACCGAGGAACCGTCGCCGACGGAGGACGTCCGCGTGGTCTTTGTGAGCTTCATGAGAGATTTCGCGTTCTGGAAGGAGGGCGCCGGTAGACTGGTACGTTTGCCCTCTCCCATGCGTGCTTCATCTGCCCCTCACTCAATTTTTTTTTACCCCTCCATCGATGAGATTTTCCCAAGCAATTGGTGAGAGGGGCCGGCTCACATGAGACGCATACTGACGCCCCCCACCACAGGGTCTCGACCTCGAGGGGTTGGGACGAAGTGGCAAGTTCGTCTTCGTTGACGGGCTGAGCGGGTTGTTTTCAAAGGACAAGGCCGCGCAGCCGGCAGTCAAGGGTCGGAGAGTCCTCCGCGGGGCGAAGCTGCTGGACATCCAGCGCCAGCTCGAGGGGGCGATTGTGGATGTATCCGCCGCGGATGCGAAGACGGTATTGATTCTGGACCAGCCGGACCTCCTCGTCGCTGCCTCTGGCGAGGATCTCACTGGCCTCGCGTTTAGGAATATGCTGCTCGACGTGCAAGAGGTAAGCGCGCCCCGAGCCCTGTCTTTGTTACGAGATGTCTCATGCTTCGGTCGCAATCTTTTACTGTGCCTTGTTCCACCACCGCCACCCCTGCTTGCTGAGTAAAGGATTACCGACTGACAAGTGAGCAGAAAGTACATGCAACCATCACCACCATCGCGGCAGACGAACCTCTCGTGGCGCCACAAGCTACAACGCTGGAGAAGGAACACGCGAGCCTCGTCCTCGGGCTGGCGCACGCCGCGGAGATGGTTATTAGTCTCAGACTCTTGGACACGGGCAACGCGAGCGACGTCAGTGGAGTGCTGAGGATCACGGCCGGAGGGGACGGCAACGGGGAGAGGGCAGTAGAGGAGACGGAATTGTTGTACTTCGTCGGCGGGGATGGGAGTGTCAAAGTATTTGGAAGGGGGCAGTAACGGTAGCTTGGGTGGGGGGTCCCAGATCGATGGCGCTTGTGAGCAAGTATATGGTGGTTCAAAGATCACGAATGGTCCTCGTTATGATTAGGAGATGGTCAGTCTGGCGGCAGATTCGGAGGAAATCACTAGAAATGGGATGCGATGCTCCATGCACGAGAACATCAACCACGTTACACAACGCCAGTCGCAATCCTCGCACAGCCAACACAGCCCAGAGAACAGTTGCCAACACACTGACACGTTAGATTGCCATTCAGGGCGACCCTGTCATCACTCATATTCCTAAGCGCGAGGGGGCCACAGAGGTGACAAGACAAGCAAAGCCGTTTCTCTTTTTTGAGGATCCGTTTTCCCGATGTAAAAAAGTGATTTCCCCTTTTGCCCGCGCGCGAGATATATGAACGCAAAACACCCGTTGTTTGGTTTTTGTTTGACTCCTTTTTTGATATTGGCTTTGCTTTCATCAAGTCAAACGGGGGGTAAGGAGAGAAAGAAGAGATTTTTCGTGATATCGTTCCGAAGGTTCCCCGCGGGCAACACGCCCCCTCCCCATCTCCCTAACCCCTCGCCCGAATGCCTCGATTGCACAGATACCTCCCCATGTCGACCCGATTCACATTCCAATCATCGCTTTCGGCTTCGCTCACGACTGCTGGACGGTGGGGCCGGCGGAGCCCTTGGGGACACCGGTCTGGAAGCCGTTCTTGAAGCGGCGGGAGACGTCCTTGAGGTAGCGCATGCGGCCGGTGCCGACGGTCTTTCTCCGCTTGGCCTTCTCGGACCAGTTGTCTACATCGCGTCCTACGTCAGTATTTCCGGTCACACGTGCGGGATAAGGCAAGATGATGGCGCAGGAAGGAGTGTCTCGAATGGTGACTGGGCTGGATCGGGTTGGACTCGTCGTCGGGAGGATAACGTACACTTGCGGGTCTTGGCCGAGGGGTAACCGCAGGAGGAGCAGGTGTGCTTCTGGATGTGAAGCGATCGGCGACCTATTCGACATCGGGTCAATCAGTATTTGGCGTCCCTCGAGCGTTGGGAATTTCGCAGGTCGTCGCGTCCCAGCGTGGGAGACTCGATCCCCCCGGGGTAGGCAAGACTTACCGCAACGACGGCACAAGGTGTGCGTCTTGTTGTGTCTCTTACCAAACGAGGAGGTACCCTTCGCTGCAGAAAAATCGTCAGTCCATCGAAACGGCGAATATCCTCTCGTCGCGACGAGGATATTGGTGGCGGCGGCGTAACGTACTCATCTTGGCGGTGTTCGGTGGTCGACGATGGTGTTCTGTGGTTGCTGGTCGGTTAGTTGGTTTGCGGAGGAATCGGTCAAGAAGCTCGCGGGTGGTCAAAATTTCACTCTAAGCGAGGGAGTTTTCGGGCACACAAATTGTGGCAGGCGCCATCGGGTGATCCTCGGGGGTGGGAGCGCGTCACATGACCCGGGCTTTGTGGGAGCAAAAGGTCGAATTTGTCGGCCAATCAGCGCCGTTTTCCGAAAGTGCAAGGGGAGCCCGGACCACCCATGCACCTCACCCAGGATTCTGATGGAGTGCCTGCCGGCCCGCCAGCAGTGCATTCGTAGCATGTCACTAAAAAGCGAACCACAAAAACCAGATGGCAGTCGAGTCGCGTGCAAAGCGTTGATGGCGCACGAAAATGCGATGCGTTCGTCCAATCGATTCAATTGTATCGTCGCCAAACGCCAGCCAAACGCCTTTTTCCCAACTGTGCCTTGCTGCACTTCGTCCCTTGCCTCGTGCGGGTATACAAAAATTCATACATCGTCCACATACACCACTCCAACCGGGATGTATCCGTGTGTTATCACCCTTGAATGTCCAGCATTTGCTTGAGCGCCGCTTCACTCGCCCTCAACCACCGACCCCGCTCCTCGAGGTCGTCCGCATCGCCACCAGCCCCCTCCTTTCGCCGTTGCGCTTCCTTTGCAGCGATTTTGCTATTCTGCCTTTTAGCCTCCAATGGCTGCAGCTCGGCCTGCAACCTTTCCAGCTCCTTTCTCTTCCGCGGCACCCTGGCCTGGAGCTGCTCCAGCTCGCGGTCCAGTTGCTGCTGCTGCCTCTTCTTCTCGTCCACCAAGTCGAGTGTTTTGGCGAGGGGCAGGTTCATGTACGGCTTCTGCCCAGGCTCTTGCGCCTCCTTGAGCTCAGCCACGCGCTCCTCCAACTCGGCAATCTTGTCCGGGAGCTCCTTCAACTTGGCCGTGTCCATTTGCACGCTCTCATAACGCTTCGCCAGTTCTTTGCCCTTCCTCTCCAGCTCCGTCACCATCTCTGCGACCTCGACCTTGAGCGCCTTGAGCTGCGCCTTTGCCTCCAAGTTTGCCTTTTCCAGCTCGAGATTCTCCTGGGGCGAGACGATGACGGGGGGATCGCCGACGATGGCGCGGATGAACTTTTCCTTGGTGACTTGCTCGACGTAGGAGAACCGTAGCTTCGCAAAGAGCTCCTTGTAGTGCTCGAGGTCGGCGTCTAGACTGGCCGGCGTCGTAGCATCTTGAGAGGCATTGGAGGCGTCCGACGTCCGTTGTTGCCGCGACTCCTGCGCGACGGCGCTCGAGATGGGCTCGCTGAGTCTGATGATGGAGATTTCGTGGTTCTCGCTGAGGTCTTCGATTTTGCGCAGCACCTCGGCCGCCTTGTTCGCGTCCATTGTGGGATAATTGCTGACGAAAGAGGCCCGTGGAAGTGTGTGATTGTGGATTCAAATGGTGCAGTCGCGTTAAAGGAATGTGGCCGGCCGCGCGGAGTTGGTTCAAATGTTCTTTGCGCTCGGGGTCCAGTGTCTGGTGACGTTTGTTTACTTTGGTCCGGAAGGGGTAAAGCGCGAATGGCTTCTTATCGATAGACACTTCTCTATCTTATCGGCACGGCCAAACGAGCGGCTGACGGAGATGCATCCCGCTGTGCCAAGGCCTTTCAAAGTGACTCTCCGCCCGTTGTCGATCAATCCTCCAACCGCCATAGTTGGCGACAACGAAGCCTCTGAACTGACCACGACCCCGCCACCCCTCTTCGCGGCATCACTCAGCAGCCATACCGATAGGCCTCTCTGTCACTGTTCCATCCCGACCATCGTTTTCAGGCGATCGGAATCCCCCACGCAACCAAGTTTGCCGGATACTGGAAACCACCTCACGCCCAGTCATCGAATGCTCCCACTCTTCTATTGAATCGCGCCGCGTCCTCGGAAAGGGCGCCATCGACTTAGTCTCATCCGGATCGAAATTGGACACCCGTATCTAGGATGTCGAACGACAACCTCCTCACCGACGAATATGTCGCCGAACTGCTGGCCAAAGAGGCAGACGACTGCTCGCTAAAGTACTCCAGCATGGGCATGGATGCGTTCCGCACCGACAAGAAGTACGTCCCATGACCCCCGGGATCCGTCACACAAATCTAATCGACTCCAGACCGGCAAACATGCCCAAGCCAAACACCCGTTTTCTGCGCCACATCATCAAGGACACCAACACGCACAACAAGAACCTCCTCGCCAAGGAAGCCGCAGAGTCCCGCGCGCGGCTGAAGGATCTCGAACACGCCGAGGAGAAGGAGAGGCGAAGGAAGGCGGGGCCGCAGGATATCCGCAGACGGCAGATGGGCGACATCAAGGCTATTTTGGGCGACCGCAAGGAGAGGCCGAGCCGCGCAGAGCGCACCGACGAGAAGCCGCTGAAAGATGACGACTCATCGCCGCGCAGAAAACATCACAGGGAACTGAGAAGCGAGTCGCCGGAACGTGGCACCAGCGGGAGACACCGCCGCAGTAGGAGGGATGGGTCGGACACGGAGCGCGATGACCGCCGACGGCACAAGAGCGACAGGCGGCGGTCACGCTCGCCCGCCGAGAAGTCTAGAAGACACCGTCACCGATCGCCCCTTGGGGGCAAAGACTCGGCATCGAAGTCGCACCGCGGCGACAAGGAGCGGGGCAGAGGCGAAACCGCGCATGATCTGATATTGAGAAGCCTACGCAGCCGAAAGGAGAGAAGCCGCGAAAGGCCACAGGGGGGATTCTCCATCAAAGGCAGCAGCCGTCGCACGACGCAGGAGCAGGGCTCTGCCACGGCCGCGTCCGATTCGGACCCGTTGGACGATTTCATCGGCCCGGCTCCGCCAGAGCAAGTCCGTTCGCGGGGCCGCGGCGCGGCGTCGGGGACGTCGAGCATCGACAAGCGTTTCGAGGCGGACTACGACCCCAAGGCGGACATGGAGATGGCGGACGACGGCGCGGGCGCGGAGAACTGGGATGACGCCGTGGAGGCCTTTCGGGACCGGCAGAAGTGGCGGCAGAACCAGGAGCAGCGCATGCGGGCGGCGGGGTACAGCGACGAGATGATCAAGAAGTGGAAGGAGGGCGGCGCCGGCGGCGAGCACAAGGACGAGCGGGACGTGCGGTGGGCCAAGGCCGGGGAGAAGCGGGAGTGGGATCGCGGCAAGGAGGACGAGCCTACCGGGCTGTTTTCCGAGTTCAACTGATTCTCGCGTTGGGGGGGGGGTCTGGGATGTGGAAAGGGGGGATGAACGGTCACGGCTCTGGTGTTTTGGGAGGGCGTTTGGTCATGGCAGGCGGGCGGCAATTGCATGGTGAAACGATTTGATATTTTGAACACTGCATATGGTAGGAGGGGACTGTCTTTACGCTGGTTATGCGCTTGGAATCTATCATCATGAACATGGCAGATTTGCACAGAATATGGGCATGCTTGTGGATACACTTGCGTTTCCCGGCTTCATAGGGAGCGCCATCGTAGAAGGGGGGGACACGCGACCTTGTGTTCCACGAAGCTCCACTAGAGTTTGTCGCTGCCCTGGGCCGGCTCTCGTCCGGTTCCCGTGTGGTATGGGTAACCGACATTGGAGATTAGATGATGAGGCTGACCCGCGGCAGGGCCAAGCCCAGCATCAAACTTGATTTTGAGCCTCACTCGAGGCCTTGTGCCAGGAGATAAAACACCGGGATTGATATGGGGATCCTGCTGCAGACCAATCGTGAACGAGATTAGCTATGCTTTGCGGTACCTCAAAAGGCACCATGGTTTCCATTCCATCAGGGGACCTCAAAAGCCGCCCACGAGAAGAAGCGTGGGGTATCGCCCACCCTCGAGGTTACGGCGGGATGGATGGGGGGTCCGCGGCGGCCATTGGGATGGATGCATGCAAACGGCGTTTCACAACCGGCACGTCAAAACGACCCCTGCCCAGATGCCGCTTGTGAAACAAATGGGTTGAATGAAATGCTGGAACGGAAAGGAAGGGAAGAAAAAGAAAAGGGTAGGGGTCCGATTGGGCAAGCGCGCTAGCTGGATTCGGCAGGCTGGGGGAACAGATTGGGATACCTACCTATTTTGGGGAAATGGCGAGCGAATGCACAACTGTGTGGATGTGATGACGGTGGAAAAGCGCCAGGCACGCCAGGCACGCCAGGCACGCGCGGTTCAGAGAATGGATGGCGGCGTCGACTGCGAACGGATGCGGCAAGTGGAATGTTGGTTTGAGGAATGTGGGAAGAACGGGAAGGGAACAAAGACGTCTGCGCGGGGGGAGGGGGAAGGGACCAGACACGCCACGCCCGGAACGGCACTGCCACGGCACCTGTTGTCGCCGATTGAGTGCCGGCGCTGGGAAGACTGGGCCGCGGCCGGGGGAGGCGCGGCCGGTGGCTGATGAGGGATCGTATCGTTGACGCGAGTTGTGCTGTTTGGGGCTGGAGGACTCCTCCACGTACAGCACAGCATTGGTGTTCCTGGGTCGGATGCGTTGCGTTGGGAGCTGGAGGGGACGAGACTCCGAGGATGCCTGGGTTCTGGGAGTTTGGAGATGCATGCCGTACTCTGTAACGCCTCTCTGACCGCGCGGGGGATCAGCTCGAGGCGGTCGCGGATACGACGGAGCGCCTCCGACGGGCTTATCGTTGCTTGGTTGGCCGGAGGTTGTTTACCCCTCAGGATGAATTGAGTTTTTCTCCTTCCTACGGCCGAGCAGAGCTTCGCCAGCGTCCGGAAACAACAAGGAGAGAGAGGGTGAGGGGTTGGCGAGGTGAGACGCCTTGTCGGGCCCGCGCGTGTGTCCGTTCGCTCGTCTGTTCGTTTTGGCTGGTGCCGCGTGCGGTGCGATTCGACGGACGGCGCATGGACGCGGTCAAGGTTGGACGGGAGCGTCAATAGAAAGCAGAGCCGACGGTGCGCTGGAATGCAGTGTGTGTACAGTAGGTAGGACACGTGATGGTTTGGAGATGTCTTCAATGACATGCTTGACTTGGACAGGGGTCGCGACGGCCTGCATGCGGGCACTTTGGAGAAACGGCGGACGCAAACGGGAGCTTGTCTCCCGACGGCGCCGCATGCCCCTGGCCGGGCTTCGTCGAGCATCGAGCAAGCGAGATCCGAGGTACGGCGTCGCCTCTGGCGAGTTGCTTATCCCAACCCCCGAAGGTTTTGGGTTGTTGTGTACTACGGAGCAGTAGGTTACGGTGTAAGCTTCATCAGCCCCTCCCTTTGGCTTCGAGGGGAAAGGTTTTGGGTTAGGTTTTCTTTGAGTGTGTTTCCCCCCGCTGATTCCTTTCTCTTGCTCAACGGCCCCGCTAGGCCGAGTCGGGAGCACACCTCACCACCCCTTTCTGTCTTTGTTCGGATGTTCTTTATCTACGGTAGATTGCGACGGAATGGTTGGATGAGACCGGCGGTAGCCCCTCTCGAAAGGGGATTGTGGAATGAAACATGTCGATGGTCACGAGTAGCGCGGGTTGGCCATGTGAGGTCACTTCACGTCACGCTCCCGGCTTCTTTGCTGTTCTGCTGGCGGCGGCCGCCGCGCCGGAAAGCTCGCTCGACTGGATTCTGTCTGTAGCAAACTGGCAAGTCGACTGCCGATAGGGTCCCTGGGCAGAGCGCTACAGAGGAGGAGGAGGAGGAGGAAAGAAAGAAAGAAAGAAAGCAAGGAAGAAGGTACCCTGCTTTGCCGCCCCTGGGTACGAGATACCGACACGTCGCCCTCAATTTCCCGCCGTCGTCGTATTCAGGAAGCTTTGTGAACCTGCAATGGCGTTTGATGAAGGGTCCTGTCAATCGAGCAAGATCGGCAATATGGGAAATGCAAGACGGAACAGAAAAACACGGAAACGGATCGCCGGGTCGGCGCTTGTTCAATGGCACCCGCATCCAGTTGATCCCCAAGTCGTCCCGCCAGGCGCGACGGGCGTCAAAGGAGCCCTCTTACACGAGCCTGGTCTCACTGGGCGACCTGAAGCACCAGATGTGGAGATGGGGGCCGAGACAGTGGGACATCACAGTCGCTGAATCACTGGTGCTGCGACGCATGCACAGCACCAGGAGAACCCCTTCTCTCCTCTCCTCGCCTCTCTTCGGCCTATCTCGAGTCACCAGGAAAGCCCAGGATACACACCATGTACCAAAGACGGCACTAGGCCCGGCGACGGCCCGGCGAACATCGGCCTGCGTGATAGCAGGAGGAGGGGAAAAAAACGAAGAAGAAAAAAACCTAGACGAGCGTGACCATGACCAGCGTCGTTCAGCCCCTTCCCCCCTGCAAACCCAACCATGCCACACCTCAACTCACGCTGCCCATGTCCCCTCCTGTTGGCCGCCGTGGTTCTGGTGCCGGGATGGCGTGTCTTTGACAGTCATGATGGAATGAGCCAGACTGCGCCCCCCCGTGGACTCGGTACCGGGCTCTGGCATCATCATGATGTTGGCGGGAGGCGTCTGGAAGATGGGGGAAGTGAGCCCATTGTCCACCTCGTTTGATGAGCAGACAGACAGCAGGTTAAATCATGGAGTACATAGTACAGGTAATGGCAGCGGAGAGTGCTGTCTGTAGGTCCCTGTACGCGTATCCGTCCGTCCGTCTTCGTCCCGGGATGTACCGCCATAACCTCCCCGGCGGTGTCGAATGGTGCCATGACGGGTAAGAAAGTGTGCTTGCCAGTTGACGATGAACCTGTGCCTGTCCTGTGCCTGTGCCGCCCGATGGATGCGCGTACCCAGCGCACCGCATCGGATGTGCCAGCCAGGTAGGGCCCCCTAAACCCCCGGGTCGGGTCCACTCTGGACTCCCCCGCTGCGCAGTCACTTAGAACAGATGGATAGTGTACATACATAGTACGGGTAGTGCAGAGGATACGACGAAATAGCTAGTGCTTCCACGGACCGGGAAGAGGAGGAGGAGGAGGAGGAGATGAAAAGGCCAAAAGTTGCCAGTGTCGTGCCATTGCACCTCGACGCTAGGCGCTAGAGAGAGCGCGAGAAAGAGGCCCCGGCACCCAAACAACAACAACAACACTCACCCCGCCACCAGAGACGCCGCCTTACGTAGGGGGGTCGGGTGTAGGGGGGAGGGGGTGCCGGCTCCATTTGTTCGCTCATGCTCCATGTATCGGTGCCAATGCCAATGCCAGTGCCAGTGCCAGTGCCCGTAAGGTAAGGTACCTTGCCTTACTACATTTACTAACTACATAGTATGTACTAGGCAGCGTATGTACTAGGTAGCGTATGTACCAGTGTGTTGCCATGCCTCGTGCCCGCCGTCCGCCGCCGCCGCCGCCGCCGTCGTCGTCGTCGTCGTCGTCGTCGTCGTCGCCGTCAACTCCACCCTTTCCATCCAATTCTGTCACTCGACTCCTTGTCTTGGCTTCTTTTTGGGTCTTGTCGCCGGCTCCGTAACCTCCCTCCCGCAGCCAGTCATACCATCATCCATCCCATCCCACCCCAGGACCGGCTTCCGTCTCGCTCCCTCTCCTTCGTTGCTGTACTGTATGGCGCTGCACCGTTCTGCGCTGCGTGCACCTTCACATTTCATTAACCTGCGCCAAACCCGACTCGACTCGCCTCGCCTCGACTCGATGCAAAACGGCCGGACCTCTAACAGTCCTCACTAAAATAAACCTGATCGAGACACACACACACACACTGTCTCTCTCTTCACTTCGTCACCTGTTGCTCCCCTACCCCCAAAATACCCCCAGGCTCTATTTTCTCCTCCTCCGTTCTCTCCTGTACCGACATTTCCCGTGGCACGAGACCAAACCAAGAGATACGGAGTGAGAGGCTGCTGCCCAACCGCTTTTCGCCCCTCGTGTAAATACCTTACGATCCGTACCTTCACCTCCCGTCGTCACCTCCTACCTCCGCCTCGACACACAGCGCCAGTAGTCTCATCATCCTTCTCTCGCCGCATGACTTTGCGCATGTTCGGCCCCTGTGCAGTTTGCCGCTGAGCCACTGCCAGCAGCCGATCGGTCCTCGACACAGACTCGACTCCTCTGCCCTCGTGCTGCCATCATCGCCAGGCTCAACTGCCCCGGTCGCCGCGCCGTGCGCCCGACGCCCCACCCGTTATCTCTAGAGATACTCACGACACAGAGCGTTCGACCTCTGCCCCTTTCCTTTGCCTCATATTCTTAACGACCCGATACGATACCCAACCATGCGTACTCCTAGAATAGCCATTCTCGTCTTCTTCTTCGCCGCCTCGTTCTTTCTCTTCTGCCGCTCCGTCTCCTCGCCATCGCGCTCCAACGCCATCGTCAACCCGGCCGCCGTCCCGCCATCACGGTTCCAGAGCCTCTTCTCCTTCACGGCGCCATTCTCCATATTCACCCCGAATGCCGCCATCAGCCTGACCGACGACAACAGCACGTCCTTCGTCGCTCGCCCTGCCGCCTTTGGCCCGAACCTGCCCAACAAGGGCCTCAGCGGTCAGCTATGGATCGGCAGCGGCTTCGCCGACGATAACCTACAAGAGGGCGAGGGCGAGGGCGAGCTCGGATGCACCGACATCCCCGGCTGGGAGGACGGCAAGCCCAACGCCGTCCTCAAGTCCGCCGCCAAGGGCGTGTCCAAGTCGGACACCAAGGCTGCCACTGCTGCTGGCAAGCCTGGCCACCACAAGCGGGACAAGGTCGAGGCCGACAAGGACGCAGTCCCCGGCGCCGTCGGCGTCCCTAGCACGCGGCTCAAGTCCAAGATCCGCCCCCTCGACGACGGCACCGACGACTACCTCCACCAAGGCCTCGCCCGGAAGCCCAAGCCGAACCACGATAGCGCCGTGTCCACCGAGTCGACCCACGCCGATATCCAATCGATACAAGAGGCTGCGGAGATCGCCGGTAAGATTGTGCTGCTCAGTCGCGGCGGTTGCGGTTTCTTGGAGAAGGTCAAGTGGGCGCAGCGACGTGGCGCCATCGCCCTCATTGTCGGCGATAACACAAAGGGCGGACCTCTGATCCAGATGTTTGCTCGAGGCGACACCTCCAACATCTCCATTCCCTCCGTCTTTACCACCCGCACCACCGCTCACTTGCTTTCGTCCCTGACCCAGCCGGGCAGCTTTATCGAGGACACCATTGACGAGCACGGCCGCCCCGCCCTCAAGGTCCTGCACTCTGACGGTGCGAACCGGAAGAACAGGAAGACCAAGCAAAAGGCCGCCACCACGACGCCCACGCCGACACCCAAGGCCAAGGCCACGGCGACGCCCAAGGCCAAGGCCAAGGCTGCCACGAAGGCCAAGGCCCCCAAGACGAAGGAGACTAGCAGGCCCCGTGTCGGCTTCTTCCGCTGGCTGTTCAGCTGGGGTCGTAGTTCGCGATCCGGCGACGGCAGCATCCAGCCTCCCAGTAGCGGGCGCCATAACTGGGTCCTCGTTGACGACTGGAGCGAGGAGAAGGACAGGAGCATCCGCGATGGCCTCGGCAAGGCCGCCAAGAGGGGCAAGGGCAAGGCTCCCGAGTCCCGCAAGAACGAGGACAGCTTCCAGATTGGCGTCCAGGACTGGCGGGACCCTGACCTCGTGGATGCCCCGAGCACCAAGGACAAGAACGAGAAGGCGGAGCACGCCGGCAAGACGGAAAGCAACGCAAAGGGAGGCAAGGATGCCAGCGGCCCCAAGGGTGGAAGCATCACCCCCGGAAGCGGCGAGTACAACCCCAACATGCCCCCCGTCGAGCCCAAGGGGTCCGCCTCTTCCGACAAGGATTCTGCTGCCCACGCCGGCATCATGTCCAAGATTTTTGGAGACGACGATGGCGCCGACTTCTCCAAGGAAGACAAGCCCAAGGAGCCTCCCGCGCCGGAGAAGCCGATCCCCGACGACGATGACAACGAGCCCATTGGACACGATGGTCTTTGGGTTACCATCACGCCTTCAACCAGCTCCAGTCCCTTCTTCGATACCTTGTTGGTCCTCGTGGTCAGCCCTCTGATTACCCTGAGCGTCGTCTACGCGCTGCTCATCCTGCGTGCGCGCATTCGCAGAAGACGATGGAGGGCGCCCAAGTCGGTCGTCGAGCGCCTCCCCGTGCGCACCTACCACACCGTTGCGGCCTCGCCTGTGCCCTCACCGAGATTGCCCTCGCCCACGAGCCCGACTCCCACCACGCCTCTGCTGCAGCAGACTCCTACTCGGCCAAGGCCTCGTTCTAGGACAACGACGGGAATTCCCGAGTCGGAGAGTCTGTTGTCCGTCAACTCGGCTTTGCAGATGCCCAGGTCGCCTTTGCGGGCCGAGCATGAAAAGCCAAACGGCAGCTACTCGAGCGAGTGGAAGAAGTACATGGGCAGGCAGGTTGAGTGCGTTGTGTGTTTGGAGGAGTACGTCGACGGCGTCAGTCGTGTCATGAGCTTGCCCTGCGGCCATGAGTTCCATGTGGAGTGCATGTAAGTGACGTTTGCCTTGGATTTTATTGCTCTATGCTAACCATTCCCAGCACACCTTGGTTGACGACACGCCGTCGCACATGCCCCATTTGCAAGGGCGACGTTGTGCGGTCGCTGGCGCGCGGCTCTCCATCCAGCCCTCGCTACGAGCCATACCACGACGACTCTGACGACGAGGTGGAAGCCGAGGCGTCTGGCTCAGGAGACAGAGGCGATGATGTCGAACAAGGGATCCTCTCGCCGGCGCCTAGAGGACGACAGAACCGACCTGAAGGATGGCTCGGCCTGCTGTCGGGCAGCTTTGGGGGATCCTCCCGCGCGAGCCGATCGTCGCAGGAGGACCGCAACAGGTGATCTGGCCACGCTTGCGAACGCTTGCGATTTTTTCTTTGGGTCTGGTGGCAGTTTTGAGCTTTTCCCCCATGCACGACTGAAGCAAACGGCATGGGAGGTGGGGACACAATGGCGTAATTAGGGGTTTCTTGGGCTCTTGGGAAAAAAACACTGGGATGGTGTTTTTCGGGCAGCATGGTCGGGGTATTCGTATACGGCCCGGCGGAGAACGGGGGACCTCAACACACTCGTTTCGATTGTTGTCCTTTATTCCTTTTATTTTTTTGGGTGGCAGATTTGAATCGTTGCGTGTTTGATGGCTTTGCTCACCTCGAGAGAGGGGGCAAGGGAGGGGGAAGACGAGTAAATACGGAGGGAGGGGTTGATGGTATGAGCGAAGTGGCTATTATACCCGCCGTCCTGTTCCCCTACAGGGGGGAGCAGACGTCTTTTGGAATACGAATTCCATTGCCATTACTTGTGTGGGTTTGTGTGCGGATGCGCCATGATGTGGTGTGGCTTTGAGTGATTATGTTTATTGCTTTGACGGTGAAGTCTGCTTGCCGTTGGGGCGTATGTGTCTATGCTGGGTATATATTCCCCGACGTACAAAAATTTCCCTGAAGCCTAGCCGAGTTCCTTGATATTCCCTGTCTCTCGATGAACCGCGTCTTCTGTAGGCTCAAATCTCTTACCATGTAGAAGAACATGGCAATGTTGCAACCTGCAGGCTGTGTGTCCTCTATCTCGTCAAGAAGTCAACGGGGTGAAATATGAACGGGGCGACAGGAAGAATCTGGAGTAAGGCTTAAGAGTCTTTGAGTGTGGGTTGATTATGATTAGATACGTTCAAGTGTTTTTGGTATTAGGGACACGTTTGCGGAATAGGGGTGTTCTAAGCAGACAAGACAAGACAAGAGGATGAATCTTGGGCTCAGACGTCGTTGTAAAAGATCATCCGCGGCATCTCCCTCTCGCAGACGGAGTGGGCCCACGCGGAGCCCGGCGCGGGGGCCGTCATCAGGGAGCCTGGTGTCGGCGCCGCTGCTGGTGCGGTGCTTGCGGCGGCGGTGGCGGAGGGGGAGGGCTGTCTTTCCGGCGGGGAGGCGGAGGCGAGAGAGAGGAGATGGGCTCGTTGGGGCCCCTTTGGGAAGGTCCTGCGCGGTGTTAGCCTCGGACACGTCGAGATCTCGCATGGTGCCGTGCGATGGGAGGGGGACTTACAACGCGGTGCCCAGCGCCCCGTGGAAGAGGTTCGGCTCCCTCGCTGGTCCGGGCTCCTGCGCCTGCGCCCAGAGGAAGTCGCGCGCGGCGCTGATGGTCGCGTCAATGCGGTCCTGCAGCGCCGGGAAGAAGGGGCGCAGGGAGATGAGGGAGATGATGAGGCCCTGCGGGCCGGAGGCGAAGCCGATGCCTCCTGCGGAGGTCTTTGCGGGTGGTTCTGAGGAGTGGTCGTGGTGTTCTGTCGGTGTTGGTCCTGCCGGGGCGGTTTGGGGCTGTGAGGAAGGCCAGTCGCCGCTGGGGAGCTGAAGGTCTAGCAGGGCAGAGAGGCGGGGTGTCAGGGCGGGTGCTAGAGGCGGGGATGTGAGGATGATCTGGGTGATTGTGCCCAGGTCGCCGTGGGCCGCGCCGTGGCGGTCCGTGGGCGAGAGGCGCTCTGATAGAGGGGAGGGTGGAGCGTGGTGGGAGGGCGAGTGGGACGGGCACGTCCAGGTCGTTGACGGAGAGAGGAGGTACTCTGACACGTGGACGATTGCGCGGGAGACGAGGGGCGCCGAGGAGGGGACCCAGTGGCGGATGAGACGGAGGAGGTAGAGCGTTCCTGCGAGGCCGTGGAGGAGGCATGTCGGGAGCGGTTGCGGCGGTGATGGTTGTGCGTCGAGGTCCATTGCCGAGGACGTTGTGTTGGTTGTTTGTAGAGAGAGGATGTATTCCACCACGGGGGCTAGGAGGGAGAGAAAGAAGCGCACGTGGGCGAGGTCTCTTGTGATGCAGGCGCGGACAGCCGGGCTTGCGAGGGCGTCGGAGAGGAGGCCTAGGACGGGGTGGTCTTTTGCGGCGTGGTTCGTCTCGTTTGGCGGTGTTGAAGACGGGACTATCGGCGCGGACGGCGTCGGGATGTTGGAGATGTAGGCGCGGGCCCAGTGGATGGCCGGGTAGGAGTGGACCTGCAGGCGCGGGTGGTCGGCCGAGACGGCGAGGAAGAGGTAGGCGAGGCCGGTGTGGGATGTCAGGGGTCCCGTGAGGGTGGAGGGCGGGTGTGTTGATTGGGGCGGGGAGAGGGAGAGGAGTTTGGAGAGGTGGGATGGGAGGGGGGAGGGGTCCATCTTGGGTGTGGGAGGTGAGATGAGATGGTGTGAGATGGACGGGTGTAAGATGAAAGGGAGGAGAGTTTGAGATGAGTCGAGGTCAGGATGTAAGTAGTTGGATGAGTGCGTGTAATGGCAGGTATGGCAGGCGACAAGCGGTCAAGCAGCTTGCATGGGGTTGTCCCTTCGCTGAGGGTGCGACATGGCTCCCGGCTGTCGTGTGAGCCATGAGTTGCAGTTGTGGCGGGGAATATGCGGGGTCGGAGTTTTGGGGCTCGAGGATTCAGGGACCGGGAGGTTGGAGCGGGGAGGCGGGGGGTTTGCGGGACCGCCGTGCGGGTCTTCTGCCGGGGGGTTGGAATGCAGATGTTTGGAGTGGTGGACTAGCGTTCACCGAGCTTACCGACCCCGGACACTGCGCGGTCTGTTGAAGCCAATCTCCAGAAAGGATGGAAATAAATACCCGATCAATCTGAATGGGTTGAAACGTAGATGTAGTTGATTCCCACAAAGCACATGATGTCTTCTAGACTCATGTGATTCATCTACGTTTCGACAAACAAGCAGCCGTCGGCCGATGCGACACCGCACGAAGCCCGGCAGCCGCCCCGAAAACCTTGCTCCACTCGGGTCCGGCATCGACGGATTTTCAACGCTGGCGACAATTCCAAGCCCAGCTCGCCAAAGGTTGCCAAAACACAGAGCAAACTCATGTGGAAACGACTCTGCCTTACGTGCATCTGCAAATCTAAGCACCGCACGCTTCAGTCAAATCGAAACCCAAGACCGTCGTGCCGGTTATTGGTGAGAGATTTAGATGGAGTAGATATTGGCTTCGGTCACTGCCCGTTTCTGTATTAAATGCACCCCTTTCTTTAGAAGTGAGACAGTGCTCCCCTGCCCTAATCATAGGTGCTTGCTTCCGTATGGTGTCTATGGACCTGTTGAACCCGAGCCGATCCTAGCATTGTCAGCAGGCGTCACGGAGACACCCATCGCCGACGGAAGATTGCTGCATTATCGCGGCATGGCTTGAACCATCCGTGAAAGACCGGGCTGCGAAATTGCTTCCCGTTTGGAATTTTCGTACATGGTAGCTAGCTGGTGCTATGAGCACAGGTAATCACAATTTTCTTCAGCTAGCGGTTGGTCTCGCACTTGGACGACATATATCTTTTACTCATATTTTAGATGTACTCACTCATGAATTACGCAGGCACAAAAAAACCTCTGGTGTAAAACGGGTTGAATGCTATGACAGTTTTCTCTCGCTTAAGCACGAGAACTTTAGGGTCTCGAGCATGATCTAGAGTACCATCAAAGCCACACTGAGCGCGGCTTGTAATAGCTCAAGACGTACAGCATGATTATGTAGTCTGCAGAGCCCCCGGGATGAACAACGTGAAACTAGTTCCTGGCACGTGGAGTGGAGTGGCTGACCTCGAGAAATGAGCCTGTTACGGTAAGGTCGGAAATACAGCATGGTGGGTCAGGCTGCGGCTGCGTCGGTGGCCGCTAAACCTCGAGAAATGCACCCCATCCGGTAACTGATCTGCACTCATGCGCATTCGCATTGGTTGGTGACTCCCTTCAGCTTCGGCGCTTCAAGTGTTCGTGATGATGAAGCCTTCTAGCGTAGCATAGCATGCATGTCAGCGAAGTTATTGGCAGCGATTGCTGCCTTCTCGAGAAATCAATCTAATGAAGAAGTCTGTAGCAGCATGGCCCTGGTCTCGCGCATCTCTCGATATCAGTCTTTGTACAAAAATCTCAAAAGCATTTAAAGCCCGCCATGACCCTGTTCGAGACTCAACACATGCTCACCTGCTGTAGATGATATTCCACAAAGGTTATGCAAATTCATCGACCATGGGTAGAAACCAGTCAGACTCCTACGCTGCCAGCACATTGGGAACAACAAGGCACGCCCCTGCACCTCCACCATATTCCGAATATGACCCAGATGGCATTCGGAGACAGCCCCTGGGCTCGTTATCTTCCGAGTCCGTATCTTCGGATACTCGGTCCATGAGCGACCTTTCAATTGGCTCTATTTCAGTACACTCTTCCGACCAAGATGAGGAGTGCGATATGGAACCCAATACTAGCTGGATGCCCCGAAAGCCCGATGCTCCTGGCCGTTTCTTATGCCCTCTCAGAGTAAGCATTAGGACTTTTTGGTCATGTTTTGTCAGAATTCGACGCTAACTTCCACTGGAGAAGCCAATCGTTATTCCGAGAGTTGATTTTGCTCGTCCACTGGCAGCCCCGCTTCCATTCATGAGAGCGTACAGCCCTGACCTACGGGCACACGACATCCACGAAGAAGACTTTGTCGCGTTCCTCGACAACTTGACTGTAGCTCAGGGACCTCCCGCCCCTTGAAAATGTTGAAAAGTGCCGGAGATGTCATAGGGCTCGTGTAAGCCAACTCCGTACATCCACCAGGCTCTGTGAGACGTCGCTGACAGTCCAAGTCCCAACCATTGGGCGCAACTAGCAGGAGGAATCGTGAGTTTGACTGCTGGAGTGGGCACGGCAGCAACATGTATTGTTCGGAGCAAAATTTTCCTCGACAAGATCAACCGCGAGTATTTCGAGCCTAGGGGCCTCAGGGCGATAGTGTGCAAATCCAAAGACCTCGCTGTCAAGCTAGGTTGCGGTGATACGCTCCCGGAGCTTTCGTAAGTGTTTCTCATGAGGGAAAAACGATCCAAAATGAGATGATTCTAACCAGTTTTCATGATATGCAGCCCTACCGACTTGAGTACATGCGAGATGAGCCTGCGAGATCGCCGAATGCGTACTCTCGAGCCGTTCATCGCCCCCCTCGTTTTCGACGTGCCGCCGCCCAGTAAACAGCGAAGCATAATCGACAGAATGACACAAAAGCAGATTGAGCGGGCACTAAAGAAGGAGGAGAAGAAGAAGGAGAAGAAAAGGGAGAAATTGGGGTATGCGGGGCCCTCGAAGTCCCAGGAAAAGCACAAGAGAAGAGAAAAAGAAAGTCGAAAAGCGGAAAGAAAGATTAATAAATTAAACAAACGCGAAGAGAAAATAACGACAAAGCAATCTAGAAAGAAAGAAAAGAGCTACGCCAAAGACGTCAAGAAAGTGGACAAGATTGAGTACTTATTGATAGAGAGTCTCGTATAGAGTTGTCAGGCGGGGAGATCAGCGAGCGTAGAGTTCACGGATTATTAGTTTCCGCAGATACCACTTCTAAGACTATGTAGAATAAATACGTATCAAGCTTTCTGATGTAATCATTGATGCAGGATTCATGTGTAAAACGCGCCGAGCCATGGTCCATCTGCCAGTGGAGTTGGACGAGATATGTGCGAGTTGGAGCAGGAGCCATGAGCCAACAACGTCGTCCAATTTACCCACAGCCTCATAAGCCATCCTTATGGGAAACAAGATGGACGAGCTAGCGATGTCTCGAAGCTTGTCCAGATGATAATCCACACTGCGGCATATCAAGATTCCAGATCCACATATCCTTGTTAATAGCGGCTCTGAATCTTCCTGATCCTGCAGTGCTAAATTCAACCCCTGAACAAGCAATAGCACCAGAATCAGGGTCCCGTGGAACAGAGTCGACACGCTAGCATCGTAAAGAGTACGATATTGCAGGATAGTGGCCCAGACCGGGTGAGGCAACCCATAAGATCTTGTGCGCGTTGGCGTGGTGATTGGTGCTGGGACCTCATCAAACTGATTTAAAGCAGTGAGTGCCCAGCATTCCTCCCATCTTTCCAGATCGCGGAGCACTTTGAGAGCCCTTTCCAGCAAGGATGTCAGTCTTGGCGCATCAGGAGTCTCGTCTGGATCACTGAATATCTCCTCCCGTAGGACGAAGAGCTCAGGGCAATCTGCAACAATATCGAGGAGAAGTTGTAGTGGGTCTTTGCGTTGCGGATGATGCAGCCATGGTAGGCCTTTCCATGCGGAGTCGGATAGAATTGTGTGCTTGCGGACGACAAGAGCTGCAAAAATTATGGAAGGACGAGCTTTCTCCAAGAGAAGCAGGCACGGCAGTGGTTGCATGGATTCCGCCCCTCGGAATTCCAGGAGTTTTTCAAGACCGCGTGCATGTCCGATCCACCCGTCTTCGCCGTTGCCAACAATCATCTTGATTCTAGATTAGTTATGTTGTTTCACATGGCCACCGCTTGCCATTTATTGTGAGCGTGCGACAGATCAACTCACCTCAAAGAGAGCCATGATTATAATAGCTTCCAGAACATCGAACGAACGACACTCTCGAGGGTCACTCAGCGCTTGGTTTAGGGCTTTGAGAGCAACACCATATCGTTGAAGACCGCGCTGCAATACACGCTTCTCCATGTTATCAATACCGAAAATGGTCGTAGATAGAGCCACAAAGCATTCGTTGGTGAGCGTCCGGTCGGTACCGGGCTTAACTACGATTCCCTCACTCTCGCGAAGCAGGTAGGTGAGTGCGTATGAGATAAAGATGTCGTCCATTGATTCTAGCATCGGAGATGGTTCGAATATCCGTGATAAGACGATGGTATCGGCTTGAGACACAGCTAAAGCTGACGTCGGTACGATTTGGTTAGGAGACGTTCGAGTAGAGTAGCTGTTGGCTGCAGTGTTGCGGCCGCTAGTGGTACTGCTGCCATTGTAATGAATGAAGCTAACACCTCGACATCCTCCGCATTTGAGTCGCGCCTTGAGGCATCTCTTGCATTCGGGGGTAGCGAGATCTAGCTCGTTGATTAGACAAGTTATATCTTACGCCCTGATTACAAAAGGCAGCGTATGCTTACCACATTTAACACGCCGGTGTCGGCAGTTATCACATGCTTTACTCCTCCCTGCTACTCCGACCATTTTGCTACTGATGAGGGAAGGTTAATCTCCCTACACCTAAACGCCAAGGATGGATCTCTTGTAGTAGGTAACATAGCGTCTGACTTATCAATGACAAGAATATTTAACGTTACCTCAATCTCACTCATTACTAAGCGTAATATCATTACGAAAGCGGCTAGGAAGCGCTAGGTGTCCTTGATTGGTCCTCTCCTGATTTAAGCATTAGAACCTGTTGATTCACAGGCGGTTGGATCTCGTACGAGTGATAACGACGATTCCGTCAAAAGTGGTGATAACTGCTGGTTGTTGGATATGAAGAAGGGATGTCTGACTAGTTGGCCAGCAGCAAGGTGAAGTGGGATATGCCCCTTGTTGTGACTAATTAGGCAACCCCACCTTGCCGGATGTGGCTGGTGCTGGTCCGCGCCTCCCATCTCCTGTTGCCTCGCAATTGTCCCTTTTCCAACAGTAAGAACATGTGATCCGTCTTGAGATAGACATAGGATCATCCGATCGCATTTACCTCGTGGTGCTTTGATTCTACTTCATGACTATGTATTGAACTATCGATTAAACTCAGCGCTGAACTTGTTACTTATCTGGCCATAATAAGAGAGCCTACCCCAATATTTACCTCATGCGATGGCTTCTTGTTGCTCCTACCTCGATGGCTGTCTATTGGCCCATGCCGAGTCGCTGTAAGCACTCTGCACGCCCTGACATGTGTCTCAAAGCTTTTTCATGGAGACATGCACGCAACTAAACCGGTCTGATGCCAAAAGATGGCGTAGGATACCTGCCGCGACGCAAGGAGCTGGGTTCTCCGGATGGCACAGGCAGCAGACGGGCGTTCTACTGCAAGACGGTTCTCGCAATACTCGGCGCATGCGGGGCTGACCAGGGTAGACGGCCAGAACCCCCAGAGAAGCTGACCAGTGATCCATCTTCAATAGAAGCGGGGGTCTAGGGATGGCTTGGGAGTGTTGCAGCCCCCACTAGACTATCTTGCCCGCTTGTGCCTGGCCCAACCCTTGTTCATTACTTACACGTGTACATCGTTGAAGCGCCCCGCGGCCTCGATCAAACTCGACTGCATTTATACCGACCTAACCAACAGTGAACAGCGTGGTTCGACATTATACACTTCCAAGAGGTTGGCCAGAAATACTCATGCAGGCTTGCTTTGCTCCGCATAATCGCACACTATCCCCGCCCGCTTGCAGCACCAGCAAGTTCCTGCCATTGGCTTAGTCGCTGGATGCAGGATGCTCATTAGAGCGGGCAGCACCCCCCCTCTGCCTTGACCTGGCGTGTTAAAGGTCGTGAGAAGCACTCAATGGCCGTAGCTGATTATGACAATACCCTGCCAAATCGACTAGAATCTGAAGCACAAAGAGCATTCTGCATTTACTTTCAATGAGTCATAGCTCTGTCCTCTTGCAGCTGCAAGACATCCTTTTGCCCATTTTCATTCGCACTTATATTAGGTCGTGTCTGCTAAAACTGGAATATTTGACAGTAATTAAATGGTGATAAAACCCCCTAGCACATCCCGCTCTCCCATGTGAAGAGCTTGACATACAACACAATCGCAGTTAAATCCTCAGTTGCCTCCTGATGGCCCTCCAGCCCCTTTGGATAAAAAAGCCTTCTTCACAGTCGCCTGGCTCCCATTCGGTGCGTTGGTCTTCCTCGAATTTTGCCTTATCATTCTCCTGTTTCCAGACCCAAGTCCTGAGCTCTCCTCTGCTCGGGCTTCTTCGACTTCAAACTTCTCCAGCACCATCCCTTCATTAAGTGTTTCTTGTTGCTCTTCGTCAAGCAAAACAAAAGCAGGCCAAACAACGACTACGCCTTCTTCGACCCCTGAGCATGGCTTGCCCTCTGTGTTGGATTGTACGTTGTCTTCTTTGCGTCCGGATGAGGTTCCTTGTGGTCTCGATGGCAGGCTGTACATTCCCGGAAATTCCATCAACTTCCATTCGTCCGCTTCAGGCACGGCTCCAAACCTGGTGATTGGTTCCACTCTATCGGCTAATCGTTGTATCTCTGCCCATAGGCGGCTGGCATCCTGGCATATCTTTTGAAGAGCCGATGCGAACTCATCTCGCTGATTAGGCATTAGCATGGGGCCCACGTATTTGACCAAGTCACTAGTTGCTCTTTGGGCTCGTTCAGCAGCATGTTTCTCCTGCTTGGACGGGAAAAGTGGCAAGAGAGCTGAACGAAGGTGCGCCTCTCTTTCAAATGCTTCATTTGATAGGCTGTTTAGCAGGGTTGCAAGTTCGTTGTCGCTCAACAAGTAAGTCGGCTGGAAGACATGCTCTGTCAATGCTGAAGCGAGTATAGCCAAGGAGGCAGCAACTCGCATTCGCTTTGCAGCAGACGAGTTGGTTGGCGGGACAGGAATAGCCCGGTACACGGTGTGGTGATCACGTATCTCATTCCATATGAGAGAGTCGCTTAGCACATCATCTGCAAGGTTGATGCCAAGGAAATTCCGCATCAAAGAATATGAAGATTTGAAAATAGCACCCAATCGATCTCGGCTGCACCATATGTTAGAAGAATGTATAAGGCCTTGTCAGGTAAACGTACATGTCTTCTGGAGGTTGTCGTTGGAGCTTTGTGACGAAGTTGTTGAGTTTACTCAAGCGAGTCTCCCTCTCAGTTAAATCCGCACGCAGCGTCTTTATCTGTTTTTGAGCCTCAAGCTCAGCGCTTTTCACTTTTTCCGCGGCCGACTTCTCTCCTTCAAGAGCTCGTTGCAGCTGGCTGATTTCAGCTTCTTTTTTCTTCGAGCCCCCTTGCATCTTCGACATTTCCTCTGCAGTTGCGACAAGTTCCAACTCTTTCTCCTTCAGTTTTTTCTCAGCTTGTGCAACCTTGTTCTGTAACCCAGCTGCAGTCCTTTTGGAACTCTCAAGTTCGGCAGTCTTCGCTGCATTTCGTTGATGTTCCGTTTTTACCTCTTGCTGGAGGTTCGCCAAAGCCCGCAGGTTCTGGTTGTATGCAGTATCAAGTCTAGTCTGGCTGGCTCTGAGGTGTTCATTCTCCTCAACGAGTGTTAGGAGCTGACTGAAAGAAGGATCCTTTGAAATCGTCTGGAAGAGTTTGACGAAACTTTCGATAAGCTGGGGCGACTTCACTTGCGAGGCCATGATGGGCAAAGTGTAAGGCAGAGTGAAGAGGCGTCCTTTCGGAATGATCAAATGAGAAGGTTTATAGATATGATGAGATAGAGAGAAAAATAATAAGGGTTGAATATGTGAGAGGATAGCAAGTCTTCAGTATAGCTTGAGGATTGTTCAAATACTTATTCAGAATTCGGGTGACTGAGCATTCTCCTAAACTATGCATGCCAAGACCACAAACAAGTCGTTCACCAATATGTTGAGCTGGCATTTCCCCTCCTAGGTTTTGATGAGCTGCGGGAGGTCTTCCAACGCAGAATCATAGGGAGGGAATAATCCACGTCTTCTGACAGCCTTACACTTTCAGGCAGGACGAGGCTTGCCATTAATTACTGGACAATCAAAGCCAAAACCTACCCACCCTCTGCCATATTTTATGTTGGTCGGTCGTGAAATCAAGGCGGTCTCCAACTTTCAAGAATCTATCCCAATTGGCCAAGATGAAGAAACTGGAGAAGAATACTGAAAATAATGTAGGATGGTGTGATGCAGTGCTGTCTGTTGGTTGCAGACCTGCATGTTATATCTAGGAAGCAGCCTGACATGTAGATGCCACCAACGGATTGCCCTCAAATTCCGACAAGTCCGAGGATCAAAGAGGGGTAAATGCAGCCAATTCACTCGGCGAACAGGAAACGACCCATGCTCCAACAGCCAAAGTCATGGATCTGCAAAGCATGCACCATATGGAAACTTTCACCGAAGAACATGTTAGTTTTTCAACATCCTTCTTTAACACATGGCCAGGAAAAGGACACATCATTCTAAACTTGGTGTCCTTCATAGGGAATGTAACGAACGTGAAATGGAGCCGGCTTCCAAAGAACCCAAAGGCGTGCATCTCGCACAAGATCCTCATTCTTGTCGACCTGCTCCCAGTCAAAACCCCAAGCCAACTTTGAAACAGCGATCCTGATCTCCATATAAGCTAGGTGAACACCAATACAAGACCTAGGGCCGATGGAAAATGGCTTGAACACCTCTTTTTGATCGTTGTCGAACGCGGAGTCATAGCATGGGTGATCTGCAGAAAGCCATCTCTCCGGATGAAATTCTTTCGCTTTGTAAAACCATCTTTCATCACGGTAAATGACATGCCCCGCCGTGGCTACAACCGTCTGTATCCCAGTTAGTTCTTACTCTGAGTCTTCCCATGGGGTTATCTTACGCCTTTTGGAACCCATTCCCCAGCAACTTTGGCGCCCGGACTGACTCTAGGCAAGCCGAAAGGATTGGATCTAAAGACGCGCAGAACCTCTTCAATCACAGCGTTAAGGTATTTTAATGACTTTGTAGACTCGCCGTTAATCTCGCTACTCTGCCGAAATCTCTGGCGTAACTCAGTTTGAAGTTGTTGTAGGCAGTGCGGGTGTTGTACAAGATAATAGGTTAGCGCAGACAAGAACACGGCGGTTGTTTCAGTTCCACCAGCAAGTAAGTTGCCCCCTTGCGAAGCGAGGAAATCGATGTCAGCTTCTGAGCCTTTCTCGCGGAGTAGATAACTGAAAAGGTCGAAGCGATCGACAATGGCACCCCTTTGAATTCGCCGAGTTGCTGCCTGGCGTGCCATTGCCACGTACTTTTGTCGCATTTGCTTGCTTTTCTTATTCACCAAACAGTACCTTACCAGGTGCTGGAAGGCATTCCATCGGCGACGCACCACAATTCCCAATGTGAGTGCAAATCCAGCACTAGTCAGCATGTCTGTCCATTCGTTTCCTTTACCTACTCAAGATTAGCAATGGGGTACATAGGGGTTGTCAATTCAGCCATGTCTTACCCATCTCAACCGTGCCATTCTCCTCGCCAAACGAAAGGTCCGAAATTACATCAAAAGTAAGCCACATGAACCATTGGCACATGTTCATACCCCCTGAGTTGTTTCCGCGTTTTGAGACTTGGTCCACAAGGGCGTCAATATGACGCATAACTATATCTTCCTGGTTGTAAATTGCAGACGTGCTGAATCCAGGGGCGATTCGTTTTCTGATTCCTTGATGGACTTTTGGGTCAATTTCCGTACCGAGAGCGCCGCTAACGTCTGACTGCTTGTAAAAATAAGGTGCTTTAGTGAAATATAGGGGGTGATTGATGTTTGGCTGTCCATAAATTTCCTTAATCGCTTGTGGATCCGTAAATGATAGTTCGTTGGGAGCAATTCGCACTATGTCGCCGTATTTGGCATGTAGCGCCTCTACTTCCCAAGACCACTTGCCAGATATCCTATTACTGGTGAGAAGACATATGTGTCAGAGGCTCGTTGGTCGTACCATTTACGCGACACCCAAAGATCTTGGGCTCGACCGGAAATCGGTCCTTTTATCTATCAGCCATTTGGAACCTTTTCGATGATGATAACAGAGAGTCTCACCGGGAAACCTAGCTAGAGGGTGAAAGTAGAGGTTGTATATCGATGATACAACGAGATAAACGCAACCCTACCGATATCAGTTCTGGCCTCTCAGCTTATAGCATTGAGGCTTAACAACTTACGAAGAGCAGAAGATAAACAGTGGCATACGCAAATATGGATATAATCCGATATATTATGCTGTCGAGATACATTGCCAAATACTTTGATGAGCCTTAATATCGCAGGTAGAGCCAGTCTTTCAAAGAGTATCAATTCTAGAAGACAGGGAGTCTGAGATGGTCTATGAAGAGTAATACAAGAGGAGTCTAGTGACATATATCTAGGGTAGAAAATGTCCAAGGGTCGGAGTAACTTAAAGTGCAGTCTGTAAGTTCTCATCAGAGTGAGCGCTGAACGAATACAGTTTCCAATTGGGTAGCGATGGTCGTCTCAACAATTAACGACTTCCTCGCCATACTGAATCTATTTGATAACAGGGAAGCACCCAAAGTCAAATGTGTAAGTCGAGGGGCAAACATAACTCGGGAAAGTTAAGGACATCTTAGTGACTGATTATGGATGTTGTAACCTCTGCAAGTACCGTCTGGCGCACTTGAAACAGGGAGAAGGTTGACCAACAGAGAGTAGCTAAAACTCAGTTGTCAAACCCCAGTTCATAGAATTCGTCTAATAAAGAGAATTGAAGTCGGCATCGAAGGATTAAATGTTGCTAAAGTCCCCAAATACCTGGGAGAACATGTCAGCTGACTCGTGCTGAGTGACCTAGCTTAGACGCGTACTAATCGCGGCAATCCGCGGTAGGTTTCACTAACACAGAGTGATGCATTGACGGTCTCACAGGGCCATGCTTTGTTGTCCTCAAACTTTGAGCCAAATCCAGGCCAACAAACAGAAGATTGGAAGCATGCAGTATTTTAATCTGTGGTGAATATCAATGAAGTGAGGAATAATCGTCAGCATACCGTGGGCCTTCGACAGCGTTATGACCATGAGTATTATCCTCCTCCTCATTGGCCTCTTCGCCATTGTCTGCTTCGGATATAGTTCCTGAAGTCTCTAAGATGTAGTTGAGCGCAATATATCGCGTTCCGCCAACAAAACTTTTCACAAATACACCTCCTAGATATAATTCATTTATAACTACAAAGTTTATCAAGGCCGATTTACCGGAGCAGAAGTTTCTTGCTTCTAATGGCTTACTGAAACATAAAAGCCGTGCCGCATTACAACAGCGCCATTAGCATTGTACGATGAAGTTGCAGTGTCACAAAAATATCACCGTCCATTTCAACATGTACCACACTTGTAGATGCTGATAGGTACAATATATTACGTACACAACCAAATAGTAAATCCCGTGAAGAAAAAGAATACTCTTCTAAACAAGTATTCAGAGCAACTACAGGTCCTAAAGATTTATCACAGAACCCCTCTTGCCCCGAGCGGCTCTCTGCCATTGCGGAGACGAAGGTCATGCTTGCTCATATATTGCTCAACTGTACCGTCGAAATGAAGTATGAAGCAAAGCCAAAACGCCCATATTTGGGAACAGTCGTGATACTGGAGAAACTTTCACGGCTTGTGATCAAGAAAATACTATCGCCATGTGTGTCGGCAATGAGGCGAGCGACAAGAGGTTCGTCTAAATCACGAGCACCATTGTGCCAGTTTCTTTTGGATAGGTGAAGAGAATACAATTGCGTCGCAACAGCCCGTCGTCATCATCGTTCAAGACTCATGCAGAGCTCCTTACGTGGTACAAACACATTTGATACCTTACCTAGCATGGAATACTTGTGACTAATCCTTTTTTCATCATCCGAAAATGTCTAGAAAAAGTAAGAGCATTCAGTTGTGTGTTCCACAATTATTTTGTCTCACATGGTATAATTCCCGTGAAGCTCAAAGTTAGTATACTAAGGTTTTTTCTTGTGAGGACCATCACTTCACTGTCGGAAGGAAAAAGCCTAAGCCTCGCGCAAGCTGGGTTGTTAGATAGTAGGGAAGTGCAGGCCACATAACCCACCACTTGCAAAATTTCCACAACAACTGACTCAGTCTGAATTCTTTCCCCCATAAAGTTATTTTCGCAACTTGGCCACAAGAAAACGATTACAGATTCGGTGATCGACTGGAGCCCCCGGCAAATAAACTTTACCGTCGTTAGGAAGATGGGCTTGAGCGCCGCAAGCTGCGCGTGGTATAGTACGAATGAGTGAGCTAGCGAAATCGAAGAAGCGATACTCGCCATCGATGTAAGATCTTGCTCGTTGCCGTTCTTATGAGCTGCTCGAAGTCTACGTGGCCATTGGCGACATGACTATTGTACCTTTCGGGTAAATAAGTTGGGGTAGCAGGTGCGACACCTCGAAGGCCCATCATTCGAAGCTTCGATACTCCTTTGCATACATGCATGTCGTCCAAAGACGTGACAAGGAAGTTCCACATATGAGAGGAAAGTCAATCACCGCTGTTGGCAAGAAGCTTCGTCCCGCCGGTGATAATCATGCTGCAGGCAGGCAAGGCAGGCAGGCCTTGGACTACAGTAGGTAATTACCTACTCTTGATAGGACTCCGCGGCTGAACTTGAGTTTCAAGATAGTTTACTTTCGGTCTCCTGCAATGGTCCATATCCCGGAAAACTGCTTTTATCAAGAACTGCGGAAAGCGGTTCAGAAAGGCCTGGCTCTCGGTTTTTAATTCTACAAATAGGGTTCGAAAAAGTGTTGTTTATCCGCAAGGCTGTTCCAACCCATCTTCCTGTCGAGCTAATCACGCCACAACCGGCGGAAAATGAGATTCAATTATCTGATCACCATAGGTCGTCTACTGTTAGAGAAAACATAGAGAAAACCCCCCTACTTAGAGGGCGACGTCCCGCCGTATCCCACAAGTCAAGTAAACATATTGTCCTTCATGGCAGCCCCAGATAAAAAGTTGTAACTATTGAAATTGCAACAGGGTGTAATAGTGGCTACACCGTTTCATTGAGTCATATGTCGAAAGTTTTGTCAGGGATCGCAAGCATGTGAGCGCTGCTACCAACATTGCCAATGAGGGCTTGGGCGCGCTTGTCTTGTAATAAAGAAGTCGACGACATTCATTAGTACTTCTTGATCCGCAAAGAAGGGCACTGGAGAGACGCTAGTTTCAGGACCCATGCCTGCAGAGAAGGTCTTGGAAGTACTATAGAAGATAAGAAATGACTATATGAGCGCATGCAGGCAAGAGTTGCATTGCTCGGCGTGTTGTTCTTGTTCTTCAAGTGAGCCTTGCCATCTCCTCCGTAAACACCAACCGCAACGTGATTTTAAGCGGCCGCACGGTGAGGCCCAACACCTCATGTGTATACCTCAGCCTGAAACCTCGAAACATAGAAAGTAGCGTCTTGGCCTGTAAAAGCCTCTGTTCCAAACTGGTCGACTGGTTGCATCACATCTTGTTAGCATGCGCTGCCAAAACCTGTAGTTGAACGGCGGACTTACTCAAGAGGTATTGGTCGGTCAAAGGGAAAGCACATTCGCTGGCCAAGAAGTTGAAAAAGTCCACAATGTCGGCGCTGAAGTTGTAGATTGGTCCTGAGGCTGCCAAGAAGCTGTATACCTTCATCTCTCCATTGTACCCAAAATACAAGTCCCACGTATAACCGGCTAACTGGACCTGGGCGATTGGCGTGCCTGTATTGTTCTCTGTTATGGGCCAGACACCTCCGTATCGATTCAGCCTATTGCCTCTTGTTGTCAGAAGGGCACATCGATTCTCAATTCATTGACTCGTCTGTTGCAAGAAGAGGAGCTTACCATATCATGACTTCGTATTCCCCATTGTAATTGGGATGATTGGGGTCGGGATGCGTAAAGAAATCATAAGCCACGTTCGCACGTATACTGCTATTGCTGTAACTCCACTGAGCTACAGTAGGCAGGCCCGTGATGTTGCTGAGAAGGCTGCGAATAAATTGGCGGTTTGCATATGCATAGCTCTTGACGTTATTGGGCGCTCCATTCCACGTCCACGTCGTACCCCAGGAGAGGCCACCGCCAGACGCCGGACCGTAGTAGTAAGTGCACTGGGACCCCGAGTCTGCGTCGTCTTGGCCCCAAATGTTGTTGAGGAGGTCATAGCCGTTTACAGAGGCATAGGCATATAGGGTGCAGAGAGAAGACTGCGCACTATGTGTGGCGCTCGTGGTTGTTGATGGTTGCGTGGTAGTAGCTGGCTGATTCGTGGTCGTAACAGCACTCCCTGGGATACACTGATAAAACCCTGCACGATTCTGTCAGACCCCTTGGCTTAACTCAAGAGTACATGACTACGTAGGTTGAAGGAACTCACAGTCGTTCTGCTTCGTGCATGTGTAGCCCATAGTGCAAGTTGTCTGGCCCGTCCATTGATTGCCTTCATGCTTTGACGTCAGTTCGGCGGCAACAAGTAGACAAACATCTATGAGATGTACATACCACCACACTGGCCCCAGGCAGTAACTTGGGCAAGCGCCTGGCTAGCAAAAGGCAAGCAATAAGCGACACGAATGATATTCCTCATTTTCAGACGTCATCGGCAGTAAGATTTTAGCCTGGCCGTTCCATGCCACATGAAAAGCTTGGCCAGCTGGTTAGGGATCTCTATTTTATAAATCTTCAAGATTTCTTCTCCATTATATTTGAGAACGGCTTTGCTCGCGAAAAAACACCTCATCTTTCTTGTTCAGCTTACAGTTACGGACTGGCGAGTCACCCTTCCAATGTCGCCGGAAACGACGCGAGTCTCCAAACAACGCTGCGGACAAAGGGTTCCCGGGCCTTTCCCGAAAATGATGCGGCTGCTACGCTCCGGAAATCTACAGTTGCTCATATGGAGCCTAAGCTCCGGTCCAGACACAAAAAGTAGAGACGTTTGCGGTCGCTGCACCTATCTTCTGCAGTATCCGACTAGGCCCAATTAGTACCCGCGGTCTTTGCCAAAACCAAACCGTTACACAAAACTACACTCAGCGGCCGCAGGAACTTTGGTGAAACAGTTTCGGCGGTCGTCTTAAACCTGGTGACCGGCTTACTCTTTCTCGTTCCGATATTCCTTCATGAGATTGGCCTCTAACAGCGACACTAGCTGGCTGGGTGGATAAGGATTTAGTATCCAGTCTCGGCTTCAACAAACATGCCTGCGCTGTCATACTCCAGCAAACGCCAAGGATATATCAGCATCGTCAATCTTATAGGGAAGTATCGGCAATAGACATAAGAAGCGTAAGTGCCTTGGTTTGGTAAGAACATGGCAACTCAAGAGGGAACTTGTAGCCGAGCTCCAAAGGTCGGCCCCATGGCATCCTATAGAGCAGCCGTAACCAAGTGGTGAATACTCCCACCCCTAGCCTTCACTCTCATCCCGGACTCGTACTTGGCTCACCTGCTTCCTCATTCCTACGGATGGATTGCGAGAGGGGCAGCGAGCTGGGAGGAGAGCCTTCACCTTGGACCGGTTTCCGCTCTCCCTCGTTTTCGTCAGACAGCGCCCTGCGCGTCATCCTCATCAGCCACTCCTCGCCGTCGTCGACACGCAACTCAAGTAAAAGAGAAGCCCCTGCGAGACTCTGACTGGATGACAGCCACTTTTGGTCTCCTGGGTTTCAATTGATATTCAACAACGACCCGAGACCGAAGAAATGCCGCACACAAAAACTGCTTGAGCAGACGATGACGGCATCCCTATGGTCGAAGAATGAGTCTTCCCAATACTGACAGGCCTGAATCGACCCAGCCGTTATCCAAGGGCAAGGGAGCAAACCCAAACGCAGAGGATAGGCAAAACTGAATGGCATGTCCGGATCCAATCCCGAGAGCAAGCCTACATCACTTTAAACCCGTAGAAATTGGATGGAATAATTATATATGCTTAACGCCGAACGTTGCCTGTATGAGCATGCCCACTCCGCCCTCGGGCGAAACAAGACATCAACGCAGTGTGCGTCCCCCATCCTACCACCCTAATGCCATGGCCTGTGGGGGCGAAGAATACGAATGCCTCCCAATCCAACGAAAGGAAATTGGACTGCCCTATTTCCAGAACGCCAGTGCAATCTCTCGCTCTCTCTCTCTTTCTTCAAGCCTTTTCTTCCTGTTCCGAGTAGATTGTACATCTGGTGTCGTTTGATGCCTTACAAGTACACGGGGGGGGTTGCACCTTCGTCTCTTCATCCTCTGTTCGTGGTCGTCATCGCGGTCGACACAAGAGCCCAGCTCGGACCGCTGTCGTATTACATGGGAAGTTGGCGGTGCGTATGGCGTTGATCTCCTTCTACATAATTGAGCACTCGCCCTCCTGTTGCTTGCCGATCTTGCTGCGAGAGATGCGCTCACGTTGGCGGGGGCCGTTCTTGCCGGCGCGCTTGAGGTCCTCAAGACGCTCGCGGGCCTTGGGGAAGTCCTGAGCTGCAGGGAGCTGTCAACAAACGTGTCTTGTCAATGGGTGCGTCGTACTTACCAGCCGCTCTCCAGTACCATCGCTTTGCGTCCTCCATGTTAGCCGGCACACCAATGCCCACTTCGGTAAAGTAACCCATCGCATACTCGGCCTTGGCCAGGCCGGCCGTGGCAGCCTTGCGGGCCCACAGATACGCCTCTGTGTCGCTCTGCTGCAGAACGTTGTCGCTGCCTGTCAGGTACCAACCACTGAGCGACAGCTCGGCTTGGTGCTCGCCCTGCTGTGCTGCGCGAGAGTACCACATGATGGACTGTCGAGGATCGATGGGGCATCCCATCAGGCCATACTCGAATGCGCAACCCAGGCGGTACTGCGAGAACTTGTAGCCTAGGTCGGCCGCCTGTCTGAAGAGCGTGAACGCGTACGCCTCGTCCTTGATGATTGCATCATTGGGTGCTGCCGATTCATACAGCAGACCCAGCTCGTGCAAAGCATGGGGGTTTTCGGCATCGGCCCGTTCTGCAGCTCTCTTGAGCCATCCGACAGCCTCGCGGGGGTTCTTTGGCTGGCCGAGGAGTCCCTTCAGCAGGATCATGCCGACCTTGTACATGGCCGGCGTGTCCCCTAGGGTAGCAGCTCTCTTATACCACTGAATGGCCTTCAGGGGATCTTTCCTGGTACCGCCGCCTTCTTCGTGGCCAATCTCACAACACACAGCCGTCCTGTAGGCTGCAGCCGCGTGCCCGAGCTTGGCAGCCGACTGGTACAACGTAAACGCCTCCTTGTTGTCGGGCTCCGGTCCAAACAAGCCACGGCCGAGGCAGTCGGCGTAGAAGAACATGGCTTCGGGGTTCTGCGCGTTCGACAGCTTCTTGAGGATTTTGCTGGCATCGGCGAGGTATCTCTCCCGGCCACGAGCCCTCATCTTGGGATCCGCAAGAGCGGGGGCCAGGACATCGGCAGCCTCTACCAGTCGCTTTGCTAGCCTCAGAGCGGACTCCTGGTCGTTCGGGTTCGTCTTGATGACCTGGCGCAACCGTTCCAGTTCCTCTTGAGTGACTGGCGTCGTGATTTCTTGCAACGAGGACTTGCTCGGTTGCTGAGGCAACATTTGCTGCTGCTGCTGCGGTGGGGGTGCACCACCGGGACCGACGGGAGGCGTCGGCGCATTTGAAGCGCCGCTGTAGTTGCGGATCGGCGCAGGCTTGTCGCTCATGTTCACCATGGAGTTGGGCATGTGGCCAGGCCGGACAGGAGCGGGGTGAGATGGCAGACTGTCGGGGCCGCGACCGGAAGCAGGGCCCTGGGGCAGGCCAGGACGCCCCATCTGCGGGTTTTGCGGCTGATTCCAGCCGTTCGCTCCGTTGTAAGCGTCTTGGTAGCCGTTGCCCATCGGCGGCATCGGCGGAGCATCGCCGGCCATCTCGAACACGGCTTGCTGCGATTGCCTCAAATCCGGCTGCGACTTTGTGCGGCTCATCTCCGGCACGCGCTTAGCGCCCGGTTGAGTGTGCTCGGCGATGCCGGGTCTTATGTGCTGGTCGAAAGAGCCACGAGGGCCGTGCGACGGCGCAGCGTTGAAGTCGGGAGCGTCTTGCTGGGCGTAACTGGCATTGCTTTGGTTGCTCATGCGCGTAGAATGGTAGTAGGCGTCGTAAACATCGCCGAAAGACGCTCTGGTATCCCGGTATGCATCCTGGCCTCCATCATACTCTCCACCGTATCCGCCATGTTGAGGAGGAGGCGGTTGTTGGTGGTGATGTTGTTGTTGCTGCGGCGGCATCTGGTTGGGAGGATACATGCGCTGCGGCGGTGGGCGGTTTCCTTGCGCTGTCGACGGCCGAGGAGGGACTCCATTGCGCGGCGGTCCTCCTGGACCACCATATGGATCCACGCGTGGCGGAGGCGGGCGTCGTTGTGATCCATCGTTGACGGGCATCGTCATGCTCCTGGAAGGAGGGCCGAAGTCGTCTCTCGGTGGTCCTGGCGGACCGTAGCCGTCGCCTCTGGGGTCAGGTCCGTATCCTGGATCAGCACCATATCCTGGGTCTGGACCGCGCCGGGGATCCGGGTGACCTCGCGGCGGCGGCGCTCTAGCGTTAGGAGGGCCAGGAGGCCGTTGGCCCCCAGAGATGTCCATTCCCGCCATCTTGTTCAATATCGCAGCCTCTGCGTCAAGATCCGTCTTGCGGCCTTGTCCCGGGAAAGCCGGGAAAGCGCCGCCGAACCCTTGGGGGCCGGGCGGGCTCAATGGTCCTGGGTCTTGCGGCCGAGCGCGGTTGGCTAGCGACACATTAGCATACGGGAGGCGCAAGCGGCAGCGAGCAACTTACGTGCAGGATCGGAATTCGCCGATCGTTCGAACTGGGCAGGACGACCTCCTCGGCCGCCCCCGGGGAATCCTCCTCGGCCTCCAGGAGCACCACGGGGTGGATGTGCGCCGCGCACCCCGTCAGCCGTCGGCGGGCGTGCTACAGGACCGCCTCTTCCCATTTGAGGCGGCCGACCTCCCCTCGGCGGGCCATTGGGTCCAGGACCGCCGCCGTAGTAGTCCTGGGGCGGGTAGCCTTGGTTCGGCGGCGGCGGGCCTCTGGCGTAGTTGGGGTCCTGATACTGACCGCCGTATTCTGGGCCGTAGCCTCCGTCGTCGTAGTAGTCGTAGCCATAGCCATCTTGCTGGTAGTTGTCGTACTGCTGGGGAGGAGGAGGACCCCGCGATGCAGGCGCAGGGCCGGGACCAGGACGAGGCGCGGGCGGGCCACCGCCGTAGGGGCGCTGTCCCGGGTATCCTGCCATCGTCTGCTATACCGGCGCTGCTCGTGTCGAAGCCGTGTCCGTCGGCTTGTCGATGGTCGGCGGGCACGAGGTGCAGGACTCGTTCGGGTGTGGTTGTGGTGGTTGGGAGACGTGTAGGTGGGTGGTGGTTCGAGGTCGGAAAAGTGCCGACTTAGAGAGCTCCTAGGCGGCTCAGTGTCGCATAAGGGTACTGAAAAGGAGAAAATTAGGTGTAGCTCCACAGCTTGCCGGAAATGGACGGTCTACAACAGGCGCATATCTGACGCTGTCGAGAGCCCAAGGGTTGGCGGGGGGGTTGGTTCTCTATGCTGGGATTCAGCACGTTTCGGTTCAATGCTGATCGACAGTTTCGGCGGGCCGGGCTATGCGTGAGAGAGGACGGTTCAATCTGACTTTGCTCGACGAGGAGAGAAGAGACCAGCCTGCAGGGTGAATTGGACGCGGTCGGGACGGGAAGGGCACAGTCAGGCAAGTTCCAAGGAGACAGAAAGGAGAGAATAAGAAAGGAAGCGGCGCGGCGCGTTGGGCGTTGCCGAGGGGGTGAAGTATGAATCAATAGAGCAGCCGTTAAGGGGAGATCGCAGGTGTTTCCAGAACACGGCGTCTATTGGTGGCAGTGGTCGTGGTTATGGCCGCGGTGGTGGTGTGGACGATGCCGATGGAGGGGGCTGGGCCGAGCTTGTGTGGGCAAATCGAAGGTCAAAGGTTCTGGGGTGGCCGCGGTTCGTCTGGCACGGTGCCGAGTAGGGAAAAGGTCTGGTGCTGGGCTTCAAGGAGAGTGAGGGAAGAGAGGTAAGAGATAGAGAGCGAGGACGAGGTCTGGCTCATGCATGTGTCCACATCCAAGGAGCGAAAGAGAGAGGGACGGAGGCAGTGCGTGTGCTGTGCTGTGTTGTGTTGTGTTGTGTTGTGTGTTGTGCGGGCGTGAGTGTGTATGGTGTGTGGATGGATGTGGATGTGGATGTGGATGAGAGTGTGGGAATGAAAAGAGAAGGCCGGAGCAACAGGAAGGAGGAGGCGGATGCAGTGTAACTGCAGGTTGGGTTGAATACGTAGTAAAGGCAAGACGAAATGACTGGGGAGAGGGAGTGTGTGTGTGCGTGGACAGCCCAGCAGTGGACAAGACAGTAGTACACTACACCACACTACAGGTTCCCTACGGACAGTACCCAGGCTTCGGTTGACTGGGCTGGGCGGGAGGGATCGGTGATGGATTGTGGGCGGAATTGGGCTGCTAGGGGTGCGCCCAGGTACCCTTTTCGCTTTGGGAGGGACGTACGGAGCCAAATGGGTACGGGTGCTTTGTACGTTGTACCTCGAGCACCCGAACGTGGAGGGCGAAGCGGAGGAAGGGGGTGGGTGTTCAACGGGCTGGCGGTGTCTCGGTCTCCCAGGGCCCCTGGTTGCAAACCGCTGGCTGTGACAAGTGATGCTAAGTGGAGTGTACGTACCATGAGCGGAGAACCTACACCACACTACTGTACACTACCTAAGAATGGGATAACCTCGACGACGGTAGACTGCGTATGCAATTATATCCTTCACTCGAGGGTCTCGAGGGCTCCTCGAGATGTTGGTGTTGGTTCCGGTCGACATATCGCAATTTTACTGCTCGTACGAACAGCAGACAAAACAGAATAAAACACGGTACCCGAGCGATATCAGCACCCAACCATGACGACAGCGTGTTTGAGAAGCCGCCGGTTGGGCCCGTGTCCCCTCGCCCTCATGCTGCTATGGTTGCAGTCCCGGGGCCACAGGTCGTCGACGATGGGATGTTATGATCCGGGAACCTCTTAAGCTCATTTCGTGGGATGCGTTTGCGCTCATGCTGGCCGCCCAAGCTGAAAACCAACCCCAGCAAGACGACCACGTTTCTTGGTCATCGCCGTCTCAGCTTTCTCGTCTCCTCCTCGTCCTCTCCCCCGCTTCGTTGTTATCTCCTCTTCTTGGGCAGTCGCTTCTGCGTTGTTCGCTTTGCAGGACCCGGTTGCGCCAGTGACAAGACGAGATACCTCTGACACCAGAAGCCGGTACGAGCCCACGCGATACAACGCTACTTCGGTACTTGTGCCGCCAAACCGAACGATAAGGTACCTCACCTCACTAAGGCAAGGTACGCATGCAGCGCGCGCACTGCCGCCGCTAGCTTGAGGTTTACTTTTGGTCGGCTCTGCAAAGGGCCCCCATCCATCGACAGTGAGGCAGCGCGCACTGAAGAGATGCAGCGAAGAACACCACTGCTGAACGCCCCTCCCCAAGTCCCGCCCGTTATAGTGTCGATAACAGCGCTAATCCCCTCCTCTGGGGAGGGGGGCCTACCCGCGTGCCCGCCCCTCCGCTAAGAGACCGAATAAATTGCTTTCTGGTCAGTGAGCAAACAGACTCTATTTTTTACATAGTGCTGCGCCCGTGGGCTTTGGTGGGGTTTATCTTGCTAGAACAATACCGGCCCTGTCCCAGATCGAGCTGGCCGCCGGTGCCGTGCTTGAACCGTCCGTCGCTCCATGACACACGCGAGTTTGCTGGGCCATGCGTCCTGAGCTTAACGGGCGTAGCAGACGTGAAGACTGAAGAGAAGAGAGAGCTTGCTCACTGAAAAAGGCAAAGGTTCATCCGAGCGCTGGAACGAGGATCTCCCCAGCGTCGCAACCTGGCACTGTGGCCATGGCTGCGGGTACCACGCCCCAGCTTTCGCATTCCGTCGCAGCGCATTCCCCGCCCACAAAGAGGGCCCTTGTGCCAGGGCGGAGAGACCGCGAGAGTCAGTCGGACGGCTGACGACCGCCGAAGAGTTTCCAAATGTCCCAGATGTCTTCAGCGACCTAACTGACCGCTGATTTGCCTCATCCGTTCCGTCTTGTCAAGGCCAGAGACATCCAGGGCTAAATTGGGAACCATGAAAGCTTCATCCGACAACTGCCCTGGACCGTGTTTATCGACACACAGACAGAAGCATGCAAGGCTTTGTCCTCAGTAAGCGACCCCCATCAAGCATCCGGCCTGTTCTGACCCTGACTACCCGACCTGGTCGCACATATGAGTCCTGTTAAGACGCAAGGATCAATCATCCCAGGGACCCTGTCGGACGAGCGGTGTTGTAATGCAATCTCTCTCTCTCCCTATGTCTCTCCGTCTCTCTTTCTCTCTGCATCTCTCCAAAAGGTGCAACCAGAACGCTGTATCAGAAACCCCCGAGTGGCGAACCTGATTGGGTCCTTCAGCCCCCTTTCCCGTGTCTGGTACCCTGGGCTCTGCCCTCCAAGGGGGGGATCCAGCATGATCACACATACAATCCGTGAAGCCGCAAGCATCAAGGGGGCTGCCGGCTGCCATCCGACTCCTGCTTTGCCCTTCCCGTAAAACAAAAAAAGAGGCAATGTCATCGGGTGTCAGAGATCCGGCGTAAAAATCTGATTGAAGAAAAAAAGTCTCGAAGAAAGCAAGGGCGAGAGAACAATCCAGGCTCCTTGGAACCCTTCTCCTGAGTTAGAACCCCCTCTTAATGTTCCGATAACCTTCGGCCATGAGCAATTAGGTTTGTAGAGCCTCTGTGCGCCGAGCGTGCCCCCGACACTTCGTCTCATCTCATCTCTCCCACCCTTCCGTCGTCTCCCGTCATGTTGCTCGGAGCCCTAGTGGACGGACTGCGGCATCCTCAATGACACCAAACGCCTGTACACGCAGCCCCCTCCGAGGCAGCGCCGCTAGCTCTCCTCCTCGTTGCGGCGGCCCTGGTGACTCGTTGAAAGGGACACCACCTGGGAGGCGAATAATCTCGCTCCACCACGGGAGATGTCCTTGTGAGGGACCCTTCGCAGCTGCGCGGTTCGTCAATGGGCCGTCAGCCTCTCTTGGTTCATGCCCAGGAGGCCTCAACCCTATCGTATCGCTTTACGACGGCGTTGCCGGTCGCCTCCTGCCGCCTCCACTTCTCGCCCGCTGCCCGGGGTGGGAACTTCCCAAGGTCGAATGGGAAGGTCGTTCGGCCCGGTCAACCTACGGCCAAGAAAGCAGCAGCTGTTGATGCGCCAGTCGTCAGCGCCACCTCCCGCTGCCCATGAACGTAATTCCGGGTCAAGGAGGAGAGAGGGCTACGCAGCCAAGGCCGGAGTCTCCTTACGGGGTACAGGGCTTTAGACACCAAAGGATGAATCAAGATGCGAGCGGCCGGCCAGAGAGTTAGATGCTGCAACGGGCCCAAAGCCGGGAAGGCATTGCTGCCACAGCGGCAGACTTCAGACTTCAGACAACGACGGCAGGCCGCAAGAGAAGCTACCGGTGCCAACGAATAGGGTTGTGGGCTTGGCAGGCAGGCCACCTACCGCTTGGCTTTCCTTGTTCCCCGGCGATGTCGTGCCGCAACTCGCGGGGGCCGGCGCTCGACTGCGACTCGTCATTGGGGGTTCCCAATGAAATAGCGATTTGCGTTCCTGCAGGTTTGCGACGGGTGTGTCGGGTTGTTTCTTCGTCTCGTCGATCTGGAGCGCCCGCCTGCGCCCTGAGTGGTTCAACTCGACACAAACCACCAAACGTTTGCTGTTGGATTGGGTCACAGCCCCCAACGGGCGAGTGCTCATCCGCCTGCGCCACGAACCTGCAGTGCCCTGCCCTGACATGTGCTGGCAATTCAGGACGGCGAGATCTCGTCTCTGGATGTGGCGATGAAGAAGTGCTTAGCAGGGTGTGCCACACTTGAGCAGACTCGAGTCTCGTGGTCGTAGCTCATTTTGAAATGCAAGGCATCTCGGTGCCATGATTGGTTTCATGGTGATATTAGTGCTTAATGCTTTGAGCAATCAGAGCTAGATGCATTGTTCTCAGTCGGGGAATGCGCGGATGCTAACAATTGCCCCCAGGGGAACAGGGTGCAAAGAGCATAAGCCACAATTTCCTGCATGGAAGGTCTTCAGCCACTTGGGGGCATGCTTAGGTAAGTGAGGCAGCTTCCCACCGCTTTCCCAAACAGGACGAAGCCGGTAGATCTCCAATCAAGCGCGTCAGGTTCGTCATCGACTGGGAGAGGATTGCCTCTTGGTCGCAAAAGCGCAGAGTCCAGACGCCAACGCCGGACCATTGTCGAACCACCGCACCCCGACCGCCGCTCCATCCCACGAAACCGGACACAATGGCAAAGAAGGCTACGAATTGGAAGTTGTGGGGCAAGATGATGCTCGGGTATGTTGAGAGCCCCCAGGAAGACGTTGCGAATAGCGGACTGACGAAGCTCGCAGCGGAGGAGCCATCTGCGTTGGCGGCCCGGCCTTCACCATGTGGGTGTCGCCGACGGAGGAGGAACTTTTCAAGAGATACAACCCCGAGCTGCAGGCGAGGAGTCTGGCCAACCGCGAGAAGACGCAAGCCGAGTTTGACCAGTTTGTCACGAAGCTGAAAGAATACTCCAAGTCAGACAGGCCAAGTGCGTATCGCTGTTCCGGTCCGAAGATTGCCTTTGGCTAACGAGCAGCAGTTTGGACGGTACGGGACGAGGATATTGAGAGACAAAAGGCAGCGCAGGCGTTCGAGCAGAGAAGAAAGGAAGCCGAGCTGAAGGCGCAACAAGCAGCAATGAGGAGAGAGTCGGGGATGTCGGATGATCTGGATTGAAGCGCTGTATCCGTCTACAGACTGTACTATACGTGATGGACCTGATTTGGGATATGCCCCGGACGGCTGTATAACAATGAGATACCATGGCAACCTCTGAGGGTTGGCTCTTTGGCGTTCAAAGGCTCAAGAACGTCTCGACGGGTCGGTTGGGCTGTGTTAAGAATGATGCCATGTACTGGAACAGAGGATAAAATCTCAACTTGACCAACGCGAATCAACCAGCAACATTGCAACCCATCTCCGGTGAGCTTCAACATGACGTTGACGAACCCCTCTACGGACCGAGGGCCAAAAAGCTCACTGCACAGGCCCACCCCACTCGGTGTGCCCTCGGTGAGCCGGTAGAAGATACGTACCCCGGCACATACTATTTCCGCAAGCGAGGAAACTCTTGGCACGCACAAAACCTCCATCATCACGTTGCTCACCCAAAGCTCAGAAGCGGCTCAGCCTTACGATATTGATAGCAATACGGGACGTGACGAGACGAACGAATTACGGTAAGCAATTTTTCTCCGCCGAGCCGGGACCGGACGGGAAACCCTTCGTCGACTGCGTGCTTCGCCAGAGAGGGGGGTCGTTCGGTGGCTGCCCGCCCGGGTTTTTCCCACCTCCAACCACATTTTTTGCTAATTGCCCTGGCCTCGCACAGCACAGCTCTTCTTACTCTTCCCCCACCCGCAAAACCACCGTCCTCCCCCCAAACCGTCAAAAGTTCGAGCATCTGCCCACCATGTCGGACGTTCAGGAACGCCTCAAGAAGCTCGGCGCCTCCGCGCGTATCGGTACGTTTTCCAGGTCCCGGAATTGATTTTTGTTTGGGTGTTTTGTCGATTGAAAATGGGTGACTGACTTGCTGCGCGCAGGGTATGTGTGACCTCCGAAAAATGACCCCTCACTTACCCTCCATTTCCTCCCTCACCGAACCGACGAAAAATAATCCCACAAACCGCCGTTGCGCGATTGCTGTTGCGGTTCACAATGACTAACGTTTCGATTCTTCTTCGCCCGACGATAGCGGAAAGGGCACTCCCCGCAGAAAGATGAAGCGTGCGCCCGCGCGCTCCGCTGCCGACGACAAGAAGCTCCAGGCCGCCCTGAAGAAGCTCAACGTCCAGCCCATCCAGGCCATTGAGGAGGTCAACATGTTCAAGTCTGACGGCAATGTCATTCACTTCGCTGCTCCCAAGGGTAACGACCCCCCTCTCCGCTTGCCTCGTCGAGGAAGCTCTGTGCCCCCAAAATACCGAGATGGACCTTTTGACTAAGATGACGTTCCCTGCCCGCAGTCCACGCCGCCGTCCCCGCCAACACCTTCGCCATCTACGGCAACGGTGAGGACAAGGAGCTCACCGAGCTCGTCCCCGGCATCCTCAACCAGCTCGGCCCCGACTCCCTCGCCTCTCTCCGCAAGCTCGCCGAGAGCTACCAGAACATGCAGAAGGAGGGCAAGGACGGTGAGGAGGACGACATCCCCGACCTGGTCGAGGGTGAGAACTTCGAGAGCAAGGTCGAGTAAAGCGAACCAAATATAAAAGAGGACAATTAAGGAAACCAAACGGTTCTTTCTTCTTCTTTTTCTTTTAGTTGGAGTTTGATCGCGATGCCGGGTCCCGTGGATATATCATCTGAAGCGTGTGGATTAAGGAATGGGAAAAAAAGAGTAAACTTTCATTTCCAACGCAACGATCGACACGACGGCCTTTGCCTGTTTTTTCTTCCGGACACGCGAAAAACGGATCTCATGAGGATTACAGACTACAAGCTCTGGGAAAAACGAGGTTCACGTTCATTTCCCCCATGCGGTACCAAGTCTCTGCATAATGAAGAATGCAAAAGCCTGGAAAGAAGTCGACTGTGAGAGCCCGTGTTATAATGTAATGGTGTGATGTGACGATATCCGATGTGAGTGAGTTGCTCAGGATGAGACCACGCGATAGCTTGTGAGGATACGTGATATGCCTTTATAGACGGGAGAAGCCGTCATCCCCCACGTTGACAACCCATCCCGCCAAACCCTCTTTCCTCGTGCTCTCCTTTACCTCACGTCTATCTGCCAGGAGCTCTCCTCCTTTGACTTGGGCATATGTATCAACCTCGACGGTGCGCCGCAACAATTCCCAATCCCCTTCCAGTCTCCCAGCGAGCAGAACTGCAAGCTCCCACATCCTCCTCCTAGATACCATACTTGCCCCTTTGACATCAAAGGCCTTCCGCCCCTGCAACCCGCCCCCCATCGTCCCCTCGTCGACACCGCTCACAGTCCATGCCGCCGCCAGATTGCTCGCCGCAAGCTTCTCGGCCCGTTCCCCGACGCTCCTCTTGGAGAACCCAAACTCCTTCGTCGTTGTCGTCACCTCGAAGGGGTGGAACCTGTAGCCGCTCCGCCACCGTCTACCCGCCAGCGCCTTCAACCGGCCCGTCTCTGAGAAGGACCTCTCACACCCCGTGGCGGAGTACTGCGATTCCGGCAGCACGAGGGTCGAGATGTAGGCATTGCCCGGGTGGACGATTAGCGAGACGAGCGAGGAAAGTAGGGATGTGCACTGCTTCAGTGCGAGCTTGTCGGAGCACGACTTGGACATTGTCGGAGGCGCGTCGCCGCGGGCTGGCTTGCGGCGGACAACGCCGAGCTGGGAAAAGTAGGCGCGTCCGGGGAGGGATTCAGCGTCGGTTGTAGTAGCAGTGGTTCCGGAGGCGGAAGTGGCGTCCGGCGTAGGAGGGATCTCCCACGGCGAGGCGTCGTCTTGCGCCGCCATGGTAAGTTCCATGCTCGCGTCGCCGCAGGGGGCTTCAGAGCAGTACATGTGCAGCTTGATGCCGTCCATGATGACAAACGGCTGAGGCGAGTCGATGGTTATCTCAGAGTGCTCACGCCTCCTGATAACATTTGAGGCAGTGCCTTGCAGATGGCTGTTGCACTCATCCAGGACGTAGCGGTTGAAGGTGCGGATAGCGAGGACCTCGGCGTGCCAGTCATGTAAGGCGTTGCCCTTCGCCAGTGAGAGTTTGCTCGCTGGAAGACATTTCATTCCCGTCCTGCGAGTCCGTTAGTCTTTGTGTCAAGAGGAAATATTGTGGTGGGAGTCTGCTATGATTTAATGATGCTACATATCTAACTCGATAATACGTATTGTTCAAAACCAAAATGAGCAACTCATAAATCAAAACGTCTCAACGACATTGGCAACTCATGCAGAAATCTTCAAGTTTGCCTCATAAAATAATCACAAAGCACTTACGCAAGTGAAAGACATGTTAAAACACCGTCCTTCTCAGCAACGATGCCGCTCAGGGGAACCCATTCGTGGAGTCCATTGTCTCTGACCTGGGGCCTGCGCTTCGCCGGTAGCTTCTGGAACTGTTGCAGAACCAAGTCGGCAATCTGATCAGGGTCGGCCGTCATTTGCAGCCGTAGTCTGTCTGTGAGAGGTCTCGTTGCCCTCAACCAGCTAGTCATCCCGAGTTGAACGTTGACATTCCCGCACCGGAGTCACGTCCCGGGCCTTCAGCTTGGCCGAGATAGTGGAACCAATGAATCGGCCCCCAGTGCAGCACTGCGTCCAGTGTCGGGTCTTCAGCAGAGCGTCATTGCGCCGAGAGCAGCTGCGCCACAGGCCACCGTCTCCACGCAGGGCAACTGGCACGAGCCACACCTTCCACCACACAAACCCTGCTTGGCCGGTCGTCACCACGCACGTGACGCACTCGGTTAAGCGAAGGCGCTACTGTGGGGCCAGGGCACACTTTCCCTCCCGGAACCACACCTTCCTGCGCCCGCCTCCAGTGTCGAAAATTGTGAATCTCGCGAAAGAGCGCCGTCGTTCACCCTCCCCCCTTCCCCCCGAACCCTTTGACCTCATCACCGACAAGTCAGCAAACGTTCGCATTCAACACCGCCAATGTACGTGCAATAGCCTCCCCATCCTCCCGAATCTCGTGAGAGCCCCCGGTCGCTCGTCTAGCTATTTCGAAAAAATTACTCCGACCGGCAACTGCGAAACTTTTCTCGACATTTCTACCGCCTGGCTAGACGGGGACCGGATCGAGGGGCAAACACTTGATTGCGTTTTGGAATCGGTTCTGACAGTTATTCAAGATGCGCACGTACGACGACACGTTCTCGGGCCAGAGAATCTACCCTGGCAAGGTACGATGAACAGATCCTCTCCCCATTCTCTCCGATGTCATCTTTCCCGTCGATCGAAGGAATTGTTTGAAGCTGCTGGGCAGTGGGAGACTCGGGTCTCCGGGTGGACAGAAGGACATGTGGGCAACGACGTGGTCGAAGAAAGAGCATGGATAATGACGATCGACGGGAAGGGAATGACCGAGAGAGCATGGCGAGGCAACGGACATGAAAAAGGACATGCGCTGACGAGACTCTGAACTACAGGGTAAGCTCTACGTCCGTGGTGACAGCAAGATCTTCCGCTTCCAGAAGGGAAAGTCCGAGTCCCTCTTCCTCCAGCGCAAGAACCCCCGCCGCATTGCCTGGACCGTCCTGTACCGTCGCCAGCACCGCAAGGGTATCTCTGAGGTGCGTTTTCACATCCCCTTCCGCGCGACGCACGGCGCGAGGTTTGAGTGCAGCTCTACTGCTTACAAACCTTGCCCCGCGCGTCAAGCAAACCCCATCACAAGCAGATGACTGATCCCCGCCGCAGGAGGTCGCCAAGAAGCGCACTCGCCGCACCGTCAAGGCCCAGCGTGCCATCGTTGGTGCCTCCCTCGACGTGATCAAGGAGAAGCGCAGCCTCCGCCCCGAGGCCCGCTCCGCCGCCCGCGCCGCCGCCATCAAGGAGTCCAAGGAGAAGAAGACCGCCGCCGCCGCCGCCAAGAAGGCCGAGAAGGCCAAGAACGCCGCCGCCGGTGGCAAGAAGGCCCCCATCGCCAGCAAGCAGGGCTCCAAGGGCGCTGCCCCCAAGGTCCAGGCCCGGACCCGTTAAGAACATTTCGCCTTTGATGGGAGGGATTCCTTGAAGACGGAGATGAAAACGTAAAATCAACATGGGCATTTGGGCGTGGCGAAAATGCAGCAATGGCCTTCGGCCACAGGTCCGCGGCTGGCTGGTGGGGAGGACCGCAAGATGAACCTTTTGATAAAGATGGGACAATACGACCAGGTTCAACTATTTGGAGTCGAGGGTTCTTTGTGCTTTGACGGCTGGTTCTATAACTACACAATCACGGTAGCACGGAATGCATGGATTGTCCCACGGGATTACCAAGTTAACTGTCTGGGTGTCTGATGAACTGTGACTGCGCTGGACGGACGATGCTGATCATTGCTGGTCTCCTTGAAGTCTGTGCCGTGTGATGTGATTGAGGTGGGTGATGTGTGATACGGACTTGCCCCCGAGTCTAGTAAGCAGGCTTCCATAAGGCTCCAAGACCTCGAGTCTCAAATCATCGGTGTCATACGCCAGGTGAAGGTAGTGAGCGGTCGCTTCCGAGCACACCGCATACACGCCGCACACCTAAAATGTATGCTGGAACCTCTCCCTGAGACGACGCTTCGGCCCTTCATCGACGCTATCATATCCATCATAAAGCGTATTGCTACTACTATCACACCCCGCAACCCTCTCATCTAATACGAGCAGTCTCAGGCGTGATGTTGCCATCCGTCCAGCACTTGCGACATCCCACCCCGTCGACTCGGTGCCCCGCGGCCGCGGACGGCCCGGCCGACGCAGCGAAGTGTTGGGTCTTGAATACCTCCAAAAACACTATTAGAACAATCCTACTAAACAATCAACTCAATGCCAAATCAGCATCGTAACAAGATTCCTCTCGCAGGCCCGACAGATCCAAAGTCGCAGGTACATTGACGACAAGAGTTTCGGGTTTGACTGGCATCCTCACACAGTCTCACTATCCCACAATGGCAACGCCATCCATACACCCAAGCTCGTCGCGCCACGTGGGACGCCCTTCAAAGAGCTCCTCGGTCCAAAACCCCCCTCCCGAAACCGCCCCGCGTCTGCCTCGACTCAGCGCATCGCGGGCTACCTAATGTTCCTCTCCCGTCCGCAGCCTCGGATCTCCGAGCCTCATATCCCGGCCCGCCTGACAACCAAACCATGCAAGACAACCACGCACGTCACGACATTCACCGACACGAAGCAGAATATGGCACCGCAAAGGTTGTGGCTTCGTAATGAAACCGTGTATTTGCTCTAAATTCTATGGTAGGCAGAGTGTGACGAACCCGTCTAGAAAACGACTTTTGTCTAAAACGCACTCTATCCCGATTTAATTCTGTTTATGGCATTTCTCATAACTGCATCCGACGGCAAACGGCAAAAAGAAAAAGCAAAAGAGTTTCCAGTTAGAAAACCCTTACAGAGCCTTGAGGACGGGCTCAGCGCCAGAGACCTCGAGGCCCTGGAGCTCGGTCTCCTTCTGGGCGTAGATGACCTTGCCGTGGTCGATGACGATGGCGTAGCGGGCGGTGCGCTCGCCGTGGTTCCAGCCGATGGAGGTGGAGAACTCGGCGTTAGGGTCAGAGGCGAAGATCTAAGGGGGACGGTGTGTTAGCATCCTGTATCACGTTTGGTGATGAAGGATAACGTCGCAATTGAGGTATTACTTGACGAGGGGGAATGGAGACCAAGGGGGGGGAGGGAGGTGAGGTGATGCGAGGCATTGTGGTATCATGTTGAGAGCTGGCGTGGGAGGGGCATAGTGGGGGTTGTGTAGTGGGGGCATGTTTATCGGAGTCGGTGAGAGGGGCAGAGCTGAGCAACAGCTGGGAGCTCCAGGGGAAGAGGGGGGAGGGGTAGCAACACCAGCCCATTTGGCGTGTGGACACGTAGATGAGGGGGAAAAAAGCACATCACGGCGGGAAAATAACGGGAGATCAACGTACAATGAAGTCGTCCTTGATGTTGTTGGCCTTGCCCCAGCCGGACATGACGAAGGGGTCGTTGTAGGCGAGGAAGATGACCTGGTCGACGCCCTTGGCCTTGAGCTCGTCCTTGTGCTCAATGTAGCCGGGCAGGTGGGAGGCGGAGCAAGTGGGAGTGAAGGCACCGGGGATGGAGACGATGACAACCTTCTTGTCCTTGAACTCTGTTGCGAAACGCCAATTAGCACGGGTGTCGCGATCGCGAGGGTGCGACTGAAGAGACGTTGACTTACCCTTGGCGGTGTCGTACTTGACGGGAATACCGCAGACCTTGAAGTCGGCAGTCTCCTCCTGGTAGGGGATGTACTGGAAGGCAACGTTCTCGGGGAACGGCTCGCCGACCTTGAGACCAGACATTGTGATGGATGTGTGTTTGGTGGGGTTGGGTATTAGAAAAAGAGTAGGTTGAAGGGTTGGTGAGATTTGATACAGAGCTTGTTGGTGTTTGTTGGAGGAAGGAGAATCGGTCGAGATCCGGACAGGGACGCGAGGATGGCGCTGGAATTAGTACTGCGCGGGATGTCGAGCGATCGCCGAGTCAGGGTCCGGGCGAATTCTGCGAGCTTCCAGGGAAGTGGAGCTCGTGATGATTTGTATTTGAGATACGGATACCACCTCCCCTTAGCCGCGGGGCGGCGACTCCTTCCTGGGACGGTTGGCCCGCAAGGCCGGACCGGGACTACTTTTTTTGTGCCTCGCCTCTCGCCTCGCCTCGCCTCTTCACGTCAGAGTCTGTGACGAAAGAAGAGTGGGTGGGAGCGGACCTCGGCGTGCCTGATGCAGTGGAAAGCCGTTTGAACTGTCTCGGAATTCTGGAGTCTTTTTTTTTTCCTTCTTTTTTTTTTTCCCCCTCTGCTCTATCTCTAAAGACTGCCAACCCAATCGATAAGAAGAACTCTCCTCATCTTCAAAAGTCAGAACCGGATGATACAACCCAAGTCCCGGTAGCTTTACTTGCGCTGGGAAACTCTGATAGCAGCGCTGCAAGTGCGCACCCTTGTGGCCCACCGCTCGACATGACGCAAGACCGGGAATTTATGCCGCGTCCGTCTGGGCTCCGATCCCCGGCCTCCCTTCGTCCCTGGTGGGGCGACATGGCCTACTCGGCCGTCCGAGCATCCAGGCTGTCGGCCATTTGCCAACGTCCTTCGGAGATACCACTGTGCCAAGCGCCTCGCTTGAGTCAACGGAGGGTTTGTCATCGTGGCATGGTTCGGGCCTGGTGCCGCGTCAATGGTGTGCAGAGGTACAACCCTTCCAACGAGAGTCTGTCCGTGCCACCGACTCTATCGGCCGAGGCACCGGGTTATTTAAGCCGTAGGAGTCGGCCGTCTTGTACCTGCCTCACGGCTCTGAGGCATGCGCATGCGCTTTGGCGCGGCTTTCTGAGCGGCAGCCCCCGCATCGTCGGCGATTGCCCGTCGTGACTGTGCTGCCCGAAAGTGAGCCGAGTTTATCGTCATCGTGAGTAAGCGCTCGCAACGTTCGCATTGAAAACATACAAACCTTGGGCTTGAGAGCCTACTCTTCCTCTGCCGGTGCACGAAGGCCATGCATCAAAGCCCGCGGTGTTTGTCAATCTCAAGGGCGCCGGTGACGGCTGACAAACCCCGAAGCACGGACCATGTGGGCCTGTGATTGGCTGCGTCGTCCCTCGTCGCCGCTGTGTCATGCTGCCGTTTATAACCACTTCCGTTGCCATTGTGACAGCGTCATCCTTGGAAGGCAAGTCTACAGAATTATCATATTCGTGATCATGACCAACCAAGAGGAACCCAGACCGCCCTTCCCGCCATTCACCAAAGAAACAGCGCAGGCCAAGGTGAAGGCTGCGCAAGATGCGTGGAATACCAAGTCGGTTGCCTCCCTTGAGAAGCGCACATCGACTAACATCGCTTCAGGAACCCCGCCAAAGTGAAGCTGGCATACACTGTCGACTCCATCTGGCGAAACAGGGACACGTTCCTCCAGGGCCGAGACCAGATTGAGCAGTGGCTGACCAAGAAGTGGGAGAAGGAAGATGGCTATCGACTCCGCAAGGAACTATTCGCTTTCACCGACAACAAGGCAAGCAGAAGCCCATTCCCGCCAGGCACTGGCAGTGGCTGCGCGTCTGATGACATGGCTGACTATCGACCAGATTGCTGTCCAGTTCTGGTATGAGTGGCATGACGAGTCGGGCCAGTGGTGGCGGACGTATGGCCTCGAGGACTGGACTTTCGCCGAGAACGGCCTGATGCGCAAGAGGCAGATGAGCGGAAACGATGTCAAGATCGAGCAGACGCAGAGGTGGTTCCGCGATGGCGTTGATGTGAACGCCGTTGCCATCACCGAGGAGCACTGGTAGTTTGGTAGGCCTGGATGGCAGGCAGCTCGAATTGCCTTCGGCCTCAAGCCAAGACAATAAACGAACCCTTTCCCGTCGACTAGTGCGCTGTAACAGCGTTATTGATTCACGTCCTCGGTGCAAGGGATCTTTGTCTCGAAACTAGCAGTTGGAAGGATGACGCCTTGCCGTTGGCTTCTGGAAAAGGTCGTCACATGAGAAACTTGCGCCAAACCGAAATGTTTTTCTTTCTCAGAAGTGAGGACGAGGCGGTTGGAAGGGCCATGTACTTCCATGTGCCAAACATGCGATGGATTTCCCCAGCCGTCTCAGTCGGCAAAAGGAACCAGAGACTGCAATGTTTCAACACGTTTGGCTCGCAACGCGGCCACGAGACTCCCCGGGCTTCCACGAGGGGCAAAATGTGCACTGAGGTATGGCGGTCCAGTTTGGCGGTGTCAAAAGCAGCTTTGGTACGGAAGCCAGACGGTCGGTAATGGCGCTTTGACAGAAGAAGCCAGTGCTGGCGGGAAGGTGACAGGAGCAAACGCTAACCTCGACGATCTGGTATGGAGCAGGAAAACCGAAGCGACAGTTGATGGGGATGGTTAATCCAGTTCCTGGGATCGCGACAGGAGCTTGACGCCACCGCTTGGAGACGCTACCGAAAACTGACAGACTAGGCTGGGGGGAAAGCTGGCAGCCCCTGCGTAAGACTGGGATGAACGGAAACCAACGACTCGAGTGGCGATTGGCGTTGGGGTCTGGGCAGCTGAGACTAGCTTCTCATGCTTCGGAGGTCATTGTTATATGTTTCTTTGTGCTCCTCTAGACGGCAACTCCCGGGAAATCTAGCCAGGATTTGGCCGAGTATCATCTCGACCGCAGGTTTTTCAAACACATTGTCTTACAGTCTGCGTTCACCACACCTGTGGACACGCGTGGCCGTCATTTATGACGACAGCCGAACCAATGTCAACACGATGGGAAAATTCTCCTAGCAATCTCCTCTCTCGGGCCGGGGGCAGCGTTGTGATCAGCAATATGACAAGTAACTCAGCACAGGGGTATTGTCCAAAGGTCGAGCCCCCCTATCTGGCAGGAGGGGTCGCTTCGAAATGAAAGCAATGATTTGCACTAGGATCTTTTCAGCTCTCGAGCCCGGTTGATGCGCCAAGCATCTGGGAAGTCTGCAGGACGCAGCGAAGTTGAAGCAAGATGTGGACTCTGCTGACTCTCCCCAGACAGCCGGTTCTTATACAGAAGCTATTGACCGCCGGCTCGATCGGATAGATAGCCCATCGAATCTGCACAGACAAAGGCGCTGTTGGGAGCAAGATGGGCTCGAGTTCTTGTTGCATCCGCGTGGCTTCGGCGAGCACGGCCAGATCCAAGCCGCTGATTTGGCAAGGGAGCCATTGGGTCTGGCCTAGGCCGCATCTGGGTGGTGGTTGAGATGGGCGACTTGATTGGCTGCGGCAGCAAGCGAGGATTTGTGTATCGATTGGCGAGGCGACGTGATCGATGATTGAGACGCGGGCTTCGCAGGGATGGGGATGCGAGAGCGGGAGAAGCTAGTGGTGCCGATATTGCTTCATCGGCGGGTGTAGTTCAGTTGAGCATAGTGTAGTCTGTGATGAGATTGATTCGGTGAGGATTGGTAGTGGGTCGCAGAGTCATTGGATTTGCAAAAAAAAACAAAACAAAAAGCAAGAAAAAAAGGAAAGAAGGAAGAGAATTACTCGCTGGCACCTTACGTTTGACATAGAGAGAGAGATGTGTGCTGGTCCAGCTGAGCCTGGGTAAATTGGATGATCGAACTCTGGTTGTTTGCAGAGCCAGGGACAGGTACCCTGGAAGATGAAGTCCAATGGTGAGCACTTCTGTGCCGGGACTCAACCTGTGGAGTTGCCTCAGCAGCTTGCACACTCACAGGGACAGGCAATCACAGCAATACCTAGACCAGGACCGACAAGAAGAAAAGCACCACTCCAGTGAGAGGCCTGGGGAACAAGGCAAGACAGGAAAGAAAGGCACATCACAGGAGCGGACGAGTCTACTCCGTACCTATGACAAAAACAAAAACGAGGTGAAATGGAGGTGCTGGGAGCACGGACCATGCATGCAGGGGCTGGCCGATCTAGGTTCAATCCTAGGCACCTGCTACCCATCACCCATGGCTGGCCCGTGCACGACTCATCGTCCACTCTCGCGTCCGCCTCTTTACCCTCCCAACCAGCTGGGACCGTCCGTCTTCCATGACATTTTCGAATAGTTTCAAGTTTTCTTTGCCGCTCCACTGACTGTTCACAGTTCACAGCCTGCTCTAGCCTGCTCTAGCCTGCGCTAGCTGCGCCAGCGGCGCTGTTCGACGAGTGACACTCTCTGGCCCAGACTTTGCTTGCATTGGACGAGACCATGGTGGAGTGGCCCAGCAGGAGACGACGCCTTTCTTACCTCCCGTTTTCTTTTTTGGCTGTCCGAGCTGGCTAGGCAAGCTACGCTCGCCGACCTACTCTACACTGCCTTACCACTTGCCGGGCGAGCTGGCAAGAGAGGCGGCCGGCTCCACCAGGCCTGTCGACGGATTCGGATCGAGGCGCAACAGAGGGAGGCCAGCCAGTGAACCTCGGAGCCGGGCCTCACCTTCGCCCAAGCAGGGGATGGGAGGCGACGCCCGGCCTCGTCATGATGCAGCTACCCACGGCCCCTGGCTACCTACATACGCTACGCCCCCGTCATTCGGCCCCAATGTTTTGGAGAAAAGAGGGAAACGGAGGATGACCAAGGCGGCTCGGATCGCAGTCGTGCGTGGTGTTGTCCCGACGACTTCCTACTCTTCGGCATCGCCATGGCAGTCGGGGCACGACGAACCACTCGCAGCCCGGTTTGTACCAAGCAGTCGGTTCTTTCAAGCCGCTCTGGCCGATCTTCTGCGTTGCCGAATGGGATGCTCGTGGGAATGTGAGCGAAACTCGTCTTGCAGGGAAGACACTGGCTATGTACAGTCACATTCTGCAAGAAAAGCAAGTGCAGCTGCCAAATGTCTCAGCCAAACGAGACGCCCCTTACTTGTCCAGGAAAGCGCGAGATGCTAGTGCCGGGCCACCCTCACCAATCACCACGATCCTGCGGGTGATCGCCTGGAATTCTACCGCTTTGGGGCGTTCGTCGTTCTTACTCTCAATTTTCAAGATAGGGAACAATGGGGAAGAGCAACCAGAATCGATTGCCGTGCATCTCTGACGTTTCCCGTCAATCAACCACCTCTCCGGTAAGGCAAGTGCATTTACCCAGAGCAGCTGGGTGCTTCATGCCATCTTCCTCTTACTGGACCAACATCGAGAGGGGTGGCAAGCAAGAAGCCTCGTCTTGCAAGCGTTCGCCGTCCACGATGCAAGAAGCTAGCGCCTTGTTGCTTCTTCTTTCTTGAAGCTCTAGCCTAGTATTACTCCTAATGCGTCCCAAGCCATGTCTCTTACTCTAATACATCGCCTCCACACTCTCCATGTCGGCGCTAGTACTTCTGCGTCGTCCCATGCCTGCCAAGTCTCTCGATATCACCATCACACCCACAAGGTTGGGAAGAAGGCACATCCTTGCCCTCCATGCTGTTACCACTCATCCATCCGCATTCCGCTAGAGAAGCAACAAGCGGTTGGGACGCCTCATCCATCCCAGGTTCCACCAGCGCCTTGATGAAAGCCCGGTCCACGCTTTCTTGGATTGGCCCAGCTTCAGCCCTCTCCGTCAATGGAAGCCGGTCAAAGCCTAACAAAGTACCTCGTCTCGCCGTCGACATGTGTGTGTGGGGTTCGACTTTCCTAGCCATTGGCACTTCACACCATGATATCTGAAGGGTGGGTGGACAGGTACGGCTACAGCTACATCCCACTTGGCTGGTATATCAGCCCCTCGGAACCCTCCTGTCTCTGTGTTCCATCATCCCAAGTCTAACTGTCCTTCACTACTCCCAGTTCTTCTACCCTTCGTACAGAGTGAGAGCCAGTCTCGACCGTGCAGTAGCTTGTATTTCGTCAACTCTATTTCAAGTCCGACACCTCCTCATCCCCTCGTTTCCCGCCGGCCCTTCTCGCCGACCGTCATCGCTCAGTCTTGACACTAGAGCCGCCCTGACCCAGTCGACGCTTGCGTCCATCCGTTCTCTACACTCCATTAAACCCCTAGAACCTAGAATCACAGCTTCGACTCTTGAATCTCTCCTTCTCTCTTCTTCACCAAGCCTGTGAATCTCCTAATCCCTTAAGCCTCGTCCAACAAGCCATCATGGGTTTCCTCCCTCTCACCTACCGTCGCCCGGTGTACGTCAACAACTCGGCTGGCGAGAGCTCCTCCGATGTCTCTGACAGCGGCGATGAGAAGCAGAGCAGCAGCTCTTTGTCCTTGCGCTCCGGCAAGTCCGGCCCGCCCCAGGGCATTCCCGAGTCGCTGGCCTTTGACAAGATCATCAACGGCGGCACCTGCCCTGTGAGTAGTAGATTGCTACCGCCATCAGATCTCATCACTAACTTGCCAGCCATGCACTGTGCGCGACTTCATGAACTACCTCATTTACATTGAGCACGCGGCGGAAAACCTGCAGTTCTTCCTCTGGCACCGAGACTATCAGAAGCGATTCGGAGAGTCCAAGACTTCGGACATGTCCCTCGCTCTGGAATGGACCGAGGCCATGGAGACCGAAATCCTCCAGCGCATGTCCAAGGAGAAGACGCAGAGAATGCGCAAGAAGCCTGGCCAAGAGATCTTTAAAGGAACGGATTTCGAGAAGAAGGGTGCCGTGGCTGCTATTGTCCAAGAGTCTTCTAACTCGAACCCTTTCTCGACCCCGCCCAGGACCCCCGACGATCAGGAGGAGTCCGTCTACACCGGGTCTCACGGCGCTTCGAACGCCGACTCGTACCGCTCCCAGGCCAGCGATGCCTTCGCTGCCGTGGGCGCCAAACAGCCCTGTAAGTCTCATCGGCGTTCCTCTGTATCCTTCATAAGAATCCTAACCATTACTAGTTACGATTCAGCCATTCCGCGAGGAGATGGACCGTGTCATTGCCACATACATCATGGAAGGAGCCCCGCGACAGCTCAATCTTTCAGCCAAGGAACGTGATGCCACTCTTCACGCCCTCGCTTACACCACCCACCCTAGTGCTTGCCGCCTCGCAATAAAGGTTATTGAGAACTCGCTCCGCCAGCAAGCACACCCTAACTTCATTCGATGGTCGATCTGCAACGGCAACCCCGCTCGCGTCTTCTTTGCTCGCGCTCTTGGTGTCGGTCTCATCGCCATTGCTTTCGTCGTCGCCATCCTCATCACCCTCAGCCATGCAGGCCGCGGCTGGCGCGCGCTGGCCGCCATCGGATGGGTTTTGGGCATCTCGACTTTGGTCGCAGCCTACAAGGGCATGTGCGTCGTTCTGCACGGTATGCATCACCGCCACGTCCGGCCTTGGGAGCTGTTCGTCGACGAGGAGAACGAGGACGAGCGGAACAAGACCTCGTTCGAATCTTTCGGATCGACCAATAGCTACGAGTCGGAGCCCTGGATCATCAAGTACGAGAAGCGCAACATCGTCCGCAAGGTCTTTGACCGCGAGGTATGGATTGAGGAGCCTGCTCTGCGTACTATCCAGGATACCATCTTCTTGCAGGCTATGCTCTGCGCTGTGCTCGTTGGTGGTATCTTTACCGCCATCTTTGTTGCGATTCCCACGCACGGTTACTTCTAAGTACGTGTTGATTCAAAACATCTCGCTAGTCCTCATGTGTGTTTGTCGGAGGCCTTCGTAGGGAATAATTTGGTTGCTTGGCGTGTAGGATTGGAAGCACGATACCACTTGAATCGTCCGGGCGTCTTTGGAGGGATTTTGGTCAACGCTGAGGGTTTTTTTTTCTTATAGACTTAGTCAAGTGTTGAAAGCATTCATTGTGATTCTATGGATTGTTCTTTCCGTGCCCCTCATCGCCGAATTCCCCTCTTCATCGGCATTTGCCCTACGTTATTCATGTCCTTGTCATAATGTCGAGTCAATGACAAGAAAAGTAACGGGCCAAGAGTCAAGAACTCGGGTTCGCCTTTTCATTGTCACGTATTTGTTCGATTTGTCGCGAGGCATCCTCCTTCCCGTTGCTTGCTACCTGATCTGTTTGGCGGACACATCTCACAATACCCTGGTTTCAGCCGAGTTGGCCCTCAATGCTTCGGACCCATGAGCTGTTTGATGAAATCTCCGGCTGCGGTGTCTCGTACTCAAAGAATTGCTGCACTCCACATTCCTACCTCCCCTGTACCTAACGGCAACGCAGTTCTCAAAGCCGCGCATGCGCTCCGGCGAGGATCGAAATTTTGGGTAAGACACGGCCCGGGAAACGGGGGGGGAACAGCAGCGCAGGGGAATGCCATGGTCGGATTCCTACTACGACGGAGCGCCGAGGCTCGTTTAGGCATGGCTGGGCCTTGGTTTGATGTCGTCAGCCACGGTCCGGGAGGGGGGACCGGGTTGCCGCGATATTGGGGGTGGAATGGACTGGTTATGGATTTAGGGTTATTAGTACTCATGGCAGCGCATTCCAGACGACGGGAGGTGGCTTGGCGAAATTCGGCTGGGCGTGCCTGCGCTCGGTGTTTGGCGCATGGAGGACTGTTGGCCGGGTTGGCGACCGGGCCGTGTGGCGGGTTGGTATTGATCGGGCGGAATGTGTTGGTTCACCTGTGAATTGCGGTAGAGCGACTGTCGTTTGAGATCCATGGAGGGTTTTCGACTCGATTGTCCGGCGCATATCTGCTGGAACCGGCCGAATCGGGCCTTTATGAGTGATGGAGGAGAGCGTTGGGGGGAGGTTTCTTAAATCTAAATGCTGGAGGGTGAGCATCCAAGCACTGGGGTTCGATGCAAAAGAACAGAGAGACACTGCTTCTCGTCTCCGGTCGTTGTACGCCAAATCCAGACATGGCCTTGGTCGGGTCCCGCACGCCGGGCCCATGCTGTCGGTGGAGTGGGGATCGGCATCGGGCTTCATAGGGGACTGGACCCGCAAAAACGCGGATCGGCCGGCCGGGGCTCCAATGTCCAGGATTAGCAGGGGACAGCGTCATCTGGGTCCGGTGCAGTTGAGTCGAGCCCGGGCGCCCACGACATGATTTGTTTTGGCTTGACACAATGCTGACACAGACAAGGTCGACGGGGCTCAACGTCTTAGCATAGAGTTTACGCGGGAGGTCTAACGTTGTTTCGAAATGGGACGGCGTTTGCACAAACTCTATTGCAGCCCACGTGTAGGCAGTATTCTATGTAAAACAAGCTCCAACTAAACCTCCCGCTTGATAAATGACAGCACTAGCTCTTTGCTTGAACGTTTCTGCAATGGAGATACCGACGGATCCCTGCCGGCAAGTCGGGTGCGGAAGCCGAAAAGCGCGGCATTTTCGAGATATCTGTGATGTGTATACTCATGGAGAGGTGCTTAGTTGCAGCAGCAGACCTGTGGGGGAAAAATGGATCGTTAGATATGCTCGCATTCTGGCAGCTAAACCAAGAACTTACAGCGCCGCCTTTGCCAGACTTTGAGTTACTGCAGCAGTTGAGTTGGGAGCAGAACGTGCCGTCGTCGCCGCCCTTGGAGCAGGTACCCGGCTGCGCGCAAGCGCGGGTCTCAAGGAGGGAGTTGACATCGTCGGCGCCCATGTTTCTCGGCGCCGCGACGGCAAGAGTGGCGAAGAGGGTAAAGAGGATTGTAGAGGCGCGCATTTTGGGGGTTGTGTGGTTGTGTTGGTCTAGAGAGTGGATGGTGGAAGCTGGACTGCAAAGACCCGGGACAGAAGACTGGGGAGATGAGGTTCGTTGATGATTGTGATTGTGGAAGTTACTGCTGATGAGCGGAATGATTATAGAAAACGTGGGGGATTGACGTGGTTCTTATAGAATTAGAAGGCTACGTGATGGCGGTCGATTCGTTTTGTCGTGGGCGCAGTCCACCCAGAGGAGTGGAACTGTTCGGTTGTCCATCGGCGAGAGCCGATCCACACTGCTGGATCTGTTCGCTTGGCTGGAACCTGAGCTACTCCAGCCTCAGCCTCGTCGATCATCCCTTGTCAGATGAACTGCATGACCGATTCTTTCGAGAAGGCGTAACGGCCGGCGGGAGACACATGAGTCAACTGCCGTCAGGAAGTGTCCGGCTCGCAATAATGGTATACGTGTGGTGTTGATAGAACAGCAGGGGCAGCCATGCAATGATGAATACAGGCCAGATTCCGTCCAGGGCGTACGATATACTGAAAGACGAGTTAATACAGCATCCACGTGGTGGGCCTGTCGCCTGACACGATGCCACACGCGCACCAGGGGTGCTGTTTGCCATGGATCTACCAGGGTGCCCGGTTATCTAATTCTTTTGATTAGGCAATGAGATGGCGATAAAGACCAAGGGCTAGTCTGCCACCGTGAGGTTTTCGTTCTTTGTCATGTCCTGTGAAGATAGACTTTCAGCTTTGAAACTTGAGCCCTCGTCGGCTTATGGGTGTCAAGAAGCGGTAGTACATGAAACACGCGCGGCAAGCGGCAGGCGGCATCTTGCCGCTTTACGTTGTGAGTTGATTCTACATGCGCACGTGGGATTGTTCTTTTGGCACACCTAAGTAGTCGGTAGTTTTGGCAGCCACCACACAGGTGCAAGCGATTAGATTAACGCACCAGCCAGCGACAAGAACCAATCCGACGGAGTTTCTAGGTCTTTTTCTTCATCTGGATAGGTTCATGAAGGTACGAGCTGTCATGTACTTGACGGTTTGCCAACTCACTCATAGTCTCAGGCAAACGATCAAAGACACAAGCAAGGGAGAAATTATCACAGACCTCACGACAACACTGATAGACACCAAGCGCGTGTATGCTCTTGCACTCAGTTGCATCCCGTCAACATAATCAGTATATCCGTGACGGCAGCTGTTGCCGCAACAGGTAGGCAACTTGAAGAAATGGCGTGTCATACTGGTCAACCCGTCGCTCAAATGACAAGGGGCGGCTCCGAGACCAAAACTCAAAGTCGAACCAGAAGAGCCGCGAAGACCGACATGGCGCTGATGAAATTGCCGAACTGCCGTTTGGAGTACAAGTAACTTTCGCGTCTATGTGACTCCGCGACCATGAAAACGGGTTGAGCGATCCATACGCGGAAACTGCGACCCGAAAGACCTCACGATGCTCAGAGCACAAGCCATCCACCGTATCGGGGGCCATCCCTGACGACACGTTGTTTGGAGGCATCGAACTTCCCTGCGCTGGTCGACCTTGCAGACATGTTTGGGTTTTGAAAGTTTTCTTTTTTCTTTTTCGGTCCAAAATTATGAAGGTTTTGGTCCGTCTGGTGTCAAGTTCGGGTGGGAATAAGATGACGCGGTACATCTCCGGGGCCTGTTCATGCCAAGATTCTCTACTAAGCATCAGTTCCCGTGCTTTGGCTGTAAATAACGTTAGGCTCATTTGCAATGATTTAGACGCGTGAATTTGACATATTGATTAAGAAAGGGTCAGACGCAAGTCTATCTACTCACTGGTTCTCGTGTGGTCACATGCACTGAGGTATTATCGGCATGTTGACAGTGATTGCCAGACTGGACACTAGAATCAGGGGAGCAACATCGAATGACTCTGACTCGCAACTGGTGCAAACTCAACTGAGATCCGTGCTTTATAACTAGCAGTTTCTAAACTCGTATGAGTCTGAGACTGACTAATGCTCAAACATCTAAGCCATGTTGAAATCACGGGGACTCGGGGCGTAACTGTTGTGGCGGGCTAATGGTAAGAGAGCGATGATTCAGTGGATTTGAGATCCATGGTGTGACTCCAAGATCGCTGAATTTGCGTTGTACGTCCGACCATAGTCGTCGGGCACCCAGGGCTACGCAACTCTTCCACGGAAAGCAACATTTTCTGTGAGGACGTCCTCTACAGACAAGGTCGCGGGCTTTTGAAACTCCCCTGCATTTGACCATCCCGCAAAGACGTTTGCACTTCAGAAGATAAATTGATTTAATAAATCGGTTAATACATTCTAAACAGGCTCAGCTACTAATGTTACACGATAAGACGTGGCACTCGTGAGTTGAAATAATTACGAGAACAAAGTCAAAATCGCCCTGGCCACTTTGTAGACTCTGCCTTGTAGCCAGACAACGAAGTTAGGGTTACAGATAGACAATCCCATGTTACGGTCAGATATCTGACAGTGGTGTTTTCTGCTAATAGGTAGCTAAGGTTAATACTTGGTAACAGTAGGGTTAGTCTTGTTGGTAATCTTGCTGGTCTGATGGTGTTTGGTGATTAGTTAGGTATGTCTAGGTATAGGTAGCTTATAGCTTTATAATAGAGAAATAATTTAAGAGTTACTTATAAGAGAGTGAATTATAAAGTTAATTATTAAAGAGCTATAAAAGGGGTTTATTTTTTTTAGAATAAATATTTTTATATTTTAACTTTTTTTTTTAGATTATTTTTATTACTTATAATCTTAAGTAAAGAATTAGTTTTATTAATTAGTAATCTTTATTAAAGGATTATATTAGATTACTAGTAATTTAATTAATTTATTATATAACTTTTTTTAGTTTTTTTGTTTTAAGCTTAGTTTATACTATTAGCTTATATACTTAAATATTTAGTTATTTTATTAGTTACTTTAGGGGTTTACTTTAGGCTATACTAGTTATTAAATGGATTTAGGTTATAATATTAGGGTTTTTTTTAAAGGTCTTATTTTTAAGACTATTATAAGTATATTGTTTTTTTTAGGTTAAGGAGTATTAATTATATTCTTTTTAATAATATTAATATTATATTTAGTTATATAAGTAAATAAAAAATAGATTCTAAAATTTCTTAGAAAACTTATAAATATTGTTTTTTATTAAAGTAGTTAAGCGCTATAAAGTTAATATAATGTTTTATATTTATTATTTTAAGTTTAATAAGGTTTATAAAATAGCTAAAAAGTTATTATATTATAGTAAATATATTTATATTAGTTATACTTAGTATAATAAGAATAATATTATAAATATTTATAAGTTTTTTAGTTATTATATATATAGTTAATACTAATTCTATAGTAAACTATTATTTAATAAAATAGTAAAAGATTAAAAAGAAGAAATAAAAAGCTAAAGAAAAATATTCTTTAGACTTAATTAGTTATTACTTTAAGTTGTTTTTTTTATTTATAAAAATAAAAATGGTTTTTAAAAGATTATAGTTTTAAATTAATTTAATAAGATATATAATTTTTAGATAAATTAAAAGTAAAGGATTAAGAAGTAACTAAGATAAAGGCTAAAGTTAAATATAATTTTGTTTCTTAAGGTGTAAGTAATATTCTAGACTAGAGCTTACTAAAGGTTAATTTAAAGTTTATTAATCTAAGGCCTTTAAGTCCTTTTTATAATATTATTAAATTATTTTTTAGTAATATGAAAGGTTTTTAACTAGTTCTTATATATTATTTTTATTTTTATAGGTCTTTTATTTTATAAGGTATTATTTTTTTTATTCTTATGTTATTTATTAATGATTTTTTTAACTTTATATTTTAGTTTATTTAAGTCTATAATAATATAGTTATTAGTATTTAATCCTTATAGTACTAGTTCTAGTAATATAATACAAAAGACTAAATAGATTTTTATTATTTTTAATAAGTTAAGTTTATAGTTAACGTTTAAGATGTTTTAAGTAATTTTAAAAAGTCTAAGGTTTTTATAATTAAGTTTATTATTTAGTTATTTTGTTTTAATGTTTTAGTGTAGTAAGTATATATTATATCCTTTTTTAAAGGATAGTTCTATTATCCTTAAAGTATTAGTGTATTTAGCTATTTATATTTTAATAAATTCTAAATCTTTTATAGTATTCTCTTAGATTTCTTATAATTTATTTTAACTAGTTATAGCTTTATTTACTTATAAGCCTTATTATAGTTCTTTATAAGTAGTTAGTTAAAATCTATAATTAAGGTAAAATAAGGAGTTTATAGTACTTTTTTTAATAGTACTATTATAAGTAAATTAGGTTATTAGTAGTAGTAATACTTAATTATTTTAATTATAGTTAATATAATATTATAGATATTATTTTAGTATTTAATTAACTTATTCTATTTATTTATTAGTTTAAGGGTAAAAAGTAGTTAATAGTTTATAGTTAGCTCTTAGTTATAAAACCAGAGACTTCTAGAATTTAAAAGTAAATAGTTTGTTTTTGTTTAAAATAATTTCTTTTAGTAGCTTATAGTTACTAATAATATACTTAAGGAATATATATATTAATTCTTTTATTATATTTACTTTCAAGTAAAGAATAAAGTATATATATTTTATTAGTTAGTTAATAGTAACTACCATATTATTATAATAGACTTTATTAAGTAGTTCTTTTAACTTTAAGAGTTTAACTATAAAGTCTAGAGAGATTAAATGTTATGCTTTAAGTAGTATTAGTAGTAATTGTAATTATTTATGTAGTTTATATAAACTGTTTTTGCTTTTTTTGTATATGTTATAATCCTTAATTATAAAAGCTACTTTAGCTTAAGTAACTTATATTCTAATATTATTAAATTTATTTAAATGTTTTAGTAACTTCTTAGTGTTTATAAGCCTTAGTACTATAAATCTCTCTAATTTATTTAGGGGTTATCTTACTAGTTATACTAATATTAATATAAGTACTAATTATAATAAGCTTTTATACTAAAATAAGGTTAATTTTTTTTAAGGATAACTTAAGTTTTTTTAAGTTTTAGGGTTTTATAGTCTAGTTTTTAGCTTAAGGTATTAGCTCTCTTGTTTTTACATCCTTTAATATAAATAATTTTAAAGTTAAATTTTAATAGGAATTTAAATTATTTAATTTCATTTTTTATTAAGGACTTTAAAAGTAATAAAGTAAATAAGGTTCTTATAGTTAGTATAGACCTTGACTTTATATTAGGTTCTAAATAACTAAGGTTTTTATTCTTAGAAAGCTTTAATAATTACTATAAGTTCTTTATTATAAATTTAGTAATTAAGCTTAGCTTTATTAAGCTTTTAAAAAAAAAAAACGTAAAAGTATAGCTTTTTATTATTATTATATTAGCTAAGTTATTTATTAATAGTATAATTTAAGGTATTAGTTTTTAATTTAAAAGGTTTTCTTAGGTCTAAGATAATCAGAACTAGTTTAAAATATACTTATTACTTAACTTTTTTAAAGGCTTTTTTTTATTTTTTAGTTTATTTAAAGGGTATTTCTTTTTAGTAAGCTTAATAAGAGAGTTAATTTTACTAGAATACCTTTTAAGGAATTATTAATAGAAGTTAATAAATCCTTAAAAGGATTAAATATTTTTAATATTCTAGGGTTAAGGCTAGTCCTTAATAGCTATAATATTTTTATTTTTTATTTAGATTTCTTTTAGTATAATACTAAATCTTAAGAAGTTAACTTATTAGCTATAAAATGTACTCTTCTTAGGTTTAACTAGTAGTTTAGCTTCTTATAGTTATGAAAGTATAGTATAAATATACTTTTTGTGTTCTTTAAGGGTATAAAAGTAAATAAGTATATTATTTAAGTAAATAATAATAAATATATCTAGGAATTCTTTTAGAACATAGTTAATTATTATTTAGAAGGTAGTAGGTGTATTAGTAAGTCTAAAAGGTATAACTAGATACTTAAAGTTACCGTTTTTAGTATAGAAACATATCTTCTATTCTTTACTTTCCTTTATTCTAATTAGGTTATAGGCTTTTTTAAGGTTAATAGTTATAAACTATTTAGTATAGTATAGCTAGTTTTATAATTCTAAAATAAGAAGTAATAAGTAATCGTTCTTAATTATAATATTATTAAGTTATTAATAATCTATATAAAGTTATAGTTTATTATTCTTCTTTAGTATAAATAATATTAGATATTTTATAAAAGATATTAATAGTTAAATATTACTTTTATATAGGTTTTCTTTAAGGTATTTGTTAAGTGTTTTATATTTTATTTTATTAAGTCTATAGATTTTATAAAACTTTAGGTATACTTATTCTTTAAGTAGGATCTTATAATTATATAAGTTATTACTAGAATAATAGTACTAGCTAGTTATATAACACACACGACTTAAAAACACATATTATAGTAGAGGGTATAGACTAGATATTTAGCTCTTAGTTATTTATTAAGGGAATTAAAAGTATATTTATACTAAACTAACTTAAAGATATATAAGATTATATATCTCGTGTATAAAAGCTAAGTCTTATAGTTAAAAAGATAATCATAGAAAATATATCTTTAGTTTACCTTAACTTTTAACCTAAGTATAATTATATAAATAGGTTCTCTTAAAAAAAAAGAATTTATTTAATACTAATTAATAGTTACTTAGTAATCTATATAATTACTTTATATAATTATAGATTAGTAAAAGTAAAAAAATAAGACTTAGGCTTTATAGCTAAACTACTAAAACTACATGGGATAAAGGAAGCTAGTAAGTAGGTAGTTAACACACAAACCACACTAAACACCGAGGTCCTAGTATTATTACAAGTACACCTGGAGTAACCGATTACCCTAGGTGACTACCTTAACGCCTAGACCATAAGATGCTACTTTTTCTAGGTCCTCTTTGGCCTGATTAGGGCTATAAGCAAACTAGAAAAAGTGTATTCTTTACGTCTTGTAGTCTGTTTAGATTTGCCCTTATTGCTAAGTAGTATGTATATGTGTGTTATGATCTCTCGAGGAGAAGGATGCTCTCCTAAACCTTGGAGGTCTAGTCAGGCCCAAGGAAACAAAATAACAGTCACTTATTACACGTCTTATCTTAATATCAAAGTGATGAATTTGTCTGTGTCTATCTAAGTGCCTGTCTAAAGATATTAAGCTTGTCTCTCTGCTTTATACCCCTTCCCCTCTCCTTCCCCTTCCTTCTGTGATAGTATGTGACTAGAGTCCTTTTTTGTACTTGGAAGAGTCCTGCTTAGTCACGCCTGATCAGGCCTGTGATTGTGTCTGTAGGCTGATAAAAGGAAAATTGGAAAACGCGAAACCCTGCTTTTTTTTACTACTAAGTAGTCTTATACTTTATATAAAATAAGAAATCCTTAAGGATACCTAAAGGGTTATACTAGAAAGTCTTTTATACTAAGAAGCCTTAATCTTACTTATTATTACCTACTAAGTTAAACTAAGTAGATAAAATAAAGATAACTTTTGCTTTACTATTATATAAGATAGATTCTCATTATTGCTTACTAAGCTAAACTAGACAAGAATCTTTATTATACTATACATAAAGTATAAAGTATATACTATAACACTAAATAAACTAATTTTAATATTATATAATATAAAACAACTACTAAATATAATATAGCTTCCTAAAAGAATCTAGAAGATAATTATTAAAGCTAATATAATAACATTAATAGATACCTATTAACGTACAAAGAAATAAGTATAAGAAGTAAAGTCTTACTATATATATAGAAGAAGATTATAAATCCTAGACGCTAAGGAAATCTAGTTAATATTATATAAACACTATCTAAAAAAGAGATAACTATGTATATTACATATATTAATATAGAAATACTTTATTTTAGGTAATTAAAAGAAAACCTAATAATATTACTATATAAAGATTTTAACAAATAATCTACCTTTTAATAAAAAAAGGTTTATTATACGTTTAAGGTAAAGTTTATATAACTTATTA